>NW_027040818.1:10410069-11031353 GCF_037179485.1 Ochlerotatus camptorhynchus | reverse complement strand
TATCTTAACTGCAGGCAGAAGATGCCTTCTACCGCTAGGTGCGCTAGCGTTTGCAAATGACAACTTTCTGATCCGAAGTTCCACTCCTGTGATTCTAGCAACTCTAGTATGTGCCCAAAAATTGGTGTAGCTAGAGAATAAACACTTTATCTTTCATCATATCTCTTTTTTAATTAAAAATAATTTTAATAAAATCGTTCTATTTTATAAACTTTAGGTTCCCACCAAATGACAGTCGGTCAAGATAATTTATTTCAGTTTCCATAGACATACTGTCAGACAGTCTACACAGCAGTGGATTGCCTGGTATTTTAAATAATTTCTTGTATAATTTGCTGTCAGAAAAACAAATTACCTTCTATCTAGGTCAACTGACAACTGGGCTTACCCCAAGGATCATGTTTAAGTCCCTTAATTTATAATTTATATGCCAAAGATATTGATAACTGCTTAGATAACACTAGTTTACAGCATATTTGAATTTTGTACGCTGATGGTCATTTCCCATGTAAAATCATACGCTAAATCCAAAAATGTAGTCCAAAAAAATCTCAGTAGGATAGTTTTCGAGATATAGCAAAAAAAAACTTCAAAAAATGTGTATACTAAAATACAAATATCTCCGATTGTAATGAAGTTATATTAATTATACTAAAGGTGATGACATTTGTTTCTCATTATTTGAGCACCATTTTTCAGTGAGATTAGTGGTACACTACAAACATGTTTATTTACACTGTTCAGTTGATGTTCAGTTGATCAAAATTTCTTACCTTTAATTTCGCGTAAAATAATTGATATAGTCTCATTACAACCGGAGATATTTGTATTTTAGCAAACAAACTTTTTCAAACTTAATTTTCATATTTTAGCTGTATCTTGAAAACAACCCTACTGATTTTTTTTACTACAGGGTGCGTGACGAATTTTTGCAGTAAATCACATATTTGAGAAAAATCACACCAGTTAGCTATTCTAGCAATGAATGTTATGTGATTTATTTTCTTTCGCAACATATGAAAGTTGCAACAAATTTTATTAAAAAAATCTTTCCTTTCGACGACTGTAATTAGACGCTTCTGGAAACTGCCATATGCACGTTTGACAATGTTTTGATCCATAGATGTCATCACTGCCTTGATTTTAGCATTTAGCGGTTTAAGTGTGGTGTTGGGGGTTCTATTGGTATCCCGTTCGACGATGCCCCATACAAAATAATCCAACGGATTGATATCGGAACTGCTTGGGGCCAAATTTCTTTCTCCCAAAATTCCGAAATATTTTCCGCAAGCCATTTCTGTGTTTTATTAGCAGTATTAGCAGGTGCTCCGTCTTATCACTTTCCCAAGCCTTTTTTAATATTATACACTGTTCTTCCAGACACACTTACCGACCGAATTATTTCTTTCATGCATACTCCGGCGCGCAACAAAGCGACAACGGCTGACAGATTGCTCTCTTGTTTCGACATCTTTACGTTTACTCAACATTGTTTGTTTAAATCTTACACCTAACAGTATAAGCAATTCAGTGCTGCCAAATATATCTAAATCATGATCCACAAGCATGAGAAATTACTATTTGAAATTTACTGTAAAAATTCATCACGCACCCTGTATATAAAGGGTGATACGGTCAAAATTTGGTCAAGGGAAAACGCGTGTAAATCGGTGAAATCGTTTATTTAAAAAATCAAATTAAATTTCTTTTTCAAGTTCAATTAGTATAAAATTCAGGAAAAATATTCAGTTAGGCTTCCGCTTTTCCAAATCCGAATTGCCGGGCCTTACGCTTGACCCCTTCCATCAGATTTTGTACAGCCACCTTGTCCACCTTCTTCGCCGCAGAAAGCCAGTTTGCCTTGAACTGCTGCTCGCCCTTAGCAGTTTTTTGGTCTTCTTTAGGTTCCGCTTGACAATAGCCCAGTATTTCTCAATTGGGCGGAGCTCTGGCGTGTTGGGAGGGTTCTTGTCCTTGGGAACCACCTGCACGTTGTTGGCGGCGTATCACTCCATGGCCTTTTTACCGTAATGGCAAGATGCCAAATCCGGCCAAAACAGTACGGAACAACCGTGTTTCTTCAGGAAAGGCAGCAGACGTTTATTCAAACACTCTTTCACGTAAATTTCTTGGTTGACAGTCCCGGAAGCTATGAAAATGCTGCTTTTCAAGCCACAGGTACAGATGGCTTGCCAAACCAGATATTTCTTTGCGAACTTTGACAGTTTCATGTGCTTGAAAACATCTGCTACCTTTCCCCTTCCTTTTGCCGTAT
Organism: Ochlerotatus camptorhynchus; assembly: GCF_037179485.1. Taxonomy (NCBI): domain Eukaryota; kingdom Metazoa; phylum Arthropoda; class Insecta; order Diptera; family Culicidae; genus Ochlerotatus; species Ochlerotatus camptorhynchus. The sequence goes on along the minus strand of NW_027040818.1, from coordinate 11,029,078 downwards.
AAAACTCCTGTCCCGGAAGCTGCTTGTAGTCGGCTTTGACGTAGGTTTCGTCGTCCATTACCACGCAGTCAAACTTCGTCAGCATCGTCGTGTACAGCCTCCGGGATCGCGCTTTGGCCGTCGTATTTTGTTTATCATCGCGATTTGGAGTCACTACCTTCTTGTAAGTCGATAGTCCGGCTCGTTTTTTGGCTCGATGCACGGTTGTAGACGATACACCCAGCTTATTTGCGGCATCTCGGAGAGAGAGGTTAGGGTTTCTACCGGCAACTCTCTTTGTCGTCTCAGCGGCTTCCGGTTTTCGATTTCCCCCCGATCCAGACTTCCTGGCTGTCGACAAACGTTCCCCAAACACTTTAATTACATTTGTAACGGTTGATTTGGCAACTTTTAGCGATTTTGCCAACTTTGCGTGCGAGTAGCTCGGATTTTCGCGATGCGCGAGCAAAATTTTGATACGCTGCTCTTCTTGCTTGGACGGCATTTTGACAACTGAAGAGTAAATTCCAAAATCAAAATAGGAGCAACATTCTACACACACACACCTTCAAAATGAGGGGTGTTCAGGTTTTTTAAATGCAAAATTGAAAGAAATACGTCAAGTTGATATTGACCAAATTTTGACCGTATCACCCTTTATGTGTATTCAGCGCACGATTTTACATAAAAATCATTGGGCAAAGATTCAAGTTCATTTTTTTTTACATTTATTTAACTAGTGTAATCGATGCACGCTTAGACAGCTTGCAGACGATGCCGTGTTTTCCCTGAGAGGTCCACGTGCGGAAATCTTGCAAAGACCATTGCAAAATTCCCTAGATAATTTGTCCTTCAGGGCCAGAAATTTGGGGATCCCGTTTTCACCACAAAAAACTGAATTGGTAGTGTTTACAAGGAAGCGGGTTTCCAGCCTAACTGCGTCTAAATCTTTTGGGCAGAGACATTACCCAATCTTTGACCTTCAAATACCTTGGAGTCCGATTTGATTCAAAATGCACTTGGGGCACCCACACTAAGTATTTGAAACAAAAGTGTCAACAAAGGATCAACTTTTGACGATCAATTTCCGAGACATGGTGGGGTGCTCACCCGGAAGATACAATTAAACTGTATAAAACGACTATTCTTTCAGTTCTTGAGTATGACTCCTTTTGCCTGCTCTCGGCAAAAAAAAGTCACCTAATCAAATTGAACCGTGAAGTGAACCGTATCGTTGTTTACGTATTGCCCTTGGCTGTATGCATTCAACACACAATATGGGTCTAGAAGTTCTAGCGGGCGTAAAACCCCTTCAGAACCGTTTCTGGGAGCTCTCCTTAAGAGTATTGATCAAATTTAGTGTCAGTAACAACCTTGTGATTGAAAACTTCGAAACAATGCTCGAATTGAGCACCCAGTCTAGATTCGTGCCAATCTACCTTAATTATATGTCATCGGATATTAGCTATAACCCCCCTCGTGTACGCTTTACTAACTACAGTTCCCCCATTGACTATGATCTCTCCATGAAACAGGCTATTCAAAGAGTTCCAGATCAACTTCGACCTATCTCAATTCTCCGTATTTTTGCTGAAAAGTACCAACAAATCAATTGCACTAGAAGATTTTTCACTGATGGATCACACATTGATGGATCCATTGGCTTCGTATTATACGATTATTACTGTTTTTTTAATTTTAAACGTGCTTTTGAAACAATTTCTAGGCCCTTATTGCTAAGATCAATCAATCGCTTTGGAATTACGAGCACTGCATATAAATGGTTTAAAAGCTAGATATGTCTTTGCTATTTTTTTTTCAAAAAAAGCCACAAATAAAGTAGCATCAAAGGCACACTTTGAGTTGTGCTTATGTTGCCCCTAAAAAAATGCGATATGGATTCAACTCAAAATAAAATAAACACAGTTCTGCATGACAAATGAGCACACCTCAAATAAAAAGCAGTATCAATCTGTTGGTCTGTTTGAAATGAATGTCGATATTTGACAATCGACAATCGTTGATCTGATATTTGATAGAATGAATCAAACACACTCGTTTCAGTACAATTTAAATGAAAAGATTTTTTTTAAATTGAAACAACACAAGAATGCAGAAGATTTTTTAACCAAAATTTTCAAATGCTGATTGAGTTGTGCCAGCATTGCACGCATCGAACAATATATCTCGCTTTTCGGGAATATGAAGTCACCGGAAAAACTCGTGAATTTCAATGACAAATCTATTTAATCTATTTTTCAAAAAAACAGAAGATTTTGACACTTTAAAAAAAAAAAAATTCTTGGACCAGACTAGATTTTTTCTTTCGAGGAAATTTTGAGAAGATTTAAGATTTTAGAATGAATGTCAGGGATAACACCACCTTCAGAGAAAATTTAAGGGAGTTTAAAAAAAACTCTTAGAGATTTTAGACTTTCCTTTCATGTTACTGTCACTTGTTTTTTTGTTTTTTTTTTATTAATTTATTTGATAAGGCTCATTCGAATAACCTTCATAGAGCCGAGAATTCCTATTCACTATACAAAATTCTTAAAACTATAGTCAAAAGGTACAACACAATAAACACTTTACTTTCCGCTATTCAATGAGCTTCCTCCATCAGAACGGGATCCGCTTCTAGTGATTTTGTTGTATGACAGTATCGCCAACGGGGCAGAGCGCCTCCATTGTTGCAATGGACGCAACACGTGGTCATCACTCACACACTCATCTCGAAACGGTTGCTTTCCAAAGTCGACGACGCATCGACCGAAACAACTGCTGATGAAAAACAATGAGGAGGACCACACAATGGTTGCTGCCGAGAAAACAGACGATCGCGTGACACAAATCGAGAGTGGCCTGCTTCTGTCGACAGCCGAGTGAACACTGACTGTGACTTGTTCAAATTCAGAGTAGAATTTTTAAGTAGCTCTGTTGCAAATTTCAAATCGATTGTGACGATCCCAGGATCCGTGAAAAATACCAAGGGAACCATAAGTTTAAGGGAAATCCAAGTGCAACACGAAATGAATTTTTGGAGCATTTTAAGAAAATTTCTAAGCAAAATTTTATAAGAATTTAGAGAAGAACTCGAAAATAATTCTGAACAAAATTTATCGACAATTCTGAGGTGAATTACCTGATAATTCTAGAGGGAATTCAAGTGAATTTTAAATATAATTATGGCATCGCATTATACCTGGCAGATAAACTCTTCGAAAGCTTAAGGTCCGTTTAGACTATCTGATTTCTTGGTCTGATTTTGACCGCCGCCATGAAGAAAAATCTGCTCGATTTTACTTTCGACACACTTTGTCAAACCCCCCTGTTTGCTGGTGTTCGCACTGCTTGCACATGTCGAAAGAACTGTCAATTTAGATTTCAAAACAAAACTGTATCAGGAATCAAAAGTAAATACTTCCACAATGAATTATCGGAAAGTTACTCTAGCTTCGGCAAGCGTAGGTATTTGCTTTTATTATTTTAAATAAAATAAGAAGGAGAAGGTGAACTTTGTGGAGTAGGAAATGGTTGCTCTGGAGGAACACCGGCAGGGATTTGGCTCATCTTATCTTTCAAGAACTGCGATATGTTCTGTGTGTTCTTCAGAAGTTCTGCAAATTTCTCTTAAAATCTACAAAGTTCCTGAATCTTTGCAGATTTAAGATCCTTAAATATCAACAATTATCTCTGATGTTCACTAAATTTCTAATAATCTACGAACTTCTCGAAAGTTCTGAAATTTTTCTGTTGATTTTCATGATTCAACGAATATCTGCAAATATCTCTGAACATTTACACAATTCCCTAAAGTATAAAAACAGTGTTCACTCGGCTGTCGACAGACGCAGAACACTCTCAATGTGTGTCACGCGATCGTCTGTTTACTTGGCAGCAACCATTGTGTGGCCCTCCTCATTGTTCTTCATCAGCAGTTCTTGCATCCATTGCTGCAATGGAAGCGCTCTGCCCCCGTTGATGATACTGCCATACAATGAATCCACTGGAAGCGGCTTCCGTTCTGATGGATGAGGCATATTGGATAGCGGAAGATAAAGGGTTTATTGTGTTGTACCTTTTGACTAAACTTTTAAGCTGTTTGGATAGTGAACAAGAATCCTCGGCTCTGTAAAGTTAATTCGGTTGAGCCTTATCAAATAAATTAATTTAAAAAATATCTAGAAATGTTTGAGCTCTTGGATTTTTGCCTTTCTTTAACATAGTTAAAAAAGGATGCTGGGTCTGACTTAATGTTAGTTTCAATCTTTCAATAGTGCTCTTCATATGCATTTTCAATTTCTAAATTAAGTTGGTCACAAATGGTAAGATAAAATTTTCATCATTTTTGTTTCTCGTGTACGCTTTATGAGATTTCTGCTCTCAGTTCCCTCTGCTTATAAGAGAATACGATTAGTCAATTGGATAAAATGTAAAACAGAGCGGTTTATTACAAATTAAATCGTTTTTCTATTACGTTATTTAATCGCATCGAACAATTTAAAATTATGTGAATTTGCTTGCCAATCATTATTTGTTTATAAAATGCTCTGGAATACTCATAAAATTGTGTGAAAATGATAAGTTAACCAAAGTTTAAAAAAATTCTATCGAAAAAGTAGCGAAAACTCGCTGTTAAAATAAGCATGGAATCCCTCCCATCCCAGCAACAATAATCAATTCCTATGCGAATTGAGTGCACATTTCAAGTCTAAATAATACCACTTCAGAAGAACAAAAAATAGAAATGATAAAAGTGTAAACGTGTATCCATTATTTCAGCGCAAAATCGCCTCGAAGCAAACAAGAATAAATAATCAATTTAAATGTATGCATGACTGAACAATACATTTGCATGAGGTTTTTTTTTTGTCTTTTTGAAACGCATTTTCGGATTGATTGATTGATCAAACAGAGATCGGTTTACTGGCTCTATCGCACCTGTAGTAAAACTACAAAGCGAGTAATATTTAACTTTCCCATGGATGACGAATTTAATTGCTGGAATGGAACCGTCCAAAATGAATGTGATTAAAATTTAAGTTTTCCTTTTTTGTTCTCCGAAAAAAAGTGGAATTAACTTTCATTCATGACAAGTTGATGCCAATTGGTGAATAGTGCGGTAATTGGAATAATTACTTTACGAGCTGGTCCCAATTGTGCTAATTTGATTGGTGAGCGCAGTGTCGAGCAATGGAATGGTAAAAATTAAGTTATTTACATTTACAGCAAAATACGACCCAATGGGTGGGAGTGGTTTGAATCAAACTTCAATAAACTGCCTTTTTTCGGGATGGCAGTACTTGATTTTAACTGACAGCTCAAATATGTATTATAAAGCCGTACAATAAACTGTACCGTAAAAATGGCAACAAATTCTGTCTATGCACAAGTGTGTGACATTATCATTTTCGTAAGCACCATCGGAATGGGCTCCGTTGTAGGATGGATCGGGCCGGATTGGGGAGCAGGAGCAGATTAGGATGAGATGAAACGACCAAATGGTCCCATGAAATTTGCTTTCCACTCATATGAAATGGGTGGGTGGAGTGTGTTAAAATGTTCGTCGTTTGCCGCGCTCTCTCTCTCTGTCTCGCAAACCAAAGCCACACACCCGAACAAGTTTTAGCATCGAGCAAAAGTTGCGGCAAAAGTTTCCACTAATTTTTCGGCACAAAGACAAAGTTTTCTCATGCGACAAAACCCGAAAACTATTTCGTTGCACAGCACCCATCATATCCCAGTTTGATGCTAAGTAATTATTAATTATTTTCCTTGGTCGTTGGGAATTTCATGGCTGCGTGCACTGCGATCCTAAGAAGGATCGTTTTTATGATTAGTTTATTTTTATTATCAGGCCATGATGTGACATCGACTGCGCGGACTGAAAAGTGTCCCATCGGATCGCAATAAAGAGGATTGCAATAAAAGGAAAAGAAACGACTATCGACAGACATTCATTATTTTCACTTTATGCCACTTGTTTTGCTCTGCACTAGTCCTAGTGAGTCAGAGTTCAGAGTCGGAGTGAAAGAAAGTCCTATAGGTAGGCATAAATATATTGGCGAAGGAATTCCAACCATCTGTGCGCGCTTTCTTTTTCCGTTTCAAAACACATCGCCATTTCCACCGCCTGCTGCTGCGAGATAGAAGAGAAAAATAGGGGTGGGGAGAATCTATGGCAATCAATATAGCTTTGGTCGTATAATTTTTATGCCATTATTGATTCCAAGTAAAAACAAATTTAACGATCGTCGTCTTTGTCTACTCTGTGTCATCCCAGAGCACTTGCAGTGTGAGCAAACGCGAGAGTAAGCGTTCATAGAGTTTATCTGCCAAGCATAATGTGACTCCATTAGAATTATTATAGAGGATGCGAATGTCAACTCCTTTACAGAATTGCAAAAACATTCGCTTAATTTTCGAAATTTGAACTCTGCTCGAATATGAATAAACTTCTAATCAGTTTATGAATATACTCGTGACTGAGTTTTTTTTCTCGATTTTCCTAATTATCAAGCAAATATTTGAGGACAATCGAAGGAAAATTTACTCAGTCTAAAGATTGTACTCGAAAAAAAAAAATGCAACAGACAAAACTGATAACCAAAAATTCATTTAAGTCGGATATGTTTGAAACTTTCAGAGAATAAATAAACACATATTAGCTATGGTTTTGCAAAGTTGGTTTATTCAACCTCCTCACCTTGGCCTTAAAGCTACCCATCAAATCCTGTGCAACACTTGCGCCATCTATCTTACACGTTTTCATGCGAGGAGAAAGAACAATTTGATTTTTTTTTAAGAAGAGCGCTAGACCGGTCATCAGTTTTTCGGGCATATCTCAAAAACGGTATAAGATACCATCTTGCAACGCTTACCGAAAAAAAAGTTTATAAATTTCCATACATGAAAACATTTTTTTTTTTTGATAAAAATCCATTATACAGACGCTTTTTATTTGGATTTTCCTTAATGGTGAAAACTTTCATGAGAAATTTGTTTCCAACTGTGTTTTTTATCGATAGCTGTCAAAATTACAAGTGATTTTTGTTTATTGCCTTTGACTTGGTTCAAAAGTTATGATTTATTGAAGTTGGTGGTGTCCGAGAAAATTGGAAAACTTTAACTAAGGTTTTCCGAAGAAAATGGCAACCCTGATTTTTTTGAAATTTATTTTTGTTAATATATCCATGAACTCTACCTATGGGCGAAGTTTCATAGAAATCGAAGACCCTTTGGCCTAAACCTGTTCGGTAATTTAAAAAAAAACCCCAGATCTCAAAAAATTATTTTCTGAGCAAAAATTACAGTTAAAAAACGTACTAACAGAAAGTACAAAAAATTTACCAAAAGTCGTTTCTCCGATTTTTGTAAATTTTTAGGTGTCCAAGGATCTTTAATATTTCAATAGTTTGCATTTTATATAAGCTTTTTTTTTAATCAAAAATATTTGTATATAAATTGTTAACACTTTTGGGATTTTTTCCTAAAATTACAGAACAAAATTCGTCATGTATATTTTTCTTAGAAAGACTTGATTCTTCCATACAATTTTGTCTCCGACGTCATTTCAATCAGATTTGATGTTTTCATACTTACCTTACCAATCAGGCTAAGGCCTTGTTGTCTTTTGCTGTCAGAAGAAGTCGTCTCCACTCTACTCGATCCATGGCCACAATTCGCCCTGGGAGCTTCATCAAAGGTGACACACGAGGAAGAAGTGTTAGTTTGATTACTAAAGTGAACTATGCCCATTTTGATATGGCAAGTTTTGCTATGAGAAATTCTCCTCGTGTTTATTAGCGGAATTCAAAGGTTGATTAATTGCGTAGGAAATCAGTTTGGCACGGCATTTGTGACACCTTCCGGTCGTATGAAACAGGTAAAAAACTGTCCAAACTGAACTTTTCGTGAACATTAACGGTAAAGAACTCACAAACACTAGAAGACCGTGAGCTCCTGCCCACCTGTGATAAAACCAGCTCGCACTTCGCCAGCCTCGTAGTCTGGGAAGGGTCCGCAGGTCGCCTTCTACTTGGTCGATCCACCTTGCCCGCTGTGCGCCTCTTCTTGTTGTTCCTGTTGGGTCGCTTTCTAGGTAGAACTATTTTCACTGGGTCGTCGTGCGGCATTCTTACGACGTGCCCAGCCCACCGTAGTCGCCCAATTTTTGCAATGTGGACGATGGATGGTTCTCCCAGCAGCTGGTGCAATTCGTGGTTCATTCGCCTCCTCCACGTTCCGTCATTCATCTGCACTCCACCGAAGACAATCCGCAACACCTTTCGTTCTTAACCACCAAGTGGTCCTCCACGAGCATAGTTCAGGTCTCGTGGCCGTAGAAGACCACCGGTCTAATCAGCGTCTTGTAGATAGTCAACTTTGTGCGGCGGCGAATTTTATTCGACCGGAGCGTCCCCCGGAGTCCAAAGTAGGCACGATTCCCTGTCATAATGCGTCGTTGAATTTCTCTGCTGGTATCATTTTCGGCGGTCACCATTGAGCCCAAATACACGAACTCACCGACCACCTCGATTTCGTCACCGTCAATCTGAACTCGGGGTGGGAGGCTAACATTGTGTTCCCTAGAACCTGTTCCGCTAATATATTTCGTCTTCGATGCGTTGATGGCAGGTCCAATCCACCTAGCTTCAGCCTTCAGTCTGATGTACGTTTCCGCCATCGTCTCAAAGTTCCGTGCCACGATGTCGTTGTCATCGGTGAAGCCAAGAAGCTGGAGTTGGAGGCGAACCAGCCCAAGGCTGAAAGTCTCCATAATAAAGATAAATAATAATAATAATAATAAGAAGCTGGATGGACTTCCTGAAGATCGTGCCACTCGTGTCTATCCCTGCTCTTCTGATCACACCTTCTAACGCGATGTTGAACAGCAGACACGAAAGTCCATCACCTTGCCGTAACCCCCTTCGAGATTCAAAGGGACTCGAACAACGCACATCACTCGATCCATCGTCGTCTTGAACAATCGCGTCAGTTTATCCGGATATCCGTACTCGTGCATAATCTGCCATAGCTGATCTCGATCGTTTGTGTCGTATGCGGATTTGAAATCGATGAACAAATGATGTGTGGGCACGTTGTATTCGCGGCATTTCTGCGGCAACCTGCCGAATCGAGAAAATTTGGTCCGTGGTAGCGCGGGCACCCATGAATCCCACCTGGTATTGCCCCACGAATTCTCTTGTAAATGGTTACAGGCAAGGGGGCGTAGCCAGGTTTCGAGCTAGGGAGGGGCGAAAAAAATTTGGCCGAATGCCATTTCACCGAAAGCCTCTGGCTACGTCTATGGTGACAGGCGGCAGCCATAGAATTTAAGAGAGTACCTTATAGGTGGCACTCAGCAGTGTGATCGCACGGTAGTTGAGTATTTTTTGCCCTTTTGAGATGTTATCCGTGAGTGTCCAATCTTGGAAATATGTTTAACAAAAAGCCCAATTAATTTCCTTCTACTTTACGGTGGGACCATCATCATTTATTTATTCTAAGATATGTTTGCGATTCTCTCTGGGAGTCCCTAAAAATGTATTTATAACAGTATAGAAATTCATTCTTAGCTTCCTGCTTCGAAGCTTCCTGCCATAATTATATGTAAAATTCACTCTTGAATTCTCAGCAATGCTGTGAATTGTCTATAAATTTTGTTCAGAATTGTCTTAGAGTTCTTCTCTAAATTCTTATAAAATTTTGCTTAGAAATTTCCTTAAAATGGTCTAAAAATTCATTTCGTGATGCACTTGGATTTCCTTTAATATTATGGTTCCTTTGGTATTTTTCACCAATCCTGGGATCTTCACAATCGATTTGGAATTTGCGATAGAGCAAAAATTCTACTCTGAATTAGAACTTACACAAGTCACAACAGTCTGTGTTCACTCGGCTGTCGACAGAAGCAGGCCACTCTCGGTATGTGTCACGCGATCGTCTGTTTACTGATGATATGATAGTGGTTTACCACCCATTGTAGCATGGAAACTAAGTCCGACAGCAGTGGGCTCTCTTCTCTGATTGTCCTCAACATGTCACTGTGTGAAGGGCCAAAAACGGATTGGGTAGATCGATAGGCAAAGTCGCCTATACGCATCTACGGAACAATAAAGAATCTCCTTCCAGCAACTTGCTCATCCAATTGGTTAAAAAGACAAGCCCCCAAACAGGAAGATGCCCCAATGAGTGGGGAGAAGAGCCCACCCTTTATCCACAAAATGTTATCAACAGGGAGGCTTCAATCGGGTGCCCTGTTGGACCGTCCCTTCCCTTTTATATATGTATTTCAATGTATATACGAGTTGATTGTTATGAGTATTTTCAATAATACTTACATTTCGATGAAGATCGTGATGCTTATCATTACAGAAACCAATCTTGAATCTTAGACAATACACTCGTTCCGAAACCGGGGGCTCTGTGATAAAGCCATCTTCTCTTTCTTCATAATGTTCGCTCACCACCCGGAGTGCGTGCAAACAAAAAAGAGATCCAACCAGAATTAGTTTTTTATAAGTTTAAGTAATAGTTTGTAATGTCCACCGAAAATAAATAAAACTACTTTATGAAGGGATCATTTTAGTGCTATAGTTATGTTAGTTTTGATCCGTAATCAGCCCTGCCGGCTCCTCCAACATTAGTTGCAGGCAGTGGTTGTTAGATCATGCGACACTGTAATTACTACTATGTTAGTTGTATGATTCGTCAAGTTTATACAACTCAATGTTTCAAATGAGGTAAACTATTTATCTTATAATTACAAAAACAAACTTAAAATTACAATTATATGCAAATGGAAAATAAAACTTGAAAAATCATCGTCAATCCCTTTATTCTTGGACAGGGCCTGACAATATGAGTATGATCGAGCACCATATGGTAGATTCTCTCACTAAAAACCTGCCATTTCTAGCCTATCTGAACTATTTAATAAATGAAAACCATAATATGGGTTACGCTCCCGGTAACCGGGCCCTCCGCATCCTATCTCTGTCTTATCTCATATACCAAATGCCAATGGTTTGAATGAATCAATATATAAATTGGAAATGACGTTCAATCCAATAAACCCATACCGCACTCACTTGGCCAGGCTTCAGAATCGTACAGTGGGCAGTAGACTGATGCAAAATTTGACTTTTTCGCTCCACAGTACTTAAATGGTTTGAAATCGGGTCGTGATTAGCCTTCAAAAGTTACAACTCATTTGGGTAAAAACAGACTTCGCACAAACCATTTGAAGTTTACATGTAAATTAATATGGGAAATCTCAACTTTTTGTTCATTGCCTTCTAGTCTTTTTCCATATTGAGCTGCAAAACAACTCGATAGCTATTCTTATAGAAAATTTTCTCAGCTACAACTTTGCTGGAGATCGTTTCTATGTAAAATGAGACAGGAAATAGTTAATAATTATTTAAGAGATTGGTAAACTTATGACATGATCAAGCAGCTGCTCTGTAGGCAACACTGTATTTTGCAGTGTGACATAGTAGCCATAATTTTTGTGTCCTATTCAACGCCCCAGAAACACCAATGTTGCCTACTGAGCAGTTGATTGAGCATGATCATAAGACATCAGTGCATTGAACCATTAATAACTTTCGATCCTTGCATTTAATCAAAAAGTGGTCTTCAGCAAAGTTGTAGCTGGGAAAATTTTCTACAAGTAAAGTTGAAAGCTTTTGAAGCAGACCGATATGGTGAATTATTAGATAGACATGAACAAAAATCTTGGTTTTACCATAGTAATTCCCATACAAACTTAAAATAGTTTGTGCCATCTCAGTTTCTCACCAAATTGGTTCAAATTTTGAGAGGTTAGTCAGGATCCGATTTGGAATCGTTTAAGTATTGTGGAGCGAAAATTTCAAATTTTGCATCACTCTAGTGGGCAGTGTGCTCTACACTCCAAGTTCCCTTTCTTTCAAATTCACCCCAAATTTGATATTTTACCCCTTTGAGTGTTGATTAATCAGAAACATTGTGACAAAGCACGGACTTGTGGTTACTAGAGTATTTAATAATCTAGGTCCTATTTAGGATTATATCAGAAAAATCCAAATCTGGCCAACGCCCACAGTGTCACGTGATCGTCTGTTTACTCGGCAGAAACCATTGTGTGGTCGTCCTCATTGTTCATCATCAGCAGTTGTTTCGGTCGATGTGTCGTCGACTTTGGAAAGCAACCTCTGCCCCCCCGATATCGATACTCTCATACAACGAAACCACTGGAAGCGTACCCCGTTCTGATGGAGGAAGCTCATTAGATAGCGAAAGATAAAGCGTTTATTGTGTTATAGCTTTTGACTATAGTTTTACGAATTTTGTATAGTTAAACAGAATTATCGGCTCTGTAAAGGTTATTCGAATGATCCTTATCAAATAAATTAATAACAGAACTCTCGGCTCTGTAAAGGTTATTCGAATGAGCCTTATCAAATAAATTAATAGCCGAAAAAAAACAAGTGATAGTGACTTGAAGGGAAAGTCTAAAATCTCTAAGAGTTCTTTCTTTTTCTGAAGTACCTTGGTGTTATTCCTGACATTCCTTCAAAAATCTAAAATCTTCTCAAAATTCCTTCGAAAGAAAAGATCTAGTCTGGTCCAAGAATTTTTTTTTTTTAAAGAGTCAAAATATTATGTGTTTCTGAAAAATATATTAGGTTATTTTTTCCAGACTTATTATTGAAATTCACGAGTCTTTCCCGGTGATTTGAAATTCCCGGAAAGCGAGATATATTGTTGGATGCGTGCAATGCTGGCACAACTCAATCAGCGTTTGAAAATTTTGGTTAAAAAAACTTCTGCAATTCTTAGCTGGCGTCTACAAATACGTGCAGCTCGACGGAACGCAGTGATGTAGAAGCAGTTGGGCCAACGTAACAACGAGGAATGCCAAAAATTATCGCTTCAAGATTCCGATCCATTTCAGCCAACGGTTGAATTCTTTTTCTCCAATTTCCTCATCCCAGTCCGATTCCGAGCGCCATATCAATTGGATCAAGATTTTTCCGTACACTGTGTACACAGTCAGCAAGCCCAGGGGGTCAAACTATGACATGACACACCGAAGAACTTGGCGCTTGGTCGGTCGTCGGCCTTCGTCGATAATCACAGCAATATCTTTTCGCATTTGAGTTGAGAATCCACAACAAACCAAGCACTCTTTCTACTCCTTCGGTTTTATTCAGGTTCAGGTCCTTCACTTCCGAAGCCACCGTTTCACATCGTGAGAATTGGAGTGCCAACCACGAATTTCAAAACCGCCCTTTCCGTGGATCATTTTCACATCTGCTGCCACTCGTTGAGCTTCTTCAATGATGTCGAAGCTGTCCAAGTAGTCGTCCACATAGTGGCACTTGATTATCGCCTCCGCTGCCCTGGGATAGTCGACGGCAAATTCTTCAGCGTTCCGGTTCTTGATGTACTGCACACTACACGGTGAGCAGCTGGATCCAAAGGTGGCTACGTCCATGAAGTACACATCGGGTTTTTGATTCGGATCTTTCCGCATCAGGAAGCTTTGAGCGGGGCGATCTGCATGTCGTATACGGAACTGGTGAAACATTTCACATATGTCTCCGTTTACCCCCACAGGCTTCTCTCGAAACCGGCATAGAACCCCTGGAAGACAGGTCAGTAAATCTGGTCCTTTTAGACGAACCATGTTGAGGGAGATGCCGTCCACTTTGGCCGCAGCATCCCAAGTCAATCGCACCTTGCCAGGTTTTTTTTTTTAGATTGGTCACAACGCCGAGTAGTAAATACCATGTTTTGCGTGAGTCAGCATTTGTCAGATCCTTCTCAGTAGCACGATGAGCATAACCTTTCGTTTGGTAGTCAGAGCGGGTTCACGAGACATTTTCTGTTATCCAATCGACGAAGAGCCATGTGGTAGCTTTCTGGAAACTCGAAGTGATCATATCTCCAGAGGAGCCCACTTTCAAACCGACCATCTACACGAACCGTGGTATCGACCAGAATCTTCTTCGCTCTCATGTCTTCCACTGATACCATTTTCACAACAGGTGTAGTTCCTGAATCTTCCTGCTCGAAATATCGCTTGACTACTTCGTGAAAATCCGTTTCTGGCTGGACTTCGAGATATGGTAAAGTCGCTTTTTTGTAGCTACTGCAATACTTGACACGATGGTCCGGTAGACTGCAGACTGCACAATTCCGACCTGTGGATGATGCTGGATTCGCGCTGCCACCAGATACACTTTCTTCACTGTTCGAGCTGTGTGTAAACACCTGTGCTTTTTCCCTTTGATTTACCCCTTTTTTTTGTGATTACCTGTACGACGCTTACTAGAGCAATTAACTAATTTAGTCACTTGACTTACCGCAGTAACCATTTTTGACATGTACGTTGCGAATGTCTGCAACGTAACACAAGTCACGGTTTGTTTGTACATCGCCCATTGAAGCTTCAGTTGTGAAGGCAATTTGTCTTCAAGCTCCTGCAACAACGAGGGATTGTTTAGATGAGCGATTTCTCCCGCAGCTACTAGGTGATCGCAGAGCCCTTGCAGTTCCATCCCGAACTCGATTAGCGTCTCGAGGCGGAGATCGAAGTGTGCCTTGGCCGCGATTAAACGTGTTTGTTTTCTATTGTCGGGATTTTTGCGATAATCTTCTGTCAGCGTTTTGGCTGGTGGCGCTACGCCATCCGGAAGAATGTAAATGTATAGGCTAACATTGTATAGTCCAGTTCAGTTTTTACGTATTCAGTAACCGTGTTGTGCCAGTGTTAGTGATTTAGACCGCGAAATCAGCATGGAAAGAAAAGATTCCCATTGGTTAAACCCTGTTAAGCCGTGCCGTTCTTTTCTGGATACTAATTTGGTGAGCTCGTTCCTTAATTTTTGTGGTAATTCTATCGTAAATATTTTTTTAAATCATTAAATACGCTTCAATCAAATTTTGCGCTACTGTTTTATAAAAAGTTTCAGTACATTATCAGCATCGATACTGTACCGGAGCGGGGCTTATTGTAAGCAAAATCTTCGGAAGCATGCGATCTTGAAATGGGCTAATGGGTATACGGTAAAGCTATCACCTTCGAACTCCAGAGTTCAAACTTTTTGCAGTCATAAAAAAAATGGTTACAGGCAGATTTTATGGCCAATTGTTTTGTTCTTTAGTTTCAATAGTTGGTCTAGGCAATGATCCAATTTTATCAGAATATAGTTTTATCATAGAAAAAGGTTGTGTTAGATCATGTTCGTAAAACAAATTCATGAAAGAAGGATACATATGTGGTAATATATTAACAGGTTTCCTAATGACTACTGACTACTGATATTAGGCAGAATATAATTTTTCAACAAACACGTGTCGGTCGAATTAGGATTTATCCCAGGCTACTATTGTAGAAAAACGAAATTGATAGATATTGGGCGGAACGCGTCGGAATGTTTAGAAAAATAGGGCGCACGCTTGATCCGGTTTAAGATACATTGTTGACTGCTTTCGGGAACATGATTTCATTTTAATAACTTGTTTACTTGTTTAACCAGGGCTTAAGCAATCGTCACGTCGGTCATAGCTTGTTATGATAACCTGAACAATGCGTAAAGAGCAAACCGCGAAACATTGAACGTCGCGTGAAAGTGGAACTTAATGAAGGCCTAAGTGCTTTTTCGTAACTTTTAGTTTTCGGATTAGAAAAATCATCGGTTGTAGGACAGTGTTACCGATTTATATTGGATAATCCAAAGCTATGTTGATCATTATAACATTAAATTTTGAATAACAAATGATAAGACAATCTTATTCAAATGTCGTAATAATACCTCTGACCAAGGAAAAATGATTTATATAGTTTTCATAAAAGTTGACGATACAAATACTAATGAGGAAAGGAATTCCGCATTTCCTTTTCCCAAGTCCTTTTCCTCTACTTCCCTTCCCTTCTTCTCTTTTCAAAAAGCGAGTAATGGCGCTATAACCATATGCCATATAGGGCTAGGACAAGAGTTAGTGCTCAGGTCCCAACCGCTAGAAGAAAATGGTAGCGAGCAAGGGCGCTATAACCTAGGCGAATACAGCATTCCCTCCGTATAGGTTACGTCCGCACACCGCTCTCTGTTGTCCTTCGACTGAGGTCGGCTGGATCGATTGAGGGATGGCAGTGGGTTGGCGGTGCCGTCCACGCTTGTACGGAGGGAGGACTGTACGCTCGAACACAAGGGGTAAATACCTGTGTTCCATCCCAGGAGATCGGACAACCAAGGAGTGTACATTAACTTTCTTAGCTCGGTCACTCCCAACGTCTTATATAGCATATTTTCTAACCCTGCATACGGAGCGGTTGGTACGGTATGTCCCCGCTCTTTGATTACCTGTGGATTGAATGTTAACCACTGTCTATACTTATTAAGTAGACATGGTAAACATTCACTTCCACAAAAATTAACTAAACGCTACACAGTAGGCCTGGCCGCTTTATTGTTTGTTTCACATCCTTGATGTGCAGCAGGCATTAATAATGACAAGAAAAATGATAGATGTATCATTTTCCAGGATTCTTTCAAGTACTGGCTGTGTATGTGTAGACTAGACTAGACTAGACTAGAGAACTCGATTAGCGTCTCGAGGCGTTCCATCTTCGGTGCGGGAGCAGAGCGCATTCTGTTCAACAGAGCAGTGATTAGTAACCCGGGTCGCCCGTAGAGCATCTTGAGTGTCTCTATATCTTGAGGGACGGATGCGGGAAGAAGTAACCGATTCTCGAGCATGTCCTTTCAGGCATCGTTGTAGTCTGACAAGGTTTTCTGCGTCACTGAACTTACAACATTCCGTGGTTATGTTGTACTAACTAATACATATGGGCCAGTCTTCAGGTTTCCCATCAAAATCTGGGAGATCACGTGACATCACCCGACGAGTTGCAATTTGCGCTGAAGAGGGTCCCTGTCCCGGTGCTAAAGTTTCATCTTCCGTATTCGGCGCTGGACCAGCTCGGAGATTTGCGTACCTCACGTTCGCCCGTGGTGGTATTTGCGACGCAGAGGTACTTTTGCCAACAATATCGAGAGGCTGTGAATTATCTACTGATGGCTGTGTCCGTCTGACTCTGCCAACACCATGGTTAATACGAGGGGGAAGGTCAGCTTCCACCTCAGAAAGAATGCACTCGAAATACATTGGCGGAATAATGATACTGGTGTCCTCATCCGTAGTGTTGCTGGGGGGAACTGGAGGCACTGCTGGTATAGTTAACCTTACACGTGATTGTCGACGAGGAAGTGTCATTGATGGTTTGTACGGTACGAGTTTCTGATTTACCGGAGCGGATACCAGATTTTGAGGATACATACGGCTACTCGATGGAATATGCTGTTGAAGTGTCATAGATTGGTTGACTGCTGAACGTGGCGAAACTAAATTTCTGTTGCGAGAGTGTTCGCCCTGAAGAGTGATTTCCGGATTTGGTGCCTTCCCGGTTTCATGTGGTGTACTGACTTTAGGCTCCTTTGATCCGTCATTCCTCATCTAGTCGATAATTTTCTCTCAGTGACTCCTATTACTTGCAACGCTCCTTCCATCGTCTGCCTCTTGTTCCGCCAACAAAGCGTACTTCTCAAGAAGGAAGGGCATTTCCATATCTTCTTCTTCCACTATCTAATCTAATCTAATCTAACACCAACACAGCCAGTTCTTGAAAGCATCCTGGAAAATGATATATATACCTACATCATTTTTCTTGTCTATTTGATATATGTTTAACATCGAAGATGCGTCACACATATCAAAACGGCCAGGCCTACTGTGCATCATTTAAGGGGCAAGATGATTCAGAAAACATGCTTCAGAATCCAATAAATGGATGAAACGTGGACATCTCGTACCGTACGTTCCGATTTTGGTAATTATATGATTGGTTGATCGTTGGAAGCCTCAAAGCTAGAAAGGTTAAGTGATGCTCCATTTTCTTCTGGCGGTTGGGAAATGAGCACTAACTCTTGTCCTAGCCTTTTATGACTTATGGCTATAGCGCCATTACTCGCATTCTGAAAAGATAAGAGGGAAAGGAAAAGGAGAAGGACGAAGTGAACACAAACATTATTTTTTATTTGAAATATACATAGGGGAATTTACGTATTCTCGGCAACCTAAGCAGCGACCTTCTTTCTATAGCCTTTTTCTCTATGGAACGCACACATATGCAGTATTGGTTTGTTTACAATCTTTTGCTGCCAGCTGCTCTAACAATTTCAGTCGAAAGAATTGTCAAAAACTGTTTTGAAACGCTTTTACAAAGCTCCAATCTTCTCTAGTGAGAGCGAGTATTGTCGGCAACCAGTTTTTCTTCGGCAACCGTTCCATTTGAAGTGCATGTAAATCTGCTGTTCTATTATCGGCAACTCGAAATCAGCTACAATTTGTAGTGCATGTGTTTCATTTCAAGAAAACCCTGCTAGATTGCTTTTTCTCAGTGGTAAAAATATAGTCAAATTGAAGCTGAAAGCATAAAGAATCGTTTGCATGCATTCAGCGAAGTGTTTTCGTAAGAAAATCCAGTGAAAATAGTGTTTCAATTTGGATTGCCGAAAATAGTCTGTCATGCCGAAGCCGTCATTTCCCCTACAATATACAAATGCAGAACCCGAGTCTTGTCACTATTATCAAGTCATAAAAAGTAAATAGGACTAAAATGTGATCCTTTGATTACTGGAAAATTCTGATTCCCTAGTTTGAAGTTGTCACGACTAGGTGGTAGATCTTATACCAGTAACGCACCACAAAAAGGTGATCTCCCAACGTTACTGGTTTGAAAAGATAAAAATTTACAAAATGGAACGAACTCACCAAGTTTAGCCAATTGAACCTGAAGGCTGCCTGACATGTGTTGAAGTCCAAATTGTAGACGAAGCTTAACGAAGATCAACATAAACTAGTCCGGTTTATGGTAGTTGCGCGGAATGTCTTCCTTCGATTTGAGATAAACAAATGCTCGGATGTAAATAGTTGATTTTTGATGTGCATTGGCAAGCCTTTTTGTGGCCAATACTCAGGTTCAACGCTGCGACTCAACGAATGATGGAACTAATGATGGGGCGAATGATGGAACGCCTCATGGAGGTTCTCCTAGCTTCGGAACAGCTTCTCAGCGGCAAATAATAGGGACCTAGAAATTGTCTCCTGGGCCTGGTTATTATTAGCAACCGATTATAGATAAAAAAAACTCCACGGAAAAAAAACAAACGTCAGGTTCGAACACACGCACAGCCTACCTCCCATATCTTCTTCTTCCACTATCGGCCTTTTCTCTCGGTCGATCGTCTCCTTCTCAAGATCCATTTCTTTCAGGAAACGATTACGGTGAATTTGCTGTTTCCCGTCCAATCGTTGCCAGCGACTTTTTGATGGTTGTTCGGGATGATTGGCTGCTGACACTGATTGGTAAACAATCGCTACACGCCCAAAGGCGGAGTTCGATAGACCGTGTTACACCGATAGACCGTGTTTCTTATAATGCGTTTATTTTCCCATGCTCATTTGCTGTAGCTTTGCGGAGCCGATTAGTAATAAGATAATGTATATAGTATTAGAAAAATTAATAAATTAACTGTACTATTGAATTTCTTCCGCCTTCCGCGCACTATCGCCCACGCATTCCATTCCGTTTTGCTCTGCCATATCTGAGTTTCCGACGCAAGATCTGACGTTCGCCCGTCATCACCGTTTATGTTACTCATGCAAAGTTGGTACTACGATGCTAACCATCATTACCAGACTGTACGGTAACAGCGTCAGATTATCGCTTTAGTAGCATGCTGTGGCTGTCAGTTGCGGCGAATTATTTTCCTGAAACGGCAATAGCCTTATGTCTTGTACATCTACACCAAATGAAGCGTTCATACGTAATGCGTTATACATTGCATAAATTTACGGTGTAACGTCTTATACTATGCTTCGAATATCTATATTAAGTAAAATTTGATTCGTCAACGTACCCCGATGCAAACCAATCCATCCCCTCGCATACTGGGAGTGTTTACAGGAGATCGATCCAGTCTGCTAACGGTCCGGTTTTTTCTCCGATGGATATTAAAAGCAGGTAAATAGACCCTAACCTAGTAGAGGCTTATGGTAAGAGAACATAGAGAGAGAGAGAGAGTACATAAAAAAGGAAATCTGGAAAGTAATTTGCGGAACTAGGGACAGCTTCTGTCTGACCGGACGGCCACCGGCTGACCAAACCGAAGATATCTTCTATACGACCGTTGAGTCTCACTCATATTTGAGATCCGTTTACTCAAATTCCCAAAAACGTAGGTGACTCATAGATTGAGTAAAATTTTACCCAAGTATGAGTAAATGTCACTCGCGTTTGAGTGACATTTACTGATATTTGAGTAGAAATTTACTCATATTTGAGTGACCTACGTGTTTGTACTCAAATACGAGTCACATTCAACGGCCGTGTGGCTGGGTTGAGGTTATTAATTGTTTTAGATTGGCATACCTACATAAACCAGTGCCGCTACCGGTGTTGGACGAACGAGGTGAGACTGCCTGTGAGGGGTACTTAATTAAAGTAATAAATTAAAATGGGTTTCTTCGGGATTTTGGGGATTCGCTGGGTAAAACGTGTCGTATAACGAATTTAAGAGGTGTGCTTGTTGAAGGCGTTCCTTGGTTTAAATGGGGACGATGATTCTGAGCTTAAAGCGTACAACCGCAACAACCGACAGGTTTCATACAACCTTAAAACGAAAAATAATGCTTCATATCATAAGAAAATATAGAGTCCCATTTGTTCTAAACGAAGCTTGTACAGTCGTATGGGAATGGATATTTATTCATAACACGAGCAGGGACGAAGCACCAGCATATGATATTACATATTATTGTTATCATAATGGCAATCAATTTTTAAGCGAGTTGTCACGCTTCGTCTTTTCTCTCCGAGCTTTCGTTCCTTCAGTTCTTCTACTGTGCATTCGGGCTATGGAATCGAGCGGAAGCAGCAGCAGTAGCACCAGAAATAACAGGAAGGAATAGAAACATGTCGTTACTGTAGTAAAATTGCTTCCCATTGACATGGGTCTTGCCTTGTCTTGAATGGAATGTACAAACTCGATGTAAAATAGCTTACACGGGAACAAAATGTACGTACATTTCTCACACATTTATAAAATACATTGACACTATGGTTGATGGTCCTTTGTCAAACAGATTATTCAATTCGAAATTTTCATAATGCCATTACGTACAGCACATCATCCCTGATAGCAATTGTGTTTTGTTAGTAGCCGTGCGCCTCCATGGAGCTGAGCATTTTGCAGGGAGAGCATGTCCATTTTCTCAATTTCCCATGTAGCATCCGCTTCTGTAATTTAAAATAGGGTAAATGACGCCTTCGGCATCCATTTAGTGTTTTCGGCAACCAAAATTTAAACGTCACTGTATTTTCCCAACAAAACCCTTCGCTGAACGTATTCTAAAAAAATGCTTAGTCACTGAGCTTCAATCTGATTACATTTTTTCGACTGAGCAATCCGGTTATGCCAGACTTTTCTTTAAATGAAATATGCTAATAGAAACGCGGACACTGCATAGGATGACGAGAATACCCAAATTCCCCTACACAGCTTATAATGTTTTGTTTATTTTGTTACAAGCATCCATTTCCTGACATGTTTGACCATAGGACATTCCGGCCAACCGATAATGTGCATTGAACTCATATTTCAAGCATTTACGTGCAGCCGGATCACAAGAGTCTGCGGTCGTCGCAAAACGGTCACTCGCAGAGAAACTCGACTTTGGGTCCACCAACCGACGAGGAAAGCCCCCAGGGTCGAGCACTGATTGCACTCTCGAGCACGGTCAAATTGTCCCCAGAAAAAGCACGTGTCACTGAAGGCCATAAAACGTCCCGTCGGTCGACCTTTTCTGCCTTCTTGTGCATAAACAGTCACGCAGAAACGCGCCCGTTTCACATTATCCTACACGAGAAAGATATCGCTCATCGTGTTGCTGCCTGCTTCCGAAAGGGACGCATGTTCGGGGGAAGGGAGGGGGGGGGCAAATCTGAACCTAATCCCCCATCAGGACTAATAATATTAATACGAGCGCGAGCGGGTGGCGGCCTGTGTATGAGACGACAACGAGCATGAGTAGCAATTTTCCGCATTCAGGTCGCGTCTGGTTTTTTCTTCCTTCCTTGATACCGCGCCGTCGGTGGTCCTCACCGTACAGCTCCTCAATAGGTACTAGTCGCAATATTGGGTCTCAATGCGTCGCAACGCGTCATTTACCGCGGAATTGTATTGTTTTCCTGCTGCGCTGGGCTGAGCCGCGAGCGAGATAGGCGAACGCTGCTATAATGGCATAACTAGCGCATAGCAGCTAGTCCGGTTCTCGTCGTTGTCCGGAACTGAAATAACGCAGTCTAATCTCTAACAAAGAGGAAGAAGGGGGAGGGGCGGCAAACGGGATACAAAAGGAAAGCATGTTAATTGCAGGTACGCTAAAACGGTATCACCGTTTTTTCCCTATTACAATATGAGCTACAGCTTAATGAGCTTTTTATCTCGACATAACCAATTTGTTATTTCGGATAAATGACGTGTCGATAGACAGTTACACGGGTTGATTTTAATTGCTTTTTAGTTGGGTCAAATGAATAGAATCACGTTCTATTCACGACCTAGATGTGAACTAGAAGCATGAAATAGATCAGCCCTTCTCATATTTGTCGTTTAATAAGACCACTGATTCAAGCGTGGATCATCGTGTCGAAAATATGGTACAATATTACTTGCCAAATGGCCAAAATTATCATTAATACAGTGCATGAACTGACATTACGCTGCTTTTACTGCATTTGTTTATTTTTGTGGCCATAAAAATTACATGAGATTTTCGATTGAAGATTGAAGTGCATCTCTTGGATGTTATATTAAAATTTATTTTTTGCTGTGCGGGATTAGACTTCGTTAGAATCTCACTAATTCTGAAAGCTAAGAGCTGGCTGAGTAGCGGTCATCAGAATCGATCCAAGATTACTTACCTTACCATTTAGGCTAAGGCCTGAGTGTACTTTGCTGTACAGTCGGCTCCATTCCACTCGATCCATGGCTGCACGTCGCCAGCCACGCTTTAATAAATCACATAAGAGCATTTCCAGGCAGTGTGCAAAACAGTCAAGTTCAATGAGTCATTTTCATATGAATATGAACAGCCATCCGTCTCATCATTCACTGCCTCGTGAGAGTCTGAATGGTTGGGAAGCAAACGAGTCACTGACAGCAGAGCACTCAGTCAGTAGCTCAGTCAATCCTTGTTTTGAATAGACGAGTGCACGGATGGATTTGAGCAGCTGGGTGATATGCCGCCATGTTTTTGAAACCCACATCTGAAACGTCACAATTCAAGTGTGAACTGCAAAAATGGCGTGACTGCATTGTCTTATTTTTATCAAATGAAATTATTTTCTCTTTCATGCCATATAAATGGTTGACTTCGTGGTAGAAAATCAGAAAATAATATTTTATGAGTTCTAAGTTTATTTTTCACAAAATGTAAGCAAAAGTATTAAGAATATCTAAAATATCAGTCACGCCTTTTTTGAAATTCTGGGATGAATCTTCTATTTGTTTACAAATTATGAGCTGTCAGTGGGGCCCACGACTCGCGGGCCCGCAGCGATGTTAGCTCTTTTCAAGGCAAGGCAAACAAGATAGGGATGCCACCCAGCTGGATTTGAGTTCACTCACTCGACAAAAAGTGACACAACAGCGGGGCCCTGTTTACTAAAAATGAACACATGAATAATACTCGCGTAACATTTGAAACGGGCCTATCAACGTTTGTACACAAAACTTGTTAAGCATTTTTCGTGCGAACCGAATACGCCCACGCAAACTAACAACACCATCAGGTAGAGGAATTTCTCCCCTGCCCGATAGTGCACTTGGTTTGCGTAGGCGTACTTCGGTTCTCGTGAAAAGGACCTAGGAAGTTGTTTACAAAAGCTTATAGGCTAGTTTCAAATGTTACGCAAATATTATTCATGTGTTCATTTTTAGTGAACAGGGCCCCGCTGTTGTGTCACTTTTTGTCGAGAGAGTGAACTCAAATCCATCCGTTCACTCGTCTATGACTGAGCGTACATTTTCTATGGAAAAATGCCTCAATTACATGCTGTGTGAGCGAAGCAGCGTTGCCAGATATACCGATTTATCAGTATTTTTACCGATTTTCGAGCTTGATTCCGATACACAGATAAGGCTCCTAAGAATACCGATTTTTTCATATATTATACCGATTTACACAGATTTTTTTTAAAATCACAATTATTAATGCCTGCCTGCGTTCGAATGTCAGAGAAAACTATTGTGAGGGACTTTAATCGTTCTGAATATGTTAAAAAAATAATTCATCTAACAAAATTTCTTAGAGAGTATACATTAAGTCCGTCACGCTCTAAGAAGAAGAAGGGGTTTACAAATATGTTACAAGCAACTCAACTAACATTGAAAACTGATAAAGGACTTATTCAGGCAAACATATGCTGCTACAGCTAAAAAGTAGCTTATTCAGCTTTTAATCAGATCAAATGTTTGCATGCATTAGGTATACGAAAAACGTGACAAAAGAGGGAAGGGGGAGGGGTTGAGTTTCCCTAAAATGACGTGACGTACTTAATGCATGCTTGCTTATGCTTGATACTTTTTCGGCTAGTGTTTCCATTTTCTCGCCGTTTTTGGCTACCCAGAAATCGAGCTAATGGCTCATCTCGGTAATTCCTGGGAAACGGGAAATACTTGTGTCTTTTATGTCACCAAAACAGGTCCATCAGAATGTTATTTTTTTTTAACTTTCTGAAGTTTATTTAATCTTTCCTTAGAATTTTCTTCTACCTTAGTCCATAAGTTAGTTTTCAATTCTTCCCGGTGAGTTATTTCGATTTTCCTCGGGAGCTTCTTCTGGCTTCGCTCGAAAGGTTCTTCCGTCTTCTCCTGCCAGTTTTTTTTTCAATTTCCAGACCAGAATATTGTACTAACTACCGATTTTCATCGGAAATCTCCCAAAAATCTCTTTCTTATAGAATTTTCATCACAACTTATCATAGAAATTTCTTTAGACTATTCCGAAAACCTTCTAGCTTTCGCCGGAAGAAGTTTCTTTGAAAATAAATCAAGAAGTTTTTTCTACCGTCTCCAGGAAGTTTCTTCCATCTTTAAACATCTGACGGAAGTATCATCGAATTCTCCCAGAAGTTTATTTCGTTTTACGTTTCACCATAAGCTACTTCCATTGGAAGGTTTTTTCAAGCTTCTTCTAGTTTTCCCTGGAAATGGCTACTTCTGGTATTTTCTTCCAATTTCCAAAACCTTTCTGGCTTCCTCTGGATATGTCATCCGATTTTTTTCCAAAAGTTTCTTTAAATTTTACACAATATCATCTTTCTTCTTTCTTCAGAAGCTAATTCAAACATTAGCGTTAGCGTTAACGTTGTTATGATATACTTCGTAGATTGGATACTAGCGACACTCACGTCTCTTCTGAAATTCTCAGGATTAATGCTGGGGAGTAAACATTGATTCCAATCTAAACAAGAGTAACAGAAGCATGACTGTCGCTATTCCCGGCCACGCCCATCTTTACCATAACTAGGGATAGGGAAGGAAATGTTGATGTAGTACTTACTTAACGAGAGGCCACCGACTTAGCGACACCCTCATAAGTGCTACGGAGTTGGAGGGTTGGGTAGGGTATTCGGTTAGGATTCACCTCAAGTTGGCGATGCAACCAAAAGTATGTATTGTTTATTTAATCTCTCGATAGCCGGCTATCGAAAGAACATATTCATTTTGTTTAGTGATCATGAATTTTAAGAGTCATGACGGAGAGCTTGGGATTAAACCCATAATTTTCTGCTCAGTAAGCAAAAACGATCCCTCCAAGGTCATCGAGCATCTCAGAACCATAACGCTTCGCGACAATACAGGACTACGTTTTCGCATGATATGCAAATAATCTCCGAGGTTAATTTTCAATATCAAATATACAAATGTTGGTGGGGATTTCTTGTGCTGTGGAAGAGCTTGGGGTTAAATCCATGATTTTCTGCTCAGTAAGCAAAATCGATCCCTCCAGGGTCATCGAGCATCTCATAATCATAGCACCTGTGGACTGCAGAAACATTAATAAAGTTAGTGAGATAATACGATTAAGCGGAAGATTTGGCACCATCAAGCATAGTGTCATCAATAAAAAACTAAATTAATATGAATGCTTTAAAAATTACTGCTGTTGTTTACTCATCTAATCAATAGCTGGTTTTCAATTACCTGTAAAACATAAAACTTAAAGCAAAACGACCACCTCTCTCATGAACGAAAAGCGCTAATACGTGTTCAAGGAATTATCTGTGGAAAAGATCCATCAGTTGGTCCATCATTCGAATATGGTACTTTTTAGGTTTCTAGCATCCTAAAAACTGGTAATTTTTTTTTTTTTTTTATATTAATTAAATGATTTTAATAAAAACGACGCACCACGATAAACGCTGCGCCGGATCATGCCGTGTATGAGCATCTTAACCTTCAAGGTTAAAACTCTACACACTTATTTACTTCAATGGAATGCCGATCTCCTAATTCTCCTTTCTCTATAATAACTCTCTCTCCTCCACGCGCGAGGCCTCCACCACCACCACCACCCGATAAATTAGAAGAGCGAGCGACACGAGAGAAATGAATAGAGC
This sequence comes from Ochlerotatus camptorhynchus, assembly GCF_037179485.1. NCBI lineage: Eukaryota > Metazoa > Arthropoda > Insecta > Diptera > Culicidae > Ochlerotatus > Ochlerotatus camptorhynchus. Next base: position 11,002,356 of record NW_027040818.1, on the reverse strand, counting down.
GAAAATCGTTTCTCAAGTCGTCTCTCCCTCCCCTCCAACTTAAAGAGAAATGGCATGGCACGTCAACTTTATCGCGTCTATATTTCTATTTAAAACTAGAGATTGCTGACGTTTATCGTACGCACACTACGTTACGTATACATATACGCAAAATGTTTTCGTCGGAAAAAAAACTTCATAGCGGAAAATTTTCCCGATGAAAACAATCACTGATACAGTCACACTTAAGCAATCTCTATATTGAAATTTTTTTCCAAAAATTCACGCGCATAAACTTCCACCCTTCATTGATACGATAAAAAGACGACCACGAATAAATATCAAAATCCCGATTTCACGACCATCCCCTGCCATAAAAATGAACATCACAACCCTCTCAAGGGCCACCCACATTAGATCCGTTTGCGTTGCGTTGACGTAAATTTTACAGTTAGACAATAGATTTAGCTGTCACTTTGCCGCAACGCGTCCGATCCGGATCTAATGTGCGTGGGCCTTCAGAGCCCCGGCAAAACGTCCAGAAAAACGCGAGTTTACTTTTTCGTTCAGGATGTACGATTCCAATACGCGTGCGAGCGAGACAAAAAAAAACAATCCCGTGAGCCCTGTGTACCACTACCACAAAACTTTTACAACGCTCATCGCTTCTCCTTCGCTAAAAAGATCAACAGATCAAAATATTCTCACACATCTCAACCAAATAACCTCAGAAATATTTATACTGTAGCACAACAATTTGCAAGTTGATCAAATTGAGAAAAATTAAACCCGCGTTTTCATGAATAAATACACCGAATCATTGGAATTTTGGGGTGCTGAAAATCATACGTTGTTATATATATGAAACTTAGCTAATTCCTCGTAGTATTCAGTCCTCAAAAACTTCGATCTAGCAATAATGGCTGCATTTGCGACATAGACGCACACACACATTAATACACGCGATCTGATGAAGGCACTGCGCAACCGAACGAAAAAAAACATGGCGGATCGTAAATCTAACTGATGCAAAATACACGAATTATGACCGGAAAGCACTGATTTTCTCAAAAACTTCAGCGTCCTGTGCATTCCTAGGTGCAAAACTATCACTTATCACCAATTTAACTATTTAATTCCGACATTAACACTCAAAATGAGATCAACATCGGATGCACGTGAAACAACAACCGACCGCGAAGCCGTCACCTATCGGATCCCCTCTCCCCTTCAGAAGCTAATTCAAACATTTCCCGGAAATTTCTTCCGACTTTTCTGGAAAGGTCGGTCTTAAAATAGGGGTACGACTCTAAGAGTCCAAGCTAAACAAAACAGGTCAAGCCACTCCCATACGAAATATGGGTCATTCCAGCTCAAGTGGGTACACCACCTGTGGTCGATGTCACCGATTTGAGCCAAACTTGGCCAAAACGCTTATTTTGGCATTCTGAACAAACGCCTTTTTTGATTTGTGCTCTATAAGTACGATGAAATCAGATGGATTAGCAGGTACATATATAAAATTTCAGTTGTGGATGACAGCTGATCGGGCAATAACGGAGTAGCATCCGGAACATTCAAGTTTCATGCCCCGTAACGTGGGTAGATCACCTTTTCGTGGTACGTTACGGAATGTAAGATCTACCACCGATTCCTAGTCCTGACTACTTCAAACTAGGGGAACAGGATTTTTCAGTAATCCAAGGAACACATCTTAGTCCTTGTTACTTTTTATGCCTTGTTAATGGTGATAAGTCCTCGGGTTGCTTGGACCGAGGATGATCTTGAAACAAGGAAAAAATGAGTTAGTTAGTCTTCATCTATGAGATTCCTAATCTTCTATTCGTTGTTCCCTAGTTTGAAGTGGTTAAGACTAGGGTTCTGATGCATGGTCATTATCGGTGTCATACCTTTTTCACATGTCCTCCTTTTGCCTCAAAATATCCTCCTTTTTAATTCTTGAATATTTTCAAGCAAAATTTTAATAAATAAATTTTTCATTTTATTTTGACGCAACCTCATCCTATTTGAAAGGTTTTGAAGTTATTAAACTGACGTTTTCATGCAAAACAGTTCATTAGTTCATTTTCAGATATGTACAGAACCGGTCATATTATAAAGGGTCTAGTATAGGAAAGAAATGGACTGGCTGGTTTTGAGCCAAACGAACCGTCAAAGCCAGAGCCAACCGAGCATCGCATATCTTGATTCCATTGGCAGTTTCGCAAGAAACATCCCAGGCAGAGGTTGCCAAGGCAGTTTGTTTTGAATCTGCTCCTCTCTAAGTCATATTAAAGGGCTAATTGTAAAGTGTTTGTCTGTCCAAAAAAAGTTCAAAGAGCTGTAATTTTTTAGTATGTGCATTTAAATTGCTGAAATTTGGGCTGCTGATTGATCAAATATTCAAAATTTACCGGTATTTTTTAGAGCGATGATGAGTTGACTCTACATGAAGTATGAGTAATTTCAGTAAAACGAGTCTTGTTTGAACACCGTTTAAAAAATTGTAATTTCTTGAAGCACAATCAATTCTTAATTTCAATTCAACTTAATAAGTTCATACCGTTAAATTGAAATTGAAATTCGTAGGACTAATATGGAATCAAGAAGCAGTGTTAGATTTTTAACAATTTTTTTTAACTAATTCGTTTATTTACTAGGCTCAGTCGTGAGTGACACTTTTCGGAGCCAAAATCAGTAATGTTTGAATTTACATTTTAAATAGCAGTAATTCTTGGTTAGTATTGGGTACCAATTACTCGTGGCGGGCTTGAGGTTAATGGGTAACAATTTCGATTGGAAGGAGCTAGGAAGGAAACTGATTTCTGAAGCCTCCTTCAGATACTACTCTCGGACGGTTGACCAAATGCTGGCTGGGCAGGGGCAAGTAGCACAGGAACAGGAGGATAATAAGCCTGGGACACAATGGCTGGAAAATGTTTGGAAAGGAGGGGATGGTCACATCAAACTCTAACATCAGACAAACAAAGGAAATGGTAGATCGCTTGCATGTAGGGAAGATCACGTGTTCCCAATACATCTCTTACTTCACGGAAGGGTTGTCTACCTCGGGCCACTAGGGTATCCAATAGTCGTGCTCTGGAGGCGTCATTATCCGGGCAATACCAAACTGCGTGATCGATGTCATCATAACCGGTTCTGCACCTACATATATTGCTGTCAACGAGGTTTATTCTATAGAGATGTGCGTCTAGCGAGTAGTGGTTGAACATAAGTCTTGACATCACTCGAATGAATCCCCGACTTACATCCAGACCTTTGAACCACGCTCTCGAAGAAACATTTGGAATCATGGAATGTAACCACCGCCCAAGAGAATTACTTGTCCAATCGTTTTGCCAACTTAAAAGAGAACTCTGACGTACTAATGGGAAAAATTCATCATGTGAAATTCTTCTATCATAAATCTCGCGTTGTTGTGTGCCCACCTTTGCGAGAGAGTCTGCCTTCTCATTGCCTGGGATTAAGCAATGTGAGGAGACCCATACAAAGGTAATCCTAAATGATCTTTCGACCAGCAAACTCATCTGCTCCCTTACCTTTGAAAGGAAATAAGATGAGTGCCTACCTTGTTTCATCGACCGAATAGCCTCAATCGAACTGAGACTATCCGAGAAGATGAAGTAATGGTCTATGGGCATATCGGAAATCATCCCCAATGCGAAGTTGATTGCTGCTAGCTCAGCAACATAAACGGAACAAGGTTCCTGAAGTTTCCGAAAGGCGGTTGAGTATTCATTGAAGACGCCGAAGCCAGTGGATCCATCAATGCGTGATCCATCAGTGTGATTTTTAACAATATCTCAACAATGTGTGGCTCTTTATCAAATTCAACGGTACTTTGGAAAGGGGAATAAATTTAGAAGTCATCTTTGTCAACATTTCATTTATTGTTAAAAACCCGTTCAAGAAAGAGAGGTAACGCGTGAGTTGTGCTTAGTAGGACGGAAATTAGATCAAAAACCCTAGTATCCGTTAGAAAGGATTACTGTTTTTTAATTGGACGTAACCCAATAGACAAACTACCAATTAGCGAAAGGGAACGTCATTAATTTTCAAATTTATTCGCTTTAAACGAAAAAACTGCTATTGAATTTTCAAAAATTTATGACGTCCCCTTTTTCCTTTAAAGAATAATGATTATAATCGAATTGATGACGACTACACTACACTACATCTTTTGAAAATCATAAATTTTGAGTAAGTGCATATGTTTTCAAAACGTTTGATAAAAACTCGTTGTCTTCCTCCATTGATGATACAAAATATATACTATGTCCTCCCTTTTCTCTAAAATTGAAATGAAATGTCCTCCTTTTCAATTTTTTTAAATGGTAACCCTACTTAAGCCACAGAACTTTTGGTAACTTGGATTCTGTGCTCCCCAAAATGATTCCGATTTTTCTGAAATGATTAAATATTTTCTGAAGTGATTCAATTATTACAAAGCTATGCAGTTTTTGAGGAAGTGATTGCAAATTGATTCAGTTCTGCAAGCGATTGCAAAATTTCTGGAAAGGTTAAGAAAGAAATTTTCTTAAGTGATTCAATACTATCCGAAGAATTAACAAGCTTTCCTGAAGTGATTTCAAACTTGTCTAAATGAATAAATACTTTCTGAAGTTTTTTATTTAATCCTTTATTTAGAGATTTTTAGCCGTAGGCTAGTTCATCTTTCCGTTTCTGATTTCGTTTTTTTCTGAAGTGATTCAGTACTTTCTGAAATGATTCAGTACTTTTCGGAGAGATTATGAACTTTATGAAGCGGTCCAGTACTTCCGTGGGGGCAACCCCGGCGTAGTGGTTAGCATCCATACCTCTCACGCCAAAGTCACGAGTTCAAATCTCACCCCCGGACAAGTCACGAATGACCCAAGAGCGTTAAAGTGACTGTAATAATTATAAAAAAAAAAAAACAAGTACTTCCGAAGTGATTCCGAACATTTCTGAGATGATTCTGTGCATTCTTAAGTGAGTCAATTACTTTCAATGTAATTCCGTTCTTGCGGAAATGATTACAAGCTTTCTGGGATGATTCAGTTCTTTCCAAAGTAATTCAGTACTTGCGGAAGTGATTACAGCCTTTCTGTAATAATTTCCTTTCCGGAGTTATTCCAAACTTTTCTGAAGTGATTCAGTACTTTCCGAAGTGATCATGAACTTCTTTTTTGATGCGATTCAGTACTTCCGAAGTGATTCCGAACATTTCTGAAGTTAATCAGTGCATTCCTAAGTGATTCAATTATTTCCGAACTGAAGTTTCCGCAATGATTCAATAATTAAGTTATTAAGTGCTTTGTGCAGGGACGCCTAACACATCTAAAGTAATTCAGTACTTTCTTAAGTGATTCCAAACTGTTCGGAATCGGTTCAGTATGTTCATAAATGATTCCGAACGTTGATAAAATGCACTCCGAAGTAAATCAGCACTTTCCGAAGTGAGTTAAAAAAATGTCTGAAGTGATTGCGTTATTTAGTACTCTCTGAAATAATTCAGTACTTTATGAAGTGATTCTTCTTCGAAGTGATTCCGAACATTCCTGAAGTGATGCAGTAAGTTCCGAAGTGATACCATTTTCTGAATTGATTAACTAATTGCCATTTTTGAATTGATTACTTGCCGAAGTGATTCAATTATTATCTTAAGTGATTCAGTACTTTCCAAAGCGATTCCAAACTGTACTATAATGAAGCGATTCAGAACTATTCTCAAGTGATTCAGTACTTTCCGAAGTGATTTCGAGCTTTTTTTATATATGATTCCAACCTTTTCTAAAGTGATTCAAAACACTTTGGCTAGCGGCGCCGGTGGTGTAGTGGTAAGCGTGATTACCTCTCACCCCAGCAGGCCTGGGTTCAATCCCAGTCGGCGCCGCCGGGATGTTCTGAGGCATAACATCTCTGATCACGCCTTCCTTCGGATGGGAAGTAAAGCCGTTGGTCCCCGGTTCATGAGTTGTTGGGTCGATAGGTAGGGTCCAGGTGTGGGAGCTGCCTCCCTGGCGTCGGTAGCATTGGTGCTCAGCACGGAAAACAAGATCGACGGAAAACAAACCAAAGAAAAAAAAAACACTTTGACGCGTGTTCTTTGAGTGATGCTAAACTTTTCAAGGTGATTCTATTTGAGTCCATACTTATGACGAATAGTGTATACATGATCACATATACTGTTTATATGACACATAATCTTTATGTGTTTTGTTCCGTGATATCAATAAATGTGTGGCCAAATGAATATTATGCTAAATATTTTACAGAAATTTTCTTTCAAAGTGTTTTTATGTTACTTCATACGCGAAGTTTGTGATTTTCAGAGTTGGTTGGAAATGCTATCCAACATGAAGCTTTAGTGTGATAATTTATTAGCTAGAGAATGGTCTTAGAAGAGGGTAGGTAGATAGTTCCGTTAGAGTACGGCAGTATGAAAATTTAATAGAAGTTGAAAATGAGGGGCCATTAATGCAAGTCAGTGCAAGTCAAACGTACACTCTTTGCCTAACCCGTACGATGTACGCGGAGATATGAAGTAATGACACATTGATTGATGACATTGAGTCGTACAGCTTCCTAGCTCTCGTCTTCACAAATGCTGCCCGCTTTATGCTTCGTTTTGGTTGCTTCTGCCTCCGATGGGTTTCCAAACCCAATCTTTTCTTGGCCCGCATGACATTTGATTCCGAAGTACCGATCTTCTTCGCCACCCCTCGCACTGATGCTTATGGATGCTGGCTAAAACGATATCTTATCTTTCGGTCGATTGCAGCGTCAACGGGGCCAGGTTTTCGTCCACGCCTCGGAGAATCTTCGAAAGTGCACGATTTTTCATACTTCCGTAATGCGGTTTGTACTGCACCAGCCAGTGTTCACCATTTGTGCAAAATCCGTTTTCTTTGTTCAGGAGTAAGGCCACGCATTTTCATATTTCCTCACAAAATATTTTTTAAAAAAACTGACAGAGTAAGATCACAGAGAACAGACGTTGAGGCTCGAATAAAATTTCTCTAAAAACTACTGTAAGATTCCTATTCGACTTACGCGCCACTAGCGGCGACTTCCCCACTTAAAAACTCTCTTTGACAACCTGATGGCGCTAGCGTTGCACAACTTACACTAGACACTAAGTGCTGCACGGTTAGAAAAAAGTACCCAAAATTAAGTTCTTTTCACTCATCTCGGCACTATAGTGCAGGAACCCAAAAGTAGGTAAAGCGGGTCAAAGTAATTTTCATTTACTTGTGTGCAGCTCGTATGGAATTTTCCACTGGCTTTTTAGCCAAAAGTAAGTTGGTTGTACCCAACAGTAGGTAAATATGATTATACTCAACGTTGGGTTCCCACACTTTACTACCCCTGTTGGGTGGTTTTGCTCCTCCGTTTTTGACAACATTAGTACGAGAAAAGGAGACAAACTAGTCAAAAGTAGGTAAAAGTGAACTGACCGTTGGGTACTTTTTTCTTACCGTGTGGTTGAACCAAGCAGCGTTGCCAGATATACCGATTTATCGGTATTTATACCGATTTCCAAACTAGATACCGATATACAGATAAGGCTCCTCAGAATACCGGTTTTTAAGATTTTATACAGATTTATACCGTTTTTTTTTTTAATAATCAAAATTATTATTGCCTGCCCGTGCTCGAATTTCGGAGAAAATTTTTGTGAGAGACTTGTATCTTTTTGAATACCTCATATTTTTTGAGCCTTCAAAATTTTAAACAATCATCTCTTAAGATGCCTTACCTTTCGACTAATGTTTGCATTTCCTCACTTGACTACCCATCAATCGAGAAATAGTCGATGGCTCTTTCCGGTTATTCCTAGGGAATTGAAAAATATATTTCAAACATTATTTAACTTCCGGGAGTTTTTATTCATTTTTAAACTTCCTGAAGTTTCATCCAACTTTTCCTGGAATTTTCTTCCTCCTTACCTTAGAGGCTTCTTCAGCCTTCGCTCGAATGATTCTTTCATCTTCTCCCGCCAGTTTTTTAACTTTCCCAGAGCAGATTTTTATTGCGGATCCACACTAGCTGCAGGCACATTTGAGAAGTTCTGAAACTTTAGAAAAGTCCAGACTTTTGTGTAAGTTTTGATAAATTAAAGACGGTTTCATTAAATTCTGTTAAAATTTGAAAACCCGGAAATTTAAGAAAAGTCCAGCGAACTCCAGTGAACTTAAGGAAACATCATAAACATTTTGGAAACTTCACAAGTCCAAAGCACTTCAGGGAAATTTAATTGTTTTCTGGAACTTTAGTGAAGCTCAGAGAGCATCAGGACAGACCAATAAATTTCAATGAAATTGCTGAAATTATAAAGGAGTTCCGAGAAACTCAGGCATTTTCCGAAAACTTCAGCAATGTCAATGCAAATTTAGGAAACGTAAGGGAAGTTACATGAACATTAGATCACAGACAAACAGACGTAACTCTTTGAAAAACTTGTTCTTGAAAACATAGTATCTCAAAACATATAACCTCAGTAACGACATCTATCTGGCTTCTCGCGGAAAACAAGCTTGCTCGCTAACTCGTAAACAATATTGCATAAAATTTCTATAGAATATATAGAAACGTCAAAGTGATCCGATGCCAGCGCTGCGGCGAGTAGTTCGCGGAACTGATAATATTCAAATCAACCGTTAAATGCATGAACGAAGATAAACAATGAAGAGTTACGTCTGTTTGTCTGTGATTAGATCATTGTGAGAACATTTTATGGGAATTTCTATGCTTTTTAATGGCAGTGTCGATAACTTTAAAAAATAAAAAAAAAATCGAGACGATCAGAAAACTTCAATGCTGATGTTACAATAAATTCAAGAAAATTGTGAGAGCACTTAAGAAATTTCGTAATCTTCAAGAAAGTTCAGAGACCTTCTAAGATGATTAGAGATATTCCGGTAGTCTTATTATAATCAGGGAAGTTCCGAGCGCTTCGAGGATGACCAGAGAACTCCAAAACAGCCCCTAATTTAAGGAAAATTACAAAAACTTTTAATGAATTTCGAGGAATTATGGAATATTTCTAAGTGCATTTCAAGAATGTTCCGAAAACTTCAGGGAAATTTCGGAGTCTTCATGGATGTTTTATGAATATCAGGAAAAATTTCTGGATCATTAGAACATCCCCCAGGAATCTCTTTCTTCCGGAATTATGTCCTTGTTTCTTTCGACTGTTCCGTAAGCGCTCTGGCTTCCGACTTGCTTCAGATGTTTCTTCCAATCTACCTTAGGAAGTTTCTGCCAGCGTCTCCAGGAAGTTTATTTCGTTTTCTCAAGGAAGTTCAATTAATTCTCCCAGAAATTTCTTTCGTCTTCTTCTGGAAGTTTGACCATAAGTCAAAGGTTGTTTTGTTCGACTTCTATTGGAGGTTCTTCCGAGCTTCTTCTGGCTTTCCCTGGAAATGGCTACTTCTGGTTTCCGAAACTTTTCTGGCTTCCTCTGGGTGTGACACCCGATTTTTTTCCGATAGCTTGATAGCTATTGATAGCTGACTTGGAAGTTTCCCGGAGGTTTTTCCAGCTTTTCTGGAACTTCATCCAGGAGAGCTTCTTTCGTCTTCTCTGGATGTTTTTCAGCTCCATTCAGAAGCTAATTCAAACATTCCCCGGAATTTTCTTCCGGAATTTTCCGATCATAGTTCAAAAGCTAAAATTTTGCTTTGATTAACGGCTTTCTCAGTCTTAAAACAATGCAACGACTACGATGCAATCTGCCCGAAATTTCGGCCATAGATTGTGGCTTTTTGCAAGGGAAAATATTGTTTGTAGTTATTGTCAATAATTTAGTCGTTGTTGTGACTGATTTTAAATATTTTGTTTTCATTAAATGATATTTAATTGAAAAAAAACACTACTTGGTCACAATTTTGATCACCACTTGAGGACAACGATAATTTTAAAAATTGAATTTAAAAAATTAAAGAGTGTTTTAAGACTGAGAAAGCCGTCAAACTAAGTCATTCCCGAAGCAATTCCCCTCAAATCCCAGTCGTCAGCATCGTTAAAATTTTCGCTTTAAAAAACGGCAACAATATAAAATTAAATAAATAGTAAATACCGATAAATACCGATTTTTTAATACCTTTGATACCGATAAGCATTAAAAAAATCTGGTAACGCTGGCGCCAAGTGGAAATTTTATCCGTGTGTTGACCACTCGTCTTTCAACGCTTGGGAAGATTGAAATGATTAAAGGCGTAGGGTAGGTGTTCCAGTAATAGACATGTACCTATAGTTGCAATATGGGGGTTGTGCCTGAATAATGAGGGGAACCCGTATAAGGTTATTGTCCATCGCTAGCTCTCCTAAAATTAAACAGATTTGCATTTTACAAACTTAAAATTAGCCCAAAAATGGCGAAAAACAATGTTGACTCCTTTGCACCAATAGTTGCGGTAGTGTTCCTATAATAGTGGAACCCATAAGAAACCAATGCGTTCCACTAGTATAGGGACCAAAGTTAGCAAGTAACACTACTACTGGACCAGTGTTCCTATTAATGGAGGACAAGTTTTCGAAAAAAGTATACAATTTAATTACGATGTAACATTTTTCTAGTATAATAGAGATTGAAAGCTATAGTATTTAGTAATAGTATTTACATCGTTTGGTTATTTTTTAATAAATAAATCTGCTTAGTTCCTCCACTACTGGCTCACCCACCCTATAATATATAAGAGGGATTTTTTTTATGAATTCAAAATCAATTCCCACCAAAAGTTGCAAAAACACACTTCAACAGTATAGATTTTTCACCACATCCCGCATGGTCAAAGTGAGTATGTTTTAACCACATTCGTGTCCCGCAGATCGACTGCATACCACTGGAATCCTCTCCAAAGAGATTACGAAAGCCACACCGGCCAGCACTCCATCACGGATTGGTTTGTTTGTTTATCGCTTTCAACGAATTTCCATAACCGTGTTATGACGATCGGCTCGAATCACCCGCCCAGTCGCATGAGTCGAGTTAAAAGTTTGTCCGCTTATATTTATTAAAATGATGAATAAATAAATCGATACAAAGCCAATAACGCGTGACCTGAGGGTGGGGGAGGTAGCGAGAGTTCGGGGGTAAATCGGTTTAAATCCGAGTTTGGTCGGATTTGCACGCAAAACAAATTAAATTATGAGCCGGTTCGTTCGGGATCGGAGTTTATGATTTTTGAGCCACCCACCCACTCCGCCGGTCCCATCCAAACTAGGATGTGGTTTTCGTCGAAAGTTATTGTTAATTTAGTTTTAACGGTTTCCGGAGCTTAACCGGGATTTGCACAGCAATAAATGCGATCATCCTTTTCCGGAACGAAGCACGTGTTTTATGGAGACGCATGGTGCCTGGCATCAATTCGAGTGGCTGTTGCAAATAGCATCCTAACGAATTTATTGTGCAATATTAAACAACTACCCAGTTACCATTAGCATCACAGATCCATCCAGCTCCAAGACTGAGAGTGGAGAACGATTGCACAGCAAATTGAATTAAAGTCAACTTGTGTGCACAAGAGTTCTCAGCAGCCAGCGTTGCACGAAGATTTTCCTTCATTTGCTTCCGAGAAAGTTCCTCCTCCATTGAGACTGGCTTTGGCAGAACAAAAGATTAACCGTGAACGATTAAGATGATCAAAGGGGTGGTAGGTGGATGAGGCGGTATGAATTATGCATGAAATGCTCACTTTGGATGTTTTTCTTTGTGTGGTGCTTTTCATGCCATGTAGAGGACAAGGTCTGTGAATGGCGCAGGGAACCAATAAACTTTCTCATCCTGCGACGATGGTAATGCTGATGATGATGATGATGATGATGATTGCTTGGCTGCGATGACATGTCTTGTTTTGGTTGGCGATGATTAAAGAAAAAGGGGTTGTCTGTATTTACTTGATGTAAACTTTCGAAAGGATATTCCAACAATCTATGTTGGTGCAAAATTTGTAGATTACATTTCTAAATGTTCTACTGCAAATACATCTTTAAAATGCCTCCACACAATGACCGGTTATGGAGGATTTTTTTTTGTATTATCGGACAAAATGGGCCGAAGGGTTTCGGAATTTAATTAAATTTTTCCCACAGGTAGGGTAAATGATCGTGGTTCGAACCATTTTCATTGTTTTTCATGGTACCCTGGGAATAATCCAAAGATTTCTACAAAATCAATACGATTATCAACAAGATCTTAGAAAAGAATAACAAAAAATGCTTGAGCGAGTCGGTGATCATCTCTTTTTGCCAGTGCTGGCGGGGTGGAATACTCCTCACCATCCCTCTACAACGGGGGAGTTTGGTAAAGAAAGATGATAAAACCGATTTGTACCGTATAAAAATTACCACTCTAGCCTGCTATTTGAAATTAGCATCTTCAACTGTGTATAATGTTAACTTATAATTATTGTTGACTTATAATTTGATTTTTGATGATAGCGAAATAATTATCCTGCTTCGAACTATGCTGATCATTGTTCGAACCATTAAAGATTTTAGTTTTAGTTTTGTGTTTTCCTTATCCACCTAGAAGTGTGAAATAAACGTGTAAATTTAATTTAGTTCATGATCAGATTGTTCCAAACACGATAAATTCATACTTCATTTTACATAACGTTCCAGACATTGTGTAACGTAACTAGTCTGTATACTATTCTGATCCTTCTTTTTTTGGTGGGCGTTGTTGCGTGAGTTGGATTTGTAATCCAATGTATAGTTTAATCAAGTTAAATGTTTATTTTTAAGGTGGAAAATCAACTTAAGGGCGAAGTATGTATAAAATGATACAATATGCAATAAAATATGATACATTCGGATAGGGTTTGGAATAGTTAATGTTTATTGCACTATCATAGGAAAAGAATAATCAATTGTTCCAAACTGAGCTATTCTAATTCACTTTTTCGGGGCACGTGAAATCCGTGTGTCTGGAGCAACAAGTTTAAGTTTTAGTTTTAGTTTTCTTGGTTTCATTCTGGAGCTTTTGTTTCGCAGAGATTTTTTTTCCTCTCTGTAGTTGCTTCGATTTCCAGCTGCTTGAATCTATCTCGAGTCGATTTGGTTCGCTCAGTTTCCAATGATAGCTTTTCCTTAGCTTCACGGATCATTTTTTCGCGCTTAGTTCGAGCAATCTCATTAGCTTCACGGTCTTTAGCAGCCTTCTGGTCATCCATCTCTCGTTGCTCCATTTCCTTGATAATCTCGACGTCAGACATTACTCCATAAGACGCCTTTAAGCCTTTTCGTGAACGAGTGTTTTTGCTCACAACCTTTGGCAAGCTCAAAATATCCGAAGATGTTCGAAGCAAGGGTGGAGAAGCTCCGATCACAACTCGATCAATGATATTTAGTTGCTGTTTCATAATAAGTACATTTACCAGTTTCGATGGATCGTTGACCTTGGGATGAATCGCGAGCTTTGGACACAAGTTTCTTAGTTTGTTGGCAAACAGAATCACTTGTCGTGATGCTTAACGGTACATTCTCCCAGTCGGAATCGAATTCAAACGAATTGTTCGGCAACTGTTGGCGTAGGTCCCTTTCTACAGATAACAGCTGATAATCAAAGCTTATCGATGGTTCTTCTTCGATGGGCGTTGATCTTCCATTAATTTCATTGATTGGCTCGATAGATTCCCGATCACAAAGCGATCTGTCGGTGACACAGACTGGCTCCTTGAACCCTGACAAATTCATAACAGAGCAATTACCGTATGCGTGATAATGTTTGCACCATTGAGCAATGTCAAGATTGAAAAAATTCTCAAAAATTTCGTTTTCGAGTTTTTTTTTTATTTATTCAAAGGGTGGATGTTTCTAAGAGTCTTAAACTATGTTAATCATCGATCGAGTTTCCACTTGCTGCAATTACGGCCTCCACACGCTCCCGGAATGCACGGCAGGTTCTAATAATGTTTTTTTTTTTTTTTTTTTTTTTTATACAGGGGGGAATCTGCTCCCAGACACCTGAGAAGATAACTCAGGGTGTGGGGATGGGAGAAGTAGCTCTCCCGACCCACTAAACCTTACCCTGTGCTCTAGACCCTTGTCCTCCCCGGAACCGCCCGAAGGCATTACGTCATGGGAGGGGGCCGATTGCGCTATGGCGCATCACTACGTGTTGTGTCAGACATGACACTCGCTACTGCACAGTGAGCAGCTGTGCAGGGCCTTCCTCTTGTTGCTCGCTGTTCGTTGTTCGCCTGAGTTCTAGAGCAGACGTGATAGCCAGCCAACTGTCCAGGGCCCGTACAGGACAGATGTGACCGCTTACCAGCTGCGTGTGCTAAGCACTCTAAGAACCCGGCGTCACTCCTGCCTTTACACAACGAGGGTTTGTGCAGGGCTTCTCAACCTCCTCTTGTTGTTCGCTGTTCGTTGTTCGCCTCGGTTCCAAGCAGACGTGATAGCCAGCCAACTGTCCAACAGGGTAGCTTAGGACAGATGTGACCGCTTACCAGCTGCTTGTGCTAAGCACTAAGAACCCGGCGTCACTCCTGCCTTTGCACAACGAGGGTTTGTGCAGGGCTTCTCTGCGGTAGTTCGTTTAGCCGCAATATCTCTCCCTTGGGTTCGATAATTAACGTTTCCAGGGCACACCACGAGGAGGCGAACTACTCCATGCCCCAGGTTCTAATAATGTAGTCTGGATCCATTTCTCTCCAGGTACGGGTCAATGTTTGTCTGAGGCTTGCTGTACTCGTGTGGCGTTTAGACCAGCCCTTGGCCTTCATAATGCGCCATATTGAGTAATCCAGCGGATTAAGATCGGGGCTGGATGGCGGCCACATATCCTTCGCCCAGAACGGAAGATGTTCCTGCAACCACTTCTGAGTGTGGTTCGAGGTGTGGCACCGAGCCCCATCTTGTTGAAATACAACATTTGGCTTCGGACCGTACTGTTCTTTGATCCACGGAAGAACATACTTACTTCAAATCCCGATGTAGACCTCCGTGTTGACCTTGTCGCCTTCTGGCATGAACACCTTGTCGCCTTCTGGCATTGCCACCAATCCAAACACCATAACGCTAGCAGGATGCTTGGTCAGATACACGTTGTTGTGCTCGCCGGCCACGTCTTTTACCGGAAGAGAACTAATATACCGGTCGGTTCTGGAATTGGATACGGGATCGACGGTAAACATGCTCTCGTCGGTGAACAGGATTACCGGATTTTTTCGCGTTCGACTCGTAGCTCCCGGATGCGGTTAGTAATCATGTGAGTTTTTTTTTCCGTGCCCTCGACTTCGCCCCGCAATCTTCTTTTACGATCTTCCATTTTCCTTATTGAACTCACTGGATTCACCCGAATCTTCCTTTTGATAGCAGCGATAACCCTCGGAACCCGAGCTGACCTCGAACGACCTGTGGCCACCTTCGCAGATAGTTGTCCTTTCTTTTTTCGGTCCACCGGGACACTCCCACGGTGATTGAAATGTCTTTTTGCGACATTTGCGCGTGGGACAAATCACGAATACGCTGCCACTTCGTCATGGTGCGACTGTCAAACTAAGTAAATCATTTTCTTTTATACACAGCCTGCTACGGTATGAGCTATAGGTTACGTGCATGCAAAGAAAACCGAGGCAATGTATGCACATGTGAAACGGGAACCCTATTTGTACGATGGTGCAAACATTATCAATGGTTGAAGACCGGTTGATCGCCATCCATTGACGTTGGTTTCTTTTTGAGTGACAGCATCATTTGTCTATTTATATCTATTTCACAAATTCAACTTCATTAAACATTTTCTCTACATTGTCACAATTCCACTTCTGGTACAGCTCGGTGTATTTTGCTTTCAGCGGGCCAAACACAGCAACATCTAGTACTTGGAGAATGTGCGTTGAATTGGGATACAGCACCACTAGCTTCACGTCATTCTCGTAGCACCACCTATACAGCTTCAACGAATGGTGACCATAGTACCCATCCATGACGAGCACAATTGGACGCTGAATTTCCATTTCAATCCAACGAGGGGTCAAATGCTGCGTGACAAAGAAATAAAAAGCGTCTCCTTTCATCCAACCGGATTGCGTCTGGTTAAATCCAAAGTTAGCACCAACAGACCAAGAAGCAGTTGCAGCAGCAACAAGATCACTGAACGAATCATTAAATGTGATCAGTGGCGGAATGTAACTCCCATCTGCAGCAACAGCATAGGTACAAGTGATGTTTTCTTTCGGCTTGCCACGCTCAACGTTGTAAACAACCTTCGCCATTTTTCGTGCGTACACTTTCTTTTGCACTGGATTCATAACGTAGTTTCGTCCACATACCACCATGAAGCTGGCCGATTCAGGAGGTACAACATTTGTCCTTGCTCGAACTAGCTATAGACGTACTCAAAATATTGTTCAATTCAGTCAGCGGTCAACCCCGCGGATGCTCTTCCAAGTGCTTCTGGTGTCCGCTTTGAGATTTCAGGTTGTCTCCGTAAAAACTTGTTCAGCCATCCTGTCGATGGTATTCCTCTTTTGAAAGTGCTGCCTTGAAGGGATGCAAGTTCGGAAGCTGCTTCAAGTATCTTCTTTGTGGTTTTGGGACAATGTGCCATTTCTCACTTCTTCCAGAGCCTTTTGCAGTGTTTCGGGGGAATATTTTATGGGTCTCATTGTAGCACCTACGATGGGAAGAGGATTAATTAATTGTTTATTAAAATAAATAACAATCTACCATTCTTGTTGAAGCTTACTTTAATCATCTCTTCGTCGACTTCGTGTGAAATTCTGACCCGTTTTCATGTCCTTTGATGTGTTTTCAAGCAATTTTTCCGTGGAAACTTTGATGCGACATTTGCGCGAAGGAGCTAATCAGAACGTAAACAAAGTGTAGCGACGGTAGTGACCCTAGCGGTGATTCGACGAAGCTGATAGTAGGAACCACGTTAATTTGTGGTTCGAACCAAGATCAAAAAACAATAATCGTATTTTCAAAAAATACAAACATTCAGGGATTTTTCCTTTTATGAAACTTTGCAGTAATGAAATAATATGTACGCCTCGATGCCCGAGCATTGTTCCAAGCTTTACTTTGGTGATTAAAATACTTGCAGACGGTTTAAATAAACAGCTTGGATAGGGACAATCAGAATCAAATGCACAACTGCTTTCAATGTAATTAACTAAATACAAACTAAACAAAACAAATATTTTTCTAAAACAACAAAGGGGTGTGACAGGAAATGTCCAAAGCTTAGTTTAGTAACATTTTGATTCTAAATTTCTGAATGCTGAATGGTTTGTCAGTTTGTTTTTAAACTAGTTCGAACCACAATCATTTTTTTCACGATTCGAACGAAGATCATTTACCATATATTTTATAATTGTAAACGAAAAAAAAAAGAAATCCCAAAAATTAGAAAGCTGAGATTGTTGAAATGCAACCAACCTCCATCAGATTCCTAATATTTTTCCCGAGGAATCCGAGATTACGACTGACGAACTGTTGGCCTATATCAAATCATATAAAAACAGGAAAATCCCAGATTTCGACAACATCCTGAATCTGGAACTCAAACACTTGAGTTCCACATTCTACAACCATTTGGCACTGATTTTTAATCTGTGCCTCCGACTTGGCTACTTCTTCTCGCGATGGAAGTCATCTAAAATCATACCCATCCGGAAACCTGGGAAGGATCCGTCCTCTCCTTCAAGTTATCGACCAATCAGCCTTCTCTCAGGGTTATCAAAACTGTTCGAAAAAGCAGTCTATCACCGGCTCCTAACATGTGCCGAAGAAAACAACTTGTTACTCGAGGAACAGTTTAGTTTTCGGAAAGGTCGTTCGACCGTCCACCAGCTGACTCGAGTAACAAACATTCTCAGACGGCGTTGTTGGACGTTGCAGCAGTACGGTCTTCCAATCATCCTAGTGAAGATAATAACCAACTATCTATCGGGCAGGACGTTCCGAGTCTCTCTGAATGGCATCATATCGGATGCTTTCAACTTCGGTGCCAGGGTTCCACAAGGAAGCATCCTTGACCCCATTCTATTCAACCTGTTCACCTCCGATATTTCGGCTCTCCCTGATGGTGGATCGTTGTCTCTGTTCGCAGATGACACATCCATCGTCTACAAGGGTAGGAACATCGGAGGTCGGTCTGCCAAACTTCAGAGCGACCTGGACGTCCTGTCCAGGTCATCATCTTTCCACACTCTAAATCTCCCAGACTTGTTCCGTCGGAGAATAATAAGATCTGCCTGAACGGCACAGTGGTGGAATGATCGAAAGAGGTAGTCTACCTCGGCTTAACACTAGACAGCAAGCTTATTTTCAGGGAGCACGTTGATAAAACGAAAACCAAGTGTAACATCCTGATAAGATCCCAGAATCTCATCAACAGGAGGTCAACCCTGTCCCTAAAAAATAAGCTTGCTGTCTACAAACAAATCATCCTTCCCGTAATCGAGCACGGTATGCCAATCTGGGAGAGTTACGCCAAATGCCATCACCTCAAACTCCAAAGGATCCAGAACAAGATCCTTAGGATGATCCTAAACAGTTCCCCGTAAACTAGTAATTCTGAGATCCACCTCCTGGCTGGAATTCAGACATTAGAAGAACGGAAAGTTTTTATCCTGGAAAGTTTCAGAGACACCCCTGTGAGATCAACTCATAGTAGGTTATCACCTTTTTTTTCAATTCAAACATAGCACACCCCCCAAGGGGTATTCTGTAGACTAGTAGAAAAACGTGAATACGTAAATGAGAATAACAAATGAAACAAAGATGAAGAGCCTGATAGGCTAAACAATTAAAATGTTAAAACAATGTATAATCATAATTAACAGAAATAAACGTAATTTCACTACTACTACCAAAAATTCGGGGTGGTTAATTTTCTCGGAAAATTTCAATTGAAATTTTCGATTTTCCCGGACATCACATACTGTTCAGATTCTTGTTTTGGACACTATATAATTATATCATTAAATACCTATGATCTTAAAAATGTACTTTTTTGTGCTTTGATTTATTGAAAAAGGGTGATGGCGTCATTTTGTAAAATTAGGCGAGAGTCAAAATGGCCGAACTCCAGCTTTCAAACTTGAATTTTATTTTTTTCTTTATTTTAGTGAATTTTAGCCATTTGCTAATTCTTAACTAAACTGGGTTCATTGCCCCTAGTAAAACAACTGTGCGAAGTTCAGTTTTAAATTCGTTTCATTTCTCGCTATTTGACGTGGATTTGCTCACATCGGAGCCAACCTAAGAAAGCTAAACATTTTTTTTTTAATGCTTTTTCCAGACAATTGCAACTGAACTAAACTAATAACAACTTTCAAATCAGTGTTCCTTAACGACTACCACAGTTATTCAGTAGGAATCTACCATCGCATGACGTTATTCCAAAATCTTCTTTGCACTACTCTAAATCTATCCAAAGTAGAAAGCATGCTTCACCTCCAGTCTACGACTCTTAGATCTATGATCCGAACCCCTTCTGACCCCAAAATTGCGCCCCTTCCACGAATCGAACAAAATAGAACTAGATGCGCATCCAGTACCTGTTGAATGTATACTTCCGACCGGAACCGCTCTCAGGTAGAACTCCTTTCACCTATCCCCCCTTATTCTCCACCTACAGGACTACATCACCGTGTACGACGGCTACACCACTCGGGATCCGGTCATCCTGAAGCTCTGCGGCGGCGGTGAGCCCATTCCGGCGGCCATCTCTAGCGGACCGGAACTGCTGGTCGAGTTCACCACTTCCCCGTTCGGGACGTTCAGCAATCCGAAAACCAGCTCCCACTCGCTGCACGGTTTCCAGCTAGAGGTAAGTTTCACCGACCAACTCTCTCCATTACTTCCTCCGGAACGGTTTCAAGTCCTGACGTTTCGATTTCTCGTTCTCTGTCTAACTCTGTTCTGTTTCAAAATTCGTCAAAACAAAATCTGCACCACCACCATCACCATTTCCAATGTTTTTAAAAAAACAAAACTCAATCAACTAAATCAACTCTCTGAACACTGCAGGTCTCGGTGAAGTTCGTCGACCTCCAGAGTCCCACGTACGCAAAGAGCAAACGCATCTGCGAATTCTGGCTGCGAGGTACCGGTCACGGGGTCCTGCAGAATCCCCAGCACTCGTTAGCCCCGAACACCACCTGTCTCTATCACTTGCAAGTTAGTAGCGCCATCCACCGTAATTCCACTCGGCTCTCACGGCACACGTCTCACTATTTCTCGGGTGTTTTGCTTTTTCTTTTCTTTCGGTGGGGTTCGGTCCACAGGGTACGGAAGCTCGCTCGATGGATGCCATCAACATTCCGAGGAGGTCCGGGGCACTGTCCACGTCGCCGACGCGCTTCAAGGTTTGGATCTCGGTCATGAAGTTCGAACTGGCATCGGTGTTCGGTGCGAGCGAAGAGCAACAGTACCATACTAAGGAGGACTGCACCGGGATGCTCCGAATCTGGGACGGGCCGCTGCGGGAGGTTCCGATCTGCAAGGATATCGATTGGTAGGTTATTAACAGAAGAGTCTTGGGGCTTGAGGTTACTCACGGGGTGGTTTGTTTCCAGTTTGGCCATGGACAAGGACGGTCACCTGCGGCCGACGATTCGCTTCGGGCAGAACAGTACCAACGTGTTGGCTCGGTACTGCGGAGGGTCGATCCAACGATCGTGCGATCACGGGATGCTGAACGAGACCAACGCTAGGCCGTGCACGCTGGCGGAGAGCTTCGTCTCGAGCAGTGACTTCGTAACGCTGGAGCTGAGGACGACGGAAACGACGGTACTGCGACCGCTACAGTTTGCGTTGAGGTATGAATTCGTGGACTTCCTGCAGGACGGAATGCCGATCAGCGGAGATAACGACTGCAGTCGGCGGTTCGTCAGCAGTCAGATGGAGAAGAAGGGACCGCATCCGGTTCGAAGTGTGCGGAACGTCTTTCTCTTCGGCAGAGGCGGAGCGAAGCATTTGCAGTGAGTCGTAGAACGATCAGGGGGGTTTGAGATCGATGGAAATCTAATGGGGGCTTGTGTCGTTTCAGTTGCGTCTATCGGTTCGAAGCGCAGCGTGGCGAACGGATTCGGGTGGAGATTGTCCGAGCGATGACCGGCAATCGGACGTGCGATTCGCGCGTTGATCCGGATACTGGGCGGTCGTACTGCTTCGGTAACAACAGTGCTAGAATCGACATTCTCGAGCGACCTTGGCACGAATCGATCCTTTTTCCCAGAGGGTGTATCTGCAATTCGACGAGCAGGTCGTTCCTTCCGATAGTGTTTACATCCACCGGGCGGGAAGTGGAGATACACTTCACTGCCGGAAACATGTCCAGCGCAGACGATCCGGATTCGTTGAACTTTGAAGGATCGTTCGAGTTCGTAAAAGCTTCGACGGTATGCAAGGACGTCCGACGGAAGAATGCCGTTACCGGAATTGTTAATCTATCCACTGGAGAGGTAAGTGTGCTGAGTTTGAGGCAAAACCCGTAGATATGTTTACAGAATTCTTTGCAGATGGAGTGCCGCAATCGACCCTGGTTGATTGAACCTTCGCATGACAAGTACCTCTATTTGCGCATGCGAGGGCTTTACATGCGCAAGACCGACCCGACAGTGCCGATGAAGTACAACGCCAGTCTCAGCGCGGTAACTCCGATTCGTTGCAATACCAAGTCCCGCGTGATCATCTCCAATAGCGAAGGGGTCTCGCTAACCGTATGTCCACTGCCTGAAGATACAGCTCACCGCCACGTGGTAGAAGTCTTCAGCGCTGGCTGGACCCACAAGCATCCGCACTTTGGAATTGAGCCTTCGAAGGTGATCTCCATAGAGTTCCTACATCCAGACGACGGTGCATATTCGTTCACCTGGCTCGAGATATCCAAGCGGCCATCGCCAAGCTACGGTAAGTAGTCTACGTACAGTCGAATTGTTGCCCTTTCACTCACCCAGCTTCATCTTGACAGCTCTGGTCCAAGAGGAATGTGAATTCATGTGCCCGGGTCTGGACGCGTGCGTCAACGGTTCCATCTTTTGCGACGGAATTGAGCAGTGTCCATCCGGAGAGGACGAATCGTTCTCCCACTGTTCGGCACTGCTTAGACTGCCAGCCGAAGTCCTAGCAGGCTTCAGCGTGCTACTGCTGTTGCTATGCTGCGGCCTGTCCGCTTACGTGTACCGGTAAGTAACCTCGTCGTGGTAACTCCGACAGAAATGACATCCCTTTCTTCTCCATAGAAAAATCAAACGCAACTGCCGGCGAACATCCGTACTTCAGACGAGACTCAAATCGCTCAGCTCAATGGATACGGCGGTGTTCGACGAAAAGGAGATAATTTGCTGACAAAGCGACAATTCTGTACGATACGTGGAGATTGATCGGGTCACCACGGTCTGACCACGCAACGTACAGAATTGTCTTCCAGTAGGTCAGCGAACTGCTGCCACCACCAGCATCACCTTCATCATCATCAACATCATCTCCAGACTACTTAACTGAGAGGTAAATCTCAAAATTGGACACCTGTTGTAGAACTGCAATTCAGAGCTGTAGACACACATAGGGGCGCAGCACTCGAATAGATTTCAGAAAGCGTTGTTGAGCGGCCCCTCTCGCGGCCCGCGAGAGTAGTGAGGCGAGGTAAACACATGAGACTAAACTGTCATTTTTGTACTACGTTTTAGTAATACTCTTTAATAATGAGATTGAAAACAAAAGTTAAAGGAAAACAAACAAGTTTGAGGTTAGAATCGTACTATTAGCGAAACGTTTTAAAAACAACCCTAGCTCTGGAACGAAAACTCCTTTCCAATTACCTAACCTAACTAACGAAACTCTAATAGGATCAAGAAGAAAACTGACAACCAAAAAAAAAACGGATGTTTTCTGCGAAAATTTAATGATAGAAAAGAGAAGAAACTTTAAAAATCATCCTCCTGAAAGTTGCATGCAAGCGAAGAGCTTTTAAGTCTACCATCAATACCGATTAAAAGAGGAACAGAACACTCGAAACCAAAAAAACAACGTTGACCTCATTTCTCGAGGTCCCCTCATACACACACACACTCAAACACTCCCTGGTTTTGGTGATTGGGACAAACTTGTTAAATACTAAATACAAACCAAAATTAAGAAATTATTAACTAAATCAAAATAAATGTGTAAAAGGTTGATTGCAAGCAAAAGATTTTTAAGACATTAAACATAAATTATTTACTTTAACAAACAAAAACGAAAAAGTATATCCATTAAACCCAAAACCAAATGAAACTGTTAGTGAATTTAAAAAAAAAAACTACGACTCTGCATGAAAGAAATTAAATTTAACACAAGCGAAAAAAAAAAGATTGTGGACAAGAAACCAAACTTAGGAAGTTCAGGATTGTTGAATTGTTACTTATATCGGTTTTATAATAAACGGACCAATATTTAAGAGGATTAAAAACGGGGATGAAAAAGATAACAAAAAATCGAACGGTGACCAGAAGAAAGAGTGTACCGATAATTTCGGTAAGATGGTGTGAAAAAAAAGATACTTTTTGAAAATTAGATCTAATCTAGACATGGAGCCAATTTTTACCGCGGTTAGCATATTACTTACATTTAAAAAAAATCTAGAGGCGGGTTGATGGTGTTAAGAGACGAACTGACCGAAATGCAATCATGTCTGAGGTGTATGGTTTTTTTTTATAGTTTTCTGTGTTCGATGAACCGACCTGAGTTCTGCTCCCTCAATTCTACACAACAACTTGTTCGGATAAATCTTTAAAATCTTAATATACACTGCGAACCGAAGGACATCCATATGCAACTGCCAGCTGTTTAATAAGCAATTGTGGTGTTTGGATGGGTGCGGATGGGAGTGTCGTGCTTGTTGGTAAAGACTGGAACGCGCAAAAATTCGTCAACAAAAAAATCCTTTCTTTCAGTCAAAATTCATGTCACAAAAATCTTCTTATTTTTCTTGGTAGTTGGTAGTTCAATTCATATATTTAAAGGAAAAAATCTTCGTTTATTCTTTTGGTTTGCCAAATCCGAACTGCCGTACCTTCCGCTTAATCCCTTCCATTAAATTTTGCACAGTGGTCTCATCGACCTTATTCGCCGCCGAACACCAGTTAGATTTAAACTTTTGCTCGTTTTCCAAGGATTTATTAGTTTTTTTTTTTTTAGATTCCGTTTGACCAAGGCCCAATACCGTTCGATATGGTGGAGATCTGGGCTGTTGGGAGGGTTGTGGTCTTTGGGTACCACAACCACGTTGTTCGTGTCGTACCACTCGATTGCTTTTTTTCCCATAGTGGCAGCTCGCCAAGTCCAGGCCAGAACAGCACAGATCTATTATATTGCTTTAAGAATGGCAGCAGCCGCTTTTCCAGACACTCCTGGACGTAGATCTCTTGATTGATGGTTCCCGTAGTAATGAAAATGCCGCTTTTTAGACCACACGTGAATATGATGGTTTTGAAAATTTCAGGGTTACAACTTTCCCAGGGTAGTTATTGGGAAACCGCTCAGTCGCTTGGGATAAGTATAAGGAGACATCTAACGGTTGCACTGCCTATAATGGCATATAAATCTCATACGGATTTTCGTCAATTTTGAAATAACAACGCTATCCACTATCAATTGGCATCTACTTTCATATTATGTGATAAAGCCATATACGTTGATCATGAAAAACGTGAAAACAACATCAGGTCAGTTTGTCCCATCAAGCAAAATATTCGCATATCAGTCCCATCCTGAAATTCAAGCGCCCATAGTTCAAGTTAAAAGTCTGCTTTTCGAATTGCCATATTTTTCGCTGATATAACAAAACATACAAGCCTCATTGCAACAGATTTTAACTTAAAAAAAATATCAATTAATTTACTCTGATTTATCAAATATTTACATGGGAATTGCACTTCATAACTTCTACTACCATTTTCACAATGCCTACTTTTTCCATATGGGACTGATATGTGATTGTATGTAGTGCAGCTTATTGCGGGGTGGGAGCCTCACAACCGTCACACAGTTCTGCTTGGCTTTTTCAAAAAAACGTAACGTTTTTAGTGTCCAGAATGATCAGCGCTTGGATAGTCGGAGATGGTCGGATATGCTTGAGAAAATGGTCAAACCACAAGTTGAAGGAATCAACTGTCATCCATCCAGAAGAGTGGCAGTAGAACAGAGTATCCAGTGGGGCCCCAAGATTCCCTTTTTTCCATTTCGAGTATGTAATTTGCCAGTTCCTGCTCTTGCTGCGTGGCGAATACGAGAAAATGAGGTGCCACTTCAACGAGTTCCGTGGAATTCCGTGCTCGGTAGCTGCCCGCTTTAAAAGTGTTCCGGTGTCCATTGCTGCTATGGCCGCAACCAAGTTCTCTTTGGTCCAGCTCTTACGGCCAGAAACTCGTTTGTAGCTAAGAGAAGAGGTGACAATACGGGAGCGAAAATGAACGACTTTTCTGTCAAACGTGAACCAGCTCCTGATTGGCCGATTTCATGTGCGTAAGATAGAGATAGAGATAGATATAGAAATAAAAGAGGAAGAAGCCAATTGTCACCTCTTCCTCTTAGGTTTGTAGTTGCGAACCATCTCAGGACGAACTGCGTTTTTGACAGAAGCGAATTTTGAGGTTAGACATTTCTTATGTTTAGTGTAGAAATACTCAGAGGGAGAGATGGGCGGAGAGAATGTTTTGAGCCAAATGAACTGCCAAAATCTGAGCCAATCGAACATTCCCATTAGAATTTTTCCGAGGATTTCTTATCCTTACTAGAATAAATTTGAGAGTATTGCAATCGAACAGAAATTCAATCACCTTTATGTTTCGTGTGCTTCTCAAATTCAACTAGTTTTTTTTTGAATAAAAAACAATATTCTAACTCTATTGATTAATTGATCTTAGTTGGTTAACTAGTAGCACCAAGAAATGTGCAAAATATTGCCATGCACTCAATTATTATTTTGCACGTAAATCGAATCAAAAGTAAAAGTCCTGTGAAATGCTAGCTTCTAGCAAGGTTTGCAAGATTAGCTGTAGCTGTTTAGAGTCTCGCCGTTCTCGATACCCAGCTCTGTTCTGACGGTTTTTTTCCCTTCGCTTCCCAAGCTGGAACGTGCTGATATTTTCCCCTGCGATGAATGTATCGTTGATACGCATAAAGTGCTGGGAAAACATTCGCTGGTGAGTAAGCATCTGCGCTTTCACACGGTTGATCGTAGCCAACATCGTTGGATTTTGATAATAGTTGTCATATGCTTGCCGAAGCTGCGAATACGTTGGTGTTCAGCATGAAATTCCCTGTACACCTCGCGAGATTTCCACCGAAAAAAAGAAAAAAAAATTCGGTTTAGCGCATGATATCCACCACGTTATTCAGTTTGGAAAGTTCCGTCGCTGTTGGGTTACATACTGCCATCTCATCTGGAACTCTTCGATGTTCTCTGCAGTGAGAATATGGGGACGAAGGGACCAGTAACCGTGGTCAGGTTCGCATCCGAGGCTAGGGAGGCATATTCTTGCGGTAAGCGCTTTGTGGTTCGTAAAAGAGCATACATGCGTGGCTGCACTCCGGAGATACGTGCATAGACCATTGCTGCCGAAGATAAAAGGCGACGGTATTATTGAAAAAGCGTTCTCACTCGGCACGCATTGCTGTGCCCGACGGTGCATATACGTTTGCCAATGTGGTGTTTTCAACCCGCAGAGCAACGAGCCTGCCATCCAAGCTCTTTTCTACATGGGAAAACCGAATGTATTCTTTTAGCGCTATTGCAGTCCCCCTTCTCGAATGATCGACATTTGCGACAACGTTATAGCCAGGAATCGAGAGCTGCTCGTTCTCCACTTCTTGCAGAAACACGATGTCAAGCTCCATCGTTCTGATATAAGTTCGGAAGGCGTTGAGTTTTGTTTCGTTGGTGATCGTGTTTATATTGATAGTAGCGATGTTGTAGCTGGCGATTGGATTCACGATTGGTTTTCCAGATTCCGCTCGTCGCTTTCTGGTTCTAAGGCGTCCTCTAGAGTTTGTGCTGTGCCGAGTCGTCTGTCTCGTTGCCATCGGACTTGCCACCATCAGGGGGCTGTTGACCGGACGTGTTGGACAGCGTTGGCTTTTGGCTCCGTAGCTTCGCATTTGGTTTGGTTGGTGTTGGTGCAGGCTGCTTTGTCCCATCGGCAGACGACTTCTGCGCTAGCAGCTTTTTGTTCTGCACGCAGGTGGCGCCGATGTGGATGAAATCCCGGCAGTGTCGGCAAGTTTGACGTTGACCAAAATAGGATAGCAACGTCGATAGTGACCCACGACTCGATGTTGTGTTTCACGATCATCTTGGCTGGAAATGCCCGGAAAGTACAAATCACCTCCGCACATGTGTTCGCGAACTGAGATGACGTCACCGTACGCGGACAGGAATTTGATGATGGCTTCGTCCGATACGTCCTCAGACAGATCGTACAACTTCACCTCCACTGCCCCGTCTTCCATGGTTATTCGCAGGGGAACCGTCTTCCCCTCACCCACTTCTTCTTCTTTCCTTTATTTAACGTCGGTCTCTGTCCGCAATCTAATGCCAATCACCGACGGACATCGATTGCCATCCATTGACGGCAATCGAATGTGCAGGAAGGCAGCTTCCACACCTGCGTAGGATATCGCACCCATTCAATTCAACACACATGGGGAACCCCTCACCCACTTGCACTTCGTGTTTTCCGTCGTGTTCTTTGCACACTTTTTGTGCCAGCTCCAGGTCGACGACCTTCACGAAGGCACACCCGAGACTTCTGCTACACTGTATTCTCAGCACTTCACCGGGCTTTAAACCCAACATGGTTCCAACAAAGTTTTGCACTTTTGCATAGTCCGGTTTTTTCGGCAACATCGCATAATCTATGCGGAATGTGTTCGCGCGACGCGCCATCGTGGAGTCGTAGTACGCGGGAACACGCTACGGCTCGGCGATGGAAAAACGCAGCGCGACAAACGATATATAGCTTGAGATTGACTTCCAGAAATAGCGATAGCGTAAGTACGTCTGCTTGGCTCGGAAGTTGAGCGCTGATGATGCAGCAAATGAGCAGTTCGTGACCAAAACTGTGTATGCCAAGCATGGTCATGCTACAATATAGAACAACCACAGTTCCTTCAGAAGCTAATTCGGAGTTTTCTTTCAGAATGTTCCGATCATAGTTCAAAAGTTAAAATGTTCGCATTCAAAAACAGCTAAAATATAAAATAAATTAAATTAGTAAATACCGATAAATACCGAGTTTTTAAAAACATTGATACCGATCAACTTTAAAACAATCTGGCAACACTGACCCCCACACAACGTGACTGTCTCGCGCAGACAGCAGCAGGCGGTAGCTAGCAGTGCTGCTAGAAAATAAAAATAATGAGCAGTTCGTTTAGTTAGTAATCAGTAATGGCTAAATAACTTTTTCCACAAACGTCGGATCGGTTTTGCGGTCTTCGAAGGAAAGTTTCCTAGGGAGTAGTTGCATTGATTCATTTAGACGACAAATGGGTGACCTCGTCAGATTTTTATTTGAAAAAGTAAGTTTTTCCATAGAAAGTCCTATGTAAAATTAAAACCGCTGGTGCTAAAATATAGTTCCACCGACCGACCTGAAATTTTACACAGTTACTACCAGCCTAGTGGTCACCTTGCTCCACATTTCCCTAATAGAAAATGAGAGTCTCCGAGTTCCGTAGTTTTTCCCCATCTGTCAAGCTCTGCGTAATGAGTTAAAAATCATTAACGAATACAGCAGCCTCTTGAACATGACACTCTCCATCCGCACCCGTTCAAACCAAGAATCGTTGTACAATATTCGTTTAATTCGAAAAATTGTGATTTCATGAACAAAACATCGCCAATTAAAACTGCCACTGTTTTCGTCTAACAAATAAAAATACACACACACAAACATAAGTTTATAGCAAATTTATCGAACAAAATCAAAATACGGATAAAATCTCGTTTGGTGCTCTTTTTACAAAATCTAAAATTGCATAATCCGCGCACGCAATCGTTTGATGAAAGTATAGAACAAAAACGAACAACCGCCATATGGGTACTACACTTCTTTCCTAATTATCGTACTAAATCATCATCACCAATCGCCGTGTGTAATTTCAACTGCCAAAAATAATGATCAAAAAAAAACGTATAGTGGTTTAGTTCTAGAGAGTTTTAAAGAAATCAAATTAGGTAATCGACAAAACTCGCAGCTAACATTGTGGTGGAAATCAAATGGATGGAAGGAAGGAATAAAGGTTTATGTACCTATATACCGGAAAGATATCAGAAGAGAGTGAAGCGAGCAAGCCACTCCCGTTGCAGACACTTGTTAATGAAAATGGTTCCGATTTAGTGAACCATCACTGTTCCCTCTTCGGTAGAAAGTAGAAGAACTGAATCAAAATCACACAAACTCGACTCATGTTGAAAACGACAAATATCTCGTCATCCAAATAAAGAAAAATGTAAATAGCAAATACTCAAAGAACTTAGTAGACAAATTGAAGTTTCTGTTGGAAGAAATAGTCAAACAAACGGTTAAGTTTCCTTACTTTTAGCCAAAGGTTAGCTTTAGCTGAAAAACTTCTAGCGAATTGTTTTATTTTTTTAGGTTAGAAATTCTACGAAAAAAAACATAGCTTTTTCTATCACTAACCAAACCCAAGAGCCAATCAAGTAAAAACCAAAACAATAGCACACTTTCCAGCAAAACAACTATAACTATATAGATCGCAGCAAAATGCGCAGAGGAAGAAAAGTGGTGGAATCATGTTGAAAAAGACTAAGACAATAAAAGATTACTAGAGCAGAGAAGACAACAACAAACAAAAGAGAGAAAGAGCATACCTTTATATATTTAAAATCAAGGAATTTCGCATCGTGTACAACAGGATTTCCTTTTCTATAGGTATTGATTGATATCTTAATTTTTTTTTATTTGTCTGTAAATGGATGATGGCAAACTGAGTAGTCAAACACATGCTGAAAAGAGGTATAAAACCCGTTTTAATTGATACAAATTGTCTAATTTACTAGCAAATATGATACAACTAGTTCAATACAATAGCAAACAAAAGAGCGAGAGATATAAGTAAACCAACCCATTGGTTAGGCTAAAAAAAAAGTGAGAAAGAGATGAAAATACCTACCAGCTCTGGGGGAAGCAAGAAAGAGACTTATTTAAAATTCAGCGAACGACAAGAAAGAATAGAGAAAAAATGTTAGAATCGGTTGAGATAAGCGAAGAAAAAAAAAAACAAAAACTGAAACTTATTAGAAACATGAGAATTATTGAAAACCAAAAATTGAAAACTTATTAAAAACCAGTAATAAAATAAATTGAGAAAAAAAAATAAAATCATCCATATCATTGAATTTGAAAAAAAAAACCCCAAGTGAAGTTTTCTTACAATCCGAAAATGTCATCCGAACCAAAGTAAATAAAAAAAGATCAGAAACGCAATGCTAATTTCAATATTTTTGCAATAATTTTTCCTTACTGATTTATTGAGAGAATTCTTCCAAAATCTCGGCTTCGCTTGAGAGTGCCGCCACTCGCTCTCATAACTTATTGGTTATTCGCACTCACTCTCGCCCCTCTCTCTCTACTTCGTTTGTTTGTTTTTTTTTTTTCAATCACATCACACTCACTCGCTTGATCTTCGTTTCGGTTCCCTTCTAAGCCCTCCCTCTTTTACTCGCCCATCGCAGCCTGCCACTAAGGTAGATTTTAAAGGTTGCAAAAAAGTAGTTACTTCTTTTATTTAACAAAGCATTAGATTCAACGATTTTTTTTTTTGTTTTGTTTAAATCTCATTTCTGCATGCTGTAACTAAGGTTCCCTTATTTGCTCAGCAATGGTTCATCTCGTTTCTGTCGTGTTGTTTAGATTATCAATTATAACTATTATCTTTAATTTGAGAGTCTCTCTGGGAGTGAGTGGGGATAAAGTTTCATTCAACTGGGCTTTAAATTATGCTGGTTTTTTCGCCGCTTTCAGCGTTCATAGTTGTAGCGAATAGGCTCAATAATTTCTCAAGTGCTTACCACATTTTCCACGTCATTTGGGATTTGCTCTTGCTGCTTGTGTCTGATAATGATGATGATGATGTTGATGTTGATGGTGCCGGTGTTCGATTGTTTGCTTGTTCACTTCAACTAATGCTCAACTACTACTGCCTAAGATTTTCGCTTCTTTTGCTGCTGCTGCTGCTACTGCTACTGCTAGCTTTCGGGGTTGTCAGTCGATTGGGTTGAGTCCACCCGCTGGTTGCATTATTCGGTGGGGTCGCTGTAATGGGAAACAAACCACATTTTATCAGAACGTCCAACTCTTTAAGTGAAGTTTGGATGGTATAATTTACCCCCCAACCCTCCTTCGTCATGTTTTCTATAATACCTTTAATATTGCTTGACACAAAATTTCTTTGTCTTTCTAAACTGCAGCAATTTTTCCATGAAAATAAGCAACTTTCTAGAAGCAGAAGATCCATAGAGGTAATTCTAAGACCAGAAGGTCCCGAAGAAAAGTGCTTTTTGGCTCAGCTCTGGTGCTCTCTTCGGTCCCAAGCTAATCGATGCACTCCTCGAAACATAGAAAAATCCACGAACCCCTCATTTTATCTGTCAAACTTTCATAGCGAATCAAAACAAACATGGTGTAGTACTAGAATTTATACTCGAATGGGCTAAGTTAATCGATTTTCTTGGGACCAATAGTTTCCACCGGTTGGTTGTACTAACGATTTTAAATTGGCTCACTACTTGACTACTTGCCTATTGGTCTCAAGCAAATCGATTAACTTACCCCATAATAGTCGAAATTCTAGTACTATACTATGTTTGTTTTGATTCGCTATGAAAGTTTGACAGATAAAATGAGGGGTTCGTGGATTTTTCTATGTTTCGAGGAGTGCATCGATTAGCTTGGGACCGAAGATAGTACCAGAGCTGAGCCAAAAAGTTGAGCACGTTTCTTCGGGACCTACTAGTCTTAGAGTTACCTCTATGGTACAACGGTAGTACAACCAACAATCAATACGAAACTAACGATTTTAAATTGGCTCACCACTTTAGTAGCCTATTGGTCCCAAGCAAACGATTAACGTACCCTATTCTAGTTGAAATTCTATTACTACACTATGTTTGTTTTGATTCGCTATGAAAGTTTGACAGATAACATCAGGGGTGTGTGGATTCATGCAGAACATGCAGGGGTGAGTAAAATAGCTTGGGACTGCTTGGGACCGTTGTTCTGGTACTGAGTGAGCCAAAAATAATAA
Organism: Ochlerotatus camptorhynchus; assembly: GCF_037179485.1. Classification (NCBI taxonomy): domain Eukaryota; kingdom Metazoa; phylum Arthropoda; class Insecta; order Diptera; family Culicidae; genus Ochlerotatus; species Ochlerotatus camptorhynchus. The sequence continues at coordinate 10,970,091 of NW_027040818.1, read as the reverse complement.
TGATTTTCTTCGGGACCCAGTGGTCTTAGAGTTACCTCTATGGTACAACAGTGAACTTTGTATGTCTGTACAAGGTTTATTGTTTATTGTTTATTGAAAAATCAACTGACAATTACTGTCTAAATGAATAAAACTTAAACTAAATAGTTACGGTCAACGGTACGGAAAAGGCCAAGTAGCCGATGACGAAACACGTCAGCTGATACATTGAAGTCGAACATATAAAAAAAGTTGTTGAATTGCCGGATGATTGCTCGAATTGGCTCGTGTTGTGTATAATTCCGGCTCCGTGGTTCCAAAAACAGAAAGTCGCGTTGACGAAGAGACCTCTCAGGGGCATTCATATTTAGCTGTGACAGCAGTGTTGGGCAGTCAATGTCACCTGTAAGCAGCTTTCCAGCGGACATAGCTTGAGCGACCGTCCGTCTCACCTCTAATGGCTCGATTCCCAGGAGACGGCAACGCTCCTCGTACGGTGGCAAGTTCGTTGGGTTACGCCAGTTGAGGAAACGAAGAGCATATCTCACAAACTTGCGTTGAACGATTTCAATTCTAGTGATCCAGCTAGCATGGAAAGGGCACCAAACAACTGAACTTAACTCCAATAAGGATCGCACAAGCGAGCAGTAAAGTGACCTGAGACATAGCGGGTCACGAAACTCGTCGGCAATTTTGAAAATAAAGCCCAATTGTCGATTAGCTCTGGAGATGATGTCATTGTAGTGGATTCTGAAAGTGAGTCTGCAGTCCAAGGTAACGCCGAGATCCTTTATGTGCTCTACACGAGCAAGACAGCGTCCGTAGAGAACATAGTCAAACATGATTGGTTCGATTTTTCGGTGATAGGAAATAATGTTACATTTTTCTATGCTTAGACTCATCAAATTTCTTGAGCACCAGTCAGCAAAAATACCTAACATATTCTGGAGATCCCAGCAGTCCGAGAGGCTTTTAATAATTTTGTAGATTTTCGTATCGTCTGCATAGAAAACGCGGCATCCTGATGGTATCAGCAAGGCGACATCGTTTAAAAAGATCGAAAATAGTAGCAGTTACTGCCTTGCGGGACTCCCGAGTTGTTTGAGAAAACATCCGATTCCGACACGCCAATCTTGACATGTACATAGCGATTCACCAAGTAAGATCTGAACCAATCCACAGCAGTTGACGAGATGCCAAGTATCTCCAGCTTGGCCAGCAAGATATTATGGTCCACCGTGTCAAATGCAGCTTTTAGATCCATATACGTCGTATCGACTTGCCATCCTGAATCCATGCATCGCAGACAGTTAGAAGTGAACTGCACCAGGTTCGTGGACACGGAGCGCTTCGGGTAGAAACCGTGTTGTTCTGTATCGATATAATTTTTGCAGCGTGCGAACAGAGCACCATTTATGATAATCTCGAACAGTTTTGAGCAGGCACACAGGGAGGTGATTCCACGATAATTTATGACATTCCGTTTATCTCCTTTTTTGTGCACTGGGAACAGATAAGAAAGTTTCCAGCGGCAGGGGAGCTCACATTGCTGTGCCGAGAGATTGAATAGCCTCGCAAGTGGAAGGCAGAGATTGGCTACACAACGTTTTAGAACTGATGACGGAATGCCGTCAGGTCCGGAGGCGAACTAGAGCTTCAGTTTGCGTGTTGCGGCTATCACCATGTCTTCTGAAATGCGCGGAATAACGAAACTAAACACATCACGTGGCATCCCAACAGCAGCATCCAGCACTTGTGTTGGCGAAGCGGAGAAATCGTTGAACACTTGCTTGAAATGACGAGCAAACAAGTCGCATTTTTCTCTTTCACTATTAGCCGAGTCATTCCCGAGAAACATGGAACAAGGCAACCCGGATTCCTTCCGTTTTGAGTTGACAAACGACCAAAAACTTTTCGGATTCGTGCGAAGGTTCGCTTCCGTGCGTCTCACGTGTCGATTATAGAGAAAACGATTGTAATTTCGATAACTACGACTCGCAAAATTGAACAGTCGTTTGTAGTACGGCGAGCGAGAGTTACAATACTTTCGGAGGGCGGCAGAGCGTTGACGTTTTAGCACGCGTAGGCGTGGGTTAGACCATGCAGGCTTTAGCGGAGGTCGTCGAGCTGGGACAATGTGGAAAATAGCATCTTCCAGTGCAGCACTGAAAAAATCCACTGCATCATTCACGCTAGTGGCTTTGCTTGGTATAAGCATAAGGTTGTTACGAAGCGGTCGGGGTTGAACATTCAGGTCAATTTGCCTCAGGATAGCCTCGCAATCTGTACTTAGTTGCAGGATATCGGCCACGGTTAGGGCTCTGCTTGTGTCACTTCTAGTCCGGAGAAGTTCTAGGTCGATAAGTTGACAACGGCTTTCGTAACAGGGTAATCGAAACGGATCATTCCAAGGCAATCTACGGGACGCAAAACGAAGGAAGCGACGTTGAACAGGTTCAATTCTCTCGGCACCGTTGTTGTAGCAAGACACTCAAGCGTCGATCGAACAAACGAACAATAGAGAGATTTTAGACAGTAGAGCTATCCTAAAAATGAACCCTAAAGTTCTTGATGCCTTATCGACAACATATGAAATGTATTGCTTGAATGATAGCTGCGAATCCAAGATCACACCCAAGTCTTTCTGTCGAAATTTGTCGCATATCTTATGGAGCTCATACGTAATATTTCCTCAGTGTAGCTTAGTTAGTGCACAGGGAGCCGAGGAAATTAATGAAGCCCTGTCCTTGTGTGCTCACGAAGCAGAGGTCCAAACTACGATCATTGTCGTTAACTACATGATTAATTTAATCCTCCGTTACTCGCGCCAACTATTGTCACACGAGTACTCGCGGGTTGTACTTTGTACAACAGTGTGAGTTTTCCATTGCCATTTTGCAGCCGAGCTACCAATCGATATGAAACCAACGGGTATTCGTTAAAAAACTTGTTTTTAACTAAACAAGCTTAACTTTTATCACAGTTAACCCCCAAACAATGCGGATAATAGAGCAAATGTGAATGGAAACCGCGTAAACGGTGTCCGTACTACGTGGGATTTGACTTAATTGGTTACAACATGGAAAATCTCGAGATCCTGACCAGATAAAAAATTACTGTTTTTGGCAAAGTTGTTCTAGAGATCATAACCTTTTTGCTGGTCGAGAGTAGTTCAGAAAATTCTCACTACGTGGCGCTAGTATATACGTGCAATTTTCGTATATACAACAGCTCGAGTTCCCTACCAGATAGAAAGGTACTGACTTCGGCATAGTTGTTCATGAGGTCAAGGCCTTATCGCAGGTAGACAGTAGTTCAGAATTTTCTCACTACGCGGCGCTAGTTTTTTTTTCCCCTTTGGTTTCTTTTTTCCGTCGATCTTGTTTTCCGTGCTGAGCACCAATGCTACCGACGTGCCAGGAAGGCAGCTCCCACACCTGGACCCTACCTATCGACCCATCAACTCAACCGGGGACCAACGGCTTTACTTCCCGAAGGAAGGCGTGATCAGAGATGTTATGCCTTAGAACATGCCGGTGGCGCCGACTGAGATTGGACCCAGGCCTGCTGGGGTGGAAGGTAATCACGCTTACCACTACACCACCGGTGCCGTTAAGCGGCGCTAGTGTACACGTGAAATTCTCATATTTAATATCTCGAGATCCTGACCAGATAGAAAGTTACTGTCTTCGGCAAAGCTGTTCAGGAGATCATAAACTTTTTTGCTGGTGAACAGTAGTTCAGAATCTTCTCACTAGGTAGCGCTCGTATACATGATAAGTTTTCACATGTGATACATCCTGACCAGATAGAGAGTAAATGTCTTTGGCAAAGTTGTTCATGAGGTCAAGACCTTTTCGTTGGTGGATAGTTGTTCAGAATTTTCTCACTACGCGGTGCTAGTATACACATGTAATTCTCGCATATACAACAGCTCGAAATCCTGAGCAGATAGAAAGTTACTGTTCTGGGCAAACTTGTTCAGGGGGTCAAGACTTTTTGGATGGTGGACAGTAGGCCAGCATTTTCTCACCATGTGGCGCGTTTACTAGTGTACAATTCTCGCGTATGCTATAGCTCGAGATCCAATGCCTATTGTTTGGCGCACAAAAGTTCAGAATTTTCACACTACGTGGCGTTAGTATACAAGCGAAATTCTCGCATGTAAAATATCTCGAGATTCTGATCAGATAGAAAGTTACTGTCGTCGACAAAGTTGTTCAAGAGGTCATAACGTTTTCGCTAGGGAAAAGTAGTTCAAAATTTTCTCACAACGTAGCGCTAGTATACACGTGAAATTCTCGCATGTGGTTTGTTTCGAGATCCTGACCAGATATAAAGTTACTCGACAAAGTTGTTCAGGAGGTTAAAGCCTATTGCGGCGCTAGTATACACGTGAAATTTTCACATTAGATATATTTCGAAACCTGCTAAACTGTCATCCGCAAAGTTGTCCAGGAGATCAAAACTTTTTCGTTGGTCGACAGTACAGAATTGTCTCACTACGCGACGCTAGGATATACGTGAAATTTTCACATATATAATATCTCGAGATCCTGAACAGCTAGAAGTTTACTGTTTTTGGCGAAGCTGTTAAGGAGATAAAGATCTTTTGGCTGATGAAAAGTAGTTCAGAAATTTCTAAAAACTTGGCGGGCAATTCTCGCATATCAAATATCATAAAATAAAAATACAATTTACATCAGCTTAAGTGGGATAGGACAAATATATTCTGGATTTCTTTTACTGGTGAAGAGTTTCATGCAGATTTGTGGATACAAAAATTGGAGTGACTCATTCCACTTGTTACCTTTGATAAATTAGTGGTAACACGTATCTCAGATGGAAAACATTATCTTAAAAGATCAATGTCGCTGAAACTTCCACCAAATGAATGTTTAGAGTCTCCCTTTCATTTTAGGCTATTTTCAAAATGTCTTATCGATGGGGTACAGAACAAAAAAAACCCTGTGTTTACGTGTGCACGGACAACGAGACTAACGCAGAGAGTGAGCCACTTTTGCTCAGTTGAATGGAGAAATTTATAAAACCGTACACTCCCGATTATAAGTTTAAGGACACCCCCAAAAAACATGCAAATGTGTTATGTTCATAACTTTGTCATTTTAGAGTCAAATTGCTCAATTAATTTTCAAATTTTGTATACCAATGGTTCATCTAAAGTTACACTATTTCTCAAAATTTACTCTGAAGAATCATGATTGATTTTCTCAGAATTTAATTGAAAAAAAAATTTTGAAATTAAAAGTAGTAGTAGAACCCTTATGCTATACCATTCATACCATTCAAATAACCTAAGGAGATCAAAAATTGGACATAAACTGAGAGAGCTTTGAGCAAAACACATTAGCATATATGTTGGGGGTGTTTGTAAGATTATGATCGGGAGTGTAGGTTACTCAGCGCTGAGTGAACTACGCTTTTGGAAATTTCTCCAGACAACTGAGTAAACAATCTCACGACTGAGATAGTCCTATGGCTCGACTGGCTAGCTCGTGTGTATATATTTTATACATTTTACATTACATTACACATTTTAGACGAACCTTATAGATTCTTCTCGTTTAGATTTAGGATAAGGTGTATGTAACCATAAATTCGACTTCACACTACCAGCAGCGTAGGAATACCGGTATCATGAAAGAGATGATAATTTTATATTATCAGGCCTTTTCTTTATGACTTTGGATGTACCTAAACACTTCGATTTTTTGCCGAGATGGGCATTTCCGAGCAGCATGGTATTTTATTTTACTGGATCTCAGCGTGCCACGTGGTGAGAAAATTCTTAACTACTGTCTACCAGCTAAAAAGTCTTGACTCTCTAAACAACTTTGCCGAAGACAGCAACTTTTTAGCTGATCAAGATTTCGAGCTGAATATGCAAGAAAGGCACGTATATACTAGCGCCGCATAGTAAGAAAATTCTCAACTATTTTCACCAAAAAAAAAAAGATCTTGACTTCCTGAAAAACTATGCCGAATACATTTACTTTCTATCTGGATCTAGAGATATTTTATATACGAGAATTTCACATGTATAGTAGCGCCGCGAAGTGAGAAAACACTGCACTATTGTCCACCTGCGAAAAGGCCTTGATCTCCTGAACAACTATGCCGAAGATAGTACCTTTCTATCTGGTTGGGAACTCGAGATATTTTATATGAGAATTTCACATGTATACTAGCGTCGCGTAGTGAGCAAATTCTGAACTATTGAGCACCAAGCAATAGGCTATGGCCTCCTGAGAGACAGTAACTTTCTATCTGGTCAGGATCTCGAGATATATCACATGCGAGAATTTCACATGTATACTAGCGCTACGTAGTGAGAAAATTCTGAACTACTGTCCACCAGGCTATGATCTCCTAAACAACTTTGTTGAAGACAGTAACTTTCTATCTGGTCAGGATCTCGATACATTCCATGTTGTAATCAATTCAGTCAAATCCCACGTAGTATGGTCAGTTTTACATTTTTCCTATTATCCGCACTTTTGATGTGTTTACTGTTATCAAAGTTTAGCTTGTTTAGATCAAAACAATTTTTTTTGAGGAATACTCGTTGGTTCAGATCGATTGGTAGCTCGGTTGCAAAATGGCAATGGAAAACTCATGTGTGTTGTATAAAGTACAACAGCGCAAGTAACGGAGGGTTAAGAAAGCATTGCTGCGCTGTAGTTGTCGAGAAGGCTAATAGCTCCTGCGTGAAATGTAGAGCTATCAGGATCTGGATACAGGATTCCGCTATGAGATGGACTCCATGAAACGCCTGGCAGATTGAAGTCACCCAAAATGAATATCTCCTCAATTGGAGTAGCACTTTCGATAACTGTGAAAACTGACCGAAGTGTGGCTCGAAGCTAAGCAAAAACCTAGTAACAACATTTGTGATCAGAAATGGTTTGATTTACACAAAATTGAGGAATAAGAACGAATTTTCTTTTTGCTCGAATGTTGTTCTACCGTTTGTGTTATGTAAGAGAGACGACGTTAGAGCATGAGTGTACCAATACAAGCAGGCTGTCGCGCACGACAACGAAGCGAGTGTAGTAAAAAAGGACGAAACTTCAAGACAATGAATATTTTGAGATCTTAGACTTTACTAGAATTAACTAATTCAACACTCGATGGATTTGATTGTAAAGCTGTTTCTTCAAAACTGGTGGCCAAAAGCAAAACAAAAAACAGCTCAAATAAAACTTGAAAAATTACTGTGACATGCGCAACTCACATGTTATCAATTTCCAAAAATCATTTCAGTTTTCAATTAGTAACAAACATTTTCCCATGCCTCACTCGGACATCGAACTCCTTACGCAGCAAGTGCATGGAGCAGTTCGATGAACGCTAAAACAAAGCTAACGCCAAGCTACGAAAGCCGTTGTCAACTTATCGACCTAGAACTTCTCCGGACTAGAAGAGACACAAACAGAGCCCTTACCGTGGCCGATATCCTACAAGGAAGGACAGATTGTGAGGCTATCCTGAGGCAAATTGACCTGAATGTTCAACCCCGACCGCTTCGTAATAACCTTATGCTAAGACTGCCTCTACGTCGCACAAATTATGGAGCGTACGGTACGATTTGCGGACTGCAGAGAACATTCAACAGAGTTGCATCTGTTTTCGACTTTCATCTTTCCCGTGATGCGCTTCGTCGAAAGTTTTCTTCTGTTTTTCGCCGGCAGGAGTTAAGATATTGACTATAAGATATACGTTTTTTAATGTTTTTTTATGTTATGACCATGCTTGAATGTAATTTTTTTTTTACCATAGTTGATAAGGTTTAAATCATTGGGGCTTCATCCAGCCTGTTGATGTAATTAAATAAATAACAAATAACAAATTCAATAACCCATACTCGGCGTCTAAGGGTATCGTATTGCTTGTCGCCAAGGCGCACTCCGGGCAACCGATATTCCTAGTTGCTAAGCCGTTTTCAGCGCAACCGACTTAACCAATTTGCCTTCTCCAAATTCTTTCTCTTTCTCACTCTCTCATCCTCTCGTTTGTTAATATCGATCGCTGATTGGTGATCGTTTACATAAACTGTCACATAATGACTTCAGGTGTCTCCCGTAGGAAAAAATGTGTTAAGGAATATAATTTTGAATAAAGATTATTATTGTTCTAACCACCAACGAGCACGTTTGTGATTTCAAAAAGATATCACAATCCAGAAGAATCTGTAGGGACAAACATTACAAAGGCAAATACAATTGAACGCAATTTAAAAAAAAAACCCACAGACTTAGACGAACCAAAATGCTCCTCTTAGATCTTAAGGGTCATCTGAGTATTTAAAATAAGTTTCAAATAAGTCCATTGGTATTGAGTAATGAAGATCATATGCCTAAAAAACATGCCTTTAAACATACGGTAACAGTCTTCAGTACAACTCGTAGTGAATGAAAGGTGGAGGACCTTCTATTCGTTCAGGATCAATAGTATTTTATACGGACGGCACGAAAAATCAAGATGATGAAAAAGTTTTCAATTCGAATATATAAATGCCCTCTCGTATTCTACTATTCAAGAATGCACATCTATGCATTTCTTATGATTCTAATGCCGTTAGCACCTTAGCACCAGTGCATATGATTTCGATCCCCAAGTATAAGTAGCAAATAACACTTACCCCGCGAACGACTTTGAATGTTGACCGCCAAGCACTTCGTCGTCTTGATTGCCCATCGATTTTTTGACGTACTAAAAATAAAAAAATCAAATGAATTTAACCTCTTTTCCCCAACCTCAAGGGTTCCTCGAGAAGTTACGTACCACCGGATTGAGCATGATTTCCTCCTCTATCTTGAGAATCTGCTTGTTCAGTTCCATCACGCGTCCGATTTCCTGCTGCACCTTGTGGAACATGTCCGGGCTGTCGTACTTTTCCGGATCGTCCTTGAACACCACCATGCCGTCCTTTTGGTTGATCGAAGCGAAAATTTCACCCGATTTGATCTGGAACCGAAAAATACCAAATTTTACGACATAAATGTATATGTTTCGATCATTCAGCTAGCTACCATGTTGAGGATGTACTTTTCCGCCTCAGCCGGCCCCGATAGCTGCACCCTGCTGGCCACATCGGCCAGCGATAGCGTCAGGAACGTCTTCGTCAGGCGCTGGATGTTCTTTTTGTACAGAGAAGAAATGACCTGCTTCACCAGGCCCATGTTCGTATCCCGGATGAAAGAGTCCCGGTACTTGTTGATCACGTTCCGCACCTCATCGCTGTTGGAACTATTGTAAGCGCTAGACAGATCATGATACGCGTGGCTCAGCGGTTTCATAAACCGCGAAATGACCTGGGAGGAATATTTCGGAATTGGAATGACCTTCCCGTGCAGTATCAGCGAGATTAGTATGTACTTTTTGTACGACTCTAGCATGATGTGCGACATGGCCAGGGCCGGTGTGGAAACGGCCACTTCGAAGAAGTACAGCGCACGTTCGTAGTTTTTGACCGCCGCATAGATCATTCCGCCGTAGTAGTAGTAGAGCAGGAAGTATTTTGTGTCGTGATTACTGTCCTCGATGGTGGCGATTGAGGTAATGTCCACATCCAGGAAGCGTAGCACCGGACTAAATACTTTGGCGCTCAGACACAACTGGCACAGATCGGCATGGACGGGCGTTAGCTGGTTGTCGCATAGCCGGATCTTCTCCACGGCCAGTGATAGCACCTGGATGCCCTGGATTGTGCGCTGTTTGTTTTTGACCAGCGCCGACGTGAACTGGTGACAGAGTTCAAAGTCTAGAAGGAAGAATAAGACCCATGAATACCAGATGCTTCTACCTACCGCTATCCTGCATGTGCGATACTTACATGGTTGTGTAGCGAATCGGACCTGTTCTCCATTGCATAAGGTAATGAACTCTCTGACAACCCGTAGGACATTTTCCGTGTCGTCGTGATTCTGCGGAGGATGAAACAATGCATGAAAATCACAACTCTAGACAATGCGAATCGAATCCTCTTACGTTCGGTTCACTGAATTTGACCACCAGCACGAACAACACCCCTAGCGAGTGCTGCTGGATGTCGAGCGTCTCCAGCACATTGTCCAATATGTTACCGTTCTTCGCCAGCAGTTCTGTCGATTCCAGCAAATATTCAACCAGCTCCCGGAAGTTTCCTAAGGATGAACAACCGAAATCAATGTTGCCCTCTTTCCGTTTCACAAACACCCAACTCACCGGCATTGCTCATCGTCCGGACATGATTGACGTAATGCTCCAACGGCGATGCCATGATTCCCCACAACGCGCTATCTAACGAAAACAAATCTTCGCCCCGTCGACGTAATCCTCCGGTTCCTGGAGCACGGTTCGCAACAACAAAACAACCTACTACCAAACACGCAGCAAGGGACTGTTCCCGAATGTGTCAAAAACCTCTGGCTCTCTGCACTCACTCACGACGGCAGGCACGACACAGCCGACAGGGAGATGCGAACGATGTGCAAAATAAAAAACTATTTTTGCATAGCTTACTTTTAGGATCCGTCTCGGCAAACACCTCCAACGGAAGTTATTTTTAATCGTGAACACACTGTCGGTGCCAAATTCACCGATAAGATGCAATTTTCTCTGCAAATTTTAGTATTCTTTCCACGGTATACAACACATCTCTCGCAGAAGAAAGGTGGAAAAGTGACATTCGAATGCGAAAATTCGTCGACGAGCGAGCGGCGGCCTTTCGACTTATGGTGAAACCAATACACTCGCACCCAGGCAGATGATGTTGTTGAATCTGCAGTGATGGTGTGCGTGTGATGAAGGGAGAGAAAAGTTTGACGTTGTGCGCGACGTTGGCCCGATATTTACGTATCTTTAGAGTGACCATCAATACTTCATATGGATGGCAGTACACTGTACCAACGAGCAATGTAAATGTAATAGTACGTTCAGACTACAGAGTTATAACCACAAACGAAGTGACAGACGGAGCGGCTCGAAAACTTTGGTGACTAACCTGCTATTGCAATTTTTCAGTGTACCACATGGCAACACCACTACTACTGGATTGTACCACATGGCAACACTACTACTAGATTGAACTAGCATTTTCACCAAATGTACTAGAATGTTTTGGTTCTATCTCTTTCACTCTACTCAAAACTGAAATGCATAAAAAAATGACAAAATGATACGCACTCTTTGCACACTGTCAAAGAATCATTGTACACAAAATCAACTTTGTTCAAATCAAAACAATAAAACTAACCCATCTGGTGGATGATGGCACAAGCTTCCAAGAAAATTCTATTACAGTGAACCACATTATTTAAATGGATTTCTTCGCCAGTTAGTCGTCTGTCACTTCGTTTGTGGTTATAACAACAATCAATACGAAACTAACGATTTTAAATTGGCTCACCACTTTAGTAGCCTATTGGTCCCAAGCAAACGATTAACGTACCCTATTCTAGTTGAAATTCTATTACTACACTATGTTTGTTTTGATTCGCTATGAAAGTTTGACAGATAACATCAGGGGTGTGTGGATTCATGCAGAACATGCAGGGGTGAGTGAAATAGCTTGGGACTGCTTGGGACCGTTGTTCTGGTACTGAGTGAGCCAAAAATAATAATGATTTTCTTCGGGACCCAGTGGTCTTATGCCTTGTTCAGACTGGAGAGTTATAACATGTTATAACGGTTGTCAAATAATTTCAACACAGAAACCACCATCAAGATAGCGCTATAACATGCTATAACTCTGTAGTCTGAACGTACTATTATAGTACGTTCAGACTACAGAGTTATAACATGTTATAGCGCTATCTTGATGGTGGTTTCTGTGTTGCAATTATTTGACAACCGTTATAACATGTTATAACTCTCCAGTCTGGACAGCGCTTAAAACGCTGTCCAGACTGAGCAGTTATAACATGTTATAACGGTTGTCAAATAATTGCAACACAGAAACCACCATCAAGGTAGCGCTATAACATGTTATAACTCTGTAGTCTGAACGTACTATAATAGTACGTTCAGACTACAGAGTTATAACATGTTATAGCGCTATCTTGATGGTGGTTTCTGTGTTGCAATTAGTTGACAACCGTTATAACATGTTATAACTCTCCAGTCTGGACAGCGTTTAACCTTAAAATTCAGGTAACTTTTCAAAGATAGTATTTCAGGCATAACATTTGATAACGGCACAAAATCATTTGTAAACAATCTTTCTAAGGCCATTTACACGCAAACCAAAGTACGCCCACGCAAACCAACAACAGATAAAATGAGGGGTTCGTGGATTTTTCTATGTTTCGAGGGGTGAATCGATTAGCTTGGGACCGAAGAGAGTACCAGAGCTGAGCCAGAAAGTTGAGCACGTTTCTTGGAGACCTTCTAGTCTTAGAGTTACCTCTATGATTGTATCGTTAAAAATCGAAATCTATTTTTTCTCCCGTACAATAATTTAACAATAAATTTTAATGTACTCAAAATTCAACAGTAAAAATCATTTTAATTTCGTTGTTTTATTATAATTATTTTTTTCGGGCATCGATTTTGCGAACAAAATAGGCAGCGTTGCCAGATATACCGATTTATCGGTGTTTATACCGATTTCCGAACTAGATACCGATATACAGATAAGGTTCCTCAGAATACCGATTTTTGAGGTGTTATCGATATATACCGATTTTTTAAATAATCAAAATCAAAATGTTTGTGTGAGACTTGTATCTTTTTGAATATCTAAATTTTTTTGAGTCTTTAAATTCTAAAAAAAAATCATCTTCAAAAATGTCTTATGGATATTTCAATTTCCCCACCATTTTTGGCTACCCATGAATCGATAAACAGTCGATAGCTCTTTCTTGTAATTCCGGGTGAATCGGGAAATACTTTTTAAACATTATTTAACTTCCTGGATTTTCTTCCATTTTTCCCCAGGAATTTTCTATTTACGATTCCTCTCGAAAGCTTATTTCGACTTCTCTTGAAAGCTTCTTCAGCCTTCACTCGAATGATTCTTCCCGGAACTTCAGGGATGCTTCTAGATTTTGATTGCGGATCCACACTAGCTGCAGGAACTTTTGAAAAAGTTCTGAAACTTCAGAAAAGTCCAGACTTTTAAGTAAGTTTCGATAAATTAAAGAAAGTAGCTTGTGTTAAAATTCTAAACTTAACGAGGCATCATAAATATTTTGGATACTTCGCAAGGCCAAAGAACTTCTGGAAAATTTAATGGTTTTCAGGACAGTTCCATTAGTTTCTGGAGAATTGAGAGAACATTAGGAAGCTCCGAGAACATCAGGAAGCTCCGAGAACATCAGGAAACCTTCAAAGTTGATTAGAGATATTCCGGTAGTCTCATCATAATCAGGGAAATTTCAAGTATTTCAAAGATGATCAGAGAACTCCAAAACAGCCCGTGGAAATATGGAATATTCCTAAGTACATTTCAGGAATGTTCCAAAAATTTCAGGGGCATTGCGGGGTCTTCGGGATTTTTTATGACCATTTGGAAAATTTTCTGGATCATTAGAACATCCCCCAAGAGCTCTTTCTTTCAAAATTATGCCCTTGTTTCTTTCGACAGTTCCATAAGCGCTCTGGCTTCCGACTTTCTCCAGATTTTTTTTCCAATCTACCTTAGGAAGTTTCTGCCAGCATCTCCAAGAAGTTTGGTCTGTCTTCTCCAGGAAATTCAATTAAACTTCTCCCAGAAATTTCTTTCGTCTCGTTCTGGAATTTTGTCCAGTTGTTTTTTTTTACTTCTTTCGGAAGGTTTTTCCGAGCTTCTTCTGGCTTCCCCTGGAAATGGCTACTTCTGGAATTTACAGAAGGAAACAAATAAACTGCCCATAAAGACGGTAATAAATAAAAACTGAAAATTTTCATGCATTTCCAAATGGTTTCCTACCATTCCCATACATTCGAAAGTGATTGTTGGTTATACACAGAAAAAAAAAGTTGTGGAATATTACATCCAAACTGCTGCAACCAGGTCAATCCATCGGTTGTGTAATATAACGTTGGACGATGTACATCGATTTTGCGAACAAAATTACATCGATTGATGTAATATTGTATCTGCTTTTTGCTATTACATAATTATTTCATACATCAGCTTGAATTACATTGATCGATATTACATTTTTTTTTTGCTGTGTACCATAGAGGTAACTCTAACACTAGAAGGTCCCGAAATAACGTGCTCAACTTTTTGGCTCACCTCTGGTACTCTCTTCGGTCCCAAGCTAATCGATTCACCCCTCGAAACATAGGAAAAAGCAATAACCCCTCATTTTATCTGTCAAACTTTCATAGCGAATCAAAATAAAAAATTGCGTAGTACTAGAATTTCGACAAGAATAGGGTACGTTAATCGTTTGCTTGGGACCAATAGGCTACTAAAGTGGTGAGCCAATTTAAAATCGTCAGTTTCGTATTGATTGTTGGTTATACCACAGACAAACAGACATAACACATTGAATATTTCTCACTGTAGAACATCGTCGCTAAAACATTACCGCCATCTGTTGAGTACACTGTGGTGGGCACTACACTGAACAGATGGCGGTAGTGTGTAAACGTCAAACGCAAGGGAATTGACTATGCGCGCCACAGGTGGCGGTACTACCAACTACGATACTTTTAAATTGTCCGTTAAATGCTTGTTCGATGAACAACTTGCGAGAGTTATGTCTGTTTGTCTGTGGTTATACCATAGAGGTAACTGAAAATAAGTGTTTTCTGCAAAATAGTATTCCTAACTATTATCTTTGTTTCAGTGTAGTTTTAAAATAGCGTGCACTGTGCGCGGGTGAGAAGTTAGCCCTCATTCTCTGGTGTTCATTATTCATCTCCCAGTACTGTGATGTTTACACCGCTGTCGATTTTGGTGCATATCTCGCTTTTTCCGTTTGTGTTGTTTTTCTTTTCTTCTCTCGTCGGTGACAGCCGCCAGCCAGAATCCAAAAAATCCTAATGTTCGTGCCGTATTTTTTGTTTTAATAATATTCATAATCACCGAAACTACGTGTGAAAACTTTTTGTTAAATCCTTGTGTCGTTTGATAAAAATGCTACGTCCAAAATGATTGTGAATGAAAGTGAAAAAATGTATCTGGTAAGCGTAAAGTGATCGGGTGCTTTGTTTTGTTTTGGTTTTTGGGCGGATTGCATCAGACTTTCCGGCAAAGCAGACGATGGAATCCGGAATTGCCGTAAGTATTTCGAATGTGCTGGTTGAATGCTTAGGATTAGTTAATTAAAATGGTTTATGGGTTCACTGCAGGCATTTGATCCCAATGACATGATTATCTACTCACCGGAAGAGTCGGAAGATGCAGGCGAACCTCCACCGGAACCAGAAGCTTCTGCAGCAGTGGCAGTACCGGAAGCTGTTGTTGCTTCGCAGGACAAGCAAGCTGAAGGTATTTCGGCAATCGATTTGGCTGCGATTTCCGGGGAAGAGATTCAGCTAACAGTTGCATCCGTTTCCGTCGGTACTGCTGCTGGACAGTTGCGGAATCCATTACAAGGGGCACAGTTCAAGTGCAAGTTTTGTCCGGCATTTACCACCACGGCTGAAGATTTTATCAAACATTTTATTATGCACTTTGGACGGAATCGGATATCGTACAAGCAGATGTCCCAGGAAGAGGCTCGCGCTTTGCCTAATGCTTGTGAAAAGTTTGTTTGTGGGATTTGTGCTCGGTGCTTCGAAGCGAGGGATGACGTGAAAGAGCATATGATCAAGGATCATGGGTTTAAGGAAGCTAAACCAAAGCAGCCTGTGGAAGCTCCTCCGCCGACGGTACCCACCGCTTCCGGGGTGAAACGGAAATTGGATGATGAGTTTGTTGATTCACAGAAGCTTGACCTGAGTGGAGCTAGCTCGTCCAGCTCGTCGGATGAGGAAACTAAAGAGAACAAAGCTCCCTTGTCGGCGAAAGCCTCCGTAGCTGTAGTTCCTCAATCCGCTGTGTCGGGAGCATCCGTGACTGCGGCAGCGGTGGCAGGAACAGCAGTCGCTGTCGTTAGCCCTACTGCTCCGCCGCCAGTAGTCTGTGATAGTGAAACACCAAAATCTTCTGCGAATCAACCGCCTGCAGCTGGAGGACAATCTTCTGATCCGGCAGGTAGTGCTGTTATTGTTGCACCCATAGTTCCAGTGCAAGCGTCAAAGTTGGCCGATGGGGACGATGCCGAATTGGACGAATTTCTTCAACCGATGACGCTTAAAGCCTTGAAGCTAAAACTTTTGGCCGGACTGAAGCTGAAGTGTCCCCAGAAAGGTTGTGTGTACAAGTTCGAAACTCGAGCTAAGCGGGATATTCATCTCAAGTGTCATAACGTAGAACCGGTACTGATTGGACCAGGTGGACCAGTGCCCGGCGGAGCTGGTGCCGGGAAGGATGAGAAGAAGGACAACTTCAAATGCTACCAGTGTGGAGTAGAGTTTCCTCGGTGGAGGGAATGTTCCCAGCATCTTTGGAAGCAGCATAAAATCGACGTGAATATGCTCAAGTGCCCGGTTTGCGATGTACGGTTCGAGTTTGCCGGTAGGTTCTGGTTTTGGTTCATGTTTGGATGGAAATTTTGAATGGTTGATTTACTTGCAGTGAAAGTCTACCGGCACCTGCAGACGCATCGTCCGGTGAAGGCCTACACGTGTCCGTCTTGCAGCAAATCGTTTGCGACCCATTCGCAGCTGTTGGTTCACGAAGCGCTTCATAAGAAGCAACTGATGCAACGTACCAAGCAGCAGATTGCCGTGGCGAAAGAGGCCAGTGCTGGGGAAGATGGAAAGGAGAGGGATGCCGATAACGAAGGCAATGGAGACGATGATGATGACGAGGAAGCGAAAGAGGCTGATGGGAAACCGAAGGCGGAAAAGCTACCGTGGTATGCCGAGAGGAAGTGCGATATCTGCGGTCACATGTTTAGCACATCAAAGATCTTGTCCAAGCACATCAAAACGGTACATCATAAGATTAAGCCCTTCATATGTAGCGTTTGCGGATACAAGTCGGCTCGGAAGGTTACCCTAACGGTGAGTGCATGGTAACTTGGTGACTTTATGCTATAGTCAATATCGATCCTTTGTCACTTTGTAGATTCACATGCGTCAGCATTCGGGTCAAAAACCTTTAGAGTGCAAGGAATGTTCTTTCCGTACGGCGGATCCCAGTGCTCTCAAATACCACGAGAAGCGTCATACCAAGGTGAGCTATCGGTTTGAGTGCGTAGTTACATCATACTTCTGTTTTTTTTTCACCTCCCCCAATAGGACAAATGGTACGAGTGCAAGTTCTGCGGTCTTCTCACAATCCAAGCCAGCGGCCTGAAGACCCACATTCGTTTGAACCACCCGAAGGAGTACGAATCGATCAAGTGCGATCTGTGCAATTTCACCTCAATTAACCCGGAACTGCTGGTCCGACACAAGAGCGACCACAAGGCCGGACTGATCAAGAGTGAAGATTCGCACGATTCGGTCTCCTCGAAGCGGTCCAAAAACGCCCCGGAAAGCTCGTCCGATTGTTTCCTTCCGATCGAGAGCACCGACTCGGTGGTACACGATGCTGGTGGGTTTACCATTCCGGCAGTGATCAACGCTCCGGTCGCCCACTCGGAGGAAACCCAGTTTCCCACTTGATAGAAGGTTTGTGAACTTACACAAGGTTTACACTTGTATGAATACGAATACAGATTCTCCTACATGTATGTTAGCCTCTACAGCAAGCAAACACTATACAGTATATATTACGCGTGCATATGAAAGTCGACTGCTTCAAAAGCCGTTTTTATTTATTAGGATGTTTTTAAACGCAACATATTACACCATATTGTAATATTGGCCGAGTAAAAAGTGTTTAACTTTCAATATCTTGTCAAAAGCGCTCGCTTGTAAGATCAACCCTTCGGACATTTTCATCTGCCGTTCCTAGTTTGAAGAATCACTTCACAGCACTTTCACCATAGTCTTTGCTTCCGAGTGGGGTCCATCAGTGAGGAACACCTGCTGTTCGTGTTCATCTCTATAGTCCGCGTAAGTCAACGCATAACAGCTTTCCATCCCTAACCTTTCCAACAATTTCACCGAGTAGACGCTCGTCGCATCCGCACTAACCACCCGAATCGCACACTTCCTGGCGTACTCGAACTGCTTCTCTACCAAAATCCTCCCCAGCGATTTCCCACGAAAACCGGAATCAACCGCCAAACAGTGCACGTGATACGCCCGGTCGACTCCGAATCGTTCAAAGACGTTCGCTTCCCTCGAAAGGTGAGCCAACAGGCGCAGGATATCGGCAAACTTCTTCGTTTCGGTTCGCTCGGCCGCATCCATCAATTGGTCGGCTTCTCCCCGTTCGATGAAAGAACCTCCGCACATTCCAATAATTTTCCCGCTTCCTTCCTGCACGGCCAGCCAAACGAATCCTTCCTCGATGAGGGACAGCGTGAACTCCATATCGTCTTCCGTGACATCCTTACCGAGGTAGTAACCGATGGTTAATGGTTCCTCGGGATAGAAGAATCGTGCCAGAGCCTCCCGGTAGGCTTCCCTGTCCGCTGAGATGGCCTGCCGAAATTCGATACCGTCAACCTTGGTGCTCATCTCTTCAAAGATGAACTAAACTCAACAAGTGCTGAGATGCAAAGATTGAGCAAAATCTAATCTAGTGTTAGATTTCAACGGCGATGAACGTGAGATAATACGGGGAATCCACTGCAACATTGCAACATTCGGCTGAATAGTTGCGGCGGTGGGAGATAACATCGGTAGTTTCCCACGACCACACGTTGCAGCATTCGTTGGCTGGTAGAAGCATCGCAACAGAACTGATTATTTCAAGTATCTGTAGGTCGAGGTACTTTAATATATTATAATTTATGCAGATTCCGTCGGTGAACGTAATGCCCACATAGCTAGAAAATCTTGTTATTAAATGAATATTGTGTTTTTTTTTTTAACAATATCGACATGTTGATTTCCTTCGTTACCTTAGACGTATACGTCTGTCATCAGCTCAGTGCACAGTGGTCCAGAAAGTAAATGTAGCTGGAAAGATGGGTTTTGAGCTTGAAATTGTAACTTTAGCAAAATGTTGTCTTCTGCAAAGTTGATGCTATGAGTTGGGCGCTTATTTTAGTGTCAAGAGATACTAGGGTGGTCCTTATTGTAATTGTAATTATTCAGTGTATAGGCTTTGCCAACCGCTAAGTTGGCTTATCTAGGGACTAACCCCCTAGTCTATACACCTACTGTTCGTCCCGTTGCACTCGTCAGCTCGTGCGATACTCTAGACACACATGGGTGGTCGTATCCGGGTCCTCCCCTGGATAGGCTCGTGTCCGTCCAGGTTCTGGTACATTAACTTATATCTATGCATGGTAATTATAGGCCCCAATTATGTAAGTCGAGTCGAGCGTCGAGTAGCTTGACATTCTCGTCGAGTAACTCGACACTCGACGCCGTCGAGTGGCTGTCGAGTGTAGCAAAAATAGGCATTATGGAAGTCTACTGAATCAGATTGAATTGGCCATAAAACGCTAGCGTAATGTCATTTTTGACAGATAACGATCAATATTTTTAATGATTAATAATATTCAAGTTTGTTTTTGTTGTTCCGTTGAAGATGTTTTTGTAACAATATTGATGTTGGTGTAATTTTTTGTTATTAAAGAAATTGAGGTTTCATGTTGGATTTCAAGTATTTTAATGGCATTTAGCTTGTGGTTCAACTGTTATCGTAAGTTGTCGGATCTTTGGTCCTAGTCGTGATTCTTTATCCTGTATTGAAACCACGATTAAAATAAGTCTCAGTAGTCTTCCAGTTAGTCGCAATCTGCTTTGACTACCAGAGAACGATGTGGACAAGTTAGTGTTGATTTTTTCTACGAAGACGAGGATAACCAAGAGGAGCTGGTTAATATTTCTATAATGCGTAGAAATATTCGCGATACTTCAAATCAAATGTCGTTATCAGACAATGAGTAAATAAATACTAGTGTAGCATATTTGATTATTGAGCATTTCTAGCCCAAATCGCAAATCGGTTGGATATGATGATTTCCGATTTGCATGAATGTTTGCGCATGTTCTTTACCACCCAATGCTGCATTTTTCATTGAGATCTTTTTACCCTTCTTTCAAAGAAGGTTAAGGTACACCTGGGCAAGTGAGAATAGGTAGTTATTAAGGATTGTTACCGCAATTTCTCGCTTGGCCTAGTTCAGGGAATGTGAAGGTATAGTCCATACCTTCAATTGCCCTGAACTAGGTCAGGCGGGAATCTGCAGTAACAATCCTTAATAACTTCTTATTCTCACTTGCCCAGGTGTACCTTGCCCACTTGGAAGCAAAGGGGTGCAAGTGATTTTGAGCGATTCTTTTCATCGACTGTTTTTTATAACCAAACTAGTTATAAACAAACTAGTTTCGCGCTATTTCGGATACATAGCTTGCTAAAATAGATTCTCATTCAGCATTCAGAATGGTAAGCGCATCAAGAAATGTGTTTGTAACCGAATTATTAACGAAAGAGAAAATCAATGAAGAGAATTTCTCAAAATCACTTACCGTGAAGTGCCCTTATTCCGTTCAGCGCCTAATTCCGGTCATTTTTGGCTTTATTTGCAATACATTGGAAAGTTTTCTGAATTAAATATTTTTCCAATATAATATTTGTTAATATCTTCTTGCACATTTACCTTAATTTGAGATTTTTACATTTTACATTATTTTGGAATTTTTCAAAAATCATTGGAATAAGGGGCTTAGGTGAACGGAATATGGATACTTTACGGTACACCCCTTGCTTCTAACCCCCTCTTTTTTATTGAACTAACCGAATTTGATGTAAGCGGCATGAAACAGACATTCTACACACTTAAAATTTTTTACAAAAATCTGTAAAATTTTACCGAAATCTCAACAGCTGAACGTTCGGTAAACAGTTTCGCAGATTTCCTGTAATTTTTCACAAATATCTGTGAATTTTTCACAGATATCTGTAAATAATTACAGGAAAACTGTAAAACTTTTTACCGAACGTTCAGCTGTTGAGATTTCGGCAAAATTTTACAGAAATCTGTAAAATAATCTTAGTGTGTATAAACTGCCCATAATCGCATAATTGTCCCATCTTTGCTTGGTTTCCTATTCATATAGGACAGTTATGCGATTATGGGCAGTAAACGTCTCGGATGTTCGATGAATTAACCGGAGTAATATTGCAGGACTTGTTAACAATCTTTCTAATTGACTTTTATATTTACAGGTGATGCTGGCTTTCCACAAGAACATGTGTTGCTAACGCCATACAGAAATGCTCAAGTTGGCAGTCGTGAACAACATTTCAACCACAAGCATAGTCAAGCTAGAAGCATTATAGAGAGGGTTATTGGCATACTGAAGTCTCGATTTCGTTGCTTGCTAGGAGCCAGGGAACTACATTACAGTCCAACGAAGGCAACGTCGATCATAAACGTTTGCGTTGCTCTTCACAATATATGTCGAACTTACAGAATAGAAGACCCACCAAATGAAGCTATTCAAAGTATCGTTAACGAAATTGATAACCTTTACAACGGTAGCGAGGAAGATAGTGCAACTAGAATCAGGGATAATATAAGAGATTGTTTGTGATGTTCTTGCAAAGTGGTAGATATGGCTCAATCATGATGAAGTATATTTATATACCGATATATTCGTTCTGACAATACATAAGTCTGATATGTACATATTTTGATTGTTTCTTTAACATTAATCGTTCGAATAGAAAATATTCTTAGAATCACATTCCCTGCTACGTTTGTAAATGTTTACTTGTACATTGTATTTTATTTTATTCTGTCGATTTATTCCTCAACTGCTTCAAATCTAACTTCCGTTTTTTCAACTCGATTTCTTTCTGTTTAAGTTCTAGTTCTCTAACTTTCAGCTTCCTTTTTTCTAGGTTATCTAAAGCTTTCTGCCATGCGTTATCTTTCAAAATTTTATTTTGTTCGTTTTGTGCACCCACAAATTGTTGTAAGCTTTTAGCGATTTTGTAAGTATTTTCCTCGAGTTTTTTTTATTTTTTTCAGCGTTTCCTCCTGCATGTCAGTTTGTTTAATCAGCAAGGCACCCCGTTCTTCTATAGCTGTTTTCCGACGACTCGGCCTACGACTGGAATGACCATTAGAATGGACTGCCGGTAGTTGGTCTTGACAAATCTCATCTGTCGTGCCGTTGTTGATTGCGGAAGAAACAGATGCTGCAGCGGCGGAGAGGCTTCCAGGGTCATCATTATGCTCCACAGTGGGAGGAGTATTTTCATTGTCGTTCAAATCAGAACGTTGATCGCACCCAAATGAATTGCCTGCCGGGTTCATATTGGCAGATATACCATGATATACTGAGAAGTATATCAATTTCTTGTTGCAGCGCAGTGAGTTGTCTGATTTTGTTAGGACCCCCACCTGTTGCTCTGAATTCTCGCTTGTTATCTGCCAGGATTTTTTTCACCTTTCCCTTTATGTCAATCCAAACCTATCAGAAATTGGATTGAAAAAAAATGTATAGTAAATCGATTGCTATTTAATAAATGCTAATGCTGATGGAACTGGAAGAGTCAAATGGAAGCGGAAGTAGAGAACAAGAATGACATTTTTTTTTTTTTTTTGGTTGGTTTCAAGAGCAAATTTTCATTATGTCGTAAATAACATTCGCACCAATCCGAGAAAAATAAAGTTTTGTTTTGATGATCGAAAAGTTATTCCTATTTCCAAGTAAACACATATAATCTCATAGTGATAGCAATGTTTAACATACCGTGCGGGACCGAAATCCGTACACCCTGTTGAATTTGTTTATTTATATGCATCATAACAATGTAAATATTATACATGAATACATATTCATGTTCATTCATGCATTAGCTTAATGTTTACGTCAACAATTAAGCAGAATGTCATGCAATTAAAATAAGAAAAATAAAAACCTTAACACGTGTCGGGCATTTCTGTCAATCGGTTGCGTTCTTAACGATTTTCTAAGAAAATCTCTCGGATTTACTTCAGTTTGTTAAGCGTATTTCAGTGATGTTTGCAAGTAGTTTCCCGAAGGTCGATCGAAAAGGTTAGTGTTTATCGTTTTATATCTCAATTCTAAGCAATGGATCGTTCATATGGTATTTATTTATCAAAATTAGTACTGTACGGATTTCGATCCATATATAACAGCTGATTCTAAATCCGTACACTTGTGCATCACTAATGACGATTCTACTTTATCCAATGTTTTTCAGCAGATCATGGAAACTAAATACACGCCGGAGGATTTGGAGAAGACTGTGGCAATGATGCGTGCGGAGAAATCTTACCGAGAAGCATCCAGGGATTTTGCCGTTCAATTCACCACCATAAGAGATGCCGTATTGAATCGCTACTCTCTTATTTTATTCGTATTGTAAACGTTATATTATTAATATCTTTTAATGAAGAGCGTCAAGAACCAGCCGAAAAGTAAAACAACGCAGCTCCCCTACAGGATATCACCAACACGCATATACAAATTAGGGACCATGCATAAATGACGTAACATTTGAGGGGGGAGGTGAGGGTTTCAGAATTTGTGACCGGCCATGTATTGGATATAGCCAAATACGCTACGAGGGGGGGGGGAGGAGTATAAAATTGATCAAAAATATGCTACGTTATTTTTGGATGCTCCCTTACAGAGAGCAGACAGAAATGGGCCAGAGAGCTACCAGCGAGGAATGACCGGAAATACACATGAAAGTAGTGCGGACGAAAATTGATAAAGAGAACGCAAAGAAACAAAGGATTGAGGAACGACAAAAGAAAAAGGTTGAGCGAGAGAGGAAGAGGAGGAAGAAAAGGAAGAAGAGCAAATAAAGTTCCCTAATAAACAAATACCATGAACGAACTTTATCCCGGATGGGTAAACTTTCCCACAAATGGTTTGGATGATACCCCGAACACGTCGTTAAGCTCTCTATTATGGTTATTTTTATTAGGGTTGGAAGCAAGAAAGCATTATAACTTAAAAAGGCAATGGTATCAATGGAGAAGAAGCAGAAGAAAGCTGTGGAAAAGAAGCAATGAAAGATCTGTATTTTTATGATTATTACTCTCTTGACGTATTAAGTTAAATTAAGTTATAGTCGTTGTTTTACCAATTTAAATTTTCATGCACAAAACGAAAAACTAATCCTTGATGTCAGTTCATTGTCTTTTTTTTTGTTGGTTTCTAGTATGGTTGTATTTTTCTTTTACTTATCCGCCATTATAGGGCTACCATCTTAGGAACCGGTTAATTTATCGCTTGATGCCAGTGGGTTGGTGGAGTTTCAAAGTATGGCGCATCTTGCACGTTATCACATGTCAAATTTCAAAAACCTCGAAGTTGTGATCGGAGAAAAACTCCAGCAAGAATATTTAACCCAAAGCACTGGTATAGAATAAAATTTGGAAGAAATTAATCCTTAAACATGATATTAGTTAGCATAAAAATCCAGAGCAGTTACATTCTTAAATTAAAAGAATTCAGTTACCTCTCCTTTGAATCGATTGGAGCATCAATTAATCTAACGCTGATATCATTAGTTAAAAAAGTAAAAGTAAAAAAAAAATGAACTTGAACCTTTGACGAATGATTCTTAGGTTAAATCGTGCACTGAATTCAACAATGTAGTCGAAAAAAAATGTCAGTAGGATAGTTTTTGAGATACAGCTAAAAATGAAAATTCACTTTAAACAAGTTTGATTACTATAATACAAATATCTCCGGTTGTAATGAGATTATATCAATTATTTTAACGCTAAATTAGAGGTAAGAAATTTTTTCGTTCGATCAATTGAACATCAATTGTCAGTGAGATTGATGGTATTGTCACAAACGAAGTGACATACGGAGCGGCTCGAAAACTTTGGTGACTAACCTGCTATTGCAATTTTTCAGTGTACCACATGGCAACACCACTACTACTGGATTGTACCACATGGCAACACTACTACTAGATTGAACTAGCATTTTCACCAAATGTACTAGAATGTTTTGGTTCTATCTCTTTCACTCTACTCAAAACTGAAATGCATAAAAAAATGACAAAATAATACGCACTCTTTGCACACTGTCAAAGAATCATTGTACACAAAATCAACTTTGTTCAAATCAAAACAAAAAAACTAATCCATCTGGTGGCTGATGGCACAAGCTTCCAAGAAAATTCTATTACAGTGAACCACATTATTTAAATGGATTTCTTCGCCAGTTAGTCGTCTGTCACTTCGTTTGTGGTATTGTTGTTAGTTAATAGTTTGTTTTTTAAGTTTTCCTAAGAAAAATTGAATTTCTGCTAAGTTTTTAAGCAATGTGAATGAAAATGTTTATGGTGGTTCTACCATTACTCTCACGGAAAAATAGTGTTATAACGATCGAAATAAAATTTTATCACGTTTAATTTGGCGTTAAAATAATTAATATCACTTCATTGCAACCAGAGATATTTGTGTTTTAGTTTTTTTTAGCGTGAGATATCATTTTTTAGCTAGGGGAAGGAGGGGCATAGTGAACAGGCGGGGCATAGTGAGCATCCCGTACTTTGGCTCTGGATCTCCAACTGCATGAAAGAAATCAACTGGTAGTAGGATCAATATCATTAAGATATTGATCCTACAGTGAACAAATTTGTTCTGAACGGCCGGAAGTCCAAGCTGGAGCACGCGCGATGCTCACTATGCCCACCTGTTCACTATGCCTCTCTTACCCCTATATCTCCAAAACTATCCTACCGAGATTTTTTTGGACTACATTTTTGGATTCAGCGCACGATTTTACATGGGAAATGACCATCAGCGTACAAAGTTCAAATATGCTGTAAACTAGTGTATTTAAACGAATATAGCTGTTTTGGACTCTTAGCCAAGCAACTACAAAAAAAATACTTTATTCAAGATAGCAACACGTTTTTTTTTTTCATTGATTTGGATCGATTTACATTCATGTACGGATTTTGATTCATCCTCAACACAGTGTACGGATTTCGATTCAAAACTGTACGGATTTTGATACAATCGTAAAACGCTGTACGGATTTTGATTCAAGATATGTGCAATTTAAATCCTTTTTTTTAATAATTAAAGGTAATTTTAAGACCTGGTGTTTGCAAATATTGGAAAAATAAAGAGAAATGTAAAGGAAAAAGATGTGATACAGAGCATAATGTGATAGCATTATTTAGTATTGACCGTTAATGATTCTCTCGTGCTTAGGTGTACGGATTTCGGTCCCGCACGGTATTTAGCAAGGTTTTAATCATACAAATGCAAATCGCTAGCTTTCATGCTAAAAAATACTGGTTTTTGAGTCAAAAGTTATTATACGTCGTTTGGTGGCCCCTATTGTTACTTAAGTCAAAGTGTATTTACCAGGATATTCGGGAGAATTATCAATTACGTCTCCTTACGTACAGCCCATTCATCATTTTAGGATCACCGAAATTATCTTAGCAACAAACAGTTCGATTTATTCACTTTAATAATGAGAAAGCGAAACGACGAACGTACACTTTTCACGGGTTTCTCAGCGCTGTTACTTAAGTCAAACGGCATCTCCATAGAAATTGGGTGACCTAAGTAACATCGAAAACTATTTTGATCGGAAGGTGATTACGTCAAAAAGCAATTTGACTGGTAAATAAATTTAAAAATGGGATTTGATCCTATATTCGGACAGTATATAGTGTAATAGCAGGAGAATCGATTGACACTGATAGCTCGACTTTGTTTACCTTTGTTACATTCGACGTAATGAAAATTTGCTCTTGGTTTGTTTTCCGTCGATCTTGTTTTCCGTGCTGAACATCCCGGCGCCGACTGACTAACCTGCTATTGCAATTTTTCAGTGTACCACATGGCAACAAAACTACTACTGGATTGTGCCACATGGCAACACTACTACCAACAATCAATACGAAACTAACGATTTTAAATTGGCTCACAACTTTAGTAGCCTATTGGTCCCAAGCAAACGATTAACGTACCCTATTCTAGTTGAAATTCTATTACTACACTATGTTTGTTTTGATTCGCTATGAAATTTTGACAGATAACATCAGGGGTGTGTGGATTCATTCAGAACATGCAGGGGTGAGTGAAATAGCTTGGGACTGCTTGGGACCGTTGTTCTGGTACTGAGTGAGCCAAAAATAATAATGATTTTCTTCGGGACCTACTAGTCTTAGAGTTACCTCTATGCTACTACTGGATTGTACCAACAATCAATTCGAAACTAACGATTTTAAATTGGCTCACTACTTGACTAGCCTATTGGTCCCAAGCAAATCGATTAACGTACCCCATTCTAGTCGAAATTCTAGTACTACACAATGTTTGTTTTGATTCGCTATGAAAGTTTGACAGATAAAATGAGGGGTTCGTGGATTTTCCAATGTTTCGAGGGGTGCATCGATTAGCTTGGGACCGAAGATAGTACCAGAGCTGAGCCAAAAAGTTGAGCTCGTTTCTTCGGGACCTTCTGGTCTTAGAGTTACCTCTATGATTGTACTAGCATTTTCACCAAATGTATTAGAATGTTTTGTTTCTATCTCTTTCACTCTACTCAAAACTGAAATGCATAAAAAAATGACAAAATGATACACTCTTCACACACTGTCAAAGAATCATTATACACAAAATCAACTTTGTTCAAATCAAAACAAAAAAAACTAACCCATCTGGTGGATGATGGCACAAGCTTCCAAGAAAATTCTATTACAGTGAACCACATTATTTTAATGGATTTCTTCGCCAGTTAGTCGTCTGTCACTTCGTTTGTGGTATTGGGCTCGGGTATACACAAACCAAGCAGAGGGGAGAAGTTAGCAGAGACTGGGTCATGAATCTCAAATATACTAGTGTGGTATTGAGTGATATTTTATCTACTAATGCAAAGTGGGATATGTTACTTACTTTTTGCCAATCTGATCCAGTGCGATATGGTGGCCCTAATGCATCCAGTTCCACACCGATTTCAATCCACTTTTGTTTTACGTCGGCTTTGCTCACTCCTACTTTGCAAAACCCTTTAGCAATGTCCGAATTCTCCTTCATCAGTTCTACGAGCCGTTCGAACTGACGGGAGGTGGTTTTTTTAACAGTTGTCATCTTTCACCGTACTTCTGGAAGTAGTGTTTTTTTATACAATTGAAATTTTTAGTAATGTAATTGGTAGTTTTAATGGGTTTTAATTAAAACTCTTACCTCGTTAAGAAAATTTGTAGAAAAAACACTACAATGTCTCAAACCAAGCAAGCTAACGCGGGAAAATAACAACAAACTCAATTCGACAGAATGCGAGTGAGAGATGAGTCACTACCTGACGAGTGACTGATTCAGTCGAGCTACTCGACAGCATCGCGTCGACCCGACAGCGTTGCGTCGAGTCAACTGCTGCATAATACCAAAATAGTCCTGTCGAGTGTCTGTCGAGTCGAGTGACGCTCGACTCGACTTACATAATTGGGGCCTAAATAAGAAACTCACCTTTTGATTATAAATGTCGATAATGCTGAAACTATATGAATGTTAGTGATCATTATTAGGTGTGTGCTGCAATGGAGTAGTAATTGAAGGAAATGAGGTTCTCATGTGGCTTATAGGTAATTCTAAAATAGGTAAATCATGCAAGCACACACATTTTACAATTCTTATCCTACTTACCAGTTCCGTCCAGTATAAATTGGCTGTTTCCAAATGACCTAATCCTTTCTGACTGCTTACTCTCTTACGTTTTCTCGCTTTTTACCTTCTTCCTATTGAAAATCTGGTCGTGTTCCCATTTGTTCTCAGGTAGGTAATATTGGTACATGAGGGGAAGAAAGAAATAGAACAAGTTAAGTGTGAGTTGCATGCGTTGGTTAGTCGTTTGGGTCATGGTGTTGTGTTCCCTATTTTATTTGCCTCTATTCAGCTCTCAAATCGCGACCTCCCCCCAAACTATTGTGGATGAGAAAAAGAACCCATATTTGGTAACCTCTCGCGAGCTGCAATGCATAAGATATGAATAACAAACAAATCTAGAACGGGGCTTAAACATATAACATTTTCTAAGACTGAACATGATTAGTATAGTATGAATAATGAGAATTGTATGAAGAAAAGACGATCCCAAAAGAAAGTTCCCTAGCAATAAAACTATTACTCTGTGCTAATATGAGTTATTTCAAAATGGGCATCCAGACTCAGAAACTATACCCGACCTCAACAAACTGTACCGAAATCAGAACAGCTAAACTACTCGGTAAGATTTTGGCATTTCTATTTAATTGTATTAAGCTATCTCACAGAGACCAGACGTCCAAGTTCGGTCAGAAACTTGTGTAAAGTTAAGTGGAAACGTTGCCGTTACGTAGCGCTAGCATCTCCTGATTTCCTCTATAAATTTATCTCTTTCGACCAATTTGGTGCTAGTATCGATAAATTATCTGCTGAAAATTGCCACTTGGCGCTACCAGCACTTAGTGTCTAGTGTAAGTTTTGCAACGCCAGCGCCAGAGGTAAAAAAATAGAGGTATGTTATTGTTTGTTTTGGAGAAATTCAGTTTTGAAAATACCAACATTTACATATTTTTGTAGAGCATATAGACCGACCCATACGAGAACAAGCTTTTTTTTTTTTTTTAATTCTTCATTTAAGAGATTTTTAGCCTTAGGCTAGTTCATCTCTAAACGAGAACAAGCGTTTAAATAGTTCTGAATCAAAATTTCATACACACATCGTCTTTATATTATATTAAAATATGAAGAAGAATCGAGGGGGACGAAAGTCCCAGATTTATTCAAATTTTGTCCAAAAATACCTTTTAGTTTGATGAATTGATTTAAATCCATGCAAATTTATTTCATCCGAAATAATCGCGTTCAAATCTTTAAAATGAATAATATCGTCTTTTTATCGATCACATCTCTAATATATCGAGTCACATCTCTATCTATCACATGAAAGATTATTTATCATTACAACTAACAACTCCCTGCTGCTTTTTCATAAGATCCTATATCGAAAAAGTAAACAATGACTTCTTCCGCTAATTTTTCGAAGATGAAAACTCGCACAGATAAAATATCACAATGATTGTGTAGAGGGAGAGTCCTCCTAGCCGATAGAATTAGTAGCTTGCATGGATAGACTTTGAATTAGGGAAATTTAAGAAAGAAGCCATTGTTTACGTTTACAACATTGGCCCTTATGAACGCTCAGTGTCGAGATGTTGAGGCGGATTTCATCAGAGTTCGATGAGGAATGTGGGTGCTTCGAGTTCACGAATCGCGACCTGGATAACGGGTTCTGCCCAAATAGGTGCAACCAACGTCTGACCGAGCAGCATCAGGTTTGCTTGGATACTTGCATGGTTGAGAATCATGAAATAATTGAGCATCCTCCGGGTGGCTGTAAGACTCTGGGTAAGACCAAACGAGTTTTGGTTGACGGCTGGATTTCGGTAGTACTCGGTGAGGGGTTGTCTCGATCTTGCGAGGAAGGTTGTTGGTTGGGAGTAAAGCTTGCTTCATTTAGAATTGGAACAAACTTTTGCTCATATTGTGGTGCTCCTGGTGGACGGATTTGGAAGTTCTTGGCGCCCACGTGTCGGGAATTTTGTCAGCTTCACGTATGTATTTTTGACATTCCGCAAATCGACTGTACTTTGTAAACAATCAACATGGAAGCCGAAAGAAGGGAAAAAATTGTGCACAGTTATTTGGAAAATCCATTTAGTTCTGCATCTAGGCTAGCTAAACAGCTGAAATTGCCCAGAAATACCGTATGGCGCGTTATCAAACGGTATAAGGAAACATTGACGACGATTCGGAAGCCTCAAGCCAATCGTCGGAGTGGAACTGTCGACCGGAAACTGCGTGGTAAGATTTTGAAGACGATTAAGAGGAATCCCAATCTGTCGGACCGTGATTTGGCCAGAAATTTCGGTGCTGCCCATAGTACCGTGAGGAGAACTCGACTCCGGGAAGGAATCAAGTCGTATCGAGCTAGCAAACAGCCAAATCGGACCATAAAAAAGAATAGTGTGGCCAAAATCCGTGCGCGGAAGCTATACGACCAGGTGTTGACTAAGTTCGACGGGTGTCTTCTGATGGACGATGAAACCTATGTCAAGGCTGACTTCGGGCAAATCCCAGGTCAAAAATTTTACTTGGCAACGGCTCGGGGAGATGTTCCAGCCAAATTTAAATTTGTTTTTGCCGACAAATTTGCACGAAAATTTATGATTTGGCAGGGCATTTGCAGCTGTGGCAAAAAAACGAAAGTTTTCGTTGCAAATAAGACAATGACGTCGGAACTATACCAAAAAGAGTGTCTCCAAAAACGAATTTTGCCGTTCATTCGATCCCACGACCATCCCGTAATGTTTTGGCCAGATTTGGCAAGCTGTCATTACAGCAAAGTCGTTCAAGAATGGTATGCAGAGAAAGGGGTCCAGTTTGTTCCGAAAAACCTTAACCCACCCAACTGCCCCCAGTTCCGCCCTATTGAGAAATACTGGGCAATCATGAAGAGGAGACTCAAGGCAAAGGGAAAGGTTGTCAAAGACATCAATCAGATGAAGACCTGGTGGAATAAGATAGCTAAAACGATGGGCGAAGAAGGTGTGCGCCGCCTAATGAGCCGTGTTACAGGAAAAATTCGAGAATTCCTTCGAAACCGTGACGAATAATTTTATCCGTATTTTTTCTTAAAAGTATGAAGAAAACGCTACATTTGTATAAAAAAAGATCTTGAATTCAATAATAAATAGCTGAAATACAGGCAATTGTTTTTGTTCCAATTCTATCTGAAGCAAGCTTTAGTTTACGCGGAGTGTCGGAATTAAGCTTCTTCTTCTGCTGCTGATGGGTTAGATCAGCGCGATCGGAATCTATGGGTCTAAGAATGGGACGACGGTCATGGACCAGAGACAGAGGACGGAGAGGATGAGTATTTAAGCCGGATACCCTTTGGAGTGCAGATTGGCTAACTTGACCCCGGGGGTGGATGCTAGTCCTGTCCTCGATGAGTTCGTTCAAACGTTGGAATTCGATTTAGGGAACTGAGAAGCGCATCTGCTGGATCCTTTTCCGGTCGTTTCCAGTATCCGATCGTCTGCCACTGTTTGGGGTCCAAGCTAGAGTCCAAGACTTCATCAACTAAACGGAACTGCTTTGCTGAACGGAAGATTGGCAGGTAAGGGTGGTTTTTGTTCGAGGCGAGTAAGAGAGGTGCCACAGTCGGAAGAAGTGTTAGTTTGTTTACTAAAATGAATCGCCCGTTTTGTTATGGCAAGTTCAGAGGTGGCAACAGTACATTTTTTGAAAAACCATCGTCCAGAGCGAAACAAAACAGCCAGCACACGGGCGACCGTGTATAACTACATTCCAAGCGAACAGCGGAGATAGAGAATAAATAAAATCTCGCAGCCTGATTTTTCCAAACAGTTTATTGTAATGAAATTTTAGCTGCAGGCTTGCGTGTGACAGTAAATTACCAACTCCATTATTTGCGCATAATTTTAACATCAATGCTTATGAGTGGTCAGTCTTCATTCTTGTCTTTTAATTCCATGCAATAAACATCAAATAAATGCAGTAATTAGCCAGAAATCAGCAAAATTCTACACGACATAAATTTATGTCGCGCGCGCCGCCGGTCTTGTCTGCTTCTTTGTGCGAAAATGTTCTGTCGCTGGCAGAAAACAGTTTAGAAATGTCATGACATTTTGCCGCTTGCCAGTTTGTTTTTGTGTGTCGTCACAATGGTTATCGCAAAATGTATCAAATGTTATGGAAAAAATGTTAAACTCCAGGACTCGTGCCACCACTGGGCAAGTTTTGCTATAAGAAATGCTCCTCGTGTTTATTAGCGAAATTCACATCAAAGATTGATTAATTGCATAGGAAATCAGTTTGGCACGGCATTTTTGACCAGCATACACCTTCCGGTGGTATGAAACAGGTCAAAAACAGTCCAAATCCGCAGATAAAAAATTCTGTTTTGAATTTCTGTATAGCACAATAGTGAACTTTTCGTTAACATTAACGGCAAAGAACTCACCAACACTGGGAGACCGTGAGTTCCTGCCCACCTGCCATAAAACCGTCTCGGTTTTTGTTGTTACTCCGGGGAAGAGTGTAATGGCCTAAAAGAATTTGCCGCTCGATTTGCGATTTTTTTGAGATTGGCCGATTGGCCGCGCTATCATGAAAGTGACAGTAAACATAAACACACTAAAAAGGCCGGTGCACAATAGATACGTTTTCAGGTTTTTTGGCAGTTAGCCCACAGACAAACAGACATAACACATTGAATATTTCTCACTGTAAAACATCGTCGCTAAAACATTACCGCCATCTGTTGAGTACAACACTGTGGTGGGTACTACGCTGAACAGATGGTGGTAGTGTGTAAACGTCAAACGCAAGGAGATTGACTATGCGCGCCACAGGTGGTGGTACTACCAACTACGATACTTTTAAATTGTCAGTTAAATGCTTGTTCGATGAACAACTTTCGAGTGTTATGTCTGTTTGTCTGTGGTTAGCCAATGCATTATCTGTCAAAAAACCCGAAAACGTATCTATTGTGCGCCGGCCTTAACTCATCCAAGATTATCGAAGAATAGTGGATGAAATCGGATGATATTGGCAGGCGCGTGTTATTATTCATTATGAGTCAAGTTCATCCAAACATTCTGAATTATTTAACAAATTTTAGTTAAATCTGTTAAATGAAATGTAGAATGGATTACTTTCGTCCCCCTCGAGAAGAATCATACTCTTGAGGGCTTTATCCCTCCCCTTGGCTAGTTTTTGCACCTTGCTGTTGGTGGGCGGGCTTAATTTCATGCTTTATAGTGGAGTGTTGGAGACGGTATTGGTCGGCGTTGCTGGCGATAGAATGGCGTCATGGGCAGGCAATGGAGATTACTAAGCTTCCCCTCGCTGATAAACCACTGCATGAGAGAACCAAAGATCTAGTTTAGCAGTGATAGTATCACACTTGTTACTCCTTCGATTGAGAGCCGCGTCGTAGTACGCTTACGTATAGGCACTGACGTTGGGTGCGATACTGGCGGGTTTTGCCGCAAATCACTCTTATTTTATTTATTTTTACGCAGATCGATTTATTTGGGTTTGCAAGGGAATTATACTATTGAAATATTTCAGAAACTGCCCGACAGTGCTCCTTCTACTTGCGTGACAAGCTTTCATTGTTGTTTTCATTGAGGTATTACTCAGGGAACAATGTTAAACACCATTTTTGTACATGATATTGTAATCCTTTAAATTTGTCGAACCTCTTAACGGAATCCCTTCATGAAGAGCTTTGAGTGGGTGGTTTATTTCCTTTAAATTCCGTTATAATTGCTTATCTTTTGACAGATACGCGTATTTCGTCTACTACTTGCAGACTTCATCAGTGCCAAGTACTCAACACCACTGATGAAGTCTGAAGTAGTAGACGAAATACGCGTATCTGTCAAAAGATAAGCAATTATAACGGAATTTAAAGGAAATAAACCAACCCACTCAAAGCTCTTCATGATATTGTAACTAATCTTATATGTGCTTCATTTTGATTTGGGATAAGTGTTTGAACTATGGCTCGGGATTTTCACTGTGGCGGGCTTCTATTGTGACATACCCATATGTATGAAACTAACTTCAAAATTTAGCATTTTAGTTACTTGAAGGTGTCACCTGGGACGAACAAAGATATAATAAATATATGTCAAAGCCAGAAGTGCTTGAAACACGTTAAATTTTAGTTTAAAAGCATGGGTTATGATTGTGTAGGTTGATTAGAGAATTCAGAAAGTTAATTAACATAAGAGATAGGACGCGGCTAGCCTTGAAGTTGTATAATAAATCTTCCTATTTAGTGTATTTGTTAATTACAGGCAATGTCAATAGCGAAAGTCATATCTTCAATCAGGCGCTTACGAATAAGTGAAGTTTTAGGAAAGATGTATTAAATATGTTGATAGGTTTGAAATAAGAATTAGGATTGTTGTGCTTCAGTCCGCATCGTGCTCTCTTGTCGTGCGGATCTATTTGCTTTTTGCTGAAGGAAGTGTTACTACTACCTAAAGCTAAAACAAATTTAAACAGCACTTTTCAGTGCTCAACCTGTAAAAAAAAATTTCTACCTTGTTAAACTCTTATTCCTCTTCGATCCTTGTTCGGACCCTACCCGAGGTAATCCTTCTTGGATATCGATTTGGAAAATTCCTCTTCGATCCTTCAGATTCTTATAGTAATCTGCTTGGAAGTCGATTTGGATAAAAATTTACTGCCGCCATGGCGCCTAAACGCAAAAGAAAGAGGCAAACTCTTGATCCCCCTTCTGATGAAATTAATTTGAGTAATCAATTTGATTTGCTCACGGATGATGAGAATGATCCATCATCCAAGAAAAATTCTAGTAAACTTTCCCGGCTTAATGCCAAGAAGGAAAAGATTCCCCCTATTGTAATAACCACTTCCGATTTCCATGCTCTTCGCATGGAACCTTTGAACTTCGTGAAAGTTAAGTTTTCACTACAAATTGTACGTCGGGGTGAATGCCGTGTATTGGCTGAAACCTTGGACGGATTTAAATGTCTTCTCAAGTATCTTACTGAGAAGCAGCACACATTTTTTACTTACGACACCAAAACTGAACGTGTGTTCAAGGTTGTCTGGTTCAGATCAAAGATGAACTGGCAAAATTACTTGGAGTTGTGCCACTCCAAGTAATCAAAATGTAAATGAAATCCCGTCCTGGCGATTCGCGCAACGGGATTTCTAATGATTTTCATTTAGTTCACTTCAAGTCTAGTGAACTACACACCAAATTTTAGTTTTCATTATCAGCTGGATCATGATCAGCAACAAAAAAGCTTTGCTGAAAAACAGCAAACGATATTTTTACCGAAAAATTCAGCTAACATAAACGGTTTGCTGGACACCCAGTAAAGAGCTGTCAATCTGTTAGCATCACAGTCGCAAGTATTTGCATTCGGACGATTGGTACAAACAAAATCCAACAGTTCCAACAAAATAATCAATAATTTCAGGCAAAAATCGTTGCAATCCTCAATTGCAACGATTAATTCCCTTTATACCTAGATAAGATTAAGTTTTAGTTTTTAGTTTTAAGATTTCAATTGTTATACTTACATGCAGGTTTAAAAAACCTGTTTAAAATACTGAATTGCCAAGGCAGAAACAATGTAAAAACACATAGATATATATATCATAACAATTAAGGCTTCATTCCAGAAGGCGACAAGGTCAACATGGAAGTCTACATCGGGATTTTAAGTAAGTATGTTCTTCCGTGGATCAAAGAACAGTATGGTTCGAAGCCAAATGTTGTATTTCAACAAGATGGGGCTCCGTGCCACACCTCGAACCGCACTCAGAAGTGGTTGCAGGAACATCTTCCGTTCTGGGCGAAGGATATGGGGCCGCCATCCAGTCCCGATCTTAATCCGCTGGATTACTCAATATGGCGCGTCATGAAGGCCAAGCCTCAGACAAACATTGACCCGTACCTGGAGAGAAATGGATCCAGACTACATTATTAGAACCTGCCGTGCATTCCGGAAGCGTGTGGAGGCCGTAATTGCAGCAAGTGGAAACTCGATCGATGATTAACATAGTTTAATACTCTGAGAAACATCCCCCTTTGAATAAATAAATAAATAACTCGAAAACGTAATTTTTGAGGATTTTTTTTTTTTATTTTCGACATTGCTCAATGGTGCAAACATTATCACGCATACGGTATAAGATAAGCCAACTTTTGAACTTTTATTTTGAAACGTTTATTATGGGTCAGCATTCCTTTTCATGACGAAGTATAATTCTTGGTAGAGTGGGGAGGGGGTGTCATCCAAACTATCCACCCCGGGTGTCACCAGTAATAAGGGCCCATATCTTTTCGAAACATCCCGGCCCATATGTGTTGATGGGTGCCTCCCTGCACATTCGATTGTCATCCATGGATGGCAATTGATGTCCGTTGGTGATTGGCACTAGATTGCAAAACAGAGACCGACGTTAAATAAAAGTATTAATGATAAGAATTAATGGACAGCTACTCACCACTGATTGAAGGCAGTAGCATGTATCGAACTGTATCGTCACCTATCTAGCAGACTGCCGAGGATGCCCATGACGTAAGGTTTCCCGCTGTGCAGTTGAAGTCGAAAAATGCATAGAATTCGTTGAAATGTACCGACATGAACCGTATTGGATCATGTAAGCCGTAATTAGCTGCTCGGGGTCCAAGATGCAGGATGCTCCACAGAACTCGTTTAGGCGCATAGATTTCGAATTCAGCAAAAACTGCCTAGTTGATCTTGCGCCTACGTTCCTGACCTTCAAGACCCAGGACTTGAAAGCGATTTTCGTAGGGTGGATCATTCCAAGAAAGTTGGCGAACAGCATAACGAACGAATTTTCTCTGAACGCAGGCAATTCATTATTTTTAAATTGATTACAGTCAGCAGGGATTTCTCATCAAATTGCTAGCAGAGCCTTCGACTTTCTCTTCCATTTTTATTAGCTTCTGTACGTATCTTCTTAGAACCTAGGCTTTGTGTAAAACGAACTTGTTTAAATATATGTAGAATTGATTCGCCTTTTTTCCAGCTGGTAATAATAACGGTACAATATAATTCAATCAATAGACATTTTCTCCTGATCACTAAGCCGGACAGAACTCAACTAATTTCTCTAACTTTGCTTTTGTTGCTGCGGCTGCCGTTTTTGCTTCTGCTACAAGTTCTATGTTTACCTAGAAGAGTGTTTTCAACTAACCCGAATAAAATGTTAACCCAAGCAACTTGTTAAGTTATAAACAACCTATTGATAAAGTATGTGTTATTAATGCGCTTACTGCTAACGTCACAATGCCTAAAAGTAACTGTTAATGAGGGTAAGAGTGATGAACGGAGAAACAAATTAGGTGCCTTTATAAATTATGCTACAAGGTGCATTTTAAAAGAAATAGATTCTACCCGCGATTCTACTCATTCGTTTGCTGTTGCTGCATTTCTGCAAGCTTGGATCTAATGCTATAATTTGTTTTTCCTTCCTTCCTAGTAGTCAACTGTTTATCATTTTTTTGGATTAGTTTTATATTGATGGGACTTGTTGTTAGAATAATCTATCGAAACAAAGGGAGGAGGAGCGGGCAATTCAATGCCTCTTCATCTACTTAGTTGCTATTTCTCTAACTCTTGTGTGTATTGTTTTTTTATTATGATTGAAACTGCGGTTGGATCCGAAAAGTTCAAATTCGCTCGAAAGGTGGGTTTGTAAGTAAATGGGAAGAAAGTAATTTCAAACTGTACCAACAATCAACTGGGAAAGATATGTGTCTGTGTGAGCAAAGTCGGTGCCGCTACTGAATAAACATAAAAGAAAGGTGGGTTAGCCTATGCCGTACCAATTAGATTAGTCGTTCTAAGCAAGTAACAACGTAAATGTGAACTCTCTCTATTCCAGTTCGTAGTTTGGTAATATATATTAAATCGTAGATTAATCTTTTTTTTTTCACAAAAAGGTCCAGCCTTTTAGCTAAGGTAAATCAGCTTGATCGGTTTAGTTCGTTTTCGGTCCTCCCCGTTTTTGCTATATATATAAACTAGCCAAAGGGGGACGACTGATTGGCTCTGCTTAACTTTCTTCATGAACAAAATCCTTTTTCCTACTTCTTTCTCTGTTATGTCGATTAGTAACTTTAGTAAGTTTTTGTTGTTTTAACATAAGGTATTCATTTTAGGTTGTTTAGATAAATTAAACGTTTTTTGTTTGTGTGTTGAAATCAGTTTGTATTAAACCAGGAAGGGTTAGGGCTCCATGTCGTTTTGCTGAATTATTGTTTATATGTGGAAAGTTTCTTCATTGCAGATCACTCTGAGGCCTTTTCTGCGCCGCTAGTGAGGTGAGGTGTCAATAGTCACCGCCAGTGCTGATTTGCTATTGTCATTGACAAAAATGTTTTTTCACATAGTCACTGATAGACTTGATCCTTAAAAAACCTTTGTCAACATGCCATTCATTTTTTCGTCAATGACAAAGATCCATCTGGTAACTAATAGCGAATTTGTTTATTATTCAGTTCCAACCTGGATCGGGTATCAAGATCGGCTCTGCTTGTTTTCTGACAACCGTCAATTTGATCGTTTGTTTTTAAAACCTACCTCAGCTAGAGGTTCGCACTGGTTCCAACCCCGTTAATAAACAAATTCGCTATAAGGCTGTGAACCATTTGCCGAGTTAAATTTAACTCGTGGTTAAAAGTGACATTTCGAAATTTATTCTCTATGTTCGAAAATCCCTGTGCTGTCGATCGACCGGTTTTCAAGAAGAACTCAGTCATAGTTGTCAAAATTTAACTTTTTGTCACGCTCGGATAGCAGGGTTAATCGATAACTTTCCATCTGTCAAATTTTAAACAAAAGTTAAAAAAATCCACCAAATGGTTCAGAGCCTAAAAGTGTAATATTGTGCATTCTGTGTAACATTCCCCCTTATTCTGCGAGTCACGTGACTCTCTCTCACCGGTGAGGTGACAATTCAAATGGAGAGTCACCTCACACGAGGTGACTATTGTCACCTCACCGGTGAGAGAGAGTCACGTGACTCGCAGAATAGGGGGGATTCTCCCTTATTTTGCGTCGCGAGTAAGGCGAGGTGACAACAGTCACCGCGAGTGAGGTGATTCGGCATTTGATTTGCACGGAGAGTCACCTCACCGATGTCAGTGAGTCACGTGACTTGCAGAATAAGAGGGAGACGCTGTTGTAGACCAGGTAGGCGCTGCGTTTATTCAGCTTGATGGTTGAATAGGAGTAGGCATTGATAGTTAGGAGTACTGCATCATTTCCAAGAGCGAAGTCCAAGAGACAAGTCGTGATTGGTTGCACAAGTTAATATAGAAGATAAAACTATAAATGTGAGTACAAAAGGCTTGAGTTAATTAGAGCTGAACTAACAACCAGAATCGATTTAGCTTGAAGCAATGCAAACGATATTAGCTATCACGAGGTTGAATTCTTCGTCGCAGTATAACCTTCAAAGGAGTGTATCTCAACGACTTGTATCGTATCTTAGACTTTGAAGGAAGGCAAACATGAGTGAATGGGGGAGTGTCTGGATCTCACTTACCAGTTGCTTACGTCGCGAACTTCCCACCAACAATGCAGAGTGTGTTAATGCAACAAATGGGCCCCGTGACACTACTAATCGCTCTCGCTCAAACCACTGATCCTACATTCCAAGGAAAATGGAAATGAGCTGTAATATCTCAATTGGCAGGAGTACCCAACATCAGACAAATCGCAGATGAAATTGCAGGGAAAAAGAAAGAGAGCAGAACATTGATAACTCAAGTTCTAGACATCATCGCATTTGGTGTTGCAAGACAGACACATAAGGCATCCTTCCCCTGGGTAATACTTCACTCCGTTTTGATACAAGAGGCAACGTATGCCACATGGACCAAGAGTTTGAAATGTGAACTTTCGAGTGAACCTGAAAGACTGGACTACTCTGGCAAAGGAATGTGCTACCTCTACAACGTGATTGCAAAGAAGAAGTTTACAATGATAAAGCATGAAAAAGTCCCTTCAGCATGGACCAAGATCGATAGTTGCTATCCTATACAATCGTGGGGCTCTGGTGTCATGAAACATGTGTTTTTGGAATGGGCCCCGTTATACGAAAAGACTACGGCAATGCATTTACAGCAAGAAAGACCGAAGGAAAAGATAGCTCAATCAAAATCTACGATGCACAATTAGTATGCAAGTTGGCATCTGCTGCACAGACTCGTCGATAAACTGGTTGGAGTTAGATGCTCTGTGATTTCTGGATTGAGCTTTTCCAAATGGCGAGACAACGATGATCTAGCTAGCCTGTTACAAAGAGAAGGAGAACCAGTTGCCTATGGGAACCTGGATGGCTTGCAGCTTGGACAAGAATTGGACGCTCACAAAGCAAAGATGAACCGTACTATCCATGTCAAGTACGGGATAACGATTTGATGTAAAGTCACACCTCAATCATCCATTGAAAGCTATAGAAATGGAGGTAGATGAAGTCCTCATATTAACCGCCAAATTCATCTTCTCACAAGAGTAGTTTGGGACGATGATTGCTAGTTCAACATTACGGCAATACAAACTATATCAGCGATCAAGAGGTTGAATCCATCGTCGCAACATACGGGCTTATTACGGATGTCACTGTGAAGTGATTCCCATTTGAGGTCTATTCCGCGCCGCTAGTGAGGTGAGGTGATTCGCTGTCACCACTGAGGTGACAATAGTCGCCGCGAATGAGATGACATCTCCATTTGGTTTGCACGGGAAGTCACCTCACCGATGTCAGTGAGTCACGTGACTTGCAGAATAGCAAAGCAAAGCTTGAAAAAATGGGATGTTCTGTTTCCTTCTGCAGCTGGCTTAGATCGTACCTCGTGCAACGTGAAGTTACGGTATGCATCGGAAACTACTCACCGTACTGTTTCTCGAACAGATCAGGAGTTCCACTCGGTAGCACTTTGGGATCACTGCTCTTCTCTTTATTTGTGAACGATGTAACGTTTATTCTACTACGTGGAGGTAAATTGTTTTTTGCCGATGACTTGAAGATTTATCTAGTCGTTCGAGGCTATGCCGACTGTTTAGAACTACAAAACCTTCTTGAAATATTTAATCATTGGTGTGAACGTAATTTTATGGTCCTGTGCGTCTGAAAGTGCTGCGTAATTAGTTTCCGTCGAACTAGGACTGCCGTTTTGTTTGAATATAAGGTTGCAGTTCAACGTGTCAATCACGTTAAAGACCTCGGTGTCATGTTGGATGAAAAGCTCACATACACTCGCCACTTCTCAACCAAGATCGACAAAGCTAATCGTCAGCTTGGATTCATGTTCAAGATATCTAAGGAATTTCGTGATTCTCTGTGTTTTAAAGCCCTTTACTGTTCATTGGTACGCTCACTACTGGAATTCGCGTGTGTTGTCTGGAATCCCTACCAAGCAATATGGAGTGGACGATTCGAAGCTGTTCAACGCAAATTCGTCAGATACGCACTGCGCTATCTTCCATGGAGTGACCCGCTGAATTTACCACCGTATGCTGACCGCTGTCGTTTACTGGGTTTGGATACTCTTGCTAAGCGACGAAACATATCGCAGGTCGTCTTCGTTGCTAAAGTTTTACTCGCAGAATATGATGTTCCTGAGTTACTGGCCAAA
Source organism: Ochlerotatus camptorhynchus (assembly GCF_037179485.1). Lineage (NCBI taxonomy): Eukaryota > Metazoa > Arthropoda > Insecta > Diptera > Culicidae > Ochlerotatus > Ochlerotatus camptorhynchus. The sequence goes on along the minus strand of NW_027040818.1, from coordinate 10,927,794 downwards.
ATTAATCTGTATGCTCCTGCCCGAACACTCCGTCCGAGAACCTTGCTACATGAAGTAGTACATGCAATCAACTATGCTGCAAACAGTTCCTTTGTCGCCATGATTCATAAATTCAACGAAGCCTCTGACCTATTTGACTTTGACATCAATGCCTCCAGGTTTCGACATCGTTTGCTGTCGGCCAATTTTCAATTTTTAATGAGTGACTACATTTAGATTTAAGTGTTTCATTGAGACTATCAAGTCAGATGGACTATAATAATAATAAATAAATAAGAGGGAGACGCTGTTGTAAACCAGGTAGGCGCTGCGTAGATTCAGCTTGATGGTTGAATAGGAGTAGGCATTGGAAGTTAGGAGTACTGAATCATTTCCAAGAGCGAAGTCCAAGAGACGTGATTTGTTGCACGAACTAACTCATTCTTTTAAACATGAGCTGTTCTTTTGGACAAAATCTCCTTAATAAAGACAACCAACCAACCAACCTGTTCTTTTGTAATTTCTGGAGAACAGTTCCACAAAGGCAATAAAATGCATTGTTTTTCGTTTATGTCAAACGGCAGTTTTGCCAAATAGCATTATGCCAAACAAGGTGAAGCCCTCAAATATGTAGCGGATAGTGCGTAATTTTGTAATTGACAAATCTAACTCAGTTCATGGAAGCATACGCGAAACACTAAACACGGCCAATCTGACGTTCCATCTTTAAATTGAACTAACAAAGTGGTTGCTAAAATCATCACCAAACAAAACGTACCTAGGAAATACCTTCTCTAAACTCTAATGCTTTCGAACATCCCCATTTTCTTCTTTTTTTTTTTAATTTCGTTTACGACGTTATTTGTGTCTCAACAGTTGATTTTCTAAACACGCAGCATCATCCACTGTTGTCGGTTTCTAACACATAACAGCTAAAACGGAGAGAAAATTTGTAGTTTTATCTTTCTCTACTATTGCAACCCTTCTGAGAGCCGCCATCGGGCAACAAAGCTGCTCGACACCTGAATCCCTCCTTCTTGCCTCGTGCTAGTTTCTTCCCTTTTGTTCGTTCTGATTTCCTTCTAAATATGTTCCGTTCCGTCGTCCCACCTTTCCTGCCTGTTTCCACGCAACACTCGTTTTTCCCAACTAGCCAACCACACATCTGCTTCTCCACTAAAATAATGCATATATGCTGTACCTAGCACTTTTTTCTTTTCTTTTCTTCGTTACCTTTTGAGATAAATGACAACACTACTTTTGCGCTCTCTAAAGCATCTAAATTCATCATCTGATGTTTCATCTACTAAAAAAGTTGGCTTCAAGTTACAAGTACCGCTATCTCGCTTTCCCATTCATGCAATAAAACAACAATCTGGTAGTCGTAGTTTGAACACGCTGCCACACCCAAACACTGTTTCCAACAATACATAATTTTTTTTTTTGGTTTTGTTTTGTTTTGCTTTGATTCTGCATGTGTCCATAAAACATCTTTTTTTTTGTTTAGTTGATTAGTTTTCCGTTCTTGTAACGCACCATTGTATGTTTTCTTTCTTGATTTGTGAATTGTTTTTAAGTTACTTTGTCACGATTAGCTGAAAGATTACCGTTCCAAGTTTGTCCGGCGACTTATTCTTATTGTTATTAGCGTTTTTTTCCTTATTTTTTTTTTGCTCGTATCCAATTAGTTGATTAGTTTTCTTACAGTTTGCAACATCGATTTATGCTTGCTTGTAGACACGCCGCTTCGTTTGTTTCGTCGTGTGTTCATCAATTTCTATTTGCCTTAGTTGAAATATGATGCAAGAAAATGATATCTAACTAGTATTACTTTCCACTGCTGCGGGCAGCTTTTTTTTTCTTCACAGCATGTCGGTTTTAAAACGATTCAGATACAATATTTCCAGTGTTTGTAATTTTTTTTTCTTCTCTTCAAATGGTATTGTACACTAATAATGTTTCACGATCAGAATAGGATAACTCTGCGTTAGTAAACTCGGCGGCGTTTCCTTGTATGCTAGTTTATAATAGAACGTATTTTGCTGGCATGTGTTGTTTGTGTGTATCTGTCTGTACGATGTCTATATAATTCTTTTCGGCTCGTCGATGATGTGTTGTTATTTATTATATTTGTTATCATTACATTATAGAGAATCACTAATCCGTAATCTGCAATTAAATGTCAAAATGTGCTAATCGCTTCCTCCTAACTTCTAAATTAAGTAAACTTGTTCTATATGAATGTCTCGCAAGGCCCACGCTCACGTAAATAAAAACCTACAATGTTTAAAGAGATGTTTCAAAATTTGAGTTATGTTTCTCATTCTACTGATTCGAACTTGATCATGCAAAGGATGGTAAATTTTCACAATTCTGCTAAATAAATTAAACCTAATACATAATTATAACATGGGCTATTATTTTGTGTTGGCTCGACCGTTCTGTTTTTTTTTGATTTTCATAAATTTTCGCTCCCTCTTCATCTTCTTCTTGTGTGTAGTAAGTGATGTGTGAGTGTGTGGGTGTGTGTGTTTAAATATGTACTTCTAGAATTCCGATTTTAGACCGATAGCGAAACGAAGCTGTTGTACTGGGTAATGTTTCGTTTGAGAATGTCCGCGCATAGGCCAAGCACCCGCTCGAAGCGGGCACGGTCCAGTTTGACACACTTGAGCGAGCCCCGCGCGATGACGGTGGCCGCCCGGGGACGATCAAGCAGCAGGGCAATCTCTCCAAAGTAGTCGCTGGGCCCGAGACGGCCAACTTCGGCGGGTTCTTCGTTCTGAAAAGATGGGAAGGGAGAGATTTTTATAATGAGTAATAAGTATTATTAAAATTATCGGGATTGATGTAAAGTTACGGGTAAAATAATTTTCCAAACTGCAATCTATTCACTCAGATTCGTTAAACAAAAATCGGAACATTGTCCCAAAATTAAATGATAACATTTACTCAACTCGTAATTTTAGTACATGTAGGTACGAATCCGGACACCTAAGTCGGCCGCGCTACAAAACTGACATGATTTTGTTTCGTGAATTTTGTGAAGTGTTTGGTGAAAATTCAGAGCGGCACAATGCTTTGGTTGTTTCCGTGCGGGACCGAAATCCGTACACCCTGTTGAATTTGTTTATTTATATGCATCATAACAATGTAAATATTATACATGAATACATATTCATGTTCATTCATGCATTAGCTTAATGTTTACGTCAACAAGTAAGCAGAATGTCATGCAATTAAAATAAGAAAAATAAAAACCTTAACACGTGTCGGGCATTTCTGTCAATCGGTTGCGTTCTTAACGATTTTCTAAGAAAATATCTCGGATTTACTTCAGTTTGTTAAGTGTATTTCAGTGATGTTTGCAAGTAGTTTCCTGAAGGTCGATCGAAAAGGTTAGTGTTTATCGTTTTATATCTCAATTCTAAGCAATGGATCGTTCATATTGTATTTATTTATCAAAATTAGTACTGTACGGATTTCGATCCATATATAACAGCTGATTCTAAATCCGTACACTTGTGCATCACTAATGACGATTCTACTTTATCCAATGTTTTTCAGCAGATCATGGAAACTAAATACACGCCGGAGGATTTGGAGAAGACTATGGCAATTATGCGTGCGGAGAAACCTTACCAAGAAGCATCCAGGGATTTTGCCGTTCAATTCACCACCATAAGAGATGCCGTATTGAATCGCTACTCTCTTATTTTATTCGTATTGTAAACGTTATATTATTAATATCTTTTAATGAAGAGCGTCAAGAACCAGCCAAAAAGTAAAACAACGCAGCTCCCCTACAGGATATCACCAACACGCATATACAGATTAGGGACCAAGCATAAATGACGTAGCATTTGAGGGGGGAGGTGAGGGTTTCAGAATTTGTGACCGGCCATGCATTGGATATAGCCAAATACGCTACGAGGGGGGGGGGGAGTATAAAATTGATCAAAAATATGCTACGTCATTTTTGGATGCTCCCTTACAGAGAGCAGACAGAAATGGGACAGAGAGCATTCCCAGCAGTAGCTACCAGAGAGGAATGACCGGAAATACACATGAAAGTAGTGCGGGCGAAAATTGATAAAGAGAACGCAAAGAAACAAAGGATTGAGGAACGACAAAAGAAAAAGGTTGAGCGAGAGAGGAAGAGGAGGAAGAAAAGGAAGAAGAGCAAAGAAAGTTCCCTAATAAACATATACCATGAACGAACTTTATCCCGGATGGGTAAACTTTCCCAAAAATGGTTTGGATGATACCCCGAACACGTCGTTAAGCTCTCTATTATGGTTATTTTTATTAGGGTTGGAAGCAAGAAAGCATTATAACTTGAAAAGGCAATGGTAACAATGGAGAAGAAGCAGAAGAAAGCTGTGGAAAAGAAGCAATGAAAGATCTGTGTTTTTATGATTATTACTCTCTTGACGTATTAAGTTAAATTAAGTTAAAGTCGTTATTTTACCAATTTTAATTTTCATGCACAAAACGAAAAACTAATCCTTGATGTCAGTTCATTGTCTTTTTTTGTTGGTTTCTAAGATGGTTGTATTTTTCTTTTACTTATCCGCCATTATAGGGCTACCATCTTAGGAACCGGTTAATTTATCGCTTGATGCCAGTGGGTTGGTGGAGTTTCAAAGTATGGCGCATCTTGCACGTTATAACATGTAAATTTCAAAAACCTCGAAGTTGTGATCGGAGGAAAACTCCAGTAAGAATATTTAACCCAAAGCACTGGTATAGAATAAAATTTGGAAGAAATTAATCCTTAAACATGATATTAGTTAGCATAAAAATCCAGAACAGTTACCTTCTTAAGTAAAAAGAATTCAGTTACCTCTCCTTTGAATCGATTGGAGCATCAATTAATCTAACGCTGATATCATTAGTTAAAAAAGTAAAAGTAAAATAAATGAACTTGAACTTTTGACGAATGATTCTTATGTAAAATCGTGCACTGAATTCAAAAATGTCAGTAGGATAGTTTTTGAAATACAGCTAAAAATGAAAATTCACTTTAAACAAGTTTGATTACTATAATACAAATATCTCCGGTTGTAATGAGATTATATCAATTATTTTAACGCTAAATTAGAGGTAAGAAATTTTTTCGTTCGATCAATTGAGCATCAATTGTCAGTGAGATTGAAGGTATTGTTGTTAGTTAATAGTTTTTTTTTAAGTTTTCCTAAGAAAAATTGAATTTCTGCTAAGTTTTTAAGCAATGTTAATTAAAATGTTTATGGTGGTTCTACCATTACTCTCACGGAAAAATAGTGTTTTAACGATCGAAATAACATTTTATCACGTTTAATTTGGCGTTAAAATAATTAATATCACTTCATTGCAGCCAGAGATATTTGTGTTTTAGTTTTTTTAACGTGAGATTTCATTTTTTAGCTAGGGGAAGGAGGGGCATAGTGAACAGGCGGGGCATAGTGAGCATCCCGTACTTTGGCTCTGGATCTCCAACTGCATGAAACAAATCAACTGGTAGTAGGATCAATATCATTAAGATATTGATCCTACAGCCAACAAATTTGTTCTGAACGGTCGGAAGTCCAAGCTGGAGCACGCGCGATGCTCACTATGCCCCACCTGTTCACTATGCCTCTCTTACCTCTATATCTCCAAAACTATCCTACCGAGATTTTTTTGGACTACATTTTTGGATTCAGCGCACGATTTGACATGGGAAATGACCATCAGCGTACAAAGTTCAAATATGCTGTAAACTAGTGTATTTAAACGAATATAGCTGTTTTGGACTCTTAGCCAGGCATGGAAAATCATTTACATTCATTTCATGCATTCATTTACATTCATTTGCCTCTAACTTTTTTCATCAACGGCATTGAGTAAAATGATGTATAGAGCTTCAGTAGGTTTTATTATTAGCTACAACTTTTGTTGATAACTCAAATCTGTATCTCTTATGCATCACGAACTAGAGCGGGCAGAACTTGTTACTGTTTTTCAGTGAATGTAAAATACATTCACTGAAAAACGTCAGTGGCTTATGTTCGCTCTGGTTCGTCATGCATAAGAGATACGAATTTGAAATGCTAACAAAACTTGTAGTTAATAACAAAACCTACAAAAGCTTCAAACATCATTTTGCGGAATTCTATTGATAAAAAAGTTAGGTGCAAATGAATGTAAATGAATGCACGAAATGAATGCAAATGATTTTCCATGCCTGCTCTTAGCCAAACAACTACAAAAAAAATACTTTATTCAAGATAGCAACACGTTTTTTTTTTCATTGATTTGGATCGATTTACATTCATGTACGGATTTTGATTCATGACTGTACGGATTTTGATTCATCCTCAACACAGTGTACGGATTTCGATTCAAAACTGTACGGATTTTGATTCAATCGTAAAACGCTGTACGGATTTTGATTCAAGATATGTGCAATTTAAATCCTTTTTTCTAATAATTAAAGGTAATTTTAAGACCTGGTGTTTGCAAATATTGGAAAAATAAAGATAAATGTAAAGGAAAAAGATGTGATACAGAGCATAATGTGATAGCATTATTTAGTATTGACCGTTAATGATTCTCTCGTGCTTAGGTGTACGGATTTCGGTCCCACACGGTAATATGATCTAGTGAATACACTACCGATCATAAGTTTAAGGACACCCCCAAAAAACCATGCAAATATGTTTTGTTCAATGATCTCTCATTTTACGTTCAATTTTCGATCTCCAACGGTTATTTGAATGGTATGAATGGTATAGCATAAGTGTTCTATTAATACTTTTATTTCAAAATTTGGCCAACCCAATTCTGAGAAAATCAGTCACGATTCTTCAGAGTAAATTTCGTAAAATATTGAAACTTTGGGTGAACTTTTAGCACACAAAATTTGAGGAAAGTTCCATTCAATACCTTTCAAATGATCTAAAGAGAACGAAAATTGGACGTAACATGACAGAGATATGAACATAACAAATTTGGCATGTTTTTTTCGGGGTGTCCTTAAACTTATGATCGGGAGCTGGGGGCAAGACAGCTTTCGATCATGAGTAAAACCCGAGTTAATTTTGAGTAACTCTGAGTAACTCACGTTGCTCAATATCTTATATACACATAAAGGGTGTCCACGATGAAATTGCCACACTATGAAATTGCTCTAACTTTTTAACCGTTGGGTAGAATTTAATGAAAATTTGGGTGGATTTAGTTCATAGTGCATTATTTACATCCTGCAAGTTTTAAAGTCCTGTGATCAAAACTCGCGGAAATGGAGTCGAAAGAACAGCTCGTGCGTGATAAAATCTTGCGCATTCATCACGAGAACAAGGATCTCTCGCATCGTTCCATCGCTAAAACGTTGGGAATCGCGAATTCCACGGTGTCACGAGTGATTAAGCGGTTCAAGGAACGGTTGACCACCGATCGGAAGCCCAGAAGTGAAGGAAAAAGTATTCCGTACAACACCAAAAATCACAACTGCGTAGTTGGGGCCTTCAACCGAAATCCGAACGCCTCCGTTAGGGATGTGGCTAAGAAGCTGCACCTAAGCCGAAGTTTTGTCCAGAAGGCCAAAACTAAGGCTGGGCTTCGAACGTACAAGGTACAAAAGGCCCCTAATCGCGACGAGAAGCAGAACAAGTCCGCCAAAACCCGTGCCAGGAAGTTGTACCTCAACATGCTGACGAAAGTTGAATGCTGCATCATGGACGACGAAACATATGTGAAGGCCGACTTCAAACAGATCCCCGGCAACCTGTTTTTCACGGCCAAGGATAAGTTCAGCGTTCCGGAGCATGTCCGCACTCAGAAGATGTCCAAATTTGCGAAGAAATTCCTGGTTTGGCAAGCCATCTGCACGTGCGGGAAGCGGAGTGCACCTTTCGTGACCCAGGACACGATGAACGGACAGGTGTACATAAAAGAGTGCCTCCAGAAGCGGCTGCTTCCTCTCCTGAAGGCCCACAACGTCCCAACAATCTTCTGGCCGGATTTGGCCTCATGCCACTACTCCAAGGACGTGCTGAAGTGGTATGCGGACAATAAGGTCAATTTCGTGCCGAAAATGTTCAACCCTCCCAACACTCCGGAGCTCCGCCAGATCGAGAAGTACTGGGCGATTATGAAGCAGCACCTTCTTAAACGACCTAAGGTAGTGAAGACAGTCGAGGAACTGAAGAAAGTATGGGTTTACATGCAAAAAACGGTTGATTCACAGGTTGTGCAGAATCTTATGGCCGAGGTTAAGGCCAAGGTGCGGGCATTTGCGTATGGACTGTAAATAAAATACGAGTAAAATGGTAAAATGAAGTTTAATAATTATTTCTCAATCCCTGAAAATTTGATGGCAATCGGATGAAAACTCGAATTTTGCGAATCAATTTTGTGTGTGGCAATTTCATCGTGGACACCCTTTAGCAACCTGATTGTTATATTGAAAATAATGTCGAAACCGATGCTGTCAAGCAAAGTAAGTTGACGCTTTCTTGGAATTTCTGTGTAGGGACTTTTGATGCGGTTCGATAGGTTCGGATTAGGCTAAATTAATTCAATAAATTCAATTTTTATATTTTTTTAAAACTTCCAGAAACTCAATGAAAACGTAATTTACACAAATATATAAAAATAATAGACTACATACAGGCTGCACGATTTACAAAAAGATAAGAATACAGTGCCTTCCCATTATTGGTAACAAATGATTTTTGCGTGTTATGCTGTCTATAAATTCAACGAAAGCTCCATTCGATTTATAACATTACTCGATCATTCTTTAGGGATTAGACGCTTGATATTTCATGAAATGTTGTGCTCTGGGCACAAAATTGAGGAAATAAACATATGGGGCCGTGTTTCCAAAAACGGTACGGCACTGTTTATGGTTGATGACCATGGCACACACTTAGTTTTTTTCTACCGAGCTCGGTTGTGCAAATCTCGGCAAAACAGTTTTACTGAGATCTCGGCAAACATTTCATTTGTTTACTAAGCATTATCCGAAACTCAGTAATCAAATGTCACTTTTGCTGAGATCTCAGTGAAACTTATTTTTGCCAAGATTTGCACAGCCGAGCTCGGTAGAAAAAACTAAGTGTGCATGATTATTACTGTTAAGGTTCCACAAAAGGTAAATAATTGGTTTACTTCTTCTAAGAATACAAATTTAATTGTTGAACCTTAACAAACTCCACGAAGCTGGTCAGAGCTGACCTAATCTGGCGTAGAATCAGCAGCTACATAATATACCACAATCAGCAGTCAAGGGCCAATTCTATTGACCACGAAGGAAGTTTAAAGCTCAAGTTGTACCTCAGGTAACCGAAAAGGAGCATTCCCCTTTTGGAACGGGTCACTCCCGTCACTCCTGTATCGTCCTAGGCCATGCCAATCTTCACCAACGAGGGAAGGCGCCTGAAAGGCATCCAAGCCACACACGAACGACAAGCCTCGTAAAACCCTCGTGCAGTCAAACCACCACAAGAGCATTTCGTTTGTCCACAATTTGATTTGTTAAACGAGCGATTAGATCTTTCAAATGGGCGAACAGATGCTTCAAACGAAATATGCTGTCAGACGATATTTTCTTTGATCAGAAAATCGAGACTACTTTGATCATTTTTGAGTAAATATGAGTAACTCAGATTTACTCGCTGCAAATATATTTACTCTGAGTACAGCTGTCTTGCCCCCAGATCGGGAGTGTAAGTGAATGTTATTGAACGGGTGCAGAGTTAAGGACTGAACCAAGGGTTGGTCACTCTACACACTTATTTTGCGCCAACATTTTTCTCAGTGTGCCTAAAGTATGCCGCGCTGTACCAAGAGTGTCATGTCATGTTTTTTTTTGTATACCAAACCGTACGAGCTGTCGAAGACAATGATTACGTCAACGCCAGATCAACAGAATGGGTAGCCCATCAAGAATACTACTGCTGCGCAGCACTTTGATCGGCCCACTTCCGTCTCCCGTATGTCGCAGTGCGATGAAGATTTGATCCACGGAGAGTACAGCAAACATTACACGCTGGTGAGGAACATTGAGAATGCACTCATTGAACATTCTGCACCGGGACATCAAAGATGAGGACGTTATCATCGATCACCATTTCCATATCAAACTGATTGACTTCGGATCGGCGACGCTCGTACAGGAAGGGTCACGACCGAGTACTGCAGTCTGGAAGTGTTGGTAGGCAAACGCTACTTCTACCCTGAACTGGTAATGTGGGCTTCCTGTGTGAAACTGTACGTGTTGTTTTTCTTCGAGAACCCATTCGTGGACGTTGAGGAAATCCGTTGACAAAAATCCCAAAACTCGGATCACCATCCAGGAGCTACCGGAGGCGGAATGGATGACGCAGGAAATCAATTCGTCACAGTTCAATTTTCCCAAAATCGTCCCCTGCTAACCGTACGAAATAAATCCGTAGAAGTAGTCAGAAAATTTATTTAAAAGAATGATTTACTGCTATTTAGTGCATAAACTTCTCAATTCCGTTTCAGTTTCTGTACTCCTGCGTTGGCTTTCAAAGATTCATATTAAATCCACCCGGTCCTCGTCGTGATGTCGGCATCTTCCGTTGCTCCGGTTGCGGATCATAGCAATAAGGGACAGTTTTAGGCTCGGGCGAAATTATTAGTTGCGGATACCGAAAATTGTTTGTGGCAACAATCAAATTTTGACACATCATCACTGCGCATGCGCAGAAATAATGCAGTGATGCCAGTTACTATACAGATAACAAAAAAAAAAGGACGATTGGTGCCAAATGAGTAAGTCATGGTGTGCCCTACTGTGTTTTTGTCACACTGTGTTGAGTGACCTACCCCTTGGACTGAACACAATGACAGCGGCACAGCGGTAAACGCGCATGGTACTAAAATTGCCGGTACCACTTTGCCGCATTTCTACCCACAATGCATGCGCATTTTTTTTTCTGTTCGGTTGTTTTGTTGCTTTATGTAGATAAACAAACCAGGTGCTATTTCCGGAGTGATTTGAGATTTGGGCCTTGTTCCGTCATACCGATGGATTTTGCAACGCGCCACAGATGATGACAGATGCAGTGAAGAAATGTATAACACTGAACTAAATGTATAGTAATTTTTCTTTTGCTCTTTGTTTTTAACTTCCGTTTTTGATTTCCTTCGTACACATCTTTTTGTACTTTTCTAAAATCATCCAGAATAAACAAAACGTTCAAGTACAGTCCACGCGTTTTTACTACGTCCCGAAATTTTTGGTCCTACGTCGCCGGATTTTCGAGGTATTTTCGCGTAATCTCGGTCGATTTATACGATTTTCACCGTTCATGGTCGGAAGTGAATGCATACTCCTGTGAAGGATCCGGATTGGGAGGTGTTCAGCGCACCAGTCGGAGAGCAGAAGCGCGTACAGGCAAAAAACCAGCGGAAACTTGGTGGATGAGTGTAAACGTCATGTGGAGGCCTTCAAATTCCACGAATACGAAGTGGAAGGTGTTTTGGAAGTTTTGCTTGTCAACATTTTGGCTTCGAAGATGGATCTGGAAACACGGAAGCTTTGGGAAGGCAGTATCACGCACGGAGAAATTCCAACTTACGAAGAAACGACTACCTTTCTCGCAAACCGGTGTCAAATTTTGGAAAGGATTGAATCCAACACGGTTGCTGCAAAACAGAAGAGGCCTATCGGTACTACTACTGCGATGAAAGTTTCTCCAATGAAGGTGTCATCTCTAGCGGCATCGGTGGATATCCGGTGCAACTTTTGTGATGAGTCTCATGCGAATCATCAGTGCAGTGAGTTCTTGAAGCTGAGTCCGAACGAGCGTTTTGAGAAAGCAAAGCAAGTGAAAGTTTGCTACAATTGTTTGAGGAAAGGGCATAACACAGCGCGATGCTCTTCTGCTATGTCGTGCAAAGTCTGTAAAAAGCGGCATCATACTACGCTACACATGAATGTAGCTACATGTTTTGATCCGCAGACGTCTACTCCAGTGCAGAACCCACCTCAAGATACCAACGCAAGCGATTCCACATCGAATGTTAAAGCCAGCAATTCCTCGACGTCCACAATCAGTGCATCTTATGTTACTCATCATCAGCGATCACTACTGTATACGGCGATTGTGTATATTGTTGGCAATGGTGAAGTGGCACAACCGTTCTTTTGGATTGTGGTTCACAGGTGAATCTACTCACAGAAAGCTAGCGGGTTTGCTGCAAGTCAAACGACAGTCGGTGGATGTCAAAGTTATTGGTGTTGATGGTGCTACTACGACGGTTACTACGATGGTCAACGTCACCATTCAAGCAAGAGGCAGTGGTTATGCGAGTGAAGTTGAGTGTCTGGTGATAAACAGGATCACTGGAACTATCCCATCGAGCTGCATCGACATTTTTACCTAGCCGATACCACCTGGTCTGCATTTGGCAGATCCGGGATTTAATCGCCCTCAGCGAGTGGACATGCTCATAGGCATTGAACACTTCTTCGGTCTCCTGAAATCAGGTAATGTCAAGCTTGCTGAAGATTTACCGTTCTTACAAGACACTCTGTTCGGATAGGTGGTCGGAGGACTCGTTGATTCTACAGCCTGGAACTACCAGAAGGTCAGTTGCAATGTGGCGTGTCAAGAACCAAACTTGGACAAGCTGATTGAGAAGTTTTGGGAATCTGAAGAACTAAGAAAATGTCGCCGGAATAGGTGGCATGTGAGGACTACTATACGCAAACTACTACGAGGGACTCGAGCGGACGATATACTGTGAAGCTACCATTTCGAAGCAATGTGAATCAACTAGGTGACTTGAAGCATCACGCTCTGCAACGGTTCACCTACCTCGAGAAGAAATTGAGCAGAGATGCGGAACTCAAGAAAGCGTATTGAGAATTTGTTGAAGAGTACATTCGGCCTGGTCATTGCCGAGTTCTGAACGAAACGGAAGACACATCGGACGGTTACTTTCTACCGCATCATGCTATACTGAAACCATCGTCATCTACCACGAAGTTACGCACTGTATTTCAATTCTGCGAAGTCTACTTCTGGTCTATCCCTAAACGACACGCTTATGGTTGGACCGACCATACAAGAGCCTCTCGTTGATATATGCGTACGGTTTCGAATCTATCCCGTCGTTTTTACTGGAGATGTTTCGAAAATGTTCAGGATGATTGCAGTGAGCCTTGAGCATACCAAGTTCCTGCGTGTTTTCTGGAGATCCATCCCTTCCGCTCCGTTGATGATTCTCAAGCTTACTACAATAACGTACGGGACGGCGTCAGCACTATACTTGGCCACTCGAACATTGAAGCAGTTAGTACAGGACGAAGGACACGCATTTCCAAGGGCAGCCAAAATACTGGAGAACGATTTTTACATCGACGATGTGTTGTCAGGAACCGATAGTTGGGAAGAAGCTACGGAGGTACACACAGAATTAGTGGAGCTACTACGAAAGGGAGGTTTTGAACTACACAAGTGATGCTCGAATTCTAGCATCAATCCCAGAGGATCTTCGTGAAAAGCAGGTGTCATTCGAACAACACGGAGTCAACAATGTGATTCGAACGCTTGGCTTACTTTGGGACCCGTCAAACGACCAATTGAGGTTCCACATAGAGCCAGCTGACCATTCGTAACCGGTAACGAAACGTTTCATTCTCTCTGAGATCGCCAAAATCTTCGATCCAATGGGTCTCTTGGCACCGGTGGTGGTTGTTGCTAAGCTTCTTATTCGGCAGCTGTGGAGGGCAAAGATGTCGTGGGATGAGGAACTACCAACGGAACTGTTGGAGGCATGGAAACGATTTCGTGCTGGTCTGCAAGCATTGACGGATTTGAAGATCGAACGCCTGGTAGTTTCGCCTCGGAGGATTGCAGTCGAAATACACGACTTCTCTGATGCAACTTTGGAAGCCTTCGGAACGTGTGTTTACCTTCGAAGCATTCATGAAGACAATACGGTGGAAGTCCACTTACTGGTCAGCAAATCTCGGGTAGGACCAAGGGTACTATTCCTAGACTGGAACTGTGGGCTTTCAGCTCATGACAAGGTTGGTTACGCAAGTGGCAAAGGCACTCAACATGGATTTTCGACGAAAGATGATGTGGTCAGATTCGCAAACAGTCTTGTGCTGGGTACGAAAGGCTCCACACCTGCTGAGTACCTACGTTGGCAACAGAGTGGCTGAAATGCAAAAACTTACGTCTTCCTACGAATATGGTTATGTTAGGTCGAGCGATAATCCAGCAGACCTAGTGTCACGAGGTCTCGATGCGAAGGCACTAGTTCAGATTCAAGTTTGGTGGCACGGGTCAGAGTACCTACGGCAAAACCAGTACGGAGAAGAGGTTGCGGAAGAAGTGAAGGATCTACCAGAAATGCGGGTTGCGATGTTGGCAAGTTTGTCCATGACCGACATGCCTGTACTTACGAAGTTCAGTTCCTTCAGACAGCTGCAGCGTGTGATGTCTTACGTTATCCGTTTCTACAATAAGGCGAGGAAACTCAGGATGGTAGGTGATGATTCGAAATACGTTACAGTCAAGGAGATGAGATTGGCCCTTAGCGCAATCGTCAGAATGGTTCAACAGCAGCAGTTAAGCGAAGAAATACAGCAAACCGACAAGTGTCAGAAGAACGAACAACAGGGAAGATATGTAGGAAGACTACGAAGCCTGAATCCGTGGATGGATGAAAATGGAATCTTGCGGGTTAACGGAAGAATCAAGTATGCCAACGTGTGCTACGATCAGAAGCATCCTTGTATCCTTCCTGCTGAGCATCCAGTGACAAAGTTATTGATACAAGCTATTCACAACGAGAACCTTCAGAATTCTTGCCTAACTTTTCAAAAGGTCCTATCTAACATTTCACTCTTTTCGAGAAAAACGAGGTTGAAGATTGACAAATTCTTTTTTGATACGGTTTGAAACCAAATCAACTTTTGACATTTTTAAGACCTTTAATAGTAAAATGCGATAAATTTTTGGCGAACACTTTTGTCTGGTGCATTTTTTTCAAGTACAGGCCTTATTTAAAACCATGCAATGAATCAGTGATCACATTGAATGTTCACAAACTAAAGGAATGCCTCAAGGGATCTGTACTGCCTATAATCGCATATCAGTCCAGAGAGTTCTACAAACTTCAGAGAAGCTCTGCGAGCTTCAAAGAACTATTGACCGAGATTTTAGAATTGATCTCGGCTTCTTACATAGAAGTAGCACTAAATCCGACAATCGAGAACTATCCTGGCCACGTCCTTGCAACTGTTGAGGATGGAAAGGATTGTTAGTTGGACATTTACTTAAGAGAGATGCAGAGAACTCTACGACTTCTCATAAGTGTCGCAGGAGTTTGATCATCACTAATTCGAACCACTGGGAAGTTCTACGAGAATTTTCAGGGAAAGTCTACGGGGAACTTCAGGGAATTTTTACGAAATGGATTTCGATTATTATAACTGCAACTGATGTATTTCATTCATGAAATATTCATGGACTTCATGGAAATTTTGCGGAGAACTTCAGGGAAGTTATGCGGAGAACTTTAGGGAACTTCTGGGAACCTGATCTTGCTTTTCAAATTTATTAAACTCGAAACCAAAATTAACGGGTTTGGGTCGGGGTTCGGTTCTGATAAACCAAAACCTGATCATCAATAATTCAAAACTCTGGGAAGTTCTGCGGCAAAATTCAGGAAAATGTTGCCGGGAACTTCAGGGAAGTTCTGCGAAATTTAAAAAGATTCTGCGAATTTTTGTATGGAACTGCTGGGAAGTTCTGTGGAGAACTTCAGAGCAGGTCTGCAAATATCTGCGAACTTGAAGTTCCTAGAATTTTCCAGAAGCTTCCCAGAAGCAAGATTTTCCTGAAACTCATAGATTTTCCTAAAATTCGCAGATTTACCAATTATTCTGAAGTTTTCAGAACTATGCTGAATTTCGTAGAATTTTTCAAATATTCGCAATTCAAAAGAACTTTGTTCGATATGCTCTTCGAGGCCTTCACTGGAGATATATAACGAACCTGCCATCATATGAAAGCCGTTGCATGTTGATTGATCTACCAACACTATCAAGCAGACGAGTATTCCTTCAACGCATGCTCATCTTTGATGTCCTGACAGACCATATCGACTGTGCAGACATACTTGAGAAACTCCGCTTTAACACACCGTTTCGGGTGACGCGGCAACCGGAGTTCTTCCGCCGGTCGAATCACCGTACTGACTATGGAATGAACAACCCTCTGGATGTCTGCTGTAATCGTTTCAACGAGGTTTCCAATATGTTTGATTTTGGTATGACTAAAACTGTGTTTAAGCTTAGAATTAGTAGATAAGTTATTTTTGTCTGTACGATGTTTTTATATATCGAAGATTAAATACAAATACAAAACTTTTCTGTAGTTCGCAGAATGTTTCTAATGTTTCCTGAAGTTCGTCTATTGTTTCAGTAGTTCCATTAGTTTTCAAGAAGTTCGCAGATATCCTTGAAGTTCCCAGAATTTTCCTTAAGTAAGCAGACTTCACAGAAAGTCGCATAATTTATCTGATGTTCACACAATTTTCCTGAAGTTCGTAAAACTTTGCAAAGCTTCCCAGAAGTTTGCAGAACTTTACAGAAGTTCACAGAATTTTCTTAAATTTGGCAGAATTATTCTTAAGTTGGCTGACTTTTCAGATACTTAATATTTTTTTTTTCTTAATTCAGCAACACTTTCTAGTGCACAGAATTATCCTGAAATTCGCAAACTTCCTTGAAGTTCCCAAAATTCTTGAAGCCCACAAACTTTTCCGGAAGTTCACAGAATTTTCTTGAAGTACGCAGACTTCCCTGAAAGCCACAGAATTTTCCTGATGTTCGTTGAATTTTTCTTAAATTCGTATATTTTTTTCTGAAGCTCCAGAAATTTGTAGAAGTTTCTTAAGTTCACAGAATTTTTCTGAAGTTTGCAGAATTTTCGTAATGTTCGCAGATTTCCCTGAAGAACGCAGAATTTTCGCCGTAGAATTTTCCTGAAGATCGTAAAATTTTTCTGAAACTCGCAAAGAATTTTCCTTAAATTCGCAGAATTTTCCTGAAACTAGCAGAAATTTCCTGAAGTTTGCAGACGCTCCAGATGTTTTCAGAAGTTTGCTGAAGTTAGTAGAGTTTTTTTTTTCAGTTCAGTCTATATTTTAACTTCCCTGAAAATTTAATCATTTTTAGGATATTCTCAAACATTTTCTTTTGAATCTTTTCCCAGCGTTTATTTCAGAATTCTGCTAAAATACGATTGAGATTCTCTCTGAGAGTCCCTAAAAAATATTTATAACAGTCTAGAATCCATAAAACAAACATAACATAAAATTCATCCTTTGATTTTCTTCATATTGGAAAGCTTTTTCTAAGAATTCGCTGAAGAGTCCTGCTATAATTCTGTTCAAAATTTGATTTAATAATCTTTTGAATTTCCAAACAATTCACTTCAGAATTGTCTCGAAATTTTGTGCAGAATTATATTGGAATTCTCCTCTGAATTCTTCTGCAATTTTGCTTAGAAGTTCCTTAAAATTTTATAGAAATTCGTTTTGCGATGCCCTTGAAATTATCCTAGGAATTTTCTTCAAATTATCATCAGAATTTCTTTAGAATTGTACGCTTAAAATTTGATTTACTTGGTATTTTTCACGGATCCTGGGATCCTCTTAGCAATTGATTTGGAATTTTCTACAGAGTTATTAAAAAAATTACTCTGAACCAGTGGCGTCGCCCTAACCTCAATCTACCTGTTCAATATTGATTTCAAGGGATACAAATCAGTGAAACTAGAAGATCCTGTGCCTTTTGAAACTGATTTGAATGTAAGCGTGACCCTAAATAACGTTTTCAAATGCGTTGAACTGGAAAAAAGTGAGGTTCCGCGACGCTACTGCTCAGAACTCACACAAGTGACATAGAATTAAAGTCTACAGTCATTAAAAGTTTTTTCCAAAACTCCCTTTCGATTTTTCTAAAAAACCTTGATGTTTTCTCTAAAAAAAAACTAGTCTAGTCCAAGAATCTTGAGAATTTTTAAGGTTACAAAATCTTATTTAATGCAAAAAAAAAAGAAAAAGATTAAGTAAATGGGGGTTATTCCGAGAGTCGAAGTGACGAAAGTCCGTCACTAGTGCAATGAGAAAAGTCACGACGTGGTGACGTGGCTCTTTGTGCATTTCAAATGGAGACTCACGTCACCACGACGTGACTTTTCTCACTTCACTTTTTTTTATAATATCTTCATGCTTTATTGTCAGTTATATTAAAGTTACATACATTCTATAAAAATTCTAAAGTTTTCGACGCTTACATCTGCAAAATTTGTATTAACTAAGTAAAGGAACATTTCGCCTAACTGTTTAATCAAAGATTGTTTTGTAGCTCTTGTAGATGTTGAGAAGACTGGATACATAAACTTTTCTGGTTCCATGCGACGAAGCCTAGGGTCTAGATGAGCTAATAAAGACTTCTGATAGAACCAGACATTACGACTCCTTGTGCACTTAAAGATGCGATGAACGATAGTGTCAATTTCTCCTGGACATAAGGCACATAATGGGTCGATTGTTGGATTTTGGCGATGAAGAAGCTGGTTGTGGGGAACCCTCTCATGTATCATGAGATACCACGCTGACCGTTGCTCAGCTGGAAGCAGGCTGGAGTGAATGTTTTTAAAGACCGCTTTCCAGTTTATCTGCGAGTCGGTGAAGGTCGGTGGATCCGGAAGCAGCGAAAGGTAATGTTGGTACAAACCACTCGCCGTCTGGTTCTCCAAAAGATTGGAGGAGAGATATGATATTTCCTGCAATGCCAACCTAGCGTGCTGAAATTCTGCAGGGATACTTGGGACGTTCGGTGGATTACCAGATCCTTCCAGAAAATCGGCTAGCAGTGTAAGTTGATCCAATGACTTAACCAATCGATTCAGTAGAAGAGCTTTTGATTTCAACGCTGGAGAGTGTAGGTTTAAACCACCACGGTTTTTGGGATGCGTAAGATTTTGAAAGGAGATCTTGAACTGTTGAGGGTGCCCCATCCACAGGAACTTTCTCAGCTCAGTTATAATGCGAGCTTCGTAGTTTGTTGTTGTTGAGATCTCTGGCAGTTCGGGTATTCTCGCAATAAAAGATACCTAGGATCTTGAGATGTCATCTGCGTAAGCATTAATTATCACACCAGGAAAAGCTCGCCTTAATACGTCCAAGAGAGGTTGCATATACAGTACAAAAAGTATCATTGACAAGGGATCTCCATGACGGACCGAACGCTGGATGTGGATTTTGGGAGTTAGATGACCATTCACTAATATCCTCGAAAAGAATTCTCCATGAACTTTTTGATGAGGCCTACTAGTGCCGGATTGAAATTCATTTTTAACATTGTTTGCTGAAGAAATGAATGATCAACGCTATCAAACGCGTGGTCCAGATCAAACGAAACTAGCAGCGCGTTCTGATGCCGTTGCTTCAATTCTGATATCGTATCCCAGATTTTTGTCGTTGCTTCGAAGATAGTTTTGGAGCCATTCGAACACTTCTGATCAGCGGATAGCACCAGTGGAACAAGTTTTTCCATGCGCTGCTTCAGGATACGCGAGACGGTTTTGAAGTCAAAATTTAACAAAGAAATGGGACGAAAAGCGTTACCCCTTTTCCGTACAAGAACTAATATACCTTCAAGGAAGTTTTTGGGAGCGTTACCTGACAAGGCGTCGTTTATGACAAGTGTGAATTCCCTCGAAATTATCCTCCAGCATTTCAGGTAAAATTCCTGGGGTAATCCGTCAATGCCCGGGGATTGTTTTGAGCAGCTCGATTTAATTGCAGCGAAAACCTCCTCCTCCACAACATTTCTCATGATCGATATGTTTTCCTCGATATCATTTGAAACCATGACCATGACCCAACAAGGCTCCATGAAATCCAACAAGGCTCCCGGGGTCGATCGCATATCAGCAGAGATGCTCAAAGCTGACCCCATGCTATCTGCACAAATGTTGCATCAACTATTCTGCAATATCTGGGACACCGCGACTTTTCCGGCTGACTGGATGCAGGGCGTCTTAGTGAAGGTCCCAAAGAAGGGGGACCCAACTGTATGCGATAACTGGCGTGGCATTATGTTACTGTGCTGTGTTCTCAAAGTTCTATGCAAAGTTATCCTCAACCGGATACAGGAGAAGATCGACGCGACTCTCCGACGGCAGCAGGCGGGATTCCGTGCTGGAAGATCCTGTGTGGACCATATTGTCTCGCTCCGCATAATCTTGGAGCAGGTCAACGAATTCCAAGAGTCCCTTTACTTGGTTTTCATTGACTACGAAAAAGCTTTCGACCGACTCAACCACGAAAACCTGTGGGGCGCCCTAAGGCGCAAGGGAGTTCCGGATAAAATCGTCAACCTCATCGAAGCTCAGTATGAGGCTTTCACGTGCAGGGTGCTGCACAACGGAGCCCTATCTGACCCTATTCGGGTAGTCGCTGGAGTGAGGCAAGGATGTATTCTATCACCGCTACTGTTCCTCATCGTAATCGACGAGATAATGGTTGGTGCGATCGACCGTGTGCCGAACCGTGGGTTGCTCTGGCAGCCTATTACAATGGAGCATCTAAACGACCTAGATTTGGCGGATGACGTTGCTTTAGTATCACAACGGCGTTCTGACATGCAGAGTAAGCTCGACGATCTCGCCGAACGCTCCTCAGCGGCAGGTCTCAACATCAACGTCAGCAAGACTAAATCGTTGGATATCAACACGGGAAATCCATCCAATTTTACGGTAGCTGGTCAGGAAGTGGAGAAGGTTGAAAGTTTCCAATATCTTGGCAGCCAGATAGCGTCGGACGGCGGAACCAAGAGTGACATAGGTGCACGGATCAAGAAGGCAAGGGCTGCTTTTGCGAGTTTACGAAACATCTGGAAGTCAAATCAGATTAGTCTCCGCACGAAGATCCGAATTTTCAACTCTAACGTGAAATCTGTACTGCTGTACGCTAGCGAAACATGGTGCGTATCAGCGGAGATCACACAGAAGCTGCAGGTGTTCATCAACCGATGCCTGCGGTATATAATTCGTGCTTGGTGGCCTCACAACTGGATTTCGAATGCCGAGCTCCATCGACGGTGTCACCAGAAGCCGATATCGACAGAAATTCGGGAACGTAAGTGGAGGTGGGTTGGCCACACTCTACGGAAGAGCGGAAATGAAATCTGCAAACAAGCGCTGGATTGGAATCCAGCCGGACATCGCAGCAGAGGCAGACCCAGGGGCTCATGGCGGCGAAGCCTAAACAAGGAGATTAAGCAAGTCGACCGGAATTTGACCTGGGCCCAGGTCAAGGCGAAAGCAAACAATCGCCCAGGATGGAGATCTTTCACGTTGGCCCTTTGCGCCAGGGATGGCGCTCAGGACACTTAAGTAAGTAAGTAAGATATCATTTGGGATACTTCTAGTCGGCAAGAACCTCGCAGTATTAGAGGTTTCACCAGCAGCATACAGTTGATTGAAGAAACGGGAGACTTCAGCACGAATTTCATTTATATCCATGGTAACGTTGCCATCTCGAAGTTCGAGCAAGTTGATGCTTGTTCGTGCTTTGCGTGTTGACCGCTCGTTTAGATGAAACAGGCTTGTCTGCTCACCACCTATATAAGATGAATTGTTCCTTCGGAGCTTTGTTGACAAATTTCGCTGTAGTTGAAGAATTTGTCCCTTGATGCGATTGATGTTAGAACGTTCGTGCGGATTTCCAGGAAGTTGATTAACCACGTGCGAAAGCTGAGTTTGTTAAATTTCCATGGTTCCACGAAAATCATTGAAGAGCAGCGATGTTTTCCATTTAAGAAAGGAAATCAGTTTCGGCTTACAAAAAGTGATCCACCAATCCATCCATGTTGCATAATGCCTTCTGTTTCGGACCCAGTATATCCATTTTCGTTCAAGTTCGGGGAATGCTTCAGGTTCGTCCAAAACTTTCGTAAAAAGACTCCACACACCTCTACCAGCTGATGTGCCAAGGTCCGGTAAAACTATCCGTACGATGTAAGCCTTGTGATCGGTGAAAGCAGTAGTGCAGAAGTAAGCATTCCTTAGCCATCCCCGCATGGTTGCGCGTACCAGAATCCTGTCCAATCGTGATGCAGAATCGTGTCGCAGTAATGAATATTCTACTCGAGTTCCATTCAGATTTGTCCACGTATCGGTGAGTTTAATTGAAGTCATCAATCGTTTCAACGTTGGACTCGGGTTACCGGAGCCGATGGCATCCCTTTCGTTCACCACGCAATTGAAGTCACCTCCAAATATTGTATAATTAGATGCCCGTTGCAAGTAAAATGGCACGATGGAATTAAAGAAGCTTTCGCGGTTACTCCTGTTTTGTGAACCAGATGGAGCATAAACATTCACAAAGGTGACCTCCCCTATCTGGAAAGAGATCAAACGGGAATCTAGACTACGATGCACATTTTGGTATTGGATGGTTGTTTATATTGATGGTACAAATGTTGTAGCTTTTTAGATCCATTTTAATGACGATTTTTAGACCTGGAAGGCCTCTTGCTTTCGGTAGTCTTGGGTGATCCCGGACGTTTGAATGCAGATTCCGAATGATGGTTACGGGTGCATTGATTTTCATTGGAGATCTCTCGCTGGTTCCAGTTAGGTGATTTGAGAATTTTCTCACTCACATCAATCACTTCTTGGACGAGTTGAGATGACCGCTGTCCCGTTGGGGAGGCAGCAACAACAGTATAGCGGAGTTAGCAGTAACAGCAGCAACGAAATTATCAACAACAGCAGTAGCAGCAGCGGAGCACGTCTCAGCAGCAGTTTCGGTGGTGTGGAAGGCGGTGTTGGCTGGAGTGAGGACTGGCATTGGAATTTCGTCCTCGATCGAACCGAAACGTTCGCTTGGCGATATGTCCCTCGAAATACTTGTTGCAGTTGTTGGATGTCCAGTTTCAGTTGGTGCCTCAGGTGAATTCAGTTTTTTTTTCCTCACGCAATGATTTTGCATATTCGGAGCACTTCATGGTCCATTGCACCCTTCGGTTGCAGTGACGGCAAGTGGGGATCTGGTTTTTGTGTGTGACGAGGGTCATATGTGAGATATCTGCGTATATTGTCACATACGACGGAATGGGTTTAGAAATGCGCATTCGAACTATTCTCACTCCATTAGGAACCTTGTTGAAAAGGTTCCTGCAGTAGTCATCTTTTATCGACAACACCTCACCAAACTGCGTCATCTGTTCTGCGATAATATGGTTTGGCATATCAAACGGCATATCATGCAGCTTAACATCCGTTGCTTCATGAAGAACGGAATACGGTAGGTGATGTCTTTGTACTCCACCGTGTGCTTGAGGTTGTGCTCTTCAGCGAATTGTTCTGCAGATTCTATTGTATCCATCTTGATGAATACGTACGATGTGATGTTGTTGAGCTGCAATCCTCGCACTTTGCACCAATCAAGCTGAACATCGTTCGGGATGAAATTGTCCACTCGGGACGGTTTGGGTTTTGCTGGCATGACACTAAAGTCAATCACGCATAGTTGGCGGTTGGCCATGTTTGTGGTGTGTGCTGGTTCCTCTCGGAAAAGGGTAGCAAAACTCATCGGACGGGTGTCCGGAAAAAGTAAAAAAAAAAACACAACTTTTTTCTCTGCCGTAGTATTACTCGTCCGTACACTGTAAGGGCTAGGTGTCAACTATGACAACAGTCACTTCGACTCTCGGAATAAGCTCAAATTTTTTCCTGATTTGTCATACAAAATTCATCGGTTTTTCCCGGTTTTTTCCCGGTGACTCAAATTTCCGGCTTTTCCCGATTTCCCGATTCACTGCTTTAATTGTTTATGAGATCAATTGCAATACATCTACCAATCTTTTCGGAAAAAAATATGAATGGTCAATAATTGGATCATATTTGCACTTTTGGTCCTGGATTATCGTCTATGGCGATAATGCCTGAAGGTATGCAACGTTTCAACAGCTGCTGCGTATATTTTGCTACGATAATTAACCGCATCAAATAAATTCAATAAAATAGCTGATATCGTAACTTACGTTTAATCATCTAACATAATCACTCAATGATCATTCTTGCTGATAAATGTCATTCCAAGATGCATTTAGCCATGTTTTATGAGTGTGCAATAATTAGATACAAAGTGTGCAATAATAGAATGTCAAAGCAAATGATGCGTGCAGCAATTGGACTCTGAGGGACATTCAAAAGTTTTATTATACAGAATGATTTTAACAATATAAATTGTTGATGAGCGCTGTGAATGCTTCATGAATCACATTCAAAGGTTTCTTGAGGAATTCCAACTTCAAAAACGATTTCAATCTAATTAAAATCCAAAATAACCAAAAGTACGTGCTCAGCTATACAACAATTGGCAAATTACCCTAACAAATTTTTCCGTAAATAATTATGGTCAATGGTTAGGACGTGTTGAGTAAAAATTTCGCATTTCCCATATTAATTCCCATGTAAACTTCAAAGGCCAGTGCAGAATGAGCTAACATTTTGCGAGAATTATCAGGATCTGAGTTGATATTGTTTGAGCTTGGTGGAGGAAAATCGATATTCTCACCCTTAAACTAACTAATGTCAAATAGCAAGTTGCTGTTCAGAACTGCCGCAAAAAAAAACCTACCTCTTCTCGCTTTTGCCGAACGGTGGCACATCCTTCCACAATGATATAGAAATCGTTCCCTGGCTCGCCTTGCCTCACGATCGTTTCACCATCCTCGAACGAAACCGGTTCCAGTGCATCCGCCACGGTGAGTCGTTCCCATTTGTCCAAGCTCTCTGCAATCAAAATCATCACAGTGGTTATAATCTTTTCCGTTTTCTAGCTTATAGTATGCAATTCCAAACTCACCCAAAATCGACACCCGCGATAGGAACTCTTCGTACATCTTCCGCTTCCGGATGGTTGATCCCATCAGAATGCGCCGGTAGCTGTCCCGATCGATGCCCCACAGTTTGACGTCGGTTTTGGCACGTACCGTGGCGGCTCGCGGAGTTCCATAGATCAGGGCCAGTTCGCCGAAGCTTCCGCCCTCGCTAATTGTTGTTACCTGCTCGTTATTTACGAAAACCTGTGTGGCACGTGTGGGGTGAAAAAAGACAAACATGTTATTGGTAGATTGCCCAGCATTATGGTCGCGGTGGTGGGTTGACGCGGAAAGTTCTGCATAGTGTTATAATGGAAATGACGAGAAGGCGGATAAATTGTTATGATGGATTGCATGTAACCCGTTGTGTACACGAGCCTGCCAGTGTACGAGAAAGTTTGAGAACATCGTTTCCTACTCGGTTTAATTAATTCGAGAGGTTATGAAACGGTAGTCGGTAGCTACTAGTTAGTAGTATTTAACACTCGCTGCACATTGCCATGCGTTTCCATTGGAAAATATTTACACAAACAATTTCAATGAACTAAACACCAACCGTCAGGATTGCAAATGCTTACAGCTACTTGTAGAAATTATGAAACTATGAGATATTGTAACGATATCTAGCGTTTCAACGATTTACTCTGCGCATTACCAAAGTTAAGTGAACCAATTTATCGAAATTAAAAAAGTAAAAGGTTGTAATAACTAACAAAGGCAATTTCAAATGCGCCGAGAAATTTCAATACAGTCGAGCTATTAACAAAAGACAAAATCGATTAAGAGAATGAATCAGCGCAGTTAGGCCCTTATGATTCTGAACGCTAGATATTTTTTCATTTGTAAGATGCAGGAAGAGGAGGTAAAGTTTGTGTATGATCCATAAAACCTGTCAATGTTGCTTTCAAAGGGTCACAATTAGAGATTTGAGTTGTAATGAGTAATCGCGATGATTGAGCGCTCATCATTTACCTTCTCTTCCTGCATCTTACAAATAAAAAAAATATCATTACAATATCTCACAGTTTCATAATTCCGAATAATAACATTTTAGCAGTTATTGAGCAATTGCAAGTCTGCCAACCATCATCTCGCATAGAAATGATCTCGTTGAAATGTTTCATTCACGATCGAACAGCCAAAATTCCCCAAATGAATGGTTGCACCTATCAATTAAGCCATCAGCATGCTTACGCGCTCTTTCCCATCCACTGCCACCACCCCGGGGTATAATTGATGCACCGGAGCAGCATCTGGTGCCCCGAAAAGTGAGCACTACAATATTTCTTCGCTGTCAGTTTACAATTTGATTGAGGTAGGTAAATAAACAAATAAGAAGCTCGCAGTTGAAGAAAGGAACACCTCATAAATGTGTGTGTGTGTTTTTTTTTATGACGCTGCTGCTGATGGGTCGAACATTCCCAATTGGCACCCGGTCTATTTTGGGAGAATTTATGCATTTGTTGATTATCCTGTTTGTTTGGGTATAATTGTGTACACGTAGGATCATCGTCAGTTGACGGATTGATGATTAACAACACTCAAGCAGTGCGCCAGTTTGCATACAATTAATTTACCTACTCGTGATTACTTTTTTCCCTACGTGTGTTTGATTGATTTTGTTCAAGAATGTTCATTTTATGTTTTTTTTTCCTGAATTTATTCAAGGTTGTCGATCGTGGTTCTTGATCGAGTATTTGAAATTCAAACTTACAATTTGGTATGTCAGAATGCATTATTACTTTCATAGAATAAGACCTGTCTCGTCAAGGTTGCAAAACGACGAAATTTCGCGTGAACTCCAGAAACTTCAAACATTTGTTTAACGATTCGAGCACCGAACCAATATCAGATGTTTCACTGTTATGGGCCCTATTATGCAAGTCGAGTCAAGCGTTACTGGTATAATTTATTCAAGGTGCAGGGACTGCATTTCATGGCTCACAGCAGTTTAAAACGTATCTAGTATGAATAATAATTTTGGATTCGAGGACTATACAAATTGTAGAATTAAATACAAAATAGACCAGTAGGAAAAATGGCTCTAATGTTTGCCTTTGGATCTAAGATTGGGCCCATCGCTAAAAATCTGATATTTATCAATTTATCTAGATGCATGCGTCATTGGGACGGTACTAATTGATATCTTTGGTCGTTATTGAAAATTTAGTCGATTGCTGAATTTATATATGGACCCAAATTAGGGGAATATAGGCTGACATTACATCCATCCATCCATCCATCCGCTACTTGTGTACTTCGGATGCTGCTGATGTGGTGCGCCTTGTTCCGAAGGGCATAGATACCGCCAACTTGACGTTTGTTTCTTACATGATCGGATTGGACCCTAATCTGAAGGAATTGGCGTTGGAACCCTCGACTTGGCCCGTTGGTATCCGTTTACGGAAGTTTGTCAATTTCCCAAAAAAAAAAACTGATGCTTCCTGTCGGATTGACGGACCCCGCGACGCATGTTAAAAAGCACATTGGAGGCCACTTCTCAGCTCGACACAGTCCGGTCTATTGCTGCCAGCGTTCATCATAGTCGTCGCGGCCCTGCTGTCGAGACTGTAGTTGACGTCCTCGAGCCTGCTTTCCCAGGCAAGTACGTTCTTTTTCATGAACTCTCACTTCCTGAACGTGCTTCCGATTCCAGCGTATGTCCGTTCGAGGACACTAGTTGTTGCAATATACCAACGCATATCCCTTCATCACTTTTCAACGCTTCATCTTCACACCACTCTTCAAAACAAACAAGCTCATCGTCATCTGACCCGGGACGCCCTACACATAGCAGTACGGAAGCCCCTGACTAGAGATGGATGATCCACTCCCGAGCTGTTCTAAAGAACCGATTCACTAAAGTGAGCTGATGACCTGAGGTTCATTTTTTAGGAATCGCAGCTCATCAGCTCACTGATATCACGAGGCTAAACCATTCCATCGGAAGTTTTCAGAAAATGACTCATTACTCCACTTACACATTGAACAGCCACCGCGTAAACCAAGATGCACGCGTAATACAACATGTGCCTGCTGATCGATAGCATCAACGGTAAAAGCAAACTTCCAAGTGGCTGTATGGTGTTACACGATGTTAAATTTCTACTGGTATTATCCACGTACGGATTTACGTACCCGGCTCTTATTGCTAATGTTACTTCTCCAGCATATGTGCTCTCACCTCTCCTCTAATCATTCTCTGGAAGAGCAGAAAATCCGCACAACAGCAAATAACCGAAAAGCGAAATGCAGCTCTCAACCTCACAGCTCAGCTCTGGATCCGAATTAGAGATGTGCGATCCGCTCCCGAGCAGTTCTAAAGACTTGATTCACTAAAGTGAGCTGATAACCCACGATTTAATTTTTAGGAACCGCAGCTCATCAGCTCACTGATATAACAAGTCAAGAACAACTCCACACTCTACTTACGCATTGAACAGCCACCGCGTAAACCAAGATGCGCGCGTAATACAATATGTGATCGATATCATCAACGGTAAAAGCAAACTTCTAAGCGACTTTATGGGAGAGAGACATATTTACATGTTTTACACTATGTAAAATGTCTACTGATATTATCCAATGTATTTACGTTCCCGGTTCTTCAGTGGCGTCGCGTCCACATGTGCAACCTGTGCACGACACAGGTGCGAATAATAAAAAAAAAAATGCGTTTAGATTTTTATAGATTTCATGGTCACATTATAGCTGTACTTCTTTACTCCAGATCACAAGTGAGCATGAATACTCTATTTCTATTGCTTCAAAAAGGATTAAATTCAGTTCGGATGGTCTGCCTAATCCCTAATGCATTGATTTCTAAGCATACCGATATCTCTACCATGACAAAACTCGTTAAATAGTGCACCTAAAAGCGAGCTTTTTTGGGTGACGGGTGGCAAGTTTGTGAATGGTCAAATGCCTGATGTAAGCCAAGCAGACCTTCTATCACCTCTTGAAACATACCACAAATTTTCCACAATACATGGTGGTTTGCACCACTAGTTGTAATTGAAACTTTCAGCAGTCACGCATCAAACGGGAGCAACACGGAAACAGCATTCTGGTACGCTTTGGACTTGTATCATACTTGCAGACCGGTTTGAATGTGTGAGTTTAAATTGGAAGAACATTTGTGATGTATGGGTGCCTAAAGCGTGCATTTCTCGCTGTGCACTTGGATATCTGATTGCAGGCAAAGAGAGTCAGAAAGAGATCGCAAAAACTCGCTCTCACTCTCTTGTCAGTTGTAAATCTCTCAATTATTACCGATGGTTGCGCCGGTGCGACTGTCAAAACTTATGAGCTTCCCCTGGTTCATTCTGATAGTGTTGTTCTGATGAATAAAGAGTTGATTAATTCAAGTTTGCTACCCATAGGACTTCATGAATTTTCTCTAGATTTTGACACTTTTTTGATACAAAAAAAAATGTTTTCGGAAGTGTTTGACGGACATTCTTAGCCTTGCAAGAATTATTTAAGTTTTGAAATTCCTACTACTTCGGTTAGCGCGAAAAGGACCATACAGGTTTTGTTTACACAAGATGATAGGCCCTTCAAATGTTACGTTAGGTAGTGATTAATATAGTAATTGAGAATATGTCCCTCGAATTAATGGAGCATTGAAAAACAAAACAAAAACTAATAGGGGAAATGTCGACTTTGGCAATACCTTAACTTATTTATCGTCAGGGGGTAAACAAAGTCTTAAAACACTCAAATTTGGCCAATAGATGCTCTGAAACACAATCCCCCTTATTCTGCGAGTCACGTGACTCTCTGTCACCGGTGAGGTGACAATTGTCACCTCGTGTGAGGTGACTCTCCATGTAAATCAAATGGAGAGTCACCTCACACGAGGTGACTATTGTCACCTCACCGGTGAGAGAGAGTCACGTGACTCGCAGAATAGGGGGGAATGTATCCACATGCCAAAATTGAGCTCTCAAAGATGTTGTTTACCCTCCTGACGATAATAGAATAAGGTATTGCCGAAGCCGTCAATTACCCTATGTGGTAGTAAACTATAACGAACAAAGTTTGGTGCACAGGTAAACAAATGAGGCACGCGACGCCTCTGCGGTTCTTATTTCTGATGTTATTGCTGCAGCATATGTGCTCTCATTTCTCTTCCCGGAAGATCCACACAAAAGCAGATAACTGTGAAATGCAGCTCTCCACCTC
This sequence comes from Ochlerotatus camptorhynchus, assembly GCF_037179485.1. Taxonomy (NCBI): domain Eukaryota; kingdom Metazoa; phylum Arthropoda; class Insecta; order Diptera; family Culicidae; genus Ochlerotatus; species Ochlerotatus camptorhynchus. The sequence goes on along the minus strand of NW_027040818.1, from coordinate 10,897,703 downwards.
ACAGCTCAGCTCCGGATCTGAATCATCGACCCGAATGATTCACTGGGAGCTGTTCAGGATGACAGCTCTCGGATCCGTCCAGCTCTTCGGATCTTTTTTTTTTCTCTCGATTCTTCACGATTCTGCGGATCTGAGCCGAGAATGGTGAGAGCAATTTTGCTGGAGAATTAACATCAGCATTAAAATCTGTGTGTACACTGAATTGCATAGCATGAGAAAAGGCGTCAATTCTATCAATCACAAGCGATAGAGTTATAGATTGGTAGTTCTGTTGATGCGTTAGTGGCGTTTTCAATTGAAAAGTAGTGCAATGTTGTAAGCTACGGATTTATTGGTTTAGATTACTTTTACTTTTTTATGTAGTTTTAAGGTCACCAAAACCAGTTATTTCTTTCACGATTTCGAATTTGTATCAAAATTTCTATAATTTCAATGTCAGCTGAAGAGCTGTTCAAAAGAATCAACTCCCCTTATTGAGCTGTTTTGCCCACCTCTACCCCTGACCCGCCTAGCTCAGTCGAGCCCGCAGCCGTCATGGAAAATATCTCGCAGCTTTCTCGTTCCTGCCACCCAAGTCGTCCCGGCCCTGAGTCTAGTACTGGCGATGGGGTCTTCCAAGCTGCCTATCATGGCAAGTATCCTAACAGTAACGGTAATTCTCGCTCTGAAGAACTTTCGTTCCCTAGGAGTTCCAGTACCATCGATGCCTGGATTTATTATCAAAACGTGAGAGGTTTGAAGACTAAACTGGACGACATTTTTTTTTGGCATCTCTCGACAGTACCTACGATGTCATTATGCTAACGGAGACAGGATTAGACGACAGCATCAATTCCCTGCAGATTTTTGGAAATTCATTCAACGTTTTCTGTTGGGATCATTCCCATTTGAATTGCGACAAGCGCTGCTTTGGTGGTGCGATCATAGCCGTTGCCGAACGACATGGCAGCTCGCGCATTGATACGAACAATGGCAGGAGACTGGAGCAAGTGTGTGTTTCTGCCAATATTCGTGGTCGTCGATTCCTGATGTGCAATATTTACATTCCACCGGACAAAAGCTGTAATGTCGATCTAATTGAAGAACACATCGCCATCGTTCGTGAACTCTGCGACAACGCTTCTTTGGATGACACGTACTCGTGTGCGGCGATTACAATCAACCTCGTACTGCCTGGTTGAAAATGGAATTCGTCTTGCTTCTTCGACGCTTTTGACTCCGGCGAGTCCAGCGTTATTCAACGGTATGGACTTCTTGAACCAGAATCAAGTTAACGTGCAGCTGAATAATTTAGGTCGCACACTCGATTTGGTTTTCGCACCCGTGGGTAGCTCTTCTGTAGTATATTCTGAGGTTCTAGGGACGACAATGTTAGCCTCCCAGCCCGAGTGCAGATTGACGGTGACGAAATCGAGATGGTCGATGAACTCGTGTATTTGGGCTCACTGGTGACCGCCGAAAATGATACCAGCAGGGAAATTCAAAGACGCATTATGGCAGGGAATCGTGCCTACTTTGGACTCCGGAGGACGCTCCGGTCGAATAAAATTCGCCGCCGCACGAAGTTGACTGTCTACAAGATGCTGATTAGACCGGTGGTCCTCTACGGCCACGAGACCTGGACTATGCTCGTGGAGGACCAACGTGCCCTTGGTGTTTTCGAACGGAAGGTGTTGCGTACCATCTACGGTGGAGTGCAGATGGATGACTGAACGTGGAGGAGGCGAATGAACCACGAATTGCACCAGCTGCTGGGAGAACCATCCATCGTCCACAATGCAAAAATTGGGCCACTACGGTGGGCTGGGCACGTCGTAAGAATATCGTACGACGACCCAGTGTAAATTGGTTCTAGAAAGCGACCCAACAGGAACAAGTAGAAGAGGCGCGCAGAGGGCAAGGTGGATCGACCAAGTAGAAGGCGACCTGCGGACCCTTCGCAAACTACGAGGCTGGCGAACTGTGGCCATGGATCGAGTAGAGTGGAGACGACTTCTTGGGACAGCAGAGGACAACAAGGCCTTAGCCTGATTGGTAAGGTAAGTATGGTTCGTTGGCGCAGGAGGTGCGCTTAGTCCACCACAAAGCAGGCTTTGAGATCCGGAACTGGGTTTCCAATGCACCAGAAGTTCTCCACGCTCTGGGATCTAAGGAAAGAGTTCTGGGAATCATCTGGTATCCGGGCATGGATGAGTTCACATTCTCAACGATGCACCGTGAAGAGATGATGCCGTACTTGTTCAAGGGAAAACGACCGACGAAAAGGCTCGTCGCAAGCTGCGTGATGGGATTCTTCGATCCGCTCGGACTACTATCGTCATTCACCATCCACGAAAAAATAATAATCCTATGCCTGTGGCGTTCCAACTGCGACTCCATTTCTTAGGAAATCGACTCCATTTCTTAAGGATTATGGAAGCGGTGGAAAAGTTTATTGCAGTAGGTTGAAGCCATTAGAATTTCCCGCTGCTATTTCGGTGGTGCCAGGTCGACCGTAGTTGATTCGAACAAGGATACGGCTGCGTAGCATACTTGAGCCTGGAGTTGTTGGGTGCTGTTCTGGGGGCTTGGATGAGTCAAACGATCCTGGGCACGCACTCATATCAGATTAGTCGCACCGTCTTCTGGATGCATTTTCGAACCGTGTGCAGTTGGCTCAATTCCGATCAACACCGATACAAGCAATTCGTTGCATTCCGGGTTGATGAGATTCAAGACCTGACGTAGGTTGAGGATTTTAGATGGGTTCCAACCAATATGGACATCGCAGACGTACTGACGAAGTGGGGACAAGGTCCGCTGTTGCAAACTGAAGGAGAATGGTTGAATGGGCCAGCGTTTATGTATCGGCCGCAAGAGATGATGATTGAAGAGACGGACGAGGAAGCAAGAGGTATTGTGCTGTTCCACGGGGTGATCGACGTCGAACCGATTTCTCGCTGGACAAACTATAACCAACTGCCGACGAAAAAGAAGAGGAAAGCCGATAGTGACCACACCAACTACGGCGAAGCAGCGGCAGCTGATCCAAGCGACGGCAGCGAATTACGCGCAGGGATGCCAAAAATACACAATTTATACAGATTTTTTAGCAGTTTTCAAACCAATAATCTGTATATACAGACATACAGATTTTTTTATTGTGTAAAAGTATATACAGATATTTTGAGGTATGTCTTTAATTCAGCTAAATTTTTGCGTTAGTCTTACTTTCATTTTATCGTAACCTTGCCTCAAGAGTTTAGAACTCAATGAACTGGATTACCGGGGTGAAGTAATCGGGCACACACAACTTCATGACAGCACTTTACGTACATGCAATTACCTACGTCACAAATTGCGTATATGTACGTTGTTTTTTTGGATTACTAATCTAGAATGATCTTATGACGGTAAGCACCAGCTGATATTATCCTCGGTTTAAATCCCGATAACGAATGTTGGGTTGATTTGGTATCGATGGTGCTATTAACCAATTCAATCTTAAGCAAACATTAGGCAGATTTTCCAAACAGGAACGGTATTAAAAGTAAATCCAAGTTGAAGCTTACCGCTGTTAATGTATTCGGCGCAAAATGTACTTATACGATTTGGACCAAAAGCGCCCTTTTATGACCGATACCGCACTTCCAACACTTCTTTGTTTATTTTGGAGCGAAATACGCAATATTAAAACTATGCAGATATTGATACAGATTTTTCGAAGAAGAAATACAGATGAAAAGATTACAGATTACAGATTTTCTTTTGACAACCCTGATTACGCGTCGGTGAAAGCATCACGCGGACAGGAAGAGCTCCAGCAGACGGAAACAATTCTTTGGCGGCAGGCACAGTGGGACAGTTTTCCGGACGAAATGAGCGTGCTCACGGACAACTTGAAGCGAACTCCGGACGGAACAATGGATCATCGAGTGCAGTTTCGAACCCCTTTGGATACGGTTGTGTTTTAAGTTTGTTCTCTGTTTTGTGCGTGCGTTCGCTTTCATAGTTTTCGGTTGCATATTACCGGATTAGCGCTGGCTCTCTGCCTCCCGGACGGTTATACGTATGTGATTGGTGGTTTTCTCGCTCTCCGGGAAGTTTTAGAATCGAGAAAGAAAACGTGATTCATCATGTTTGCAAGCATCAGAAGAGATGTTGCTGTCTGCGTTGTTTGATTTTTTTGTGCGTGAAAGAGCTCGGCACGATCGGTGTTGATGTTGGTTCGCTTGCAACTATTTTTGCAAAAAAATTAAGTGTTTTCGAACGAAATTGTTATCGAAAGAGTACCAAAAGTACTTCTGAACATATTCCGCAGTTGGGTGTGGTGAAATTCGTGAATTCGCGGTTGATTTTCAGTAAAAAATCCGTATCACAAAATTTCTCACCGAGTTCCCTCACTGTCAGAGGTATTCTTTTTAGCCAATTTATGATACATATATTTTTATCTATTTTTTGTCTCTGTCAGAAAAATTGGTCAATCGCTTTTGAAATGATATTTTTTAAGGATTCAATTAATAAATTATCAACACAGATATCATCACAGATTTTCTGGACAAAAACTAAGATGAAAGAAATTTTTGAATACAACTTTGTCTCAGACGTCATTTCGATTAGAAGTGACGTTTTCGTGCTTTCGCCATTTAGAATTTGTTTGCAAGTTTAAAAATGGCTGAATTTTATAAAAAATATGAAAACGGAAAAGGTCGCATCTGACCAACTCGTCATTTGGCGTGGAACTGCTCTATGGTCAAGCAAAACGAAGGAACGTCCTTACCTCCACTTCGCCGATGTCGATCACGTAGAAGTTGTCGCCCTCGTCGCCCTGCTGTATGATCGACTCGCCCGGCAGGAAGTTGCACGGAAACATCGCATCGAAAATGTCCGACCGTTCGTTCTCGTCCAGGTGGGCAAACAGGACATTCTTGGCGATGGCCTTCGACAGGGCGGCCATTGTTTTGTAGTCCTTCGGAACGACCTTCTTCACGTAGCTGGTGGCATCCTCCTCGCTGACGGGTTCGGCCGAAATGCCGCCACGTCGCCGAACCGGTGGGGCCGTGGTCTGTGGCATCGGGCTGAGGTCATCCAGATCATCCGGGCTGGCGGCCTGTTTACTGGCATCCAGTTTGGCTTGTTCCTAATGGGGGAAAAAAAAGAGATAAGAAGACAACAGAAACCTCAATTAGTATACACCGATGACAACGCGTGCGAAACGGAAATGGTAATTATCAAATTTGCTGTATCAACTCGCGTGTCGCGAGAACGATGGGAAGAAGGCGAGGGGGTTGAGGATAATTTATTGACTCTATCGGTTTGTGTCTGACGGTTGTCAGAAAGCGGGATCTTCTTCGGTTGGGTGTGGATCGGATGGGTCGGAAGATGGGGGATGATGGAAGTGAAAGCCACAAAGCCACAAATTATCGAGCGTAAATTGGATGAGTAAATATTGACGATGAAAATTTCTCCGGGGGTAAAATTTATAGCATCAAGCAGCGGTCAGGTTCTCGGGTTTTCCGAGAAATTTTCAACCAGGTAGTTCTTCCAACACGGGTTTAATGTAATTCAATGTATGTTGTAGTTAATTGTAATTGAGTTCGGCTTGCAGCGTTGAATTAAATGAGCACTAGCAAAAGAACGGGGGCGGTTGTGTTGCAGTGCAGCGTACAGCTAGTGTGAATGTAAAGGACAGCCGACAAATTGAATTATGCATTCAACAACTGTGCAAGCTTTTCAGTTCGTACCGACCAAGTAGCAACAACATTCTGCCAGCGGAAGATGGCTGTCGTATGTAGGGTACTTGCATGTGGGTATGGGAGGTGAGGCGATATTTTTAGAATTAGTATCATTCGTGTTGTGCAGGCTTCATGTTTACGAGCAAATAACGATTCGCTCTATTATACTCCTAATAGAGATAAATGATTGAATTTATGCTGGTGGGTACGTATTTATTACTATGTAGTCAGAGGAAATCAACTACGTGAATGTAGGGATCGATTTTGCTAGTCGAGCTTCACATTTTGAGTAACTCAAGTACACTCACCACACAATTATGGGTCACGTACTTTTACAAGAAATTTATCAGATACTTTATTGATGTGGTATCGTAATTCCCAACTGACCAATAAAAATAAATTAATAAGCCCACGGCTCGTTCAGCTAATATAATCGTCGTCAATTTGAAACTTATGCAACGTCCATCCTTCTAGCAAGCTAAGTAGTGATCTCGAGGGTGCCATACTCATAAATTAATTAAACTAATGCCGCACGTCATCATGCCGTCGTTGTAAGCGTTCCGGTCATTCTACACCAATACATCAAAAGATAATTTCCGTTGCAATCCTTACCGAATAGAACCATATGTGGCTCTAGAACAGGAACCAAATCCAATAATAAAGAAGCTTCCTTCCAAGTGGAAACTATTCCAACCTTCTCCCCATGCTACCGCAGCACGCAGAGACATGTATTGCAGAAAATGAAACAGCTGTTGAATTTCCCATCGGTGCCATTATTATGGAACTAACCAATCCCCTCCACTCTTCACTCCTCGTATGTGTAGTAGGAGGGATTATGAATGGTTCGTCTTTTTTGGATTTATAACGTCCCACTGGGACGCCGGCTCTCAACTAAGTATTCTTTGTTGTTAATTGAGAGCTTTCTATGCCTGTACCATTTTTGCATTAGTATTATTAAACCGGACCGGGAATCAAACCCAACCGCCTGCAGCATGGTCTTGCTCTATAGCTGGCCAATATGAACGGTTCTAGGAGTTTATCCAACAACGGCTACTTCACCCCTGCTGATCGATGAACTGTCCATCAGTGGAAGTAATTTCGTTTAGATGATGCGTATTAATTTCGGAATGCATGCCAGAATTATGCGACCACAATTTATGGATGATAATGCAATTTGAATAACGGATTAGCCAAATGGAATATTCATGCCAGAGCGAACTTGCAAATTTGCACCAAAAACGACGAACGAGATTTTAATCGGTGTAAACATTGTTGGCTCTGTTGATGATCACCTGTTGAGTTGAGAGTGTGCAAATGAACATTTGATTACGGTTGATAGATCGTCGGTGGAAGCGAGACATGGGCGTACCCAGGGGGTCAGACCTTTTTGACCCAAACAATTATTCACTTCGATAGATCGACATCATGCGTATGCGATTGCAGATGAGATTTCGACCTCCTTTGTGACCTTAGACGGGTTGAAACAAGGCGATGTCATTTCAAACTTACTATTCAACATAGCGTTTAGAGGAGCGATTAGGAGCGCCATAATCACACGGTCGTACATGCTTCGTTGCTTTGCGGAAGATATCGATAACATCGGAATAGAGCAGTGGGAGAGGTGTTTGCTTCTTTTAAGGGCGCTAGCAGAGTGAATGCGAGAAGCCACGAGAATGAATAATTCTTGCGTTCAGAATCATAAGGGCCTAACTGCAATGATCGATTTTCTCTACGCATTACCACAGTTCAGTGAATAAATTTATCGAAACTATTTCAATACAGTGTGGTAAAAGGATGTATTAGCTAGCAAAAGCAACATCAAACGCACCGTTAAATTATAATCCAGCCGAGTTATTAATAAATGAGAAAATCGATGAAGAGAATCGACTACCGTAGTTAGGCCCTTTTGATTCTAAACGCTAGAATTATAAATAATAAAAATCCCTTTAAATCTTTAAAGCGCCACACAAAAAACGTCATAACTTTCATAGAATAACATCTAGCAATTCTCAACAACCTTCGAAATATGCGTCTTCGTGTGTTCTAGAAGTCTTTCGAAGGTATTTAGTTCTCAAAATAAAATCGAAAAAAAATGTTTAATTTTTTAGAACCGCCCCAACTAAATATCGAAAAATGTTTATAGAATGATAGATTGATAAGAAAGAATTTTGATTCCTTCAGTGAAGTTGTTTGAAGATAAATTATAACTTTGTAGACGCATGTATTCCTCTAAACCATAAACAGCGGTAAACTCGCGACCCGCCAATATTGAATACAGATGTTATACAAAAAAAAAAAAAAATGCCATGATTATCTGAAACCCAATAACAAAATGACATTGAAACATCCAAACTTAAGTGTTTCACCAAAAAAAAATAAAAAAAATATGCCGATAAAGGTAAACGACAAAATTGTGTTGATAGGTCGTCAAAACGCACAACTAGCCTTATAACAATAATGTAAAATTAAAACTAAAAATTACCAAATCCAGGGCTGTTATAAGATTTTCTAAATTTGATCCGCGAAATCCGCGATTTCTCAAAAGAAATCCGCTACTCATTGCTTATAGCATATTAGATTTTTGCCTGCTCTCAACTTAGTGTTCTTTGAAGTACTTTCACATTTTAATTGAGAACTTTCTTTTCTATGCTGGTACCATCCAGACTGACGCTCGTTTTTATTGTCTAACTGTTCATTTTAATCATCGATTATATTGATGTTTTTTGTTGTGTAAATTTACCATAAATTCGCAACTTTGGTTTTACCCGTACTGCTTGATGATAACGATCCTGCCGCGCGTCGAAATTATCGTGCCTGCTGCAATCCCCGCCAAATTCTGGTTGATCTCCCCGGATGATGTGCAGAAAATTGTGGGTCGCTGTCTTGATCTATCGTCACCGTGTGATGTGATCCGCTTGGTTCCGAAAGGAAAAAATGTTTCGAACATGTCGTTCGTTTCATTTAAGATCGGTCTAGATCCATCGTTAGAACAACATGCGCTGCTTTCGTCGACTTGGCCGGACCAGCCAAAAAACTCTCGCCAAACTTTGAACTAGCCAGTGGACAACGATCAATTTGGAGCTCTGTACTGCGGACGGTGGGAACCCTAGGGTTCCCATCACAGGCGAGTATTGTTTTGTAAATTCGTCTCCTCATACCCTCAACCGTTTTATGTTGCAGCCTGGTGTATCCCCAGTCGATCCTGTTTGGCTTTACTACCAGAACGTCCGAGGTGTTAGGACTAAAATTGACGACTTGCTTTTGGCTGTTATGGAGTGCAATTACGACGTCATCATACTGACAGAGACTGGATTAAATGACTGCATCGATTCTCTGCAAATTTTCGGATCATCGTTCACCGTATTTCGCTGTGATCGTTGCCGCAGGAACAGTGATAAATCGAGCTTCGGAGGTGTACTGATTGCAGTCCATCACCGTTACCGTTGTACTCAAGTTCAGACGCGCCACGGTGAAAGATTGGAACAGGTGTTTGTTGATGCTGTTATTGGTCGTAATCGCTTGCTGATTGGTGCTGTGTACATCCCTCCTGACCGTAGCCGTGATGCAGAGCTGATAGATGAACATGTGGCCTCCGTTCGTGAACTGTGTGACAGCGCTTCGTTTGATGACCAGGTGCTGATATGTGGTGATTACAACCAGCCCCGCCCTACAGTGGTTGCAGAATGCAGACGGCGAGGTGTTTCTGGCTGCAACGTCAACTGTACCTCCAGTAAGTGCTGCTTTGATTGATGGAATGGATTTTTTGAATTTGTATCAAGCTAACTGGATTCGTAACCATTCTGATCGAACACTTGATCTAATGTTTTGTTCGACCAACTGTGGGGTAGCCGTAAATGAGGCTGCTATTGCACTGTTACCTATAGATTTGCACCATCCTCCGCTGGAAATGTTTCTTCCCGTTCAAGCCAGGTGCCAGATTGATGATCCGCACCATGCTGACTGTGAGCCTACTTTTGATTTTGGCAAGATTGACTACGGCCTGCTTCGAGAGTACCTTTCTACGATTGACTGGGCTTGTCTGAATTGTGAGGATGTTAATGAAATGGCTTCTGCTCTATTATTCAACAGTGGTTGCAGAGGAATGTTCCACCCACTAGGCGTCCATTTTCGCCTGCCTGGAGTACGCCACTGTTGCGAGAGTTGCAACGTTAGAAAAATGCCAAACAACGTAAGCATCGTGGTCTACAGTCGTCTGACAGCAAGCTTGGATTCCAACGTGCAGACTAATCTTCGGAAAAATCCAAAAAGCTTTTGGAAGTTCGTCAATAGTAAGCGGAAAAGTTCATCTGTACCGAGCAACGTGAATTTTGACGACGTCGAAGCGAAATCTTCTACTGAAAGCTGCGAACTGTTTGCCAGATTTTTTGCTTCTGTGTTTGACCAAACTCCTGCCTCTGAAATCGAAACTGAGTCTGCTGCTTTAGACATTCCCATGGACTTCATTAGTCTGTCGACATTCGTAGTTACTCCTGCAATGATCTTATCTGCTGCCAAAAAGTTGAAAAGTTCGCTTTCTGCTGGTTCCGACGGTATACCATCGATTTTGTTTTGCCGCTGTGCTGTTGACTTAGCTGAGCCACTGTCTGCAATTTTCACCCGGTCGCTCGATGAAGGGGTTTTTCCTGAGGTATGGAAGCAGTCATTTATGTTTTCCGTCTTCAAAAATGGTGACAAGAAAAACGTCAGGAACTACAGAGGAATAACGAGCTTATCAGCTGCGTCAAAGCTGTTTGAAATAATTGTCAGCGATATGATTATACGCCAGTCGCACAGCTATATTTCTACCGTTCAACACGGTTTTATGCCTGGAAGATCGGTCACGACGAATCTACTAAGTTTCACCAACACTTGCATAACGGCTATGGAAAGCAAGGCTCAAGTTGATGTCATCTATACTGATCTGAAGGCGGCTTTCGACAAGATCGATCACAATGTGCTGTTGGCTAAACTGTCACGTCTCGGATCATGCTCTAAGCTAGTGTCTTGGCTGAACTCTTACCTAACGGGAAGGAAACTCCGCGTTAAATTTGACTTCTGTGTTTCTTCGACCTTCTGCAATACATCCGGTGTTCCCCAAGGAAGCAACATGGGACCATTATTGTTCACACTGTTTTTCAACGACGTTGCTTCGAAATTAGGCTTGGACTGCGTGATTATCTACGCCGATGATCTGAAAATATATTTAGTTATTCGTTCAACTGAAGATTGCCACCGTTTGCAACATCTTCTAGACCTATTTTCTGACTGGTGCCATCGGAACAAGTTAATGATTAACGTACCGAAGTGCTCTGTTATGACCTTTCATCGTTCAAAACAACCGATATTGTTCGATTATCGCATCAAGGGTACTTCACTTAAACGAGTTGAAGTGATTTCTGATCTCGGAGTTGTGCTGGATCCAAAACTGACGTTCAATTCTCACTAAACTTCGATAATTGCCAAGGCGAATCGACAGTTGGGCTTTATTTCGAAAATTGCAAAGGATTTTACGGATCCATATTGCTTGAAATCCTTGTATTGGGCGCTGGTACGGCTAATTCTCGAAACCGCTTCTGTTGTTCGAACTCCAAATGATGTTTCCTGGACCTTAAGGATTGAACGTGTACAGCGACGATTCATCCGGCTAGCACTGCGTCATCTACCATGGCACGATCCGTTGAACCTCCCTGCCTATCCCGATCGATGTAGACTGTTGGGCATGGACACCCTTGAAAGAAGGCGAAGACTACAACAGGCGACATTCGTGGCGAAGTTGCTAAATGGTGAAGTCGATTCTCCCCGGCTACTTTCTATGTTGGACTTTCGTGCTGCTCAACGTCCTCTTCGGCAGCAGACAGATTTCACCGTACTTTGTTTGGATATAATGAACCAATATCGTCGATGATTCGAGGTTTTTCGGTGGTGGAGGATCTCTTTGAGTTCGGCGAAACTTCTGGTCGTTTCACTAGTTTGTCAATTTTGTAACTGTTTTGAAAATGTATTCTCATATTCATTAAAACCACATATGTCAGATGAATTACAAATAAATAAATCCTATGCCCAAGAAAGTAGAGAAATTTTCCAACCCGAAAAATTAATAGACCGGACGGGAAACGAACTCAGTCGCCTCCAGCATGGACTTACTTTGTCGCTGCGCCTTTACCGACTAAGCTAAAGGAGTATCGTTTGTAACCTTAGAAAAAATAAAATTAAAAATACCATTGTATCATCTTTAGTATGTTTAGTATAAATTCTGAGTAATTAGTGAACATAATAAAACACGCTTACATTATGAGATTCTATTGAATAATACCGGCCTAGATTTGATGAAACATTATTTAAAAAAAAAATTAATGTATTTTCATTTGAAATGCAAATTTTCTTGAAACTTAATCTCTCTGACGTATTTTGATGTCCTAAATGTTGTAGTTAATTTGGCTCTAGTTTTCTCAAAGCACCCTGCACATAATCGAGAAATTACCAGAGTTTCATAAGTCACACTTGTTGGTCACGTCGCGGTTGAGTATTTACATGGATATTCCTTGGGGTTTGTCCAATGGTGAGACATTTTCATGATATATATTTTTTATTTCTAATATGAACCTAGCACTTTTCGTTGTCATAACCGAATCTTATATATGTGACTTTGTGGATCATGCACGACTTATTACTATGTATGCCGGAAATTATAGGTTTTCCAAATCGTCCAGGACATCAGTTGATTTGTTCTACTAGATCAACCAAGACTACAATAATGTCTGTAGTATCGAAAAATGTCCAATCAGATTCAAAGTGACTATGCGGATCTTGCATGATCTATTTCCGAGTAATCCAGATGTTCAAGGTTCTTCAAATCAACGTTCAGATAATTTGATCTACTAGATCAACCGAGATTGGGACAATGTCTTTAGTATCGTAATATTTTCAGACAGATGCACAGTGTCTATGTGGATCATGCATGAACTATTGTCATGTATACCAGATGTTTTAAGTTCTCCAAATCGTTCTACCAAGCCGGAGGCGGTGGGTTCAATTTCAGGTCCGGTCGAGGGAATCTTTCGGGCTGGAAATTTTCTCGACTTTCCTGGGCAAAATAGAGTGTCATTGTGCTTGTCACACAATATACGAATTCATGCAGTGGCATTGGCATCGAAAGCTCTCAATTAATAACTGTGGAAGTGCATTTAAAACACTTAGTTGAGAGCACGCAATAAGCTTGAAATGTGAATAAGAAGAAGAAGAAATCGCTCTGGAGTTCAGATGATTTATTCTACTAGATCAACCATGACTGGGATAAAGTCTTAAGTATAGAAATATGTCCAAACAGATTCATAGTGTATATATGGATAATGTTTAATTATTTCCACGTATACCAGAGCATCAAGGTTCTCCAGATCGTCCTGCAGTTCAGATGATTTGTTTTACTAGATCAACAAAGACTAGGATAATATCTGTAGTATCGAAATATCGAATTGAAAATCCTATAACATTTGGCATACACGGAAATAGGTTGGCATAATCCACATAGACACTGCAAATTTGTTTGGGCATATTTAGATACTACAGATATTGAATTAGTCTTGGCTGATCTAGTAGAAAAATAATCTGATCTCCAGAATGATTTCAGAACCTATAACATCTTGTATACGTAGTAGTAGGTCGGGCACAATCCACATTGACACTTTGAATCTGTTTGGACATATTTCGATACTACAGACATTATTGCAGTCTTGGTTGATATAGTAGAAAAAATCAACTGAACTCCAGGACGATTTTTTAGAACCTAGAATATCCGGTATACATGGCAATTACTCGCATATATACGATTCGTTTATGATTTGACAACGAAAAATGCTATGTTCATATTGAAAAAAGGAAAATGTCTCACATTGGACAGACCTCAGGGAATTTCCGTTGTAAATCCGAGTGACTTATGGAATTGAGATCATTTCTCGATTATTTGCAGGATGTTTGGTTTGAACCGGTAAAAAATTGAGAGCTAAATGAACAACACAATTGATGACAGCAAAATAATCCGGGACGGAAAAGTTACAATGGTTGTGACTGCACATCAGCGCCGCCTACAAGGTACTCTCCAAATTATATGCCGCCGCCTGTCACCATTTGCAAAAGAGTTCGTGGGGCGGGATTCATGGGTGCCCGCTCTACCACGGATTAAATTTTCGCGATTCGGCAGGTTCTGCAGAAATGCCACGAATACAACGTGCCCACACATCATTTGTTCATCGATTTCAAATCCGCATACGACACAATCGATCGAGATCAGCTATGGCACCCCGAGTTCAGATTGACGGTGACGAAATCGAGGTGGTCGATGAGTTCGTGTATTTGGATCTAAGTAAATATGTAGATACGTCACTTGTGATATGATAAATAATGGATTCTAAACTGTGCTTATTAAATAAACTATGTTTGTTTAACTTGTATCATTTTTTATTCAACGCTAAGCAGCAAGGTATTTTATGCCTAACGTCCATTATGCCTAACGTATATTATGCCTAACGTCCATTATGCCTAATGACTTTATGCTTAACGTCCATTATGCCTAACGTCCGTATGCCTAACGTCCGTATGCCTAACGTATTTATGCCTAATGGGGTACACTCGCTTTAACTTGTCAGTACGCCTAGATAGAAGTTTGCAGTCTTCAGAAAAGTTGTTCTGAACAACAAGACCTATCGCATCTTATTCGAAAAAATCACTAACCACTAGTACCATTTGATACTAATGGCTTGCTTAAGTCGACGTCTCGACTAGATAGAAGGTTGCTGTCAGCACGTCCTATTGTATCATGGATAGCTCAATTCATAATCCTCACACCAGGCGGCGCGAGTATACGATTTGACTTATAAATACTAGCTATAACTTGAAACCTCAACTAGATAGATGGTAGCTGTTTATGGCAAAGTTGATCAGATTCATAAGACCTATTGTGGTGGCCAGGCGTAGGTGGTGACAAGAGTGGTTGATGAAATTTTGTATTTCGGTTCCATTGTTAATGCAGATTACCAATATGTATTTACCTCAATACCCCTAAACAACCTAATTGGACGAAAGCATAAATCTTCTTGAATTAAGAATCTATTAAATTGAGTGTAATCTACGGGTAAACGAATCTCTAAAGCCTAACAATTCATCTGGTCTAATAATGGTACCCCCACCTAATACGAAACCTGGCTACGCCCTTTGGCGCGAGACGAGACGGTGCCGGTGCGCAGTGGTTGGGAAAGATAAGGTTACAGGTTGACGCGAGGGGAAAAATCTTTCAGTCCATTGAGCTGGAAATCGATTGGAAATTGAGTATTAATTTTATCTTTGATTCATCGGTGGTGCGGTGGGTAGGTAGTATCAGAATGTGGATGCCGACGGAAGGCAAGATTTCGTTTTTTACATTTTGTGCGGTCGGTTGAAAAACCGTTGCAGGGGTAGGGTTTTTGATGGAAGAAAAATAGGGAGAATCACCTGGTGTAATGCATATTCATGGGATAAAAAGGTGTTGGTACAGCTATCCGGAATGTGAAAATTGATTTTGGGTATTCCATCGCTGGTGTCTGTAATCGAGTTTTGCGATAACACTCAATGTTAAACTTTCTACCAAATTTTTGTTGCGGGTTCTTACAGTTTGATTGTTGTACATACAGAATATGATTTTTAATTATTAATTAGTAAGATTGGAAATGTACATCTTAAACCGAAATCATAAGAAATTCAAAATTGCGTATTTGATATAAATCGTAATTCGAAAACGTCAATTTAAAACGAAATGATGCCTGAGACAAAATTGTAGAAAAATCCTTTACAAGAAAAATATACACGGGTAAATTAATAAAAGTGTTTTCAAATTAAATAACAAAAAATGAGCCCCTTAAATACTATTAGAATATTATGCATTAAAAGGTTATGAAAAATGCTATCTTCTGTGAATATTTCATGCTGGACACTTAAAAATTAGCAAAAGTCATTGAACACCAACTTTTGGCAAAATGTTTGAAATTATTGTTTATATTTTTCTGTTAAATTTTGCGCAGAAAACGATTTTGAAAATTCAAAAGCATTCAGAGCTAAATTTTACAAAACAAATTTTAAACAAAAGTTCAAAAATGTTGTCCAAAAGTATATGTTTAATGATTCTTGTTTGTTTTTAAGTGTCCAGTGTATCTGCAAATATCTAGTATAAGAATTTAATTCCTTTGTCTGTTGACTCCCTTTATTAGTATATGTTTCTCTTGTTCCCCCGTCTTGATGAGTCTCATCGTCATAATCGAACTCCAGAGGAATCTCGAACCGCACTACCGTTCATACGCTCTGATGAGACAATGAAACCCCACCCCAAGCTCCTCCCCTGATCCTATCCTTCGACAATGTACCACTCTAACCTCGGTTAAGCCGCAGGTGAGAATTCTGTTATAAACAATGAACAATGAATTATCGGCTCCGTTAAGCTAACGCGATTGAGCCTTCCAAATAAACGAACGAGATAAAAAAAATGTCCAACTTGAAAACTTCACAGAAGTTAGCATTTTTATAAGCTCTTTAATGCATAATATTAAAAAAAATATTTCAGAGGGTAATTTTTTGTTATTTAAGTTATAAAAACCTTTAACGGATTTTAAACCAAAAATTACTTAAATGTTTAACCGTGTTTATATTTCAGAAAAGGACGACGAAAAATTTCACAAAACACGCGATGAGCAAGCACTGTGATTCTGGAACTCTTTAATATGAAGGGGAATCCAACTTGTGAATACTTAGGCACTTAGGGTTATATGTTATGGTAGAATTTATTTGTACTCTGATTGATCCACCCATCGATGACATGTTCCTATTGTTGACATAATTTAAAGATTGAGAAAACCGAAATTTTGAATCGGGATAAAATGCAATAACTGGCTGATTGTACATCGGCCAATCCAACACAGAATATGCAATTCATTCAACTAGGGATAATTCGATAAAGCCACAAAGATCTGCCCTACACCGGAATGAAGTCATCCAAGCCTAGCAATCGCATCGGATTCGGGAGGTAAACCAAGCACGAACACACCAAAGAATGGTGCTGCCAAGCACACCGCTGCTGTTACACGTACGAGTGAGCTCATGTCGTTTACCTACACTGTTGTCGGACGAGTTCAAGCCGTAGGAAAAGCAAACAACAGCAGAGTTCTAAACACACATGTGAAAAAGGCCTATGTGGCAAATGTATACAATTACTTGAAACGGCGATTTCTTGCGCATTAAGATACATCCAGGCAAATCAACAGCAGCATTTGGCCCTTTTCACACGTTTGTTTAGAGATGTAGAAACCAGGAATAAGCGAAAGAATTGCCTTTCAAAGCAGTCCAGTAGTGCCGAGGATAACTGTCTTGGTCGGTCGGTGGGTGAAAGCCCACTTGTTGTTACAAGGACGTGTTCATGCTTCTTCCCCAGAGCACGGAGGTGCCACAGAGCCAGAGATAAGCTTGTCACCATTTATCGACGAAGAAAATTGACCATCTCCATTCCGCTGCTGCATGGATAATACCATCGATGTATTGCACTTGATGGTGTATCAAAGTTGAGAATCACGTAGAAAAGAATACTTGGCACACCAAGCCAGCAGAGTCGAGTTGCGTCCTCCGGGGATACGACGAAAAGCCATTAAAAATCCAGCTACTTGTGAATAATTTAGCCCTTGAGAGCGGCACTGGGACAAGGGCGGATAAGGCCATTTCTTCGTGGAACTGATATTGCAAACTCAATATGTCGCACCATGTACTTTGCACTAGAAGTAGGAAGCCATTCGCATTCGCAACTGGTACCTATAGGATGGATTGTTGTTATCATCGTGCAACTCTGCGGGGGAGTCTTGAGTGGTTTTGCGAATTGGGATCCCACCAACCTTCAAATGAATGATTGATGATGGAAGGATCTGATTCCCATTTCATTGCACCACAGCACTGCTTTGATGTGACAGAGTGTCGACCCAATTGTGTTTACTCTTTAGCCTAAATGATATTTCACAAAAAGTGTCATTTCGAAATTAAAAACTGTCTGGCATTCATGAAACGAAAATACGATAAAGTTCCCCAGCAGTCAAATGTCAAAGTTGAGTGCTTTATGGAGAAAAAAGTTACATCTTCCATACCCAGTAAACAGAGCCCGATGCATGCACCGCATGCGATAATATGCTATGGGAAGCAAGACACACTTTGAAAAGCTGTTGTGAGAAAATCTCTGTAGCTGAAGGCACCAAAGAGCAGTTCCTGGTCAAATAGCAAAACAAAAAAAAATATTTGATTCGACCTTCTCCGATTTGCATGAAACTTTGCATAATTGTTTGTTATGGCCAATCATTTATATTTGCACATTCGGCATTTTTTTTTTTTTTTTTTCAAAATGTCGTATTTGACATGTTTCAATCAATCGTTGGTTTTATTGGATTTAATTTTTCTCTACTACTTTGTCTCAGACATCATTTCGATTAATAGTAACGTTTTCATGCTACGATTTATTAAAAAATGTCTAAGGCACGCCATCAAAAAAAATACAACAATCAAAATGGCCGAATTTTAGTACAAATGTGTATGATGCAAATCGGAGAAGGTCGAGTCTGATCGATTCGTCATTTAGCGTGGAACGCTTCAAAGGAGAAAAAAAAGCTTCATAAT
The DNA here is from genome assembly GCF_037179485.1 of Ochlerotatus camptorhynchus. Lineage (NCBI taxonomy): Eukaryota > Metazoa > Arthropoda > Insecta > Diptera > Culicidae > Ochlerotatus > Ochlerotatus camptorhynchus. The sequence goes on along the minus strand of NW_027040818.1, from coordinate 10,879,320 downwards.
GTTTGCCTGCTGCCATCGTGCAGATCTATTGAAAACCGGGGCCTTTTGTGTGAACTTTGAAAATATTTCCCTCTCCTGCATCCCTCCAGCCCTGTCCTGGCCGGTACAATTGGATGCATTTCCGAGTGGATGCACGTACGAGTATGTTTAGTTAGAGAGAAGCTTTCATTTTAAGCACTGCAGCAGCTGAGGCAAATGCCAAAGTTAAACGGATTCAATTTCCTGCTTCCCGGACTGGAATTTCACCCTGGTGCAGGTGATCAAAGCACTTCCTTTCAATTTGCTCGCACTAGCTAATTCGGATAGGCTGTTGCCATCAAACCAATTTGCAGCTATAATATGTTTCATAGGAATAGAAAAATAAACAGCAGCGTTGGAAAACTGAGGGATTCAAAATCTGAAACTTTGCAAAGTATATCGTTCCCGCTCCCAACTAAAGCAATCCTATATCATGTGTCTTCCCACAACGCAAGAAACTGTTCCTTCAAACAATTGAGCAAATATTGTTCTTTCAAATTAGTTCCATTCGAAATATATGAGAGGGAACTCTTGCAATATGCTATCCGTTGCTCTCAATCCGTATGGGTAGATAAATGTTTGCCAAAAGTCATTCAATAATCGATTTGTCTTGCAGAACGGATACTTTTGACGAAGGATTACTTCTTTCGGCAACATATTGGGGGTGCAATTTAAAAAAAAAAAACCAAAATCGACCGCGTTACGAAAAGTGGTAAGGTTTTGACCACTTATAGCTCTGTCAATGGCGGATGGATTTTAATTCTAAACAAGCCAATCGATTGATAATTTTTCTACAAAGCTGGTAAAATGAATACTTTATCAATTTTTAATAGGTCACTATAGAAAATTACACAAATGTCCAACTTTTGCAAAGGTGATCAAAATTATCATCGATTGCATGCAAATAGTGGTTTCCCCTTGGGTTTCCCTAACATAGTCGCCAAATATTGATACCGAGCACGTAATCCTAGGGAAATCTTAGGATAGTCTCAAAGGAGAGATATCCAAAGGGACTTCTTAAGAAAGTGCATAAGACTTTTCGGGAAAGTTTATAGGTCTTCTTGAAATGGTCAATAAGGCTTCTCGATAAAATTAAAAAAAAAACTTGTGAAGTCCATAGGGCTTCTAGAAGGAATTCATAGAACATCTCGGGAATGTATACACATTTAAACAAACCTGAATTTCAACCATCGCGTAAGTCGTTTAGTTTTGAGCTATAGTTGCAGGGTGGCCACAGAATTTTTATTTTGAAATTCCCGGTTTTTTCCCGGTTAAAACATTAATATTTTCCCGGTTTGCCTCAAACAAAATGAAAATAACTAAGCAAGTTTTCGACAATTTTCATCCACAAAAACAGAAAACCAAACTCATAGCTGAATCCAGATGAAGATACAAAAATAATAGGAAAATATGTTTATGTTCCATACAAAATGGTCGAATCAGTTTATATTTAAAAAGAAATCTTAATATTACACTTTACTTTCTCAGCTCTTTTAGTTTAACGTCCAAAGCAGCAGCCTCTTTCTCTGCGGCTGCCAAAAGTTTAGCCTTTTTCATTTCCAGCTCTTTTATTGCTTTGTCCGCTTCCCTCTTTCGGCTAGCTTCTTTATCGCTTGCAATCCCCTCAGCTCGCTTTGCATCCAAAAATTCCTGGTACCGACCTCGGGCGTTTCGACAGTACTGAATAAGCTGCTTGTCCACTTGAATGTTAGTCACACCACCAGCCGCTAAAATCCCAGGCTACCAGGCTTTCCTCGGATTGATTTACCACCAGGCACTCCTTGTTGACGGAAAATCCGCGCTCCTGGGCTGCATTTCCGTGAGATATTATCAATATCTTCTTGACAAACGATGCCAAATTCGGAAGCTGTTTTCCAGAATCAGCAATTGCCTTCAACCAGAAATGATCGACCCGTGTCTCCTGTGTGCGATATCCTGAAGCAATTAACTTGAAGAAGGCCATCGTGCAAATTTGCGAATATTCATCCTTCACCTTGTCCGCAACAGCTCCAGCCAAATGATCTTTCTCCACCATATGTTCCAAACAAAACTCAAGTCGTTTCTTGGCTACATCTGGGGAGTTTGAAATGACAGATGGACTTAAACAAGAAATATACCTTGTTAGAGCATATAGAAGTGGCGAACGATCGAGGAGTTTCGTCAAAAATGCAACATAATAGTTTTTGCAGTCGTTGCGAAACACCAAGAGTTGTTGTTCAGACATTTTTCCACGGATTCCTTCCGCTTTGATAGCCGCTTTTACAGCAAATCCCACGTCTACTTCAGCTGATGCAAGAAGGTTGTCCTGATTTAAGTCAATCTCCGTTAGCGCTTTAGGTTTCTTTTTAAGGCGGTCTGGCTTCACCACTCTCTGCATCGCATTTTGAACTAGGCTTGTTAGTTCATCGTACAAAAAGGGAGAAAGTGGTGCATCAACCTGAAATTCTTTCAAAAATTGTTCCACATTTGCCGCTGCAGCTACAAAAAAGCTCAATTTAGGTCCAAAGAGCTGATCCGATACCGCTTGGGACACCACTGAAAACGCGTTGGAGCTGTAAACCGCCTTAAAGCTTCTCCTGAAATCGGGATGACTTTCTTTTCGTTTTGACTCTTGTTGAAATTTTACTGCCTTCACATATGTTCGCAGATGAGGAAGCATATCTAGAGCTCGTTCTGCTACTCGCTGGTTTTCCACCCACCTGACTCCGCAAAATTTGAGCGGCAATATGGTGCTACCAGTAACTGCTATAAAGTCAGCACGTCTTAGGGGAACATCTTTTAGCAGGTAGTACAACGACATCAGAAACTGATCGATCTTCCAGTCCGTTTTCTGCATACCGCTCTTGAACGAATTATGCACTACATGAAGACCGCAACTGCCAATGATGAGTAGACTGAAGGAACTGCTCTCACGCATCTCTTGCAATTCGGAGGACAGATCGTTAAGTAGTCGCCAGTTCACGTTGGGTCCATCCATAGACACCTGAATAACTTTTTTCAACAGTCCGGGATATGCTTCGGAACACTTCTTGATCCCACTCATCAAGTAAATCGCTCAATCATCGACAATATGAAAGCTGAGTCTACATAACTTGTCTGTACTTCCTGCTTGTCTTCATCCCAAAAATGAATGCTTACATCAAGTTGCTGCCGTTGTGCAATTTTGTACAGTGCTTCGTCGAATCCAAGGACGACCTCGGAGCAACTTTCAACTTTGGTCAGTAAGATCTTCTTGAAGTAAGGTGCCAGACCGTGTGTGATGAAATAACCAACTTTGGTGCGGCTCATCTCCATCTTCGAAGCAATTTGGCTGTCAGGAAACATCTTCTGGAACAGAGCAACACTGGTACCTGCACTACGGTATGAACCATGGGTGGCCACAGTTTCAAGTGCCCATAAAATTTCAGCGGACGTCACCGAATCGTTTAAAAAATACTTTTTCATGACAGCCTGATTGGCGCCTACTGCCACACATTGTGGTATAATCAAGCGTGTTATTTCGGAACTTACCATTCGTTCCAAATAAGCTGCTGATCGGCAAATTTGAGCGACGTGCTGCAGCCTGATGTTGATGGCCTTTGCTTTTTTCATGACTCCCAAAGGCCACCCTTCCCATCGTATCAATTTTGAATGATTTATTGCACCAGGTGCATCGAGCAGCAGTCGGTACTTTGGGATCCGGCGCGCTCCATGGATAATCCTTCTCATACCTCGTCGAATATTTTGTAGTCATGGTTATTTGCTCCAACTTTCTCAAATTTCACTACTCTTATTTGATAGTTTTACACTTATAAACACAGATGGAAAACGCTTCTCACTTTTTTCAATGCAAATGCGGTTTTGAACAGGCCAATGCTCGCGAAATGAATGAAAAAAACACGAAGCTTTTTCATTGACGAAGGTTGATAGCTCGTCGTCGGGTCGGTACGTTTCTGAACATACCAATACATGCGAAGAGCCAAACGTGAGGTGAACGAAAAAGCTTTTAAAAGAGAATGTCGAACGAACCCGATCGTTCGCATAAGCAACGGAATTATTTACAAGCTTGTATACAACATTGCTGATTAATGCGATTTCGCGCTTAAATTTACATGACATATCATGTAAATTTACGCTAAATCTAGCGTTAACAACGTGTACGCTAGACATCGTAGAAATTTTCATGATTTTTTAAACGTTATAGGACTTCTTGGGGAAGTGACTTCTCGTTGAAGTCCATTTGACTTCAAAAGGATGTCTATAGAATTTCTTGTGCATTTCCAAATGACTTCTCTGGGATGCCAACAGGACTTTTTCGATAAAAAAAACTGACAGGTATAATGTGTTAAACACATATTTAACATTCACTTCTTGTAGCTTACAGGTACAAAATATCATTATATAATCTCATGACTTCATAATTCCGCAAAGTGTTGTGAAGTGAGTGGAAGTAACCCTGTCCGTAAAATATTTTAAAACCTCGATAAAACTTGCAATGCTACTTGGGTACAGACTACTCCTGGAAGTCCATAGAACTTTTTGAGGAAGTTCATAGAACTTCTCGAGGAAGTTCATAGGACTTCTAGGGAACATTGATTGGGCTTCTCGGGGTTATAGTACTTTTTGAGGATATCTACACGACGTGGTGTCCAGAGCCTTTCTCAAGATAACCGTAGGTATCCTTGGGGATATCCAGAGTGTAACATTGGTCGTAAAGAAGTGACTTTAGTGACTTTGAAGAAATAGTGACTTTAATGAATTTTTAGGTAAAAATTTACTTTTTAGTGACTGACTTCAAAATAGTGTCTTAATCATTAAAAAGTGACTTTCTACCAGCCCTGAACCTTGTATTAGCTATAGCTAACTACGCTATGCAGGGTATGGAATTGATCAAAAAATACTACGTCATTTCCACACAGAATTTCTCGGGGAAATTCATAGTGCTTCGTGGGGATGACAAAAAAAACTTCTCGGGGATTAACAGAGAAGTTCACGGGACTTCTCAAGATAGTATATAGGAATTCTTGAAGAAGTCCACAGGATCAATTGAGCTGAAACCTTATTCACAGAACTACAACTATGTTCAATTTATCGATAGCAAAATATCAGATTTGATGAAGTATAGAGTGCCGTTCAAAGGGATTGAAAGCCATAAGGAGGCTTCATTTCATCTCGATAGTCGACGTTACTTTCATTGAAAGTGATGAGCAAAGCACCGACGAGAAAATTCACAGCCATTTTTTCGTTCTAAGTGTGTTTCTTTTTCATTATCGTTTCGTGCTGATAGCCTAGCTAGGAGTTATCAAAATGGTGTGCTGAACACGTTGTATGAAAGAGATAAAACTCGAGTTCATTTTAGAGCTATGAAAATGTAGAGCCTTGATCACAATAAACTAAAACTGTAAACGGGTGAATTTATTAATGAGCGACTCACTCGATTCTGAGCCAATTAAGTTCAGTTATCTCGCATTCAATCTGGTTGCACTTGGCAGCGAACTTTTTTTTAACCATTCTCGAATTTTCTAGCCTATTTTGTTCTACTGCCGTCTGTGCGGGGTCCACGTACAAATTCATAGCTTTGAAGAAGCTGAATTTGTTCAGGAATATTTTAGCATCCGAAAATAATATATTCAAACATTGTTTCTCATATTTGCCAAAATTTAAATATTTTTTTCGTTTCTCAAAAAAACAAAAATTTAATTTGATAGCAGAAATTAAATATCATTCAAAGGATGATATGAATAATGGGTCTTAACGCGTCAGATATCGAATCGATAAACTTGACCTGCTAATATCGATAACTATTCAACCCTACCTCCAATACTAATTCTAGCGCTCAGAATCATAAGGGCCAACCTGCAATGACAGATTATCTTCATATAATTTCTCTTTTGTTAAAAACTGTAAATTTCTCGGTGCATTTGCTGTTGCTTCTACTAGCCAATACAAGATTTAGTATAGGACAAATTTCGGAAAATGTTATCAAAATAATAATGCAGTTATGCTATTATGATTCTGAACGCTAAAACTCAATGATTGTGCACGCACATTAGACTGATGCAAAATTTTAAATTTTCGCTCCACAGTGCTCAAATGGTTCCAAATTGGGCCCTGATTAGCCTCCCAAAATTTGAACTCATTTAGTTAAAAACTGACTTGGCACAAACCATTTGAAGTTTATATGGGATTTACTATGGAGAAACCATAATTTCAGTTCATATCTATCTCAAAATTCACCAGTTCACTCTACTTAAGAAAATATAGCTGAGCTTGTCGAAAATTTTCTCAGCTACAACTTTGTTGAAAACCACTTTTCGATCAAATGTAAGGAACAAAAAATATTAATGATTCAAGTCACTGATGTCTTATGATTATGCTCAATCAACTGTTCAGCAGGCCACATTGGTGTTTATGGGGCGTAGAATAGAGGACAAAAATCATGGCTACTATGTGACACTGCAGAATACAGTGTTGCCCACAATACAGTTGCTTAATCTTGCCATAAGATTATCAATCTCTTAAAAAATTAATAACTATTTAATTTGACGTTTGGCTGAAAAATGATCTTCTGCAAAGTTGTAGCTGATAAAAATTTCCATAAGAATAGCAATAGAATTTGGCAACAGTAATATGTAAAAAGGCTAGAAGACAATGAACAAAAAGTTTTGTTTTGCCATTTCCCATGTAAACTTCAAATAGTTTGTGCCAAGTCAGTTTCTTATAAAATGAGTTTTCACTTTTGGAGGCTAATCAGGACCCGATTTGGCACCGTTTGAGCACTGTGGAGCGAAAATGTCAAATTTTGCATCAGTCTAACGCACATTCTTCATGCATCTTTGCAAATTGATTATTTCCCTATGTTCATCCAATGGTGAACAAGTACTGAAATTGGATATTACATCGGAACATACTGTTTCCACGCACGTCCTCTTACTTAATCATCAAGTGCGACCCGAAAGCAACCTTCACCAAGTCGTCCATAGATATATTTATTTGTGAAACATGATAGGGGATTACTACGTTTGCACGGCGGACGTCATTGTAACCACATTCAATGCCAGTTCACCGTCGAAATCGAATCGAATCGCAAATGTCCCGGCGTCAATCAGGCAAAGATACGGGGAAAGAAACGTTAAAATTAAAATTTCCGCCAGCGTCGTAGTCAACTCATAAACGGATAATGATGCACTTTTGGTCAGAGCGTGACTACGCCGATAAGACATTCTCCTATCTTTTCTTGACGTACTTGCTAGGTCCGAGGTACTACGTGAACGAGATACGCTGGTAGAGAAACTCGTGTTAGAAGCTACCACGCATTGTGTTGACAAATGTCCAAAATTCTGATAAGATGTAGAAATTAGATCTGTTTCCGTACTTGCTTTGCTGTAAGATTCTGTACAGCAAAAAGCAAAAGTAGGCATATGATTTTCTTATAGCAACTTACAACAAAGGTAAAGAAGCAAGTACGGGAACAAACGTACTATCGACGTGTTGACAAATGAATGTAGAAATTACCGACGGAAAAGTGAGTAGATCCCAGAAAATAATTAAATATTTTCCCATCGGACGATCATAAGTTAGCTAAGGTGAGCTTATCGTTTTATTGTCAGGCGTTATGACAGGTGTCGAGTCGGGAGGGAATCGATATAATTCCATTAACAAATTGACCCACGTTGTTGGCGAGCTCGCAGGCGGTAGAAGAAGTAAGTAAACTGATCTGTTAATTGCTTTAAGCTAGATGCAGATAGAAGTGATATAACGGAAATTGAAATCCCTCCTATAAGTGCTGTTGATCTGAAGTCGATTTCTACGTGGGTGGCATCAGTCAACTGACAAGTCATCACTGTTAATGGGAAACTAAGCTTCGTTATACCAATTCCAAAGTACTCATTGCGATATACAAGGAATGCTATTTTAGTTTTATGTCTTCAGGAAGCATACACGGCCAAAATTTTACCGCCAAATCGAATAAGAAATAAGCAATATCTATTTTCGATCCATAGTCGTTACCAGTTGTGGGTATCAGTTGCCATAGTGCGAATTCCGCCGGATCGGATACGCCGTAATTTATTTACGCCTATTGAATTGTGATGGTGCGGAGAATTTGGCGCAAAAAAAAGTACCACCTAACCAAACAACACGTCCAGTAGCAATGTTCTATTTATTGAACCGAATGATAAAAACCAACGTCCCAAAACGATTCAAATACGGTGAGTTGCTAAATTCGTCAACTTTAAATAGCCTATTCATGCGAATTATTTCAGCTATTGTCAGCGGTGACCGGTCAGCACTGGCCATTTCTAGGACCGAAATGGAAGAATTGCTCTCGAGTGGATCCATACCGTGCCACTGGCTTTGCCGTCGTACCACGAAACGGTCAATATCACATGAAAGCAAGACGATACCGACGGCAATAATGGCGGCGGCGACATTTTGACAAATTGATGTGCGGACGAACAAATTCATCGCAGCAGCAAATACCAACCGGACCAAGCCAGCTGCTGACCTCCGCACGCTTCTCCCGTGTCCCGTGAAGACGACGGCGTCAGCGCGAAGACGATACCCTCCTGCTGATATGGCGAATATTTGACTCGTGTCGTGGCGGCAGTCGGGAAGAATTCCACTTAATTAAGCTTGTGTATGGATGTTAATAGTCTTTCAATTAACGTAATACACCATGGGCTTTTGTTTGTGTATGTTTGTGCGCGGAGAAATCTGTAGGTAAACAACATTTATTCGTTACATGATCTGTCAAATCAGTTTGGTTGTTCCGGAACAAACATCACCAAAATATCATCCATGGCGTACGAATTCTGTAGAGCAGTTAGAGAGAAGATGGCTTGTTGACACAAATGCATGGAAAAGGTGGCGAAGGAACGCATTGCAGTTGGGGAATAGGATGATATCTTATTTGGTAGAATCTAGAAGACTAACCCAGGGCTGGTAGTGCTGATGCGATTTCAAAGTAGTGACTTTAGTGACTAAAATTTCGGAAATAGTGACCGAATAAATAAACTGGTAAATACTAAATAAGTAACCATGTAAATATATGGTAACTTAGAAATTCAAATACGGTTTGATATTGAAATAAACTTTTTATGTCATGTAAATTCCTCTAATTTAATCGAATCTCACAACGGAATCTCCTGTGAAGAGCATTTGAAGTGATTCGAATAATTTACTTTTGCTTACGTTATACATGATGACTAGCAAATAGTAATTCTAATTTTTTTATGATCTTGAATTTGATTCTGCGTTCGAAATCTTTAAATATTTGATATATCTAGATAGATTACTTCGATAATTTGCTATGAACTTTTCACAGAATTTCTTCAGAATGATCTAAAGGACTTTTTTAGAATAACTCCCCTTCTCTTAAACTTAGAGGCAAATAAACTTTTACAAGCATATGGTTGCATTATTGAAATCCTTTGCAGAACAATCCACAAAATGCTTGGAAATAGATTACTTTCGTATTTAGTTGGAGGAAATGCTTAACATCAAATATCAGAATTAAAGTTGACATTTTATACGATAGATGAGGATGAAAGTAAAGAGTTGATAGTTCCGTTATAGTGTGGCAGTGTGAAATTTGTAAAGTCAGGAATCCTTATTGCCGGTATCCCTTATTGCCGGGCTATCCGCGAATAAGGATACCCACAGCTTATGGGATTTTCACTAATGGAGGCTGTAGTGGATTATCTCATTTGTTTCAATACAAATACAAGCCTGTGCCATTGGATTCAGGTTAAATTGGGAACAACGCCGCTAGAGGCGCTTCACTTTTATGTTATTTATGACGGGCGCTATAATATATGGATCATATTTCCAAAATAGAATAATTCGTGATCCTGGCCATATAGAAAGTTACTGTCTTCAGCAAAGTTGTTCAGGTGACCAAGTCCTATCGAATGGTGGCCATATTAGTTCAGAACTCTCTCACTACGCAGCGCTAGTGTGCATGTGCAATTCCTATATAAACTGTATCTCGAGAGCCTGACCATATAGAAAGTTGCTGTTTTCAGCACAGTTGTGCAGGTGATCAAGTCCTTTCGGATGATGGTCATATTAGTTCAGAACTCTCTCACTACGCATCGCTAGTGTGCTTGTGCAATTCCTATATAAACTGTATCTCGAGCGCCTGGCCATATAGAAAGTTGATGTTTTCAGCAAAGTTGTGCAGGTGATCAAGTCCTTTCGGATGATGGTCATATTAGTTCAGAACACGCTCACTACGCGGCACTAGTGTGCAGGTGAATTTCCTGTATAAGCTGTATCTCGAGAACCTGGCCATATAGAAGGTTACTGTCTTCAGCAAAGTTGTTCACGTGACTAAGTCCTTTCGGATGATGGTCATATTATTTCAGAACTCTCACACTACGCGGCGCTAGTGTGCACATGAACTTCCTTAATATGTTATGTCTCGAAAGCTTGTCCATATAAGATGTTGCTGTGCAATGTGAGAACAGGAACCGGAAAAAGGATGACGTGTAGAGGCCGGAAATCGATGTCAGATGCCATTTTGGAATCCAACATGGCGGCCATCGGTTCAAGAAAAACTGTCAAATACCCTACAATATGGATATTTTTGGAAAGGGGACGACGTGTAGAGGCCGGAAATCGATGCCAGACGTCATTTTGGAATCCAATATGGCGGTCATCGGGTCAAGAAAAACTGTCAAATACCCTATAATACGGGTATTTCCGGAAAGGGAACGACGTGTAGAGGCCAGAAATCTATTCCAGACGCTATTTTGGAATCCAAGATGGCGACCATTGGGTCAATAAAAACTGTCAAATACCCTACAATATGGGTATTTCCGGATAGGGAACGACGTGTAGAGACCGAAAATCGATGTCAGATGCCATTTTGGAATCCAAAATGGTTGCCATCGGTTCAAGAAAAACTGTCAAATACCCAACAACATGGGTATTTTCGGATCCCAAGTAACATTGCAAGCTTTATAGAGGTTTTATAGCATTCTACAAGCCTAAATCATGGTCTATAGAACCCTCATAAAACTAAAATTGCTACTTGGGATAGGAGATGGCATGTAGAGACCGGAAATCGATGTCAGATGTCATTTTGTAATCCAAGATGTCGACCATAGGTTCAAGAAAAACTGTCAAATACCCTACAATATGGATATTTTTGGAACGAGACGACGTGTAGAGGCCGGAAATTGTTGCCAGACGACATTTTGGAATTCAAGATGGCGGCCATCAGTTTAATAAAAACTGTCAAATACCCTACAATATGGGTATTTCCGGATAGGGGATGACGTGTAGAGGCCGGAAAACGATGCCAGACGCCATGTTAAAAACCAAGATGGCGGCCACCGGTTCAAGAAAAACTTTCACTGTGGTATTTTAGGATAGGAGATGACATGTAGAGACGGGAAATCGATGTCAGATGCCACTTTGGAATCCCATATGGCGGCAACATGTTTTCTATGGTCACCATAGCCGGTCGAACTCCAGACGAAACTAGAACCGCACTACCGTACCGTTCATAACGCGATTGAACCTTCCAAATAAACGAACTAGTTAAAAAAACATGTTTTCCATAAATAAGGCTTACCAAGAATATTGCGTATAATTTATTTTGTATAGCGTATCACTGAGCAAGATCGCAACGTAACGTGGAAAATTCCTCAACACAATAAAACGCTTTGATTTGTTTTGTTTTTTTTTTTCTATCTTAAACTAAAGATTTATTCCTGGACCCTTCTACAGTGAATATGGATGATATTTTCATCAACCACCTGGTGCAGCAGAAATCGAGTTAAAACTAAATCAACTCTCCGAGGTCGAAAGTTTCTGCACATTGGACAGCAATGCTGAACGGAGTGCAAAAATGCAAGATTTTCTAAGGGAAGTCGAGACCCTTCTCACGGAGTGGAAGAACGAGAGTGACTAGAATGCATAAAACATGACAGCGCTGGTTGGTTCTTTGTTATCGAAAGAGAAAATAAAATGTGAAATAAATCAAAGTGTTTTATTGTTTTGAGGAATTTTCCACGTTACGTCCATTTTTTGTCATGGAACCTAAAATTACATTTCATTAGTTTCTCTTATTATATCGATTTGAATAGTTTTCTTTTGATTATATTTTACATGATGACCAGAAAATATCAATTTAAAAAAATTTCGGGTTTTTCTGGAGTTTTGTAAATTTTACTGGTTGTGCGGCATACGTTTAAACCAATGCATAAACCAATGAATCCACTAGGTTCAATAGGGTTAACTACAACTGCAGTATTTTTCGTAGATTTTGAATTTGTTTCTCCGTTCGAAATCTTAAAAAATGTTTATGTATCTAGCTTATTATTCTGATTATTCACCAGAAATTCATCGCCATGTTCTCAAGAACTTTTTCAGAATCATCTCCTTAGAATTCGCATGCAATTAACCTCAGAAATTTCTTAAATTTCTGTTCTGAATGATCTTGGACCATGAATTCGTATTCTCTTTAGAGTTTCCATGGTATTTCTTCAGAATTCTCAACAAAAAATCCATCTCAGTATACTCTTGAAACTCTTATCACAGTTCCGTTTTGATTCTATTGGAATTCTTCTTGGAATTACATTCGAATTCTTTAGGATTCTCTTGGAATCAGCCTCAGAAATCGCCCCAGAATTCCTTTACTATTCGCTGAGTTTGGAGCCCTTCGGAGTTCACGAAATTTGCTTAAATAATTTGTCAGAACTTATTTTTAAAACTTATTAGAATTTGGACCATGAATCACCATCCAATCGTCATAGAATTCCTTTCAGAACTCTCGTTACAATGCACATAGAGTTCGTCTCTCAATTATCTTGGAATTCTCCCAAAAATTGTTTTGGAGCTGAATTTTGCGTTTTTAATCATTTATTACGGATGTCAATACACGGTGATAAGGAAGTGATACTCATAATAAGAGCCGTGATTGCCGTACAAATCAAATGGGAATCACTTCATCGTGACGACAAGTGACAAGTTTTCACCGTGAAGCCAAAAGTGAAGCTCGTATTTGTCAGTCTCAGGGCCGTTTTTTTCAGCTCCTCTTAAGCCTTAAAACGGTTTTATGATTCAAGCGGAGGTGAACAAATCGAGCCTCAGAGCACCTAAATTTACAAGAGACTTTCGTAGTGTGTAGTTTGGCATGCTTCTCTGAAATATCTTGGTATCATCCGTAGATTTCCTTTGATATTCACTTCAAATTTCCTTTGGAAATTGCATTGATATTTCTAGATAATTCAATAAAGACTTCTGAAAATCTAGCACAGACCAATATCCTTGAATAGTTTCCAAGGTGCACAATTTATTTTCGAGAAAAGGAAGTTTACTTTCTCCGGTTTGTCCTCGAAATTCAAAACTATTCCATGTTTGTTTCCAGGTGTTTTCAAATTTCTTGAATGTGTCCGGTTATAATTGTTTATTTTTTGACAGATATGCATATTTCGTCATAACTACTGTAGACTTCCTTAGTGCAAAGTACTCAATTTAAACATTTAGATGATATTTTTCCCTATATTGGATGGGAAAAGGTGTGTGATAGTGTGGTGTAAAAAGTGACTTTTTAGAGACTGACTTTAAACTAGTGACTAAGCCACTAAAAAGTGGCCTTCTACCAGCCCTGCACCCAATATTTTGCAACCGCCTTTCCTTCCTCACACAGCAGCGAAAACCCCCAACAACCACCAAACACACTTTAGCTGCTCCGATTAGAGGGATCTGAGCAGAGAAAAAAAAGGACTGCGACCACTTTCCTTCCCCAATCACTCGCGGCACAACGGCTCCCGTTCACTAGTACACAGTCTGAAAGCCGCAGCGCCAGCCCCTCACCGAGCGAATCAACTCACGAAATCAGAACTCCAGCGAGCGAAAACAAACGCGTCTAATAGCGACCACGGCACGCTTCGATTATGTTTTTGAAACACAATCTCAACGCACAAACACGACGCCATAGCTCGGCACGAGCTCAACTGCTAAACACGAACTTCTATAGAAGTTATGCATGATTCAGAACCCTAGAACAATAATTCAAGATTCAGAATATATGATGTTACTGAAGATAAATCCACTCCAGAATTATCATGTAAAAGTGAATAACGAGGAAGATCAAGTTGGTTAAAATGTTTTGAAATTCTTGAGAAGATTCCTTGGCGTACTTTGATTTATTCTATTTTTTTTTTCTTTGATTTGTTTACCGTCGATCTTGTTTTCCTTACTGAGTACCAATCCTACCGACGCAAGGGAGGCAGCTCCCACACCTGGACCCTACCTATCGACCCATCAAACTCGTGAACCGGGGACCAACGGCTTTACTTCCCTCCGTGATAAGAGATTGTATGCCTCAGAAAATCCCGGCGGCGCCGACTGGGATTGAACCCAGGCCTTTTGGGGTGAGAGGCAATCACGCTTACCACTACACCACCGGTGCTGCTACACAGCAACAAAACAATGTTGATATCACATCAAAGTGGATGCACTTCAATCGTGTCGAAAATTTGGTCTAATGTTACTTGCCAAAAAGGACAAAATTATCATTAATACAGTTTACTGCATTTGTTTATTTTTGTTGCCATAAAAATTACCTGAGATTTTCGACATTTATTTAAGAATTTATTGATGCTTGATACGAGAATTTCAACATTCCCTGATAGAGTTGGTTGGAAATGCTAACATGAAGCTTTAGTGTGATGATTTATTAGCTAGAGAATGATCTTTAGAAGAGGGTAGGTGGATAGTTCCGTTAGAGTACGGCAGTATGAAAATTGAATAGAAGTTGAAAATGAGCGAAGGGCCATTAAAGCGACAGTTTTCAAGATAGACGCACATTTTTGCCTGTGGACTTGGAGACATACTTCAAGTCCCCGCGTACATCGTACGGGCTAGGCAAAAATGTGCGTCTATCTTGAAAACTGTCGCTTTAATGGCCCTTCGCTCATTTTCAACTTCTATTCAATTTTCATACTGCCGTACTCTAACGGAACTATCCACCTACCCTCTTCTAAAAAAAAAAAGATCATTCTCTAGCTAATAAATCATCACACTAAAGCTTCATGTTAGCATTTCCAACCAACTCTGAAAATCGTTAACTTCGCGTATGAAGTAACATAAAAAACACTTTGAATTCCCTGATAATTCCAAGTTTTTCCAGATAAAATAAGATTCCCTGTTGATACCTTTTAAAAATAATCCCTCAGACACATTTTTGCTCTGGCCAGATAAAGTTGTGACCATTTTTAATAGGTATGTTCCCGAACTTGTTTTTGTAAGATTCTGTACAACAACAAGTAAAAGTATGTTACCGTACTTTCTGAACCAAATTATTTTCTAACAGCACCTCACAGCAAAGGCAAAAAGCAAGTACGGGAACAACCGAATGTAATATAGTGGCAAATACCTTTTACAATAGAATATCATATCGACATACTAGCCGTGATAGAACTTTGAAAAATATTACGTATTTTGTTGTTTTGGCCAGGGATTATTTTTAGCGCAAAGGTCTACTTTGGTGCAAAATGCGCAATAAGCAATCGAAATGATATTTTTCTCCATCCAGTCTTCATTTGTTGTACAAGAGACGCATTATTTTTACGTCTGTCTTCATTATTTTCTGAGATTCGGATTACCTACGACGTTTCACTATCCAGCGTTTGTTGAACAATCCTCAAACTTTCTACAGAAGCAACGCATAGAAAAAAATGCGCATCTCAGAATCAGATCCCGACAATAAGCGGGGAGACGTTCAATTCCCTCCGAAAGTAAAAACAAAATCTACAAGCTATCATGTGACTCCACTAGAAGAAGAGCAACGATGTGTCTACTGTGAAGGTTGCGTGCACGGCCCATTTATTGCCACGCCGCCGTATAACAGCTACCCAATATTTGTCACAATCAAGTCAAACCTCGGTGAAAACTACTACCTTCCATTATAATCAATCATCGTACGCCCGTCAAGTACCCTCAATCAGACACCGTAATTTACTCTCATTCACAAACAAATAGATCATCATCATCGTGCGACATAGTTTGGATGTGTGTCTTCTTCTTTTTTTTCCTAACCTGGCTCATTTTGTAGCGTTCGCGTTCGTGACGTTCGGTGACGTTGACGTAATGAAGCAATTCGGAAGATCCAACCAGCTCAGTCGAAATTCTTCCTCCCAAATGGGTCGCCTTTCGTTTCTACGAAACGAAACAGCTGCTGCCACACGTCTTAAAAAAAAGAGTTTTCTTCACACTACTTTTCTTTCTGACACGAAATCAGCATCCACCGGGGCCGGAGCAGCGTCAGCTGTTCAGCAGATTTCTCGGTGTAAATATTACACTTTTATTCACGGACGAGGACAAGCACGACAGTTGCTGTTTACACTACACTGTAGTAAGGCTGGCACTTCTCCCTTCACTTGACAAAAACAAAAAAAAAAACACAACTAACTTTTCCCACTTTTGCTTACTCCCACTCCTGCTCGGATTTGTCGTTGTCCACTCACTTTGCCGTAGCCGTCGGTCGTGCTTGATTCCACACTTAAGACTTTATTTTAATTTTCAAGTGGAAGAGCTATTTTTAGGGTTCACTCTCAGTTTTCTCGAGTGGACGTTGACTTTTCCTCTCCGATATCCGACAATGGCATGACACGGGCATGAAATCACCTCCTCTTGGGTTGTGAAAACCTGGAATTTTAAAGGACTGTTGAAAAACTTTGCCCACTTTGTTGCTACCTCGGCGGTGGAACAATTCGCACTGACCAACTAATTCAATTAGTTCACCCTAGCACAATTTCAGCTACACTGGTCGATACGATAAATCTATTTCGGAAAACCACGACGTACTTTCCAAAATCCTTCAGCTCACAGATGCGGGGGTAATTCACTGTTCCCGTTTTTCACCGACCTGTGTAAATTTTATGGTGGTGTAATGATTCTTCCCCGACTGTTCCAATTTCACCGCCAATTTACCATCTAAATTAACTACGTCGGTACTTGGCTTCCGCGGGCGGAAAAGATAAATATTTACTAATTTACTCTCTCCCTCGCAATTGCTGCGCGAGGTTATCTTCCCTTCTATCAGCGTTACGATTCAACACCAGCCCACATTCGTCTCAGTACCTGCGGGGGGGACCATTCGGGAATTTAAATCTTTTTCACGCGCGTGCAAACGCAATATCGTGTCCTGGCTGAAGAAAAATGTTCCTTAATCTAACTTTTGCTAACTCGAACAGCGAACAAGCAAGCTCTCCTTCGGTTAACTGTTACCGCTAAGAATCGCGCCAAACGACTGAAAAGTGTAGCACGGGTACGGGAAAGAAACTGAAATATGTCTCAAGCGACGACGGGGCGATGCACTATGGGAACGTTCCATACAAACAGGTGGCCAAAACTATGTTCGTCACTTGAACTAATTGTTTGGACGTCCGTTGAAAGTAACTTAAAGACTGAGACAATACCCATACAAATTTTGCTCAGTTTCGTAAAAAATGCAGTTACTCAAAGCTTTGAAACTGCGTAAGATAGCTGAAACCACCTCTCATAGTTGCACCTATGTTTAGACTCAGCTCTTTTATAAACAGTTTAGAGGACTTTCCCGTTCATTCTCATGTAACATCACATAAATAATCTCAGTGTGAAATTTCATCCACCCTGTCGAAAAGGTAAGGTTTCAAGCAAAAAAAAAGGTGTCTGCTATTGTTTTAGGAACTGAACACAATACGGAAAATTCGCTCTACATCTATGATTTTTCAGTTTTTTAAAACTTTGATAACTTTTATCTTCTGCTAGTCATCAAATTAGGCAGACATATGATGAGGTTATTTTAGGTAGAGTATTTACTTTGAAATGGTGTATACCTATATTTTAAATTGGAGATGGTCTGTTTTTCGATTAATGTCCACCATAGTGCGATGGTGAATGCGATGACGATGACTGGGAGGTACTCTATGTGATACTTAGCTGCTCCTGCGTCTATAGTAGGTACAGGTATGTTTGTAGTAAACGAAAAAAAAAAAACGACACAAGCAGTGTGGACTTGGGTCTTGGAGTTGCTTCTGGATGGACGTGAAGCAAAGGGTGGTTCTACAAAGCGATACATGTGGGGTCGTCTGAATGAAATAGTAGCACCTTCGAGTTTACTACAATTTTATGCAGGGTGGGGCAACTGTATTTTTTTTTTTTTGGAAATTCCAGGTATGTTCCCGGTTTTCTTGACCACAATTCAAAATATTAATAGTTTTATAAATCATGCTTTTTAAAACTATTGAAAATGTAACGTTTGCATTTAAGAAAATGGACAAAATTGTCGATTGTTCATGGGTTTACCTTCCCCTGCACTGACGAAACTACCCATGCAGCATCAATCATAGTAACCCATGAGTCAGCAGACAAAATTTGACAGCTCTATCAGTCGAACTCTATCCGTGATGGCAAAAACAGTGAAGCAACTCCGTTCAGAAGTGTGCGCGTTCAAAGATACGCCCGTTCCGGCATCTACATCATCTTGGCACTATTAGACAACAATCAGAGCATCGAAAGAAAGCCCGGTTCCGGACGGCCGACGACCCTGAGCGACAAGAAGCTCCAAAGGATGTTGAAGAGTGTGGTTACATCGGGGCTACATCGCTGCGTGCGCTTGGCCGGGAGGTCGGTGCAACCGGCCAAACAGTGAAAAAGTTCCTGACGAACATGAAAATACATGTCAGGAAGCGGAAGTCACGTCCACTGGTTTCGGAGCTGCAGGCAATGACGCAGCGGCAGCGGCTGAATAAGATGGTCAACTCGTTTTTCCCGGCGAATCACGACGTGGCGGTGGTGATGGACGACGAGACCTATCTCGCCCTGGATGGCAACGACTGGCAGGGCACTTCGTATTTTACTTCCCCCACGAAGGAAGTGAGCTCCGAGGTGAAGTTCATTGCACACACCAAGTTCCCCAAGAAGGTGCTGCTGTGGCTGACAATCAGCGAGAAGGGGATGTCAAAGCCGCTCTTCTTTCGCTCCGGACTGCCCGTGAACGGGGAAATTTATAATACGAAATGCCTGCCGGAAGTTGCGTCGTTCATCAAAAAATTCCATAAGGGCGAAGACGCGGTGTTCTGGCCGGATCTGGCGTCGGCCCACTACTCGAAGCGATCGTTGGAGGAGATGGAGCGGCTGAATATCGATGTGGTACCCAAGTCGGCGAACCCGCCCAACGTCCCCCAGCTGCGTCCCATCGAGAATTTCTGGGCCAACCTGAAGCGTAAGATTTACTCCAACAATTTTGTCGCGAAAACTGAGGAGGAATTGATAAATAAAACACCTACACGCATGTTTTCGTCCGCCATGGCGAATGTTCCGGTTAACTGCCGGAAGGCCGCTCGCAAGGGCGTAGAATTTTTTTGCAAGTAAGCTTTAACAATTACCTTCTATCGGAAATTTATCAAAAGAAATTATCTGTCTTAGCCAAGGGGTAAGTCACTCAGTATATTGTGCCGAAAATATATTCGCCACAGCTTGGGAACATCCATCGGCACATTTTCAGCATACCTTCGGCACAATCTCGTAGGCATTAGATTGTTTATTGAATAAAATAGGAGCACTGCTGGACAACTGTCATTGAAGTTGTTCAGAACATTACGTGCTGTTTGACTGTATGTTCAGGAACATCTTCTAATTGAATACACCAGAGGAACTCAGACCAGCAGTTCACTTATAGATCTAAATACGAAATGTAGGTTCCAGAGTGGGCTCAAGAGAAAGAGGCAGTTGATCAGACCTCATTAGTACCCTTAATTTAAATAATGCTGCAATTCCCACAAAACAAACTAAAGAAGTCTCTTCATCACCCTCTATAGTTGGTCTCCAACAATGCTCCCCATTGGTTCCAACTTTTTCCGGCCGAAAGGCTAGGTTTCTGGTCTGCCTTTGCCTTTGGCTTGCCATTATAAAACACTAAAACACAGGACTTCTATTACCCTAAGGATCACAAAAAACCGAAATTTCGCACACTCGCCACTTCCCGCGTCATCCTCAATCCGATTTATCCTTGCGATTTCGAACCAAAATATTCAAGGTGTCTGAAATACCGGGTTGCCGGAATGGGTGTTTTACAAACAATCGCAGCTTGCTCTATGACCGGCACAATCGACATACTTGCGGCACACTGACAAAAAAGATGACCCAAGATTGGTGTGCGGAGTGACCTACCCCTTGGTCTTAGCTTTTTTTTATCACCATCCGAAAAAGTCAATTTTTTTAATGGAAACGTTATTATAACATATTTACAGATTTTACTAAATTTTTCAGTTTCAAAACAACACGCTCTGAATTATGTTTATTCTTACCCTTCGCTGAAATTTGAATGTTAGGGGAAGAGGAGGTAAAATTGACATACAGGGTAAAAAGAACATTTGATGATTTTAAGTGCTTATGCATTCAAATATCAATCAAGTCAACGCACAGGTCTTATAACAATGTACCTTTTATTTAATTCACATTTACATATTTTAAATGACCTCACCGTTTTAAAAATCAATAGTTCATGTTACTCCCTGTTCCCCTACTAGGAATTATTAGTTTTGAATTGCTGTTTGCTGGAAAAATTATGTTTAGCACGGAAAACTATACATTTCTGGAAAATTCGGGAAAGCACTGATTATCTATTCCTAGTTAATTAGGAATTGGTTTAAATTTTGGCAAATAATGAATTAAAAAATCCAGCGGTTTGAATCAACAAAAAATCAAAAAAAAATATCTTATTCAAGCACAATTTTGATCCCAACGTGATTTTAAGAACAGATATTTGTAAACAACGCTGGTCTATTAAAGCTTGGCAAACCACTGCAATTTATTTAATCCCGTTAAATTTAGATGGTTCTGTATAAATGTTTTAATACAGATTTCAATTTAAATTATTTGAAGTTCTCTAAAATCTAGTTCAGTGAAGTCAATTAAGTATTAAAACAAATTAGAAATACATTGCACTATGGAGAATCAGGTGGCTAATAAAAAGAAGATTGACATTCTCCGATTCTAAATATGTGTATACCATATCATAGCAGATTGTCTAGCTAATAAAATCTAAATATGTGTCTGCATAATTTGATGACTAGCAGAAGATACCACTTATCAAAATTGAAAAAAAAACTGAAAAATCATAGATAAAAAGCATATTTTCCGTCTCGTATTCAGTATCTAATAAAAATTGCAATACACCGTTTTTTAGCTTGACGCCTCATTTTTTTTTGTTAAATTACATGAGAATTAAGATAGAAATTGTGGATTTTGTGTACAAATTAATTCGTTAATAAAAAGGTCCTTTAACAGGCTGTCGACTCAATGAAGTAAACCAAATTCCCTGATATTCCTTGATTTTCCAGTCGTTTAAAAAAAATCCAGGTATAGAAAACTATTAACAACTACTAACCAGTGTAACTATAATTCATAGCGATGTGTGAAAAAAAAAACTTTTACCATCTTGATATCAATAAGCAAAACCGACTTGCTTATTCACCGTAATGTTTTCATCACGTTCATGATCCGTTTCCTACCTTACTCCATGTTACGAGCAGAGGCAATTTTCTAAAGGCACAAATTCTACTGCTTCCCTTCCATTTAGCATTTGAAACACTTGTTTTTAATCCCGTTATACAATATATTCCTTGAGCTTATGTCGAGACCTCCTTCGGGATAGTAAGCTAGTTCGCGATCGGGCTCGGCAACCATCTCGGCAAAAGATCGAAACTCAGTAATCCTCAAGTAGACAGTTGTAAATAGTTTAGAAGAAGGAGGAACGTGGAGCCAGAACAGGACCACCACCTTAAGGGGGAATCAAATTGGATCTATTCTCAGAGTCAAGCGACACGAATGACTACACAGAATAATATCCACACTGAAAACTCAGTTGTGAATTGTCACTTTATGGAGAAATTTCTAAAAGTGCATAAGTAACCTACCCTCTTAGAAATTTCTCAATATGAATGAGTAAAAGTGACTCACTCTC
Organism: Ochlerotatus camptorhynchus; assembly: GCF_037179485.1. Classification (NCBI taxonomy): domain Eukaryota; kingdom Metazoa; phylum Arthropoda; class Insecta; order Diptera; family Culicidae; genus Ochlerotatus; species Ochlerotatus camptorhynchus. The sequence continues at coordinate 10,857,359 of NW_027040818.1, read as the reverse complement.
TGATTAAGATTCGTTTTCAGTGCATCACCATTCGAATGTGTCGTAGTTTACATTTACAATTACCTACATAGCCTTAGAATCTTTTTTTTTTAGATTATTTTTGAGATTTTTAGTATCTCCTCCATGAAAGGTGGGGTCTCAGAAGGAGGACCCCCAACAGAGTAGTTTTTTACAGCGTTTACTTCAAACGAAAATTGGTTCCTGGCTCGATCGTACATTTATACAACATATTAAAGACACAACATTAAAATCTGAACAAGACAGAGCTCCACACCGGGGGACCCGCTAGGGCCCCCATCAGGCATTGTATGTAGTCTACACTGGCTTGACGAAATAAACAAACAAAATTGAGCCCAAAATATTAAGAAATTTCTCGCCCATGTGGAATTAAAAAAGACTAAACTTTAAAATACAATGCAGCATCCTGTAAAAAGCGCTGCCAGTGTGGAGGGATCATCACCCAGCATGTCGCGTATGCTATTTGGAAGCCCGTGGAATTCCCGCAGGTTCTGATACTGAGGGCATACGCATAGAATTTGCTCGATTGATGCTGGAGTTCTACAACCGACGCAAGTTCTGTGGAACGGAGTTCCGCCGAAATTGTGCGAGATCTTTATGTGACCGGTCCTCAAACGCAACGCTGTCTTCTGATCCCGCTGGTTCAACTGTTCTTTCCATTTCCTCGTCTTCCCTTTGGATCTGATGAAGAGGGAGCGGTTTTGGACCCACTCTGCGTCCCAAGATTCCCGTACTTTGCTCACGATCCAGCGCTTGACATCGTGTAACGGTACTTCGTTGGTATAGCGAAAGGGCAAATAGTCCTGCCCCAGCCAGAAAGTCATCTTCAGAATTGCCTGGTATTTCGCAGTGCCCCGGAACCCAGCAGAATACCGTGTTTGGTGGCGCGGACTTCATCGTCGCCTGTACCCAGGGATGAGTCGGGGTCCCCCGGATGTCAGGGCTTGTATGACGCTGTGCGAATCCGTTGGATTCGGTCGGTTGGAGAGCGTTGTAGCAGCGATGAAGATGGCAGCAGCTTCAGCAGAGAAGACAGAACATTGGGCGGTAAGCTGCAGCCGGCCCGAGAGCGAGATCCGTCCGTGTATCGGTGAGTGTGCTTGGGGTATTTTTCTCCTAACATTTCAGCTACAGTCCTTTTCATGGCCACGGAATTGTCTCCGGCTTTGAACCTGTTCTTAATCCGGCTTTCGAGCATTTGTCTCCATGCCAGTGGACCCTGGACACTGGGGGGGGGGGGGGGGGGGAGATCTTCGTTGGCAGCCGTGTGGAGGAGTCTGTTCCCCTCGTCGAGGAGGAAGATCCCTTGATTACCGGATGTCTTCGAGATGAAAGCAGCGGCATTGGTTGTGATAGCTGCGGTTATACGGAAGCGGGAAGGCAGGATGCCTGCGTCGATGCATGCCGCGTCAGCGGGCGTGGATGACAGCAGGCCAGAGACAATCCTGACGTAGGTGTTGTAGACTGGTGCTAACGTAGCTAAAAGCTTATCCGTTGCGATGCCGTATAGAAGGCGACTGTCGATAATTGAACTCGCTACGTGAAAACGGATGTTGCGGTTGTTCGATCTATTCTGTCGGGAAATGGTCCGGAAGAGATTCATTCGGCCGCGGCAATTTTTCTTGACTGCACTGAAACGCTGTTCAAAGTTGAGGAATCGGTCAACGAGAACTCCCAGAACTCGGACGGTCTCCTTCAGCGGTATGGACTGGTCGTTGATTTTGATCGGTGGTCCGCTAATTCTGTGTCGAGAAGGGCAGACATGGCACCTGATGCTTTTAGAGGGTGATAATTCAAAGCCTACTGAGTGGGCCCACCTGGCGACGGAGGAGACTGCCGCTTGGGCTCTCATCCTTGTACGTACTGGCGTGGGTCCGGTGGCAGGGCTGGTAGCAATCACTGCTGTTAAAAATAGTGATTTTAGTGACCATTTTGATGAAATAAGTGACCAAATAGTGACTTATAGTTGTAAAAATAGTGACTAAAAAGTGACTTTAAAGTGAAAACTCTTAGGAATTTCTGAGGAGCTTCAGAGGAAAATTCCAAGGGCATTCTAGCATAATTTCATAAAGTTTGTGGGAGAAAACGAATCCGGAGCATAAGTCAATAAGACAAAGTAATTTGTGAGGAGAAATGCCAATTAATTCTAAGGAGACTTTCAATGTGAGTAGAATTCCAAGGAAAGGAGTGAGATTGAAAGAAAATCTGAAATTAATTCAATGAATATTCGGATAATCTTTCGAAAGAGTTTCTTATTGTGGAGAATTTCAAGGGAAACTAAAAGAAAATTGAATTCGGAAGATAGCTTCACCAAAATTTTGAGAAATATTTCAATGGAAATCTCCGTAGAATATGGAATGGACTATTTTGAGGTTTTCAGAACTACTTTTCCTGAAGTTAATTAAACTGCCTTGAAGTTCTTTTGTAGTTGAAGAAACTAGCCTGAGACTCACAATACTGCTCATCAAATTCTTAAACTTCCCTGAGCTTTTTAGGAATTCCTAAAGTTTCCTAATTTGTTTCAATGATCATGGATCTCCTCTAATCGTTTAACAATTCGCTGAAGTTCTCTAAACTTCTATAAAATTTATGTGACTTCTCTAATGCTAACGTAACTGCTCTGAGGTGCTTTGTTCTTTTCTGAAATTCTCAAAACTTCTCTAAAGTTTTAGCAGTTCTCATGAATCTTGTTGTATTGCGCTGAATTTAATTAAACCGCCCTAAAAATGTTTAAGCTTCAGTTAGCTTCTGAACGTAAGCGAAGACCTCAATCAACTTTTTAACGTCTCTGAAGTTTATTTGAAAATCTGGGAACTGCTTTAACTTCCCACTAATTTTCTGAAACTAAAGGAACTGGCCTCTTCAATGTTCATAAAAAAATCCTGAAGTTTGCGGATCTCTCCTTAAGCTCCATAGATTTCTATAAATTTCTCGAAATTTTTGTGAAAACCACAGTCTTTCTGTAAAGTTTTCAAAGTTTTTCTAAATTTCTGGAACTTTTGTGCTACCATAATTTTCATGGCATTAGAACGAAATAATTAATATAGTTCTATGATTTTCATTGAAGTTCTCAAGATTTTTTTTGAAGTACACTTCCCTTAAATTATCGACATTTATTTAAAACTTCTTCAATAGTCTAGACTTTCCTGGTGGTATTTAAACTGCCTAAACGATTTTCGAATTTCCTTAAAGTTCTCTAGACTGTCCTGAATTTTCAGTATTTTTTTAAGAACCCGCAACTTTACTGACATTCAATTATTTGCCTTGAAGTTTCGACAATTTCCCTTATGTATTATAACCATTATAAACGGTCCCTAATTTTCCCTGAACTTATCAGTGGTTACCTGAAGTTCTTTTAATTTGTTTAATAGTCCGGCAATTTGTTTGATATATATTCATAATTTCCTGAGTTTGTCGCAACTTCTTTAAGGTTTTTACAATTTCCTTGAAATTGTTTGAACTGCCCTATGATTCTATAATCTGTCTTGATGTTCTCGAAGCTTCCCTAAAACTTTCAATTCTATTGAAGATCTCGGTTCTTCTGCTCAGAAATAAATGGAATTCCCGTAAAAACCTGTAAATTTCCCTGAAATTGTCTGAACTTCTAAGTTTCTGAAATTTTTCTGAAGTTTTCATAAATTCTCTGAAGGACTCTGTACTTCCCTAAAATTCTCGGAACATCTTAAGGGTTCTCGATTTTCTTTTCAGCATATCATGGAACTGTCCTGAATTTTTCTAAATTTACGATTATAGATATTCAAACTGCTCCAAAAGTCTGGACTAAAGCTGCGGAAACTGCTCTTAAGGTCTGAAATTCGCCAAAAAATCTCTAGATCTCACTTTTCTGAGGTACTTAGAACTTCTTAAAAAATTGCACAATACCCCTCATGTTTTCTATATTTCTCAAGTTCGCTTGACACATGTGAAGTTCTCTGAAATTCTAGGAACTTCATAAAAGTTCCCGAAAATTTTCGGATGCTAAAAGAACCGCTTTGAGGTTCTTGAAGCTTCCAGTAAGTTCCCCATATTTTCAGCGTATTAACTTCCCTTATGTTCCTGCAGTTTGTTTATGGAGCTTCACTGAAATTCTCATCATTTCTTTTCATTATTCATTAATTCGCCAAAGTTAATACGAAATTTTGAAAATTTTGAAACTTCAAGATATTGCATAATTTTAGATCTTGGAATTGTTGGGTAAGTTTTTTACAACTTTATTAAGTAAGTGATAAACTTCAACATTCAATAGATTTGATTGTAAAGCTGTTTCTTTAAAACTGATTGACATGTCTTAAAAACGTTTGGGTAAATTGCTGTTGTTTTTGATCTACAAAAAAAATATTTTTAACGCATTTAAAAATTTAGCTTTATTATAAACCTGGAATTTATCCGTTAAAATACTGGAAAAACTTGGAAAAGTAATATACATTTGTTTAGAAAAATGAATAGACACCTGTAGATATAGAAAGACGATTAAACGTCCAAAGCAAAGAGCGGTTGAACAAGAAGTTCTGGATGAAGTGAACGATGGGTCCATTAAGGCCCCAGTCGATTAGTTGCTTAAGGACGAAGGGCGTCCACGTTCTGTTGAAGGCACGCGAACAAAAAAATGAATTCATGTACATTCCCATCACGCATGCAGTTTGAAGAGTTCCATAGCACTGATAGTGAGGATATTTGTAACCAATTTGCTCGCTTTTTCCAAAACACACTTAAGAAATCCAATAATGCTCTCGATTTGAACTACTTTTCTTACCTACATGAAGGGGAAAATAACGTATCAGTTAATAATATCACTGTTAAAGAAATTTTTGTGACCATCACGCATGTTAAGAACTCGAAATGTATTTCAACTGTCACCTTACAGAACGAATTATGGTGAAAATGGACCAATCAATAGAATGATGAGAGTGTAAAATAATTATTGTGAGCGTACAGATCAAACGATGTCTAAAGATACAGTAAGGAGAACACTAACTGCTAGGCTTTCATCTCGTTGAGTTTAAAATAATTTTTATTTCTTAGATATTTGTATGTGTAGTCTACATTTATTGTACGGAAACAAGTCAAAAATCCGAAATGAGAAAATTGACTCATGATTTCATGAACATATCGTATTTTCATGTTATGAAAATACACCTTGAATAATATTCATGATATCATGAGCAATGTTTGCGTAACGCACCCAAGATTCCCGAAATCATGAAGCAACCGAGTTAATATCATGAACTAAATTCATGAGTTAAGCTTTTAGTTTTTAAACCAAAACATATAAAAAAATAAAATAAAGCAACAGACTGGATTCGAACCAAGAACCTTACGCTCATTAAACCCATACTTTGACCACTAGCCTATCAGTACTTGTATAAGATATAAGGCAAAAGGCGTATAACAGATACCTATGTAGTGCGGTGAACACGATTTTCTAGGTAACGCTTGAAGCGGTCATGATTCCGCTGAATTATGAAATTATGAATTTCCATAACGAAATCATGAATCATTGTTATGATTTCATGGAATGGCAAGTTTTTTGATTTCATGATTTTTTTATTCATGCAAATTTCAAGATCCTGGTCTTAGAAAGCTGTTTAAGATCATGGGGCTAGACTCAAAATTGTAAGAGTTTTTTTTAGATATTTATTATAATAATTATATGTGAAAATTCCAATCAAATTTCCGGATATTTCCCGGCTTTTATCAGATGTTTGATGTAAGAAGTGACTTTTTAGTGATCGACTAATAATAGTGACATTTTTTTTTTTTTTTTTAAATTATAGTCACTTTAACGCTCTTGGGTCATTCGTGACTTGTCCGGGGGTGAGATTTGAACTCGTGACTTTGGCGTGAGAGGTATGGATGCTAACCACTACGCCGGGGTCGCCCCCTATATAATAGTGACATACCCTAATAAACGGGTACCATACACGATATCGTAGATGGTACTATCGTACCACATACAGTTGGGATTATATCCCGAGTTAGGCGCTTCTTATGGTTATTGCTTATGCGGGTAGCCACTAAAAAGTGACCTGCTACCAGCGCTGTAATTGGCTAATATACAAACTTGAATACAATACGCAAGAAATATTTGGATCCATCGAACCACCCCAACAATGCTAACATAGATATCCTCCTTACATTATACTTCCACCGATTGCTATAAAAACATACATGCTACAAGCTACGCTTTGTAACCATACTGTCCCATCGCCGTCGGCGACTTCATCCGTAGACTCTTCGTCACAATCATCGGCTCGGCTCCCCTTCGGACGTTTGGAAAGACGGAGAAAACATCGCACCACGCCACACTAGTACATACAGTAGTCCCTAGACGATACTACCCACCGCGGTTTCTCGGCTGTCCTTGAACCAGTTACACTGATTTTTTGTAAGTGATTAGTATCAACCACAAAACAAGTAACCTACAGAAAATCAGCTCAATTGGTTGAAGGACAGCCGAGAAATAGCGGTGGGTGGACAGTACCACCCACCGCATAAATGGAGGGATTACTGTATTCTTCGCCGTTGAGTGATGTGCCACTCACTCGGCTCAAGTACTCGGTGAGTGTGTATCTGTGTACAAAATATGAAAGCGAAAAACATCACCCACCATCTTTAGGATGAATGACTGAAGATGATGATGGTGGAAAAATAATAACAGAAACCAGAACCGCACGAGAGATATGGAGAATTGCTGTTAGCGCAAGGAAGGACGTCGTGGGATACGGTCCACTTATGCTATTCTTCTTCTGTGTGAAGAGGAAAGCGAATAGACAAATTTTGAAAAAGGAAAAAAAAATGAATGGTCAATTAGGGGCTCCATGGAAGCTACACGACAAGGTGGAGAAGCGTGGTGTTTCACATAAACTCTCGGTCGTAGTAGAAATAGCCGTCTCTCCACCATAGGATAAGTAGGGGAAATGACGGCTTCGGCATGACAGACTATTTTCGGCAACCCAAATTGAAACACTATTTTCACTGGATTTTCTTACGAAAACACTTCGCTGAATGCATGCAAACGATTCTTTATGCTTTCAGCTTCAATTTGACTATATTTTTACCACTGAGAAAAAGCAATCTAGCAAGGTTTTCTTGAAATGCAACACACGCACTACAAATTGTAGCTGATTTCGAGTTGCCGATAATAGAACAGCAGATTTACATGCAGTTCAAATGGAACGGTTGCCGAATAAAAACTGGTTGCCGACAATAGTCGCTCTCACTAGAGAAGATTGGAACTTTGCAAAAGTGTTTCAAAACAGTTTTTGACAATTCTTTCGACTGAAATTGTTAGAGCAGCTGGCAGCAAAAAATTGTAAACAAACCAATACTGCATATGTGGGCGTTCCTTAGAGAAAAAGGCTATAGAAAGAAGGTCGCTGCTTAGGTTGCCGAGAATACGTAAATTCCCCTATTTAAGGAGTAAACTGTTCTTCCTGCAAGATTAAGATATTCCCCAGCCTCAAAAACACAACGAACGGATCAATAAATCATAAGTTTTTTTCCCTTTGCCAACTGCCAAGATGTTGCTGGAATAGCTTACGATGAAGGCTTTTTCACCCTAATCGACAGTGACAGCCGCATAGCGTTCTTTTAATGCCCAATTGGATCCAATAAAAAGGTTGAAGGAAACGCTGCCTGTCATCCACAAGGAAACACACAAAAACAATAACCAAAATTGCCACCGTGACACACCAACGCCGTGGACCGTGACGGAAGCCCCATTTACTGATTAAACGTGATCCTTTGGTAACCGTCATCTTTTTTGGCAGACAGAAGGTTTCACCTCTCAAAAAAAAAAAGGCCAACATTGTTAAAGTTCTGAAATATTTTGTATCCAAGGGCTTCCCTCCGTTATGCAAATCAGTTCGTCATCAGCTTATAGTACAAACAAGAACGAGTAAAAAACCGAACCGAACTGGAATCTACGGAAAGGGATGTGTACCCAAGTGATTCGGAGCGAGACGAACCCGAAATTCAATTAACGTTAAAGCACAAGAGGCATACTCCTGCCGGGGCCTCCAAAAAGCCACAATGCCACGCATAGGCCAAGCGATGATGGGCTTCTCCGAACTAATTTGTGTCATTCAAGGGGCTATAATCCTTTTGTTGCAGCGTAGGTCCTTACTGGTAGACGGTTTTTCAAAAGTGCTTCGTTTGTGCAAAGTGTGCAATTTCGTTTGCTCAAGGACCACACGTGGGTGGCAGGCAGACACGTGCCAGAAGAAGTTTGTTATTTGTCTGCTTTTGGGCAAACCAAGGTGGGCCAAGGCGAACCAAGTGTAAATATTTGCCGATATTAAAGCGCTTCAGGAAAGTGTATGAAGTGGATTTAATACAGCTGTCCTGTGTACAGGACGCGTAGGTTGTCACTGTACAAGAATGTGGATTTAGATGGCTTTAGATGTTTCCGGTGTTTGGGAAGAGAATGTTATCTCCCAGCAGCGGAGCGTGAGAAGCGATAAGCTTTCACCTTACAAAAATCCCACACGATACTTGACGAGGACAGGAGGGTCGGGGCGACGAATGTTTGGAATGGGGCTGACGGTATTTGGTACAGGGCTGTAATTAATGAAAGATAATACGTTGTTTTTTCACGTCATTAAAAAATGAACAGGAATTCGATGCGGCACGCAATATCAAATCAAAATTTATTTCTGAAGAAAAAGCTGACGTCACGTCAGAGGAGAGGGAAAGAATAATTCGACCGAACGCCGTCAGGTGATGGAAAGAAAGCTCTTTGACATTCTGTTGATTTGGTACGCATCAGGACGCCAGAATTGAGCAGCTAATTAAGTATTGATTTCATTCTTCTGATTGCGCCACAAGATGTCATAGATCCAGACCGTTTGCCGTTCTCAAAATATTGTAATTACGAAGGAATTGATTTTTTCCTGTGAAGAGATGTTCTTCTTCTAGAATGTTTCAAATGCTCATGGAAAAGTAAAACAGTTTAGAAAGACAAAAGAATTTCTAGAATTTTACGTAAAATTTGGTTCATATTGTTTTGGGAAATTGTGTGTGAAATTTCTTCAAATTAAATATGCACTCCATAATTCTCACAAGTTAGCTCAGTTGTCTTTATTGAAATTTTCTTCAAAAATTCTACAGAGTCCAGAATTACCTTAGTGGTCTTCTCTCAATGATATTTAAATTCACCTGAACTATGCCTTGAAAACACACTCCCTTGGAATACTTCCAGAAATTTATTAAATTTCTCTTCTATGTAGTTCTATTTAGTTGGAACTCTTCTATGAATTCCTTTGGAGCTCTCATCAGAATTTGATTCCAATGGAGTTCATCTCAGTATTGCCATGAAAATCTTTTCAGAATTCCCATGGAATTCACCTCCCATTTCCCATAAAATATTCCCTGGAATCATTTTAAAGATTTCTATTGGAAAATGCCTAGAACTTTCTATTACTTTAATTTGAATAGATTATTACCTAAAACTTTCGAGAAATTCACCTCAGATTATCCACCGATATTCTCTAGGAATCCTCCACAGTATGTTGAAATTATCGTTAGAATTTAAAAGCAATTCTCCTCAGAACTTCAATTCTATGTAAAATGTATTAATTCAGATCCTGAATCTTGAAAATTCCTTCTAGGCCCAACCCAACCTTGATCTTTGTTTCAAATCTAGAAACTTGAATATCTGGAATCTTAATCTCATGAAAATCTGAAATTCTCTTGAAAATCTGAAAATCTTTTGAAAATCTTCAGATTTTATTTAACATTTTTGAAAATTGCATCAAAATTTATGTCTATTCAAATAATTTTCAGAAATCTCCATAATCTTGAAGGTTTTTGTTGGTCCGTAATCCATAACAGCCTGAAGTGTGAACAAGTAACTTTTATCTGGGTCATTTTTTTCGCACAAAACCTTCGGCTATACCAGGGCTGGTAGCGATCACTGCTGTCAAACATAGTGATTTTAGTGACCATGCTGAAGAAATAAGTGACAAAATAGTGACTTATAGTTTTAAAAATAGTGACTAAAAAGTGACCTAAGAGAAAATAAACGTTTGATGTTTTAGACTTATTCAACAAGTATAAACACTTATGTACGATATGAACCTTCAAAACGAAAAATTCAATAGAAAGTTTATGGCCAAACCCACGGTATTAGTCAGGATGTCTACTAACTGCAAAAACCTGGAAAACCGGGAATCCTCAGGAAATTTCATTTTTTCTTAAAATACCTGGATGGCTCAGAGAATTAAATAATTTTCTTACTAAGGATATTTAAAGAAAAGAATGGATTTGAAAATACAAGCATTTAATTTTTCTCGTTATTTTCATTCACACTTTGACCTTTATAGATCCACAGTGGACTAATATTAAGTAACAAATAAATTTAAAAAAAAAAACAGAGGGTTGAAATGTTTTTTTTTTTGGTTTGGAACATGCATGTTTTCTAGACATTTTAAATTTGAACCAGTTTTGGACTTAAAAGCTATAATACTTCAAGAAATTTTCAAGAATCTGGAGTCAAGATCCATGCACAGTTTTAAAAGCTCGTTGAATTTTATTATAATTTCTAAGGACCTCATTCATTCATAAATCTGGGAAAAAATCTTTCAGAAAAACATCAAATGTAATCTGCTTTTAAGGTAGTTTTGAGGAATTTTAGATTTCTTGTGAAGCCTGAAAGTTTTGAGTAGAATTTCAAGAAACCCTGAATTGAATTAAAAGCTAATTTTAATGAAAACTTTGAAAATTTCTGAGGAGCAAAACTCCTTCAGAGCAACATTCTAAGGGCCTTCTGAGGATAATGTTATAAAGTTGTGGGAGAAAACGAAACCGGAGCATAAGTCCTTGGAATCTTTTTGAAAATACTAAAAGGAGAATTACAATTTAATCTGAGAACAACACCAGAACATCTTCGAAGGAATTCGGAAAATAAATTCAGGATGGTTTGCCAAACAAATTATGAGAAGAAATCTAAGGAATTTGTGAGGAGAAATGCCATTGAATTCTTATGAGTCTTTCAATGTGAGTAGAACTCCAAGGGAAGGAGTGACATTCAAAAGGAGAATTTAAAGGTAATTCCGAGGAAAACTAAAAGAAAATTGAATTAGAAGGATAGTTTTATTGAAATGTTGAGTAATATTTCAATGGAAATCAGAATGGACTATTCTGAGGCCTTCAGAACTACTTGAAAGTTTTCACTGAAGTTAATGAAACTGCCTTGAAGTTCTTTTGTAGTTTGAGAAACTAGCCGGATGCTCACAATATTTCTCATCAAATTCTTAAACTTCCCTGCACTTTATAGGACTTTCTAAAGTTCCCTCAATGTTCTAACGTTGCCTTGAAGTTTCGACAATTTTCCTTAAGTATTATAACCATTATAAACGCTCACTAATTTTCCCGGAACTTATCTATGGTTACCTGAAGTTCTCTAAATTTGTGGCAAATTGGCAAATTTTCTGATATATATGCATAATTCCCTGACGCTTCTGACGTTTTCGGATCAATCATAGAATTCATGGAATACCCCAGAGAGACTTACATCTGCAAATTTGCTTAAGTTAATGGGATTATTCTTAAGCTATCTGATCGTCCTTGAAGTACTCGGAACTTCGCTGAGTATCATGAAACTATCTAAAAGTATCTAAATTAATAAGAAGTTCTCTTGAATTTCTTGAAGATATCACTGCTTGCTAAAAGTTCTTGCATTTTTTTTAATTAATGTATCTTCGCTGATTTTCTCTAATCAATTTAGATAAATTTTCGCATTTTTTAAAGTGAAATATCCATAGTATAACACGCTTCATATAATTTTCATCACGTTCCAGAAATTGTCTCGGAGCTTTGCAGAAGTTTCCGGAAATTCCCTGAGTATCTCGCCCTTTGATTCTCTGATCTGTCTTCCCTAAAGCTCTCAATTCTATTGAAGTTCTCGGTTCTGCTCGGAAATAAATGGAATTCCCGCAAACACCTTTAAATTTCCCTGAAATTATCTGGACTTCAGTGAAGTTTCTGAAATATTTCTGAAGTTTTCACAAATTCTCTGAAGAACTCTGTGCCACCTGAAATTCTCGGAACTTCTTAAGTGTTTTCGATTTTTTTTTAGCACAACATGGAACTATCCTATTGCTCTTGTGAGAGCATCGCGACTAAGTTGCGTCATACGGCTGACCAGGGCCCCTTCTCCAATATTCATTGACGTTTTTTTGAAGAATAGGGTTTTTGATCTAATTTCCGTCCTACTAAGCACAACCCGCGCTTTACCTCTCTTTTCTGAACGAGTTCAAACAAAGAATGGAATATTTCTATCAAAGATGAATTGCAAATTTATTCACCTTTCCATACGTACCCTTGGATTTGATAAAGAGTCACAAATTGATGAGATATTGTCTAAAATCTAACACTGCTTCTTGATTCTAAATTCGTTCTACGAGTTTCAATTCCGTCTTAACGCATTGAAACGCCATTAGATTTTCTTCGTCCTACGGATAAACGTAGAAAAAGGGGATTCGCTAGGAGCGCTTCTTTTGTTTAGAGAACAATGAGCGTAAATATTCATACAATGCGCTCTAACAGGATTTATGTTGTAGCTAATGAACTAACGCATCGAGAAAAACGTAATATTGATTTGTGCACGGTGAAATCAATGATATTATTGATCTTTTCTGATCGATAGAACGGAAATGGGCGATTACGACGAAGTAGCGCTCTTCCCTAAACATTATGTTTTTAATAAAAAATACTAAATTCGTTGAAAAATTTTTTTTTTTACTAGCTATATATAAATTTCACCGTTAGATCTTTCAACTGCTCCAAAAGTCTGGACTAAAGCTACGGAAACTGCTCTTAAGACTTGAAATTCCCCAAAAATCTCTAGATCTAGCTTTTCTGAGGTACTTAGAACTTCTCAAAAATTTGCACTATACCCCTCATGTTTTCTATATTTCTCAAGTTCGCTTGACACGTGTGAAGTTCTCTGAAATTCTAGGAACTTCATAAAAGTTCCCGAAAATTTTCGGATGCTAAAAGAACCGCTTTGAGGTTCTTGAAGCTTCCAGTAAGTTCCCCATATTTTCAGCGTATTAACTTCCCTTATGATCCTGCAGTTTGTTTATGGAGGTTTACTGAAATTCTCAGTATTTCTTTTTATTACTTAGAACTTCTCCAAAGTTCCTTCAATAAGGAACTTAAAAAAATCAATTATGTTTTTCCTTGATTCTGGCACTTTGAAATTTTTTAATATCTTGAACATTGAATACGAAACTTCAAGACATTGAAAAATTTTAAATCTTAGGCTTACTCAAATTAAGTAAGTTTTTTAACTTTATTAAGTAAGAAATTAAGTAAGTGTTAAACTTCAACATTCAATGGATTTGATTGTAAAGCTGTTTCTTTAAAACTGATTTCCATGTCTTAAAAAAGTTTGGGTAAATTGTTGTTGTTTTTGATCGACCAAAAACAATCATATTTTGAACGCATTTAAAGAATAGCTTTCTGATTATAAACCTAGCATTTATCCGTTAAAGTACTGGAAAAACCTGAAAAACTCAGGTAATACTATTTAGAAAAATGAGTAGACACCCTGTAGATAGAGAAAGACGATTAAACGCCACAAAGCAAAGAATGATCTATCTTGAAATAAATTCACGCTAAAAAAGTTGAAAATAGTGACTTATTACAAGAAAAGTGACTTTAGCGACTTGGCCTTAAAAAAGAGACTTTTTAGTGACTGGCTTGAAAAAAGTGACCAAGTCACTAAAAAGTGACTCGCTACCAGCCCTGCTATACGTTCCTATTACAGGGTGTCTACTCGTTTTGCTAAATAAAATTCCCTGAGTTTTACAGGTTTTTTTTCCGAAACTTCAACGGAAAATTAAAAAAAAAAAACCTTAAAAATATGCTACTTAGGGTAAAACAATAACTTAAGTGCCACAAACGTATCAACTTGTTGTGCATGTAACTGAAAACTGATGCGACTTGAATTTCCTATGTCACCAGTAGAGTCTCACGAATTTTGGTTTAGTGGAGTCGCGACAATAACTAAAATATCATAAACAATTGTAAAAGAACAGCTTTTTAATCAAAACTAATAAAAGTAAAAATTTAACATAAATAACAAACAAAAATAAAGACATATACTTTAAATTAGGAGCAAAATCTAAAACTTGTTTCATTTATGTGAGGATAATTCTTTAGATTCCATATTCTAGACCAAACAAAATTAATTAGAAAACTATATTTATAAAAAAAAAAAAATTGTACAGATGAAATTTTACATGTAGACAAATTGAATAATCATATTTTAAATGTTGATAATTAGTTTATTATTTATTCATCATAGGGATATTGAACCTACTGCCAATTAATTTGTTTTGAACAGTTAAAAATTTGAGTACAGGATGCTCATTATGCTCCACTTGTTCACTATGCCCCTCCTACACGTACTGAATTTTAAATACAGTCAACTTCCCACAGCTTGCTATGCTGTAACTCGATATTTTCTATAACTCAATGAATTCTGTGGTCCCTTAATTTTCCCATGTATCGTGCTCTCCATAAGTCGATATTTCTACAAGTCGATGCCTCCTTTGGTCAATGATCTATGTAGTGTTTATTTGATTCTACAGACATATCAACTTTTTACCTATTGGACGAATTTTAGAAAAAAAAATAGTGGGAAATTAATGATCTTTATTATGACTAAATATGAGCAAAATTTCAAGAAGTTTAGCTCATTGCATTTGAAGATATTAAGGTAATTCAAGAAAATAAGCTCTCACTTTTCAAAATAAGCCCAATACGGTACCAATAATTGATAAATGTATGATAATTCAGCAACCAAAAGTTCCAAATTGGCCTTTTACAGTTATTTTTCTAAAATTTAAGGACATCTGTACGCTCAATTTTGAGATACTCTGTATATACGGACCTTATATTAAGAACGCTTAGGCCAACATTAGCGACATGTTTGATTCTCGAGATAACAATGATGAATTTCATCACTATTGTTTAGCGGCGCCGGTGGTGTAGTGGTAAGCGTGATTGCCTCTCACCGCAAAAGGCCTGGGGGTTCAATCCCAGTCGGCGCTGCCGGGATTTTCTCGGAACCTCTCTGATCACGCCTTCCTTTTGGAAGGGAAGTAAAGCCGTTGGTCCCCGGTCCATGAGTTGATGGGTCAACAGGTAGCGTCCAGGTGTGAGAGCTGCCTCCCTGACGTCAGTAGCACAAATCAAGGAAAAAAGTCAATTTTGATTAAATTTCAATTGATTTTCCTATTCCAGAAAAAAAAAACATTTTGGAGAAAACATTTACGATTTCAATTCAAACGACCATAAAAACTACATTAATTTATTGAAAAAAAAAGCCTGAATTCCCGATTGAACAATGGAATTCCCCACTTTTTCCCGCATTTCCCGAACGGGTGACCCTGCAACTAGTGCCGGATTTAGGATCCGGGGGGCTCGTCCGAGCAAAGTCGGTTAACAAAATGAAAGCAAATCGATATTAAAGTGTGCAATTCCTATCATAATGAAAACTCATTTTGATTTCAAATGTTGCGACATAAGTCTGATATCATATTGTGCTTTCATTATGCAGTCAAGACGTTTTAAATGAAAGCAACTTAACTTGAAGTTCTGCTGTTTACGTCTTGTTTAAAATTTAATTGAAATTCATCTGTCGTTGAACTAATGATTATCGTTTATCTGATTTGTTTAACACATTTAAGGTCATTCGTGACTTGCCCGCGTTGAGATTCGAGCCTAAGTCTTTCAGCTTGAGAAACATGAATGGTAACCATTTACTCTAGGCCCGAATTCAGTTAAACATTATGAATGCAAAATCAGTAATCAATGAAATCATGAAAGCAGAATTAGTTTTCCGTTTGCTTCAACAGTGTAAAATTTTGCTCTCATTTTTGCTGTGTTAACCGTTAAGTCAACCAAAATTAGATCAACTGGAGTATTCAAAATAAGTTACATCATAACAGCAAATTTTGATTTTCAATTTGATCTTCAGCTTTGCTCGGGCGGTGCTGCTATCCTTAGGAAGGCCTTATATGCTTTCGAAGTTTCAATTTCAAACGCGCATTTTTCCTTCTACCATCTTGATATGAAAAACATGAAATATATTTTAACACTCCGAACACGATGCCTGCGGTAAAATGTGTAACGGGAAACTTACATACATACATTTATTTGTACAACATCACATTTAAGATAAGACATAATCAACAATAGTACGCCACAATACTCGGTTTGCGGCTGCCGCTCTCCGTCCTCGGTCATGCCCAATGCTCGCTAGATCACGCTCTACCTGGTCCGCTCCACGCCTTCTTGTGCCATCCGGATCAGTAGCGAACACCTATTTTGCAGGGTTGTTGTCCGGCATTCTTGCAACGACTTTGGCCACCTTCTGGATGCTGGGTTCGCCGTAGAGTGCAGCGAGCTCGTGGTTCATTCTTCACCGCCACTCACCGTTAGATAGTCCTTAGCACACATCGCTCGAAAACTCCGCGTGCTTGCAGGTCCTCCTCGAGCATAGTCCATGTCTCGTGTCCATAGAGGACCACCGGTATTATTAGCGTTCTGTACATTTGGTGCGGGGGTGAATCTTTTTTGACCGTAGTTTCTTCTGGAGCCCGTAGTAGGCACGACTTCCACTGATGATGCGCCTTCGTATTTCACGACTCACATTGTTGTCAGCCGTCAGTAAGGATCCAAGGTAAACGAATTCCTCCACTACCTCGAAAGTATCCCCGTCTATCGTGACATTACTTCCTAGGCCCGGCTCGTCACATTACACCTTCTAGAGCGATATTGAAGAGTAGGCATGAGAGTCCGTCACCTTGTCGCAGTCCCCGGCGAGATACGTATGAACTCGATAGTTCACCCGAAACCCTTACGTAGTTTTGCACACCGTCCATCGTTGCTTTGATTAGTCTGATCAGCTTCCCAGGAAAGCCGTTCTGGTCCATGATTTTCCATAGCTCTGTGCGGTCGATACTGTCGTATGCCGCCTTAAAGTCGATGAACAAATGATCCGTTGGGACCTGGTATTCACGGCATTTCTGGAGGATTTGCCGTACGGTGAAGATCTGGTCCGTTGTCGATCGGCCGTCAATGAAGCCGGCTTGATAACTTCCCACGAACTCGGTCATTTTAGGTGATAGACGACGGAAGATGATCTGGGATAGCACTTTGTAGGCGGCATTCAAAATGGTGACCGCTCTGAAGTTCTCACATTCCAAATGGTCGCCTTTCTGGTGAATGGGGCAGATTACCCCCTCCTTTCACTCCTCCGGTAGCTGTTCTGTTTCCCAGATCCTGACTATCATCCGGTGCAGGCAGGTGGCCAACTTTTCTGGGCCCATCTTGTTGAGTTCGGCTGCGCTGAATGCTGAATGGCATACTTAACTTCCCTCAGCGTGGGAGTTGGGTCGGTTCCGTCCTCTGCTGCACTGACGTAGTCGTTTCCTCCATTGCGCTGGTCTCCCGTGCCTACGTTCTCCTCGCCATTCAGATGCGAATCGAAGTGCTGCTTCCACCTTTCAATCACCTCACGTCCGTCTGTCAAGAGGCTCCCGTCCTTATCCTTGCACATTTCGGCTCGCGGCACGAAGCCGTTGCAGGATGCGTTGAACTTCTGGTAGAACTTCCGTGTTTCTTGGGAACGGCACAGCAGTTCAATTTCCTTGCAATCCGCTTCTTCCAGGCGGCGTTTTTTCTCCCGGAAGATGCGGGTCTGCTGTTTCCGGTTCTGTTTATACCGTTCCACGTTCTGTCGGGTTCCATGCTGCAGCATTACCGCCCGCGCTGCGTTCTTCTCCTCCAAAATCGCTCTGCACTCTTCGTCGAACCATTCATTCCGTCGACTTCTTTCCACGTACCCGATGGTTTTCTCGGCTGCGTCAGTGATGGCTGCTTTTACTGTACTCCAGCAGTCCTCTAGAGGGGGCACATCGAGCTCGCCCTCCTCTGGCAACGCTGCCTCGAGATTCTGCGCGTATGCTTAGGGCGACATTCGGTTGCTTCAGTCGCTCTAGGTTGTACCGTGGCGGGCGTCGGTACCGTACATTGTTGATGACGGAAAGTTTTGGGCGCAGTTTGACCATCACCAGGTAGTGGTCAGAGTCGATGTTAGCGCCACGATAGGTCCTGACGTCGATAATGTCGGAGAAGTGCCGTCCATCAATCAGAACATGATCGATTTGCGATTCCGTCTGCTGTGGTGATCTCCAGTTGTAACGATAGGGGAGGCTGTGTTGGAAGAAGGTGATTGGGCCAGGAAACTTGCAATGTTTGAAAAGTTCAAAAACATGACCAAATCTTGTTGTTCAATGATTTTCATCAATTTTAGAGCGCCCAACTTGAAAATTTTATAGAAGTTAGCTTATTTAATGAGTTTTTTTTTAATTCAAAATATTCAAAAAATATTATAGAGAGTAATTCTGTGTTATTTAAGTTTCAAATACATTGTTGGATTTTTTACTCAAAAGTGCCTTTTTAACCGTGTGTATTTTTTTTTTTTCAGAAAAGGAAATATTTTTAAGTATCTTGTGTCAGACGACATTTTGAAAGGCAGAGACGTTTTCGAGTTATGATTTGTTGAACAATATCGACTAAACCATTTTGATTTGTTTGAAAGATTCAAAATGGCCTAATATTAAACTCATGCAAATTGAAGAAAGTCTGAAATTCGTATTTTTTGAGGATTCCGAAATCTTGAATGCAACGAAATATTTAAAAAACTATTAGGAGCAATTTTAAATGTATTTGTATGTTTTGATTGGAATACACATAACAAATTCAGCATTTTTCAGGAAAGCAACAGTTGTGTTTTTATAAAATGTCCGTTGATTAACCTGAGATTTTGATTGTGCAGAACAACTTTGTCGAATACAGCAAATCTCAATTTCATGTTAAAACTTACCGCAATCATTTGGTAAGCGAAAGCTTTTTGACTCCACGGTCAGACGATTTCTTCGAATGGAAATAAATACACAATCTGTTTCATTATAACCCACCTTCTATAATGTAAGTCGAAGTGAATACACAACTTTTTTCACCAACCGACAGAATGAAAGACTTACCTAGAAAGAAAAGAGAGCAAAAGATATTCATTCATTAATACACTCTTAACTTATTCGAGAAAAAAAAAGTTAATGGATTCGGCAGTAATTGAATATTTTAAGGAAAAATGCTTTCGCTTTAAGCAAACATAAAACAATTAGTTGATTGTATCGTAGGCATTAGAAAAAAAATTAAGTTAGCCATTAGACCGTTGTTTGATCCCAGCAGCGGTATGGGAAGTATCACTTACCAGCGGAAGCGTCAACATGGTTTCCTTCGAATGAAAGAAAAAGAAGCACTGGCGATGGTGACGATGACGACGACGACGACGGCGGTGGCGATGCTCTTTATTGAAAAACTTCGCAGTGTTCTTTGCGAGAAAATTACTTTTTCCAGAGTCACTTGATACGGCTCAATTCAACGTCTTATGGCTTGCGGCCTAGCTTCATTAGCATTTCAGACGAGTACGAGGAATTTCATCTCTCTGCGAAATCAACGAGACATTGTAAAGGGAAGCCACGTCAAATTATAATGATGATGGTGGATGCAACATGTGTTTCTTTGAAGAAATAGGACGAAAATACTCTTCACAAAACCCAAATCGCCTCTGGTCATTGATTCAATTGAAAAACCGACCAAGCTATCGCTAACAATTCATAAACAACACGAAAATGATTCAACAAGTTTAGTTTCTTCCCACCCAACAAAAACAATGTTCATCGAAGTTAAAGATTTCCCAGGAATGCGCCTGATTGGAAATTGGAAAGGAAGTGTAACTTACCACCACCACCGGATAAATATACAACTTCCGGGAAGCCACAAATTCCCTGTCACAAACACGTTTCCCACCACCTACTCAATGATGGGTGAGTGAAAAGAAGAAAATCAAAGGACCGGATATGTCCTCCCTCCAAGGAACCGTTTTAACCGCAGAGATTGCCGTCATTACCGATTCGAAGGTGGGCTTCGGGAAAAGAAAGGTAAACACATTAAAAAAAAAAAAGAAGTAGGTATACATATCGCGGGGAAAGTGGCAAATTAGATCCCACCGCCACCGAGCGTAGGTTTTAGCATCGAAGTGTGTGGCATTTAACGAGGTTCGGTATTATTTGGACGTTCGAAATAAGGGATGAAAAAGCATGACAATTTATGGAAATTCAAATTTCCTTCCCAGAAGGAAATCTATATCAGATCGTCACCAAAATAGGTATAATAAGTGCACCAATTAACTGTTTATGAAAATAACTCTCAAAGATATGTTTTTGGTAAATACCATGAAACATTGATCAATCAGAATTTCCAGTTCACTGACCATACAAAACAAATAATGTCATCGTAATTTTTTTTATATTCGAAAGAAAACAAGCCCGAAGCGACAATGACGTCGAAAGATTATAGGCTCCAACATTCTTAAAAATAGCCTCCAAAACAATAATCGCACCTCCCTTCGCATATCCACCCACCGTCTGGCCGCTGCTAATATGCATAATCCAGCCAGTAACGCTTCCATCGTCGTCAAGCTTCTCCTTTTGACCGAAAAAAAAAACAAGAAAATGGAAAATTATCAAGCCACGCTCGTGAACACATACACGTGTCCAAGACCCAATTTTCTCTCGATCGGTCAAAATTTGCCTTTAACCTTTTACAAAGCAACAACAACAACAACAACAACAAATCGTACCTCATTCGCCGACATTAGTTTGATTAATACTCTGGAAACGGTCGGTATGAAAAATCGAGGCTGTGTGACGTATGGTCTCTCCTTAGTTAGCAATACAACCCGAGTACAGAGGAATAACAAAACCAGAGCAAAATAATATCCAATTTTACTATCAAGGACTATAACATGTTAATAGCTTTATCTGCTATCAGAGCATAATTTGCTATTGTTGTGTTATGATAACAGAATGAGTTATTACTATGTTATTGATTTAATTGATTGAACAACAAACCAATAGCTCTATGATATATGATAGTAAGCTTTGATATTACATTGCTATGTATGTAGCCCCATCCGGAACTTCTTCCGGGATTAGCTGACACTTCGGATACTTCATAGAATTTACAAAAAAATACCAACATAAACAATTACGCAAATAGTTAAAATATTTCAATGGAAATCAGAATGAACTATTCTGTGGTCTTCAGAACTACTTGAAAGTTCCCAAATTTGTCCTGAAGTTAATGAAACTGCTTTGCAGTTCTTTTATTGTTTGAGAAACTAGCCTGATGCTCACAATACTTCTCATTAAATTTTTAAACTTCCCTAAACTTTCCTCAATTTTTCCAACGATCATAGATCTCTTTTAAAGGTTTAAAAATTCACTTAAGTTCTCTAAACTTCTTTAAAATGTATGTGAATTCTCTAATGTTAACGGAACTGCTCTGAGGTTCTCTGTTCTTTTCTGAAATTCTCAAAACTTCTCCAAGGGTTTTTGCAGTTCATGAAGCTTGTTGTACTGCGCTGAATTTAATTAAACTATCCTAAACATGTTTAAGCTTCACTGAACTTCTAAACTCATGGGAAGACCTCCATTAAATTTTTAACGTATCTGAAGTTATCTGAAAATCTGAAAACTGCCTTAAATTTTCACTAATTTTTTTGAAACTAGTGGAACTGACCTCCCCATGAAATTCTTCAATTTTCGAAGCTT
Source organism: Ochlerotatus camptorhynchus (assembly GCF_037179485.1). NCBI lineage: Eukaryota > Metazoa > Arthropoda > Insecta > Diptera > Culicidae > Ochlerotatus > Ochlerotatus camptorhynchus. Next base: position 10,835,646 of record NW_027040818.1, on the reverse strand, counting down.
ACTAAACTTCTTTCAAATGCTCTCGCATTTTGCTAATGTTCATACAAATTCCTGAAGTTGGCGGATCTCTTCTTAAGCTCCATAGATTTCTATGAAGTTCTCGAAATGTCTGTCATAAAAATTCCTGAAAATTTTCGAATGCTAAAAGATCCGCTTTGAGTTAAGAACCTCAGTTTCCAGTAAGTTCGTCATATTTTCAGCGTATTAACTTTCCTTATTTTATGGAGCTTCAATGAAATTCTCAGCATTGCTTTTCATTACTCAGAACTTTTCCAAAGTTCCTACCATTATTGTGAAGTTAATGGGACTGCATTGAAGTACTCTAATCTTTAATAAAAATTAATTATGAACTTGAAATAAATCATTTATTTTTTTCTTGATTCTGGCACTTTGAAATTTTTTAATATCTATGCGAAACTTCAAGATATTGAATAATATTAGATCTTGGACTTACTCAAATTAAGTAAGTTTTTTTTAACTTTATAAAGTGAGAATTTAAGTAAGTGTTGAACTTCAGCATTCAATGGATTTGATTGTTGCAGCTGTTTATTTAAAACAGATTGCCATGTCTTGAAAACGTTTGGGTAAATCGCTATTGTTTTGATCTGTAAAAAAAAAAGCATATTTTCAACGCATTTAAAAAATAGCTTTCTTATTATAAGCCTGGAATTTATCCGTTAAAGTTCTGGAAAACTCAGGTAATTTTATTTAGAAAGATGAGTAGACACCCTGTAGATAGAGAAAGACGATTAAACGTCACAAAGCAAAGAATGATCAATCTTAAAATAAATTCACGCTAAAAAAAGTTGAAAATAGTGACTGATTACAAGAAAAAGTGACTTTAGTGACTTGGCATTAAAAAAAGAGACTTTTTAGTGACTGGCTTGAAAAAAGTGACCAAGTCACTAAAAAGTGACTCGCTACCAGCCCTGCCATAGGTTTTTGATATCTTTTTTTAAATTTTACCTCTTACATCGATCAAACCAATAGCAAAAAGAGTTCTTGGCTAAATATTTTATTCTGCTCGGGATAGCATAAATAAGAAGGGGTGCCTGCGGACGTCATACCTTGATTTAACCTTGCTGCCTTGGCGGCGGCGGCGGCCCATAAAGCCAAACGATGAGAAATTTATTCAAATGGCACTTCTCGACACGCAACGCAAATATCCAGGCCGGGACGGGCTAGCAGCCAGCAAGCACGTGAGCTTAGCCCGGCGACGACCCGAAAGGTAAGTTTAACAGGTCGTTATGGGGTTGTTTCCCCGTCCGTCTACTTCGGACCAGCGTGCATAATTTACGACGAGAAGGGATCACACCTGTGTGCGCTATTGTGGTGCCATTGGAGGTGAAGATTGATACTGGACAATTGCTAAAAATAACATGGGATAACTTTGAAAGATTTCAGGATTATGGTTGCATCATATGGACGGGAGGATGCTTTGAAAATGGGTATTTGCTCACCTGGGATCAGATTTTCCTAGAATTGGACCATAATGATAGGTCAGTAACAAATCACGAAATCACGAATTGGTGTAGAGCAAATGGGTGTAAAGACGCCCAAATAAACCGTTCTGGTTGTAAGTTCTCTCGACTTCCCTGATCCTGGAGAAAATCATTCTGTCCACATGGCGGTCACTTTATGGCCCATTTGGTGGGCTATTGAGGTATCTTTCTATATTACAATGTGACGACCATCTATCCATCTGTTTAACTGGCAATTTGTCCCTTTGGTCATCCCCATCTGTAAAGGAAGGCATGTGTCAATTTAATCATTTGTTGATTAGATCATCTGATAATTTGACCATTTCTCTGCAGCTCCTGCATTGATGATCTGTCTATTTGCAATCTATTCAGTTATACTTTTCCCGGTTTCATGAAAATGTTTAAAAAGTAATCTAATGTTGGCCTATGGATCCAAGATTGGGCCCATCGCTAAAAATCTGCTATTTATCAATTTTATATAGATGAACGCGTCATTGGGACGGTACTAATGGATATTTTTGGTCGCTATTGAAAATATAGTCGATTCCTGAATTTGACCATATTAGGGGCATTTAGACCGACATTACATCCATTTCCCTTTATGTGGATACTTTTAGAGATCTCAATTTGAAAAAGTAAGAGGTTTTATCCAAGACACGACCGTAATTTTTGACGCAGGATTACGTACTCGGTATCAATATTCGGCGACTGTGTTAGGGAAACCACTTTTTCCTATCACGGAAACGCCTCGTTTTCTGATGACAAAATTACGCATTTTCGTACACAAAAAGCACGAAATGTTTGGTTTATTCAATAGATAATTAAAAAAAAGGCAATTCTAGAGTTACGAGATCTTTTAAATCGATGAATTCTTTAGAAAGCAAATTTGATCATTTTCCAAAATTCTAAACTTTTAGCAAACTCTTTCTGATCCTGGAATAAGCACAAGCGAAATTTACGTAGATCCATGCAAAGACCTTAATAAAAAAAACTTACAGATTTCTTTCAGCCAGATACAGATTTAAAAGATTTTTTACGATTAAAATACAGATTGATATTAGAAAAAAATGTGACAACACTGCGCTCATATGGACTGCAGCTCGGTGCTTGCGGGCAGCTTTTCGTTGTGTACTGGAGAACAATGTTCAACGCCACGCGCCGAAAACACTGCTGCTGATGACGAACAACCGGACGCCACCACACTAGAGGTGGGTAAAATAGCTCAGATGGCTGAGCGGATCAGACCCGTCCAGCTCATTAAAGGGAGTCGATTCTTTCGGACAGCTCTATAGCTCACCTTGAAATTATAGAAATTTTGACAAAAATGTGACACGTGCAATCCAGTCTACATACAGATTTTATTTCTGATGTAAATTATTCAGCAGATTTGCTCTCACTTTTCTCGTTTTCAAGCCTTGATCATCAGCTCAGATCTAGAGATGGGCTCTCGAGCTGTTCTATAGACTCGAGTCACTAAAATCAGCTGATGACCCGCGGTTCATTTTTAGGAACCGCAGCTCATCAGCTCACTGATATCATAAGTCTAATGGTGTATTCAGATCTGAGCGTGCATTAGCGGAGCGGAGCAGAATTTGCGTTGGAATAAGAGAGATAACTAGTACTCGTAAATTCGCAAAATCTCGCCCCACGCATGAAATATCGCTCAGAACGGAATCACTCTTGATTCTCCAACACAATTGCTCCCACTATTCTCGGCTTCAGCTCCAGATCATCAGCTCAGATCTGGATCCGGAGCTGAATCGTGAAGAATCGAGAGAAAAAAGATCCGCAGAGCTGGACGGGTCCGAGAGCTGTACTGTCAGTGAATCATTCGAGCCAATGATTCGGATCCGAAGCTGAGCTGATAAGCTGGAGAGAATGATGGGAGGAGAGGTAAGAGCACATATACTGGAGGAATAACAGCAGCAATAAGAGCCGTGTACGTAAATGCATTGGATAATACCAGTAGAAATTTAAGATCGTCTAATCATAGGTACATGTTGAATTTCGAGCGCATCTCGGTTTACGCGGTGGCTGTTTAATGCGCAAAGGAGCAATGCGTGCTTTTTTAAAAATTCCGCGATAAGTGACGAATTGAATGGTTTAGATTTGTGATTGCAGTGTGCTGATGAGCTGCTGTTCCTAAAAAAAAACCGCGCGTCATCAGCTCACTTCTACACCACACACGGTGATTGAATAAGCACCGTTCGGCGAAACCGGGTGGAATTCGATTTTGAAATCTGTGTTAGGGAAGGTGCTTTTCGCAGGCAATCGGTGATAATTTTGATCACCATTGCAACAGTTTGACATTTGTGTAGTATGAAAATTGATAAAGTGTTCTGTTGCTACGCTATCTGGCAACGCTGGTCATCTAACCGATAGCACCGGTGGACCTTAACAGCAGGAGCGATGAATGACAGGTAAAAGGAGAAAATGGGGAAAGCACGTGTGAACGGCGAACTGAAAGTGGATTCCCTGGTGGACTAGTGTCTTATATACAAATACGTTAAATTTAATTGAGAAATACCTTTAAAATTTGTTAAAATTAATTATTCAACAAGTGAATTCTTCATACTAGTTATAATTTACATACAGAACTACCTTCCAGAGTGATAGTACGGATTCTCATAACGGTTGAATTTAATTAGCTGCTAAATCTTAAACTATACCCTACTAGTGGAAATCATTGGATCTAATCTAAAACTACGAAGCCTACACTAAATTGTAAGTTGGTCTACCTTAATTATTTAAAACCTACGCATATTAAAAAAGAATGAATATTCCAGCTTGAGCTGATCTGGAACCAATAGTTTCGTGTTCATTTTAGCAGATTTGTAGAAAAATTTGCAATCGATTGGCTTGTTTAGAATTAAAATTCATCCGCTATAATCCCATATCAGTCCCATATGGAAAAGTAAGCATTGAGAAAATGGCAGTCGAAGTTACGAAGTGCAATTTCATACTAGTTATAATTTACATACAGAACTACCTTCCAGAGTGATAGTACGGATTCTCATAACGGTTGAATTTAATTAGCTGCTAAATCTTAAACTATACCCTACTAGTGGAAATCATTGGATCTAATCTAAAACTACGAAGCCTACACTAAATTGTAAGTTGGTCTACCTTAATTATTTAAAACCTACGCATATTAAAAAAGAATGAATATTCCAGCTTGAGCTGATCTGGAACCAATAGTTTCGTGTTCATTTTAGCAGATTTGTAGAAAAATTTGCAATCGATTGGCTTGTTTAGAATTAAAATTCATCCGCTATAATCCCATATCAGTCCCATATGGAAAAGTAAGCATTGAGAAAATGGCAGTCGAAGTTACGAAGTGCAATTTCTATGTAAATATTTGATAAATAATAGTAAATTAATTGATAATTTTTTCAAATTAAAATCTGTTCCAATGAAGCTTGCATGTTGTGTTATATCAGCGAAAAATATGGCAATTCAAAAAGCAGACCTCTAACTTGAACTATGGGCGACTGAATTTCAGGATGGGACTGATATGCGATTATTTTGCATATCAAACTGACCTGATGTTGTTTTCACATTTTTCATGTTCAAAGTCAATAGTTTTATCACATAATATGAAATTAGATGCCAATTGATAGTGGATAGCGTTGTTATCTCAAAATTGACGAAAATCCATATGCGGCAGCATAAGTGGTCAAAACCTGACAACTTTTCGTAACGCGGTCGATTTCGGTTTTCTTAAATTGCACCCTCAGAATGTTGCCGAAAAACGTAATCCTACGTCAAAAAATCATGGCACGGTTCTGACTCTTCGAATGAGTATTGAGGAGAATTTTAGAGGAATTCTAGGGAGAATTATAGAGGAAATCGATGTCCACCAACTCGATATCAAGTTATAGAATCATAGTAAAAATTAATTTCATGACTACTGTGCTTGTGATTTTGTATTCGATGGTCCCTTCAATAAGGAGATTCTCAAGAAATTTTCAAGGTAGAATTTAAGGAAATGTAAGAGAATTCCAACCGATCCATTTCATGAGCATTTTGAGAAGCATTTCAAGCAAATTCTGTGGAATATGATTGACCGCCCACGGTTGCTACTCTGTTATTACCAGATCAGCTGTAATTACACAGAGAACCAATAGACGTTGCTTGGTACTAGAATTCATCCTCAATGTGTAAAAACTGGTGAACTCAAACTAGGAAATACCAGCGCCGGCCGCGCCCGAACGCAGGTCAAGAAAAGAATGGGTAGGAATGTGTTGATGTGACACTCGCTTTGATAGAAGCTGAAAAATCCTCTACACTTCCACGAGGAATCACTGGGATGTTGGGTAAGAGGGTTGGGTTTACAGCAGGGTTCGTTTTGGTAAACGATAAGCTGAATTAATTTCCTAACGATCATATAACGCGAAGGAGCTTGGGATTGAACCCACTAGACCACTAGGCAAACGAGCTCCTTATTATTACCATGTAGTCAAAGCAAAAACGGGCGCTCTAAGGCCACCGAGCCCCTCACATCATACCGTTACTTGAGCTGTTGTTGAACGGCACTTACGACGATGATAAGTTTTTCAAAATACACGATAAACAAGCGATTTGACCAAAAATCTCGGACTTGAGACCGCGTTTCCTGCTCATAAGCAAGCCAGTGCAACCGACGATCCTTTAAATCCGAAAACTAAAAACTACGAAAAAGCACATAGCTCTTCTTTAAGTTACACTTTCACGCGACGTTCAATGTTTCGATTTGCTGTTTACACATTGTTCAGGCTATCATAACAAGCTATGAACGACGTGACGGTTTGTTTAAGTCCTGGTTTAACAAGTTATTCACATGAAATTGCGCTTCATTTTACTAAATATTACGATGTGTTCCGCCCACGATTTATCAGTCACGATTACCTAAAATAGTAGCGTGGGATAAATCGTAATGTGTTTCCCCCACAAGGCTCAACTATGTTCTTGCATTCGGCTGCATACCTTACCGACAGTATCGCTTTTCTTATGTTCTAACGAAAACCGCAAAATAGATCGCGCGCGATCGAGGTTACGTATTGTTTTCAACTGAAACAAGCTCACCAAATACAATCATCATGGCAGTACCAACACAACCTTAAACAAATTTTGGAAAATTACGAAAAGAAAGAAAAGGAAAAAAATACACTCAACCATATAAAAACATACGTAAACAGGGAATGACACTCTTCCTAATGCAAAACCCACCTTAAAACCTCCATGGAACTCTTTGAATCACAACACATGTGGAAAATTTCTATGATATTCTGAGGGAAAATACTAGAATTTTTTTGGAAAATACTTCTTCAAATTCTTAATGGCATACCAAAAGATTTCTAGGAAAATTACATACGAATTTTAAAAGAAAAAAAATAGTGAAAATTCTCGTGAGAATTTTTAATAATACAATCTATATGTACAATGAATTTCAAGAGTTTTCTGCACCGAATCACAATTTTATAGAGACAATTTCTAGGGAATACCGGACAGAATCATAAGATTATTGAGGGGAATCCTGAAAGTAAAAGTAATTCTGAAAACATTTTGAAATGATCTTAAAGAAATTCTTTAGAAATTTGCAAAGCTGTCCTGAGATAACCTTCAAAGAAATGATTTAGATTTGTTTTTGATTCCATTCACAGGAATTCAAGGTCCAGGATTAACATAAATTAGATTTCGATAATTCAGTTAACTACAAATTTCAATCCTGATCTTGGAAAACCTTTCAAGATTATGTGGCTAGATTCAAAATTCAGGACCTTTATAGGATTTTCAAAATTTGATCCACGATTTCTCACAAGAAATCCGCGACTTCAAATACTAATCCGTGCCAAATTTAAAAAAATATTTGGCATTTCAAGCTTATTGTTTATAGCATACTGCTCTGTTCTTAGTATTCTTTGAAGCACGTCCACATTTTAATTGAGAGATTTCTATGCCTGTACCATCCATGGTATACATTTTGAGTATTTAGTGAACATAATATAACATATAATGAATAAAAGCGGCCTAGCTTTTCTGAAATGTTCTTTTAAGACATTTATGCATTTTAATTTGAAATGCAAATTAACTTAAAAAATGATTAACATTCAAATCCCAATAAAAAAAATAGGATGCATAGAACGAGTTACCATGCAGTACATTTAATTTGAGGTTTTCATTTTTAAGAACAATTATACTAATTCTACTTGAGAATATTTCAAAAAAGTTTTAAGAAAAATGTTTAGGTAATTCCAAAAAAATTGAACATGAGTTCCAAGGATAGTTTCAACAAAATGTCGAAGAAAATTTCTAAGGTCTTCTGAGGAGAACTCCATGTGATTTTGTTTGGGGAATTGCTAGAATTATTAATAATGTGAAGAGCATGGCAGATTGAATTCAGAGAGTTTTCTGCAGAAGATTTTCGATAGAATTATGGTGGATTTTTTTTTGAAGAATATGGTGGATAAGAGGGGAGGGGGATTATGTAGAATATTAGGGAACGTGAGAAGTTTTGAAGTTCCTAAACTAGCGAAAATATTTAAAATGTCGAACTTTGAAATGTAAAATTGCGAACTTGAAATTAATCAAATGGCATATCTAATTCTGAGATTTTGTCACTTTGAATAAATTCCAGATCTTGAAATTTGTTGTGAAGTTCGAGTTTTTGTTTTAAATAAATTAAAATGTGCATCAGCCTAATTTGGGATTAATCATTACCTCATAGATATAGGATGTGTATCCTCAACAGCCTATCCTGGTCACATCCTTGCAACTGATGGGGATGGGGGAAGGAATGTTTACCTTATTATGTTGTTTTTACCTTTTAATTCTAATTTCAATAGTACCGTAAAACGGGGTATCTTTGATAATGCGGGTAACTTTGATAGTATAATGTAAAGATTAAATTTACTCGCGGCGCTTTTTCCAAATTAGAAACATTTGTTTCATATTTTAGCTTAGGGTGTTTCCGTTGATATCGTATATAGTTTTTATAAAGTATGTGCTACATATTTTACAAACATATTAAAAAACAAATTTCGTGTTTTTCGCCTGTTTGAAAAAGCATTCAAACCATCACCTTTGAAATGTATTTCCGATATAGCCATCACAAATTCAATGTTGTATTCTAATTGCTTATGATTTTTTTCTGATTATATACTCATTCAAAGTTTCATATTTGAAGAACAAAATTGTTTAAGTTTCACCCATTTTTTTCTACATTCATTGAGCATTATCAAAGTAACCCCAAATCAAAAAAAACTGAACTTCGGCCACAAAACAAATGCTTTAATTTCCGTTAAACATATTACTAACGAATTGACTCTTGGATCCTCAGTACTTGTTTTAAAAATATAAAACTTGAAAAACATTCATTGCTTTTTTATTTATTATTTATTATTTAGAATATACTTTGAGAAATTGGCTGTCGAACAGTAGCGAAGTGTTGAGCGGCCTAGGAGAACCACAGTCCAAAGAAGGCAAGCAACTCGCAACAGACAAGTCAAACGACTATGAACGTGTTCTCGGACTTCAATGGTTAACACAGGAGGACGCCTTCAGTTTCTCAACCCAAATGAGTCAGGAAATCTGTGATTTGATTCAGAACGACGAACGTCCAACAAAAAGGCAAATGTTGAAATGCCTGATGTCCCTTTTTGACCCTCTGGGACTGCTATGCCACTTCACAGTACATGGAAAGATCCTGTTGCAAGATGTGTGGAGAGCAGGGATTCAGTGGGACGAGAAAGTGAGCGATGACTTGCACAGAAGGTGGAACAGCTGGACGAGCCTGTTCGAGGAGGTTAGAAAGCTTCAAATTCCTCGCTGCTACTTCCTAGGAGCAACTGCCGCACGCTACAGGGATCTACAACTTCATGTATTCGTTGACGCGAGTGAATCAGCGTACTGCGCAGCTGCCTACTTTCGTACGTTGAACTCCGAAGGAATCCCTGAGTGTGTGTTAGTCACAGCGAAGACAAAGGTGGCTCCTCTGAAGACGCAGTCGGTGCCACGACTGGAACTGCAGGCCGCAGTTTTAGGAGCACGTCTGATGCAGTTCGTGGAAGAAAGCCACACACTATCCATCACGAAGAAGGTGCTTTGGAGTGATTCTGCTACGGTCCTTTCCTGGATAAGAGCTGACCATCGTCGATACAAACAGTTTGTTACGTGCAGAATAGGCGAGTTGCTGAATGTCACCGATGTGGAAAACTGGCGTTGGGTTCCTAGCAACCAAAATCCGGCAGATTATGCGACGAAGTGGGGAAAAGGTCCCGATTTGGCAGCAAACAGCGTTTGGTTCAAGGGTCCTGCATTCCTGCAGCTTGCAGAAACAGAATGGCCGAAGCAGCGAACGCCGTCATCACCCACAGAAGAAGAACTGCGTTCTTGCTACGCTCACAAATAGGTAACAATACCTGAACGTCTGGTAGATCTGGAAAGTTTTTCCCAGCAGAACAGGGCCACTCGCGCAGTCGCTTGCGTCCTGCGGTTCATCGGAAATCTGAAGCGGAAAACCACAGGCAACCAACGATCCGTAGGCCCGTTGACGTCTGAAGAGCTGCAGAAGGCGAAGAAACTTCTCATTCGTGATACCCAGTGGCAGAGCTTTCCGGACGAGATGGTGGCGTTAACACGCAACAGGTCGAAACCGGACGAAGAGCAGATACCCGTGGCAAAATCCAGCAACATCTATCCGTTGTGTCCAATCTTGGATGAAGACGGTATTCTTCGCATGGATGACCGAACGTTGGAAAGGAAGCGAAATTCCCGGCGATTCTCCCTAGGAGCCATGTGCCACGTCTGGTGGTCGACAGTTAGAGACAGTCGTGAACGAGGTACGCCAACGATACCACATTTCAAGGCTTAGGACAACACTGAACAAAATCATAAAGATGTGTCAATGGTGTAGGATTTACAAGGCTTCACCCAAGATTCCCCGTATGGCTCCGCTTCCGCTTGCAAGAATGGCATCATTCGTACGCCCATTCACGTACGTCGGCGTAGACTTCTTTGGGCCATTGACTGGGAAAGTAGGCAGGAGTAACGCAAAACGAAGGGTAGCCTTGTTTACATGTTTGACGGTACGCGCAGTACATGTTGAAGTCGCTTACAGCCTCACCACTGACTCCTGTGTGAAGTGCATGCGGCGATTCATATGCCGTCAAGGTTCTCCGGCCGAAATATATTCGGACAACGGCACCAATTTTCAAGGCGCCGAAAGACTACTAAATGAGCAGATCGAGCAGCTAGCCGCTACATTCACGGGTACCAACACAAAGTGGATCTTCAACCCTCCAGGAACACCCCACATGGGCGGAGCGTGGGAGCGGATGGTGCGCTCCATCAAAGCTGCAGTGGACGCCGCATACAATAACAACCGCAAGCTAGATGACGAGGCGCTGGAGACATTCATGGTGGAAGCTGAAGCGGTCGTGAACAGTCGTCCACTCACGTATCTACCGCTTACATCGGAGGAATACGAATCCCTTACGCCAAATCATTTTCTTCTGGGCAACTCAAGTGGTGTGCGGCAACCGGTTGTTCCGGCAACAGCTCCAGCGGACGCTCTACGAACCTCTTGGGGCCAGATACAACAACAGCTCGACGTGTTCTGGAGAAGATGGACCCGGGAGTATCTTCCAACTTTGACTAAACGTCCGAAGTGGTGCGGCGTGGTGAAGCCGATAGCTGAAGGAGAACTGGTCTTGATAAAGGGTGTCCACGATGAAATTGCCACACACAAAATTGATTCGCAAAATTCGAGTTTTCATCCGATTGCCATCAAATTTTCAGGGATTGAGAAATAACTATTAAACTTCATTTTACCATTTTACTCGTATTTTATTTACAGTCCATACGCAAATGCCCGCACCTTGGCCTTAACCCCGGCCATAAGATTCTGCACAACCTGTGAATCAACCGTTTTTTGCATGTAAACCCATACTTTCTTCAGTTCCTCGACTGTCTTCACTACCTTAGGTCGTTTAAGAAGGTGCTGCTTCATAATCGCCCAGTACTTCTCGATGGGGCGGAGCTCCGGAGTGTTGGGAGGGTTGAACATTTTCGGCACGAAATTGACCTTATTGTCCGCATACCACTTCAGCACGTCCTTGGAGTAGTGGCATGAGGCCAAATCCGGCCAGAAGATTGTTGGGACGTTGTGGGCCTTCAGGAGAGGAAGCAGCCGCTTCTGGAGGCACTCTTTTATGTACACCTGTCCGTTCATCGTGTCCTGGGTCACGAAAGGTGCACTCCGCTTCCCGCACGTGCAGATGGCTTGCCAAACCAGGAATTTCTTCGCAAATTTGGACATCTTCTGAGTGCGGACATGCTCCGGAACGCTGAACTTATCCTTGGCCGTGAAAAACAGGTTGCCGGGGATCTGTTTGAAGGCGGCCTTCACATATGTTTCGTCGTCCATGATGCAGCATTCAACTTTCGTCAGCATGTTGAGGTACAACTTCCTGGCACGGGTTTTGGCGGACTTGTCCTGCTTCTCGTCACGATTAGGGGCCTTTTGTACCTTGAACGTTCGAAGCCCAGCCTTAGTTTTGGCCTTCTGGACAAAATTTCGGCTTAGGTGCAGCTTCTTAGCCACATCCCTAACGGAGGCGTTCGGATTTCGGTTGAAGGCCCCAACTACGCGGTTGTGACTTTTGGTGTTGTACGGAATACTTTTTCCTTCACTTCTGGGCTTCCCATCGGTGGTCAACCGTTCCTCGAACCGCTTAATCACTCGCGACACCGTGGAATTCGCGATTCCCAACGTTTTAGCGATGGAACGATGCGAGAGATCCTTGTTCTCGTGATGAATGCGCAAGATTTTATCACGCACGAGCTGTTCTTTCGACTCCATTTCCGCGAGTTTTGATCACAGGACTTTAAAACTTGCAGGATGTAAATAATGCACTATGAACTAAATCCACCCAAATTTTCATTAAATTCTACCCAACGGTTAAAAAGTTAGATCAATTTCATAGTGTGGCAATTTCATCGTGGACACCCTTTAGTTGGCGATGGGAGAAGGAATGAGTGGATAAGAGGTCGTATAGTCCAAGCAATCAAGGGGGTGGACGGAAGAATACGGCAGGCTATGGTACAAACTGCGAGGGGGCTAGTGCGTAGGCCGATGGCTAGATTGGCTAGGCTAGGTCGGTCCTAGAGGTTGATGAGATGAGTAAAACTGGACCTGGTGGCCAGTGTTACGGGGGAGAGAATGTTGGCACAGGGAACACTGCTTGTGACGGTACAGTAGCGGCTCGGGCGACAGAGCTGAAGGAGAGAAGGAAGATGAAGATCTGCTGTGTCATCTATCTAATTATAATAGAATTTCATAGTGAAGGTACGGACAGAAGGAGAAGAGTGAAATTTATTTGGATAAAGCCACCTCCAGCATGGTCTTGCTTTGTAGCAGCGCCTTTACAGACTGAGCTAGTATTCTAGTAGATTCTATTTTTTAATTAATAGAGTATGGTACTCTGGAAATTTGCACAATTAAAAGTGCTACTCGTCAGACAACCCTTTTTTTCGAATAGCACTTTTGGATGAATATAATTTCGCGATTGTATTTTAGGGCATAGCTGACACACGATATTAATGGTTTTTTGGAGCGATTGAAAGATGTTACGATTTTTCACATGTGCGATATTTTTCCACAAATAAAAATCATACTTAAGCTTCACATCATGCTTCAAACATAATGTTCCACGTTTATCTTTGTTCTTTGTCTAACCTCTCCAGAAATCCTGGGTATGAATAATGATCCCCACCACCTTTTCATACACCACGTGTAAAGGCCTTACCATCCAAATTCGATGTTTTAGAAGCATCTTATCGTACGAATGCGGTGTGGTGTAAATCAAAGCAATTCTCCGCCTTTAAGACAAACATAAATAGACAGTGTTCTCCCGGGAACAGACCCGAGAAAATCTCCGGGGAACAACACCCGTTCGGAACGAAACAGAAGGTCTTATGGGGAATTTATATAACGGACTGAATGAATTTCGCAAAAGAAGAATACTGTTGTCCTCTACCAAATATAGTGCCGAAGTTGTTGGCAAGGGAAAATATTCTTTCCCCCGGAGCACTACAATACCATTATCCGGTTTGATTGATTCTCCGTTTCCCATGATGACGCTTTTACGGTGTTGTCTTTGGTGTTCCTGTTGACGAAAAGTTGTGGCGACCAGAAAAATTTAAATATTTTACATAATAGAATCACACCAGAAAACTCTCGACCAAAGCGAAACATCAGTTGCTTCGTTGGGTGAATGATTATTCAGATTTGCCTCCTGCTTGCGTAATCCTATTCGGGATTGTGCTTTAAATTCCGAAGCGGTGGGAACTTGAAGAGCTATTCCGATAACGGCACGGTTCCGGGAATTCACGCTTCTCAAGATCAGCAACGTTCGCAGTTAAGCTGCGAGAATTTTGTATGAACTGACGTCTCTGTTGGATTGCACGAAGGAGCTCTGTATCCCGGGCAGAGGGAAATCCAGAGCAAAATAATATCAAATTTTATCGTCAATGTCAATGTCTATGTTATGTTGTTGGTAAGTTGTGCACTATAACAAGTTAATTGTTATGATATTTTGGTATCATGAATTCAAAAGCTAATATTGATCCGATAGCAGAATAAGCTTGGTGAGACAGACATCATAGCCAGATGTGATATTGATTTGCTATGATTTTTGCTATTCTTTAGATATGGCAACAACTGACTTTGCTATTAATCAGTTATGGTTCCATCGAATTTTAAATTTTATTTTTGATGTTTACCTCTTATATCAATTTAACAAATAGCATTTTTTTTTTAGGTTTCTGTTCCCCAAATTTCATAGTAAAACATGCAATTGATTTGATATTCTCGTCTATTCTAGACGGGCGCGAAAGATTTCATTTGCGCGGGTTGTTGCATTAAGGGTTCTTGGATTTGGCATTTATTTCCCTCCTAGCAAAGTGACATTTTAATGAGCAATTGACTGAAGCTGAATATTACAAGTCTACAGTTTCAGACCGAGTGATTTCATATGATGAATTGCCATACACAGTTAAACACTTTGTGTAAATTTCCGTTACTATGATGTACATAAAAAGGAGCGTCATATATCATACAAGTTAACATTATAGACGCAACTGCCCATCTTTGTAAGCAACATTTCCTGCAAGCTGCTAGTTTACGTGAAAAGGAAGTTTACATGTATGAATGTTTACAACTGATTTTTTTCTGTGTACCTCATAATGGAAAAAAAATCATTAGATCCGACATATACATTTTACACAGCAAGTCAGCAGACTGCGCAACAACAACAGGCTCAACAAAACTTCAAGGTTGATTAAACAAACCTATTTCCGGAGCCAAAGGATTGTAGCTGCGAATCAGAAAAGGCAATTAAAACTTTTTACCCGCCGACGACGATCCCGTTGCATTGAAACAAGATTAGCCAATGGGTTTCATATCCAGCTTCGCAGTAGACACCGATGAAGGGTTGAGATAAAAGTTCCAATTGCATTAGCTCGAAACTCAATGCCGTCCCTCCTTTCGATTCAAGAATAGTCTCAAGGTCAATCTATCATCGGAGCCATGTGTGAAGGAAACTTGTTGGAACCTAATCCGATTGCAGGAAACACATACCTATAGAGACAGGGAATGCTGAAGACTTTTCTTTCCCTTAGAGTAAGCTGGGGCAAAAGATCGACCGCAGTTGGAAACATTAAAATATCTCAAAATTCTCAGCATTTCCATTTATTTCCACCGATGGGCCGAATGATGTTTGGCATTCAAATGACCCTCGCTCAATTTCAATTTCTATTCAATTTACGTCATACTCTAACGAAACTATCAATTCTGTCCGCTTCATAACTTTCGCTAGCTAATACATTTTCCACTAAGTCCCTTATTGATATTAGTAAAACATTTTTCCTTTCAACATCAAAACGAACTTTTGCCCCACCTTACTATATTTTACAAATTCGAATCGTTTCAAATCTCATTTCGAGGATGGTGGAAAGTTTCCACTTTCTCGCCAGACAAATTGGAAATAAATTGATTCATTTCCCTTTGCCGTTTCCTTTCGTATGGATGGATGCACATTGGAGCTTGTACCACAACGAGACAATGCAATGGGGCTTGATTCGATGTTGTTTAAGGTCGTGAAGAAAGGAGTAGGGTGGTTTCGCTAGTGACGGTCAATGTGGTACGTTTACCGACGATGTCTCAGTCAGCAGTCTAAACTGCCTTTTGTTAAGGCTAAATTAGACGTGATTCTGGGAAAAAATAGAAAACGTAATACACTTAATTCCGTTTTACGGGACTTTCATTATGTCGATTTTGCCCTCATGTAGGATGGGTACTGCATTTTTAATACCACCTGATTATTCTTTGATTTTTTTAACTTCTTGTACTAAATTTGGTTAAAAATTAAGATCACATGACCAAACAGAAATGAGTGTTTTTTTTTATCGGTGGTACAATTCTCAGACCCCATCATGAACTAACATGAGCAACTCTTTCCCCTATCAACTGTTCATTAGGTTTATTCAAACTGGAGAAAGCAGAATACAAAGACAAAAGCACGGCAAATCATTGTTAAGGGGGGCATTGGGTGGTGTTGTTCGCTTCTGCACTTGAAAGTTGACGAATGCATTGTAAGCTCCAGATGAACAGCAGCTCACATAACAATAGAAAGAAGTTTCTCTGGGTTGAACAGGAATATCCTTGCTCTAACAGACGAAAATTCTAGGAGAATACACACATAATATGCAAGATGTTATTGCATTTTTCAGCTTGGATTGAAAACTATGGCACATTCTAAAAAATTCGGACACAGTTTGTGCTCAAAAGCTGAGCGACTTGGAAGGACAGACGAATGAGATTTTCCACGAAAACACGTACCGTACTTTGCGTAATTGCTTGTTATGGGCAATGATTTACATTTTTGCCAGAATTCGGCCATGAATAAACAACTCTAGTGACCAACTATCTCTATCTTTCGTCTATCAAACATTTTACTCAATCTAAGCATCTCCTAGTTCAACTTTCTCACTCTAAGATGCTTAATCTGCACCAGGAATCCAAAAAATCTTCATTTGAGCACCATTACAATACTGGACTCTCACTGAGTAGCTGATTCTCCGAGCTTATCAGGCTTTCAAGCATACCAATGAAGGTCCAGAATTAAATCTCATTAATGACACCATAAGAAATTAAATCACTGCTTACCCAGGTAACAATATGATGCTTAACAAGTGTTGTTTAATCGATTTTAATTCAGCCTTAGATAGAATAATTGCTGTACATAGACCATGTTAACCTTTGTTCAGCTTTTAAAAATCTAAATCTGGTGATTTTAATCAGCCAAAAGCTTAACAGTAATATACATAATAAACTTTTTAAGGCATTAAATAACAGTCTTTTCCAACCCTTGTTCAGCCTTCTAGTTTTATTTCAAAAATAATAATGGAAGACCGCTTCATATCTTATGCATTCATATGGAACTGCTTTAACTTGTTGCTGACTAATTGAATTTACATATTTATATTGTTAATATAAGTTTAAAAGTTACCTTTGCATTTCGGGATTCGAACCGGCAGTCGGTGATTCACAGGCATCAACTATACCTACTGGACCATTTAAGCATATGTGTGGCAAAAGGTATGATCATTGACTTGAAAAACGTCAAATTTAAGTTGAATAACAGCAACCGGAAGAGTATTATACAGCAATGCAGAATTGTAAACAACAACTGGTGACAGTAAAACATTCCTCTCATTTTCAAGTGCAGTTAACACAATGTGATCTATTTCGATGGTCATTTGGATGCCATAGTTGAGTAATATATTTGGAATGCGGTCTGAAACTTCAGTGCAATATAACAGATAAAACACAGGAATACAAATGTATACTTCCGACGTCTTCGCAGCCCACATCTACCTGAAGCTATTCCTAAAAATCTCCTTTTCCTTGTCCCTACTGCTGCCACTGCTTGTAATTAGAAAGTGAATTTAGAAGAACTAAAATGTCGGACAAATCAAGCTATCAAAAGATGTTTAACGCATTGCTGATTTGTGGAGTTGTGTTAAGCTTAAATAAGGCTTGTTCAATCTTTAGATCAGCTAACTTATTGAGGTTGGATTATGGGGATACAATTCGCTTCATGCACGACTTATCAACTATATATTCAGCCTGACGTCAATCAGCTTTGTACCCCTTAAATCAACCAATAATCAGCTTCTGTTCTTAATGTTCAGCTTGAATTGTTTCTTGGGTAGCAGCTTTGAATCAATATTCCATCAATCCAAATCCATCATTGAGTAGCTGATTTTCTGAGCTTACCAAACACGCATAGAATTAAGAGCAGGAACTACAAGTATTCAAAAAGATCATCCTCCTCTTGAATTCACAAGAAGACGCACCAACCCATTCTGAGGTAGGATTTCGTCAGGCCGAATTAGGTCAAGCGTCCACTCAAAGACGCGATAAGATTCTTATCGACCCAATGGGTCCGACTGGAGAACTCACTTGCATTTCGGTAGTCCCTCTTGGCCCACTTAATAATCAAAACATCCTTTTATTTGAGTAACTTCCAAAAGTGACACATCAATCATTTGAGCAACCACAAGCTTGCAATCTGATTAAGATTTGATTAATTTAGAAAGATTCTCAAACTACATCGAGCAACTAACTGTCTATGAGCACACCACGCTCTTGCTGAAACCAGTTCTAGTTTCCTAGAATTTTTAGAAAACTCCCTGAGAATTCCTTACTTTGCTGTTTTTTTCCTAGTAGCCAACACCATCATTTTTGCAACTGCTGAGAGCAGTTGAACGTCAAATGACCAGGCATGGTAATTCATTTGCTTTCATTTACATTCATTTGCCTCTAACTTTTTTCTTCGACAGCATTCCGCAAAATGATGTATCGAGATTTTGTAGGTTTTGTTATTAGCTACAACTGTTCTTTACAAGTCAAAACCATATCTCTTATGCATGACGAACCAGAGCGAACAGAGCCACTACTGTTTTTCAGTGAATGTATTTTACATTCACTGAAAAACAGTAACAAGTTCTGCCCGCTCTAGTTCGTGGTGCATAAGAGATACAGATTTGAGTTATGAGCAAATGTTGTAGTTAATAACAAAACTTACAAAAGCTCTATACATCATTTTGCGGAATGCTATTGATGTAAAAAGGTAGAGGCAAATGAATGTATGAAATTAATGCAAATGATTTTCAATGCCTGCAAATGACTAATCGCTCAGACTCGTTCACACTTGTGCTCAAATTCGGCCATTTTGTAAATAGCTTCTTTTTTTTCAATAAATCGTAGCATGAAAATGTCACTTCTAATCGAAAAATAAAGTCTTTCTAGTAAAAATATAGAGTACAGAACTACTTCGGTCTAATCACCCATTTTGGTCCTTCCGAGCAATAAACATCACAGACGTCTATGATTTCGGCGTAAACGAATCAATTATAGTTTGGTACGATGCTTTAGCTGAAAAGTGTTATAGCTTTTGAGCTAAAGCTAAAGTCTTATAGAACGGAAAGAATGAATGTTTACATCCTTTTCTTTTTTTTTCAAAAACAAAGAAAGCACTCCAAGTAAATTAATTTTTCCATTCTATTCAGTGAACATCAAAGAGGTTCAGGGCAGTAGCATCAACTTCAGGAAAATTTAAAATTACTTTCCAGAACAAGCCAATACTTCAGTTAAAAGATCTATAGGACCGTTACGTGAACATCGGGCAGTTCTGATAATTTCAGAGCAGTTCCATGAATATCAGTACATTGTGGGAGCTATAGGTTAGTTTTACGAGCTGGATGGCAGTTTAATTAATTTCAGGAAAATAGCGAAGCTCCGAAAATTTATTGATGATCATAGGCAAGCAGACCAATTTTGGGGAGATCATTCCATTTTTATCTATAAATTACGAATTTAGGGGACATTGGAGGCATTTGGTGAGATCCTTCAATTATACTATATTATATAAACCATTCATTACATCAAATATGATTGATAAATTCACTCTTACATAACTCGGAGCGTTTGGGTACGGTATGTCCACGCATCCTTCCACTCCTGTAGATTCACGAAATGCATCCTTGTTTAAATATATTTATTTAAACTCGAATCATTTCACTGGCAAATGCAACGCAGTAGGCCTGGTCGTTTTGTTGTTTGATATGCTCAGATATGCTGCAAACATCAATGTTCACAAGAAAAATGATTAGGCGTTATCAACTTAATGATTTTCCAGGATGCTTTCTCGTACTGGCTGCGTTTGTATGAGATTAGACTAGATTATAATAGCGAAAATTTGAAAACATGTACCTAGTCCAAACCAGTGCTGGTAAAAATCATTTCTTCTACACTCAACATAGCTGAAAATGAAGACAACCTTAACAGATAGACCAACTACCTGTATGAATTTGAATTTTGACATAACAGCATTCTCTTGATCAAGGCAAGCTCTGAGTATCGAAGTCAACATTTGTTTTGCTTCATTCATGACTGGATATTCATTATCGCCTCTGTTGTTGTCAATATTAATACTCGTCTTCATCTTGGTCGGGATGATTTTGAGGATCAAATGCAAAATTATTATTTTGGTGTCGTGTCGTGTTGGTTTTCTCGCACAGATCGATGGCAAATATTGCTTCATGCTTAATTGATGATAATATCTAGGATCTAGGCTCCGGGGTCGACAATATTCAAAATAATCATTTTGTCCAAAATGAATTTGATTATTTTGCTTCTGATTTTGACAATTTTGGGTTGGATACCCGAGCAAACTCTGAGATCAAATTGAAATCTAAATTTGATTTTATGATTTCGCTGATAATGATTACTCAGGTTGCTGTCGTTTTGGTCGTTTTGGAATCACATTGAAAACTATTTTTGCTATCAGTGAGATCAAACTGAAAACTCAATTTGATATCAATTTTTCCTGTTGATAACAAAACAAGTATTCAATTTCATGTTGTGCTAAGGCAATGTAAACAAACCCGCAGCAACCTTATTCTGAAGAGCAAATGTACAGCAAAATAAAAACACAATTTGGTATCAAATTTGTCAACTGCGTAAACTGAAATCAAATTATGATTTCTGTTTGATGTTGAAATCAAAACTTGATTTCAATTTGCTGCCATTTTGATGCTGGACTTTGCTCGGGTAATCAAGCACCGGTGAATATCAATAAACGCGTATTCGTTGATGTATAATGAACTCATTTGGTCAATTCGCTAGTACGTAACAGTGAAGATTTTCAAAACAAACGCAATTCATCTACACTGGGTTGAAGCGCTACTCCTTGCTTGAGATGGTAAACAGACACTGGTCCAAACAACTACAGAAAAATTTAGGAATTTGCACAGAAGTTCCAAGAAACTTACGGTAGCCCAAAGAACTTAAGGGAAGTTTAGAGATATTTAGGGCAGTTTCAGTATTTTCTGGGCAATTACAGAAAAATTTCTAAGGAGAATATCAGATAAGATTAGAGATCTTCAGGGCAGTCCCATCAACATTCAATTGTAGGAACTGTAGAAAATGTTCTGAGAACATTCTTGGGAACTTCAGGGATTTATAAAACTTCAAGAAAGTCAAGAGATCCTCAGAGATGTAGAGATAGCTTGAGGAAAATTGAAGAAAATTGAAAAATTTCCAAGAACCTTAGATAAGCTAAGTCTAGAGACCTAGAGAGATAATATCGGAGATCTTAAGGGCAGTTCCAATAACATTACTTGATGCTTGATTATCGTGTGTTTTGTGAAACTGAACATCGTCATCAACGTCACCGTCGGGGCCGGTTTTGAATGGTTGCAGTAACAACGCCTTCGTAGCTTGTATGATGTGATATAAGAGGCTTGGTGGCCTTAGAGCGACCATTTTTGCTTACTGAGTAGAACATCATGAGTCTAATCTCAAGCCCCTCCACATTCATTCGTTATTCGCTTTATTTGTTAATGTGAATACATTGGCATAACAACAAATCGATCATTGGTGTGTTGTAATAAAAGGAGCTCCTTTGGCTAGTGGCAAACGTTCAAACATCAATTCAGCTTATCCTTGATGAAAAAATGAACCCTGGTGCAATCTTAACCCAATATCCCAGTGATTCCTCGTGGAAGCGCAGAAGTTTTCTTGGCTTCTATCAAAGCGAGTGTCACGTCAGCACATTCCTACCCATTCCTTTCTAACCAGCGTTCGGGCGCGGCCAGCGCTGGTATTGACTAGTTTGAGATCACCAGTTTCTTCACATTGAGGATGAATGCTAGTTCCAAGCAACGTATATTGGTTCTCTGTGTAATTAAAGCTGATCTAGTCATAACAGAGTAGCAACCGTGGACGGTCAATCATGCTCATGCTGATGCTTATGCTTTCAAGCTTATTGCTTATCGCATATTAACTTATTGCATATCCTAAACTTAGTGTTCTAGATGCACTTCCACAGTTATTAATTGAGAGCTTTCGATGCCTGTACCATTTCTGCATTAGTATAATCATACTCTATGCCCAGGGAAGTCCCAGCCACCTCCAGAGCATGGTTTTGCTTTGTAGCTGCGCCTTTACCGACTGAGCTAAGGGAGGCCTATTTCCCGGATGTCTGCTATTCCCGGTTCATACCCGTTTTTTCGGGATAGTGCAAACTTTTCAAGGTTCAAGGGTTCAAACAGTTTAAAGATTTATTTGTATAGAATAGTATTCCTATGGAATTAAAGGGTGATACGGTAAAAATTTGGTCAATATCAACTTGACGTATTTCTTTCAATTTTGCATTTAAAAAACCTGAACACCCCTCATTTTGAAGGTGTGTGTGTGTAGAATGTTGCTCCTATTTTGATTTTGGAATTCACTCTTCAGTTGTTAAAATGCCGTCCAAGCAAGAAGAGCAGCGTATCAAAATTTTGCTCGCGAATCGCGAAAATCCGAGCTACTCGCACGCAAAGTTGGTAAAATCGCTAAAAGTTGCCAAATCAACCGTTACAAATGTAATTAAAGTGTTTGGGGAACGTTTGTCGACAGCCAGGAAGTCTGGATCGGGGGGAAATCGAAAACCGGAAGCCGCTGAGACGACAAAGAGAGTTGCCGGTAGTTTCAAGCGAAACCCTAACCTCTCTCTCCGAGATGCCGCAAATAAGCTGGGTGTATCGTCTACAACCGTGCATCGAGCCAAAAAACGAGCCGGACTATCGACTTACAAGAAGGTAGTGACTCCAAATCGCGATGATAAACAAAATACGACGGCCAAAGCGCGATCCCGGAGGCTGTACACGACGATGCTGACGAAGTTTGACTGCGTGGTAATGGACGACGAAACCTACGTCAAAGCCGACTACAAGCAGCTTCCGGGACAGGAGTTTTATACGGCAAAAGGAAGGGGAAAGGTAGCAGATGTTTTCAAGCACATGAAACTGTCAAAGTTCGCAAAGAAATATCTGGTTTGGCAAGCCATCTGTACCTGTGGCTTGAAAAGCAGCATTTTCATAGCTTCCGGGACTGTCAACCAAGAAATTTACGTGAAAGAGTGTTTGAATAAACGTCTGCTGCCTTTCCTGAAGAAACACGGTTGTTCCGTACTGTTTTGGCCGGATTTGGCATCTTGCCATTACGGTAAAAAGGCCATGGAGTGGTACGCCGCCAACAACGTGCAGGTGGTTCCCAAGGACAAGAACCCTCCCAACACGCCAGAGCTCCGCCCAATTGAGAAATACTGGGCTATTGTCAAGCGGAACCTAAAGAAGACCAAAAAAACTGCTAAGGGCGAGCAGCAGTTCAAGGCAAACTGGCTTTCTGCGGCGAAGAAGGTGGACAAGGTGGCTGTACAAAATCTGATGGCAGGGGTCAAGCGTAAGGCCCGGCAATTCGGATTTGGAAAAGCGGAAGCCTAACTGAATATTTTTCCTGAATTTTATACTAATTGAACTTGAAAAAGAAATTTAATTTGATTTTTTAAATAAACGATTTCACCGATTTACACGCGTTTTCCCTTGACCAAATTTTGACCGTATCACCCTTTAAGGGATAAATTTAATATTTATTAAAGTTTTAATTTCAACGAAATGCTGAGCAGGATTCCTAAAAAAAATCTGTGAAAAAAATCTATTTTGACCAGATATCTGTAGTTTAAAGATAAAGTCCTAAGAAATTCTGAGATGAATTTCAAGGAATTTCTGATAAGACACAAGAAAGTTCTTAATCGATGATTCTGGGAAGATTTGAATGGAAATCGTGAGGAAAAAGGCAGATGAATTTATTGGAGAGCGATCGCGCACGGGCAGAACTTTCCTACGTTATGCGATTAATTATTAAAATAAAACTCGACCATCCTGCCATGTGGCGGAGGCATACGAACTATTGCTTTTATTGATAGTGGAAATGGATACAATACAATGCAGATGATACATTTATTCCACTGCCAGCGGCTCTTGTTTGTGTAGTGTACATCAGTACGACTTGTAGGGTAGGTACAGACTTAATGAACGGTTGCACAAACAGAGAGTTAAAAACAGAATTGAAAGGTTATTCTGAGGATAATTCCAAATAAGAATACTGAAGAGTAGAAAAGAACTTTAAGGGCGTTCAGAGAAAAATTTCAAAGGAATTATATTGTGATAATAATTTCAAAAAATGGACGAGGATTTAAAAGAAATTTTCGTCGCAAGAAAATTCAGAAGCGAATCCTTGAGATTGCTGAGAAGAGTTTTGAGCTTAAAGAAAATTTTGAGAAAAGTTTTAAATGAATCTAATTCTCAGAATAGTTGCAAAGAAATTTAAAGAAAACAATTATTAGGAGAGCGTCAAAGGAATCCCAAAGTGAATTCCAAGGTCACTACGATGATAGTTCCAAGGAAACTTTCTAGTAAGTGTAAGGAGCAATTCGTGTCGTGATAAAAATGCTGTTCTTGTTCACAGTGTTGAAGAACAGGATACTAATAAACGTAAACCTCCGAATTCATTCTAGATAGAGCTGAAATTAGGGCGTAACAGCTTTTGTAAACAATGACTTCTCTTAAAGATTTCTAGGAATTCAAGGCACGCCTACGCAATCCAATACAACTATCCGGAAGGGGAAGTCTTCCTCTACTCGATGATGATGTTGATTTGCGTGGGCGAGCCTTGATTTTGTAGAAATCATCGAGAGAAGTCATTGTTTACAAAAGCTGTTACGCCCTAATTCCAGCTCTATCTAGAATTATGCAAATTGGTTTACATTTATGGCATGTGTAGATTTGACTAGATTAGTATTAACATCCAAAGCAACATGTTCGGTTTTATCATGGCTATGAAGAGGTTAATAAGGCTTAGAATGGACTTGAAGACCATAATAAAACTTTAAATGTTTCTTGAGATGACATTACAGTCTTAGGAAATTAACCAAAGATTTTATTGTTAAACAATATTTTAATCTTGTATTTGGCTCAGAAAAGATTACGAATGCACAAGCGTAATTTCCATTAACTTTACAATAGGATTGTGCAGAGAAAAAAAACTTTAAAGTAACTATGCCAGTTTTGGCACTAGTGCTCCAGATTCTTGATCCCTGCCCTTTGCTTCAATGAGGGTTAGGGCGCGTTTTGTCAGGTTGGTCGAGGCAGATTTCATGTGTGAGTAAGTGATGACACTGAACATTGTTAGGTGCAATTCACTTTAAAAGGTGTGTTTCATATCTCACCACATGTAGTTCCAAAGAGCCTGAGTGAAATGTGGCGCTTGCGAAGATCACTTGAAGATACGATATGACGAAACATTGATACTAGCTGCTCGACTAGTTGTATAAAACACAAGTAAATGCTTCCAGCAATTAGCTAAGATAACATTTAGATAAATGTGTTAATTGTTAGTCAACAAATTTGATGTTGCATTGAAATACTTTAAATCCGTTGAACCATTCGGAACAGTAATCCTGTTTTAGTTATATCACAGCATTGCTAATATTGTATATAGGGGAAATGGATGTAATGTCGGCCCATACATAATTTCAGGAATCGACTAAATTTTCAATAGCGACCAAAAATATCCATTAGTACCGTCCCAATGACGCGTTCATCTAGATACAATTGATAAATAGCAGATTTTTAGCGATGGGCCCAATCTTAGATTCATAGGCCAACATTAGAACCATTTCCCCTATGTATCTATATCTTTCCCGGTACCATGGATTGTTGGCTCCTGTAAAAGTGAAAGAAGAGCTGTAAAATGGAGCACATGCAATACGACAATGGAGTGATGCTCGTTAAGAAAATACCCGGATATACTGCCTATTTTCCGCACTAGTGTTACGGTTTCATAAGACGCAACTAGGATCTCAAGATGATCATACAAAGATAATGGACGTCGAAATGTCGTCGCGACCATTAGCGACTATCAGTGATGCAGAAAAGGACAACGAGTTCACTAATAGGTACGAAAATTGGACAGACGGGTGAAAAAACACCGAAAGTTGGTGACATCGCTTAAAATTTTTATTTTTTTTATTGATCATTGCGTATATACAAAACAATGCTGGGATTGGGAGGAACCATCAGGGCACCCTATTGAAGCGATTTGGACGGGTAGAGTGGTGATGCCAACTCCCTAATGATAACATTTCGTGGATAAAGGGCAGGCTCTTCTCCCCACTCATTGTGTCAGCTTCCTGTTTGGGGGCTCTTTTTTTGATCAATTGTGCGATCATGTTGATGGAAGGAGATTATTTACTGTCTCGTAGATGCGTTCAGGTGACTTTGCCTATCGATCCACCCAACCCGTTTTTGACCCTTCATACAGCGACATGTTTACGACAATCAGATAATAACTTCTGCTTGATCAAAGCAAACAGAGAAGCTACAATGGGTGGTAGACTACTATCATGCATCATGCATGTAGTGCTCCAGATTCTTGGACTTGAGCTTTGAGATAAAGATGTGTCTAGAGAAATTCTATGGCAAATTTCAAGGAAATTTAACTAGATTTTCAAGGCTACTTTAATACGTATTCTAAGAAAAACTGTAGCAAACGAGCAACATTTTCTTCTGAGTTAGTTTCACGTTAGTTTTGAACCACGAAACTAAACCAACACCCAGGGTTTCCGATTCCTTCAAACAGAAATCCTGTGCAGGAAAAATGAGACTAAATCTCCACGGGCAGCAAAACCTATCTTTGCTCTCTCTCTCTCCGACTGGGAGAAGCTGTCAGTAGGTGATTTATGTAAGGCATTTTATTTGATGGAGAGGTATTAGGATATTTCCCGTACTTGTGTTGTTCCCCTGCGAAAGGAAATGTTCCGAAAAACGAAAAACTTTTTCATCCATCTGTTGCTCGATTCTCGTCGACGGCAAAGTTGCAGGCAATATTATAGGCCCTTCGCAAGAAGCACCGTGGCGAAATTGAAACAACTTCGGCGCCACGATGACAGTTTCGCATCATGCGAAAACAGAAATAAAAAGTCCAAAGGAGCAAAAGTTGAGCGTTTCGTGCCAGCAGCCGTTGTTTTCCACGCTGCACTGTTGCAGCCAGTCCAGCGTGACGGAAAACGGATACCCGTCACAGCCAGCATAAGTTTCCCCCATCATCAGATGAAGATTTAAATCCTTGACTGTGACCTAGTTGAGTTGAGTACCTACCTACACCGTAATCCTATCCCGGTTTATAATGAATGTCATTGCTCATATACCTACGTCGGGTTCAAGCAGTTGGAAGTAATTACGTAACTTGCTTGCAACAACTTGCCCCGTTCGACGACGATGGATGGAACTTTGAAGGGAAATTGCGCTGTGCTTTTTTATGGCACTGCCAAATGGCCCATACTATAAGCCGTTGACAAATGAACAAAGGATAAGAGTCAGATTTACGACTTCAACTCTCAATCGGATACAAGGACGAGTGGGAAGGAAATCAATGAGTTTTCCTCCCATAGAAGCTGAGGAAAACGGTTGAGATGATACACACACACACGCAAATACAGGCAGTTGAGATGCAACAACAACAACGGTGGGAAAATGGGGGTATCTGTTTTATGGCCTAAATGTTTGATCTTTTGTCCTCGAACTAGTGGTTTTATTGGATCGGTGCGATATGGTGGCGTCAATGGACTGTTTAGGGGTGTGATTTATAAGAATCAATTGGATTTCGGTCGGTAGCTTGGGTTAATGGCAGGTTAAAGGTGAACGTAGGATCCTAGTTAAGGCGATTCATTATGGTGGCTTTCACTGAAGGCGAAACCTAAGCGAGATGTGTCTACAAATTGGTAACGAAAATCTACAGTGCAAAAAAAAATGTTCAAGTGAAAGCAAATCGATCTTCCAAAGGACAACCACACTCTTTCTGCTGTCGAGAGAGTTTCTATAGATCAAATAAATTAAAACTGTAGGATAATTAGTTTAAGCGCCTCCACTTCAAAGGACTTTTCTAAGTAGAGGATTCTCTGTGCAATTCTAGTGGCGATTCTGAGCCAGTGGATGAGAGATTCTAAGTAAGCTTTGAATTATCCCACATATATCCAAGGGACTTTCTAGTCTAGTGGAAACAATTTTCTGTGAGAAAATATTCTGTACAAATGGGGAGGCGTTTCTGGACAAGTCCTACGGACATTCTGAACATCTCCAGAGTATTTCTTCGATGATGAATTGTTGTACCTTGTGTTAAAAAATAACAGCTGAATTTGGATGAACTAAATCGATTACTGCTTGCAGTTCTCAGGCAAAGTTGCAAATCATCTTTATTTTCCTTTAATCGATACTGTACGGAATTTCCATATGCTCATACAAGAATTTAATAAAGAAAAAGCAAAAAAAGGTTCCACAATACCGACTCCCACACGCCTTCCCAGGAACCGACTGAATGACAACATGTTTGTTCTGACATTCACCATGCCTTGTTCACCCTGGGAGTAGACCTTTTTAGTTATCCTCCCCAAAAAATGATTATCATAATTTGGAAAGGCCCAGTCCCGGCCCCATATTCGGGTGGATCACCACTAAGAGCAGCAGTGAATCCTTTCGCTATTTTAGATGGCTGTTGTACCCGGTCGCAATCTGCCGATCCCATCATCAGCCCATATACGTATATACAAACATATATATCTATCCATGGTGGGGAACGAGGTGGGAATCATAATCATCTCACGTAGCCTGTATTATTATGGTTCGGCTCTATTCCCCACCCCCCACTGCTGGCCAGCCAATTCCGAAGAATAACTCCCGGACGCACCACGCCGCCTTTTCCATTATGTTCGTCAACTTGCAATTCCCATGGAATAACAGCTCGACCGTTATTGTTGAGCCTAGGCGAGGTGTATCAACAGTTCATAAAAATACAAATATTGGTCTGCCAGAGATCGTGTGCCACTTTCTTGAGTCTTGACCTGAACTTGTGTCTCCGTCAATAAGTTCGAGTGAAGTGCTTTTCTCGTTAAAGTTGTTTGCTGATCGCGTTCTTTCGATATTAGGTTGAAAGAGGAGTCAGCCCAAAACGATTAACGATCCATCATAGCCATCGTGATTCGCTTTAAGGATAAAACGGGATTTGAAATTATGACCACTAGTTCAACAGCTGAAAAATTTCTAATAGCTTAAAATATTGATGCACTTCAGCTGGATTCAATTTAAGATTATAAATCGATTGCATCCAACTAAAAATTTAATATTTATATTGCTTCCATAAAAATATCGGATGGAAATAAATCTATTTCGTTTAAATTAGAGGAGTGACGGCACCGCAAAGCTAACCCGATTGAGTCTTGATAAATACATGAAATTGATTTTTTTTTAAATAGGTTAATGCGAATCCGTTAGTCTGGAACTTTCAAAATTAGAACTTCCGCAATGCTTGAAATTACAGAAATTCCCATAACTGATATGATATGTACCATAAAATGTGGGGAAGTTGATCACTTTTTACCGATATATCTGAATATGTTTACAACCATATATTTGGCACACAAACAAATACCTCTCAAATATGTAAATGGTGTACCGTTTAAAATCCGCACACACAAAATTCATTCTCAAAATTCGAGTTTTTATCCGATTATCACCAAATTTTCAGGGAGACAAAAAAACAATTCTCGCGTAACATTTTAAAAGGGCCTATCTTCGTTGATTGATTCTCTTCATCGACTTTCTCTTTGGTTTACCACGGCAACATAAACGAATTCCTCACTAAGCTCGCAGCACAGTTCGACAGAAGATGATGTTAGCTTCCGCTTGAAACAACACCCTGAAGGGGAAATCAATTTGCAGTCGGGTATTTCGCGAAAGAGAAAATCGATGAAGAGAATCGATCAACAATGATAGGCCCTTTTCTCGTGTTGCGCGAGAATCAAAGTTAGTTTTGGCATCATTCATTTAATTTATTTCGCCTTTATATCCGAATACGTGAATTTTGGCCTTAACCCCAGCCATAAGGTTCTGCGCGACCTCATAATCGGCAGTTTTTTGCATATTAGCCCATGCTTTCTTAATTTCTTCTACATTCTTCACCACTTTAGGTCGTTTTAGAAGGTGCTCATAATGGCCCAGTATTTTTAAATTGGGCGCAGTTCCGGAGTGTTGCTTAGCTTATACCACTCTAACACGTCCTGATGCCAAATCCGGTCAGAAGATCGTCGGACCGTCGTGAGCCTTCAGGAGAGGGAGAAGCCGCTTTTGGAGACACTCTTCCAAATACACCTGTCCAGTAATGGTGCTTGCGGTAACGAAAGGCGTACTCCGCTTTCCAAATTAAGAACTTCTTGGCGAACTTCGACATCTTCTGTGTCCGGAGGTTCTAGGGTACATCACACCTATTCTTGGCAGTCACATACAGGTTTCCTGGAATGTAGTTGAAGTCCGCCTTCACATCTCGTCATCCATTACGCAGCAGTGTGGTTTCGTTAACTTCTGGTCGTACAACTTCCGGGCATGGCTTTTTGCGACCATATTCTGTTTCTGGTCACGGTTTGGGGACTTCTGAACCTTAATCGTACGTAGTCCAAATCGAGTTTTGGTATTCTGCACGAAAGTCTTGCTTACAGGCGGTCTACTCCACCTACTATCCAAGCTCATGGCACCTCGATCTCAGAACCGAAGGACATCGCCGACGAATTAGAAAAATATTTTGCCGGTCTGTCCAGCGCATCAAACCTTCCACAAGCAGCATTCGCGACATGCGAATTCTGCCCGATGTTCCTGCTCTCCAGGTCAACGAAGTTCTTACCTTCCCGGAGCTTCAATTTGCCCTCGGCAGCAGTAGTGGTAAATCTGCCGGGTCGGACGAGATTCGATACCCGGTGTTAAAAAACCTCTCCCTCGACGGAAAAACAAGGCTACTCGCCTTCTTCAACGATCCATGGCTCACTGACTCGTATCGGACCTCTGGAAACAAAGCTTGGTTGTGCCCATTCCGAAGAACAACACGGCGAGTGAAGAAGCCTCCTCCTTTAGGCCGGTTCCGCTCACTTGCTGCGTGAAGAGAATGATAAATCGTCGTCTTAAGCAGTTCCTGGAGTCAAAAGGCGAACGGCAGCATGCGTTCCGGCAAGGACACGGCTCTTCTACTTACTTTGCAGCCCTCGAGAAAGTACTTAAGGAAGCCCAGGACAACGGTCACCATGCGGACTTACTCTCCCTTGATATTTCAAAGGCGTTCAACAGGACATGGACACCTGGTGTCATCAGGCAGCTCATCGGCTGGGGCCTGGAAGGTCACATCACACATTTTGTACGGAATTTCCTCCTTGATCGTACCTTCCAGTTGACTGTCGGGAACACTCGCTCGGATCCGTTCCCCGAGGAAACTGGAGTGTCCCAGGGATCTGTCATAGCTATAACGCTATTCCTGGTGGCAATGAACGGGGTATGCAAATTGCTGAAATTGCTCTAATGTTGGCCTATGGATCTAAGATTGGGCCCATCGCTAAAAATCTGCTATTTATCGATTGTATCCAGATGAACGCGTCATTGGGACGGTACTAATGGATACTTTTGGTTGCTGTTGAAAATTTAGTCGATTGCTGAATTTATGTATGGGCCCAAATTAGGGACACTTAGGCTGACATTACATACATTTCCCCTACATATCGTCGTAACAGGACGAACGACTAACCGGACCAGGAACATAGCTCAAGCAGCAGTCTCCGCCGTCAGCAGGTGGGCGCTTTCGGTTGGTTTCCATCTCTCCGCCTCGAAGAGTGTATGGTGCCATATCTGTCACTCGGGTCATCTGATTCGAGGACTACCGATCACCATCCAAGATCATCCAATTCCGCTCAAGAAAACAGTGCGTGTTCTAGGGGTAGTACTGGATCGCACCCTAAGCTTCAACCAGCACTTCAGGATGGTGAAAGAAAACTGTCGTAGCCGCATCAACATAGTCAGGACAATCTCCCGCCCACATCGCTCCAGCAACCGCAACTGCTTAGCCACCGAGAAGCTCAACCAAATCCTCGCTCCGGTATACAATACCTATATGTACGCATCGTCTCCGGCCTTCTTTCTTCCACGCCTGCAGACGCCGCATGTGTGGAAATCGGAATCCTCCCTTTCCGCTATCGATCTGCTGCAGTCATTGCTACGAATGCCGCTGCCCTCGCTGCTAAGACATCCGGGAATTTGGCGATCAAACGTCGTCAAAATAGATAAGCGGATTAAGAGTAGATTCCAAGCCGGAGATAACTCTGTAGCTTTGAGACGATCTGTTGCAGAGCTTCTCGGGTCGGTTTATCCGGGGCACGTTCATCGCTTTACGGACGGATCGCGGTCGCGTGCTGGAGTTCGACTCGAAGTGGCAGGACCGAACACTGTAACAAGTCAAAGTCTACCGGAGGAGTGTTCCGCCTTTTCCGCTAAAGCAGCAGCTATTCTAGACGCAGCCATCACTTCGGCAGATCAACTGATCCTCGTGTTAACTGACTCACACAACGTCACCCAAGCGCTGGAAGCCGAAGCCCCGAGCCACCCCTGAATACAAGCCATTACATGGTACGCCCCACCTTCAACCGTCTTTACGTGGATTTCCGGACACTGCGGTGTTCCCGGAAATGAGGCTGCGGACAGACTGGCGGGATCTGGTGCATCCCGTCTCCGCTACACCAGGAGCGTACCCCTCCTAGACGTCAGACGTTGGATTGTGAATACTAAAGGGTGATACGGTCAAAATTTGGTCAATATCAACTTGACGTATTTCTTTCAATTTTGCATTTAAAAAACCTGAACACCCCTCATTTTGAAGGTGTGTGTGTGTAGAATGTTGCTCCTATTTTGATTTTGGAATTCACTCTTCAGTTGTCAAAATGCCGTCCAAGCAAGAAGAGCAGCGTATCAAAATTTTGCTCGCGCATCGCGAAAATCCGAGCTACTCGCACGCAAAGTTGGCAAAATCGCTAAAAGTTGCCAAATCAACCGTTACAAATGTAATTAAAGTGTTTGGGGAACGTTTGTCGACAGCCAGGAAGTCTGGATCGGGGGAAAATCGAAAACCGGAAGCCGCTGAGACGACAAAGAGAGTTGCCGGTAGTTTCAAGCGAAACCCTAACCTCTCTCTCCGAGATGCCGCAAATAAGCTGGGTGTATCGTCTACAACCGTGCATCGAGCCAAAAAACGAGCCGGACTATCGACTTACAAGAAGGTAGTGACTCCAAATCGCGATGATAAACAAAATACGACGGCCAAAGCGCGATCCCGGAGGCTGTACACGACGATGCTGACGAAGTTTGACGGCGTGGTAATGGACGACGAAACCTACGTCAAAGCCGACTACAAGCAGCTTCCGGGACAGGAGTTTTATACGGCAAAAGGAAGGGGAAAGGTAGCAGATGTTTTCAAGCACATGAAACTGTCAAAGTTCGCAAAGAAATATCTGGTTTGGCAAGCCATCTGTACCTGTGGCTTGAAAAGCAGCATTTTCATAGCTTCCGGGACTGTCAACCAAGAAATTTACGTGAAAGAGTGTTTGAATAAACGTCTGCTGCCTTTCCTGAAGAAACACGGTTGTTCCGTACTGTTTTGGCCGGATTTGGCATCTTGCCATTACGGTAAAAAGGCCATGGAGTGGTACGCCGCCAACAACGTGCAGGTGGTTCCCAAGGACAAGAACCCTCCCAACACGCCAGAGCTCCGCCCAATTGAGAAATACTGGGCTATTGTCAAGCGGAACCTAAAGAAGACCAAAAAAACTGCTAAGGGCGAGCAGCAGTTCAAGGCAAACTGGCTTTCTGCGGCGAAGAAGGTGGACAAGGTGGCTGTACAAAATCTGATGGCAGGGGTCAAGCGTAAGGCCCGGCAATTCGGATTTGGAAAAGCGGAAGCCTAACTGAATATTTTTCCTGAATTTTATACTAATTGAACTTGAAAAAGAAATTTGATTTGATTTTTTAAATAAACGATTTCACCGATTTACACGCGTTTTCCCTTGACCAAATTTTGACCGTATCACCCTTTATTAGGGAAGCCTGGCAGCAGCAATGGTTCCAGTCGCGGACCACTTTCCTGAGATCAAGGAAACCGTACGCTTCTGGCTGGACAGCCAAAAGTACAAGAACCAGCGGATCATCTCAAGACTCCGGACCGGCCATGCGAGGATTTCCTGTAATTTCGGTGGGACAACTTTCCGCAAGGTTTGTTCAATTTGCAGCCTCCCCGCCTCGGTGGAACACGTGATGTGTGTCTGCCCGGAGTTCCAGAAGCTACGCGAACAACATGGACTCCCGGAGAACGTCAGTAATCAGCTTGGTTACGACCCCTCGACGTTGGCTGCGCTGATCGCCTTTCTGAAGGATGCCCATCTGTATGATCAAATCTAGCCCCTCGTCGGTGGCTGCACTTATCGTGTTTTCCTCACCTTTCTATTTTTTTTCTGCCGTCGGGGTTTCTCCGCCGGACCGGGCACTGTCTCCTACAGTGGAGCTCTACCTTGTTCGCGCACCCAGTCCTCACCACAGCCCCGGTCTAATCCTCACTTTACATTAAGTTTTTTTTAAATGTTGTCTGTCTCATTCGTTGGGTAATCAGAGCCAGTTATACGTCACGTTAATGTCAAATTGAAACCTATTTTTTTAGGCAGGATCTAGCCTGACCATCTGCTGTATAACGTGATGAACGCAGCAACGCCGGCCTACTACCTACCGTCTCCAA
Organism: Ochlerotatus camptorhynchus; assembly: GCF_037179485.1. Classification (NCBI taxonomy): domain Eukaryota; kingdom Metazoa; phylum Arthropoda; class Insecta; order Diptera; family Culicidae; genus Ochlerotatus; species Ochlerotatus camptorhynchus. The sequence continues at coordinate 10,801,092 of NW_027040818.1, read as the reverse complement.
AAATCCACTAAAATGCATGAACTTAAGCCCGCCCACCAGCAACAAGGAGCAAAAACTAGCCAAGGGGAGGGATTTGCCAATCGGTAGATCAAATATATATAAAACCATGAGAATTTGAGACTATTCAGTTATGGGTCACAGTTTAAATTCCAACTTGCCAATTTAAATTCCAACAGTTCCAGAGAAGCTTTACAGAGCTTAACAGGATTATATTTTCGTTCACGTATTTTTTTCAAAAGAATTTCTTTTAATAGAGTTCTTCTAAAATACATTCGAGTTTATCTCTGGGAGTGCCTAACAGTGCAGAAATTCTCTGCAGAACACTAAATAAATCATGAAATTCGTCCTTAGATTATCTTTGAAACATAAAGACTGGACTCGGAAAAATGCGACACTTTGTTTTGGGTGTAACTTTTTATCGCGTGGGTAAAAATGAATGAAATTTTGGGTAATACTAGTTTAGAGTGTTATGTATATGTGTGCAAATTTTTATCGCGAGTAAAGTAGTTTTCAAGATGCATTCGAAACAAGAAGAGCTACGCCAGCAAATCTTGGGCGCGGTGATCGATAATCCTGGTCAGTCGCACAGATGGATCGGCAAAAGGCTTGGAATCCACCATTCCACCGTGTCCCGCGTTGGTAAGATGTTCCAGGAGACGAAGACCATCGAGCGGCGCGCTGGAAGCGGCCGAGAACCGAAAACGGAATACCCAGAGAAGGCGCGGAAGATAAGGCAGTACTTTAAGAATAACCCGAACCTTTCCATCCGAGACGTGGCCAAAAAGGTCAATTCGTCGAAGTGGTTCGTCCAGCAGACCATGAAGCAGGCTGGGCTACGTGTTTTTAAGGTCAGGAAGGCGGTGGCCAAATTGCGTGCGCGGAAGCTGTACCGTGAGTGGCTGGTCAAGCCAGGCTGTCTCGTCATGGACGACGAGACATACATCAAGGCGGACACCAAACAAATCCCCGGCCTCGAGTTTTTTGTCGGTACGTCCCGCATGGAGGTTCCGGAAAAGTTCCGGAAGAGAAAGATGGACAAATTCGCGAAGAAGTACCTGTTGTGGCAGGCGATCTGCGAGTGCGGACGGTACAGCAAGCCGTTCGTTACAACCGGTACCATAAACGGGCAGATTTATCGAGAGAATGCTTGCAGAAGCGCTTGCTGCCCTTCCTCCGCTCTCACCGTGGTCCCACGCTGTTCTGGTCGGATCTCGCTTCGTGCCATTACGCCAAGCCTGTAATGGATTGGTACGAAGCGAAGGGCGTTAATGTGGTCCCGAAGGAGGCGAACCCGCCAAATACACCAGAACTTCGTCCAATCGAAAAGTTTTGGACGATAATGAAGAAGAAGTTGAAGAAAAGCGGAAAAACATTCAAAACCGATGAAGCTTTGAAGAAAAACTGGGAGAAATTGTGTAAGGAAGATGGGCAAAGCTTCGCCCAAGATCTCATGAGCAGTGTTAAGAGAAATGTACGAGCATTCAGCTTGGGGGAGGAAATTCAATGAATAAATTATGCCAAAACATAGCTAATATATAGTTATTTAATCCCTGAAAATTTGAGAAGTATCCGATTTAAAATGAATTTTTGGTGATCATTTTTGTGTGTCTCATTCTTTACGAGTACAATCTTTAAACTTTTTTAAAGAATTCACCTCCTTAGAAATACTCATGCTGTTCACCTCTGAGTTCTCATTTTTTTTTATCTAAATTGTCTTGGAGTTCTCCTCTAAGTTCTACTGAAAATTCACATGGAGTTCTCCTTAAAATTATCTGGAAATGCTTTCCAATTAGTTCCTAGTCTAAGTTGTACCCAAAAAATTGTGCAGAGGGCTACTTAATAAACACTGATCTCACACAATTGACTTGGAGCTCTAGTCATAACCCTCGTATAGTTCATCCCAAAACTCCCTAGAACTTTTTGTCCGAAGTACCTTGATATTGCATATCTCTAGAATCTATTCTAAAATCTGTTCAAAACTGCTTTGGAAAAAAGTTCTTTTAATAGTTCTTCAAAGTAACTGTATCCTGAAAATCTAGTCTTGAGATTTTTCAAAGAGAGGAAGAAGCACATTTTTTTTCAATTTGGCATTGAAGTTCACGAGTTTATTCCGGTGACATCGAATTTCCGGTATTTTCCGGTTATGCCAATTTCCCGGTCACCCTGATTATTTAATTTTGCAGTTGAATCAGGACTCCTCAAAGGTGCGAAATCTGCGTACTTTTTCGTTAGTTAGTTTAATGGACTTCCAACTAAGAACTAAGCATACTGTAGCACTGTAACAATTTTTTGTCGATTTTTTTTTAGTGACCACCTTTAAAAAAGTGACCCGCTATCAGCCCTGGTGGGCAGTTTACTGATTGAGCAAAGAAAGATTCAAATGTCCTATTACAACTGAATTGCGTCCTTTCGCAGTTGTTAGGAATCCTAACGGAACGGACATCGAACGGGCAATAGAGAGAAGATACTTCAAAGTTGACGCAGCATAATGTGCACGTAAATCATCACGTTTATTCCCAAATCCCAGAACGTTTCACCGATGAGGTCAACTCAAATGAAACAGTACACGGCACGAACATAGAACGATGCTTTCGTGTACTCCAATTGGCAACAACAATATTACAAAAATCACAAACATGTGCGGCGCCATGAGAACCGCAAAACTAGTTCAATGAGCATTTTCGGTTGCCATCACACATGAACAAACCCGCAAACTACAAATAGCACACAAACGAGTCATTGAAGGCTTTCAATGTTCCATGTCTTCTCCTGATTGCGTTCTAGTATATCTGATCCAGCCGTGTAAATATACATATGCCTACAAGCGAAAGACGAAACTAACACTTCATATCCCAATTAGAGTATGTTTTGCTCGGTATGACTTGAGGGCGGATACACAATAACAATAACTTTGGATAACGCCACAAAGTATAATAGGCCCGAAACAAGGATGCTGCATCATCATCATCATCATCATCGTCGTCGTAGTCGTTGGTATATTTACGTTACTGCGTACACAAGAACTGGGTTGCACTTTAATTCGTACACAGTTCTTATCCGGAGGGCACTAGGCACAGACTCTGCGATTGTGTAACACTTTGTGTAATATCCTCCGAACAGCAGCAACAGCACACGCTTTGCCACTCTTTGCACTTGCACAAGTTTGCAACCACCAAAGCCGAACCAATCAACTTGAACGACCACCAGTCGACCAACATACGCAAACTCTAATTGAATACTGAAAGTGAGAATAATCCTTATAACACAGCTTTTCCAACATTTCAACACAGGATCTTCCCAAGAGCACTCACACTAGCTCATACCGACAACGAATTGCTCACTCATTCATACAGTCAGTCACTCGCGCTCGTCAGCAAAAAATATAAAACATCAGCTCTTCGTTATTCGTCTGAACGAGTGCCAGGCGTGCGATGGCATCGAAACATCCTTCGAGATTGCCATTACCACCCCACATTACAACTTTTTTTTTTGCTGCTCAGAAGCGTTGTGCTCGTTGTGAGTCACCAAGCGTCTCCACCCCCGCCGCCGGTGGGGATTCTAACCATACCCGCCGGCATCGATCGACCTGCGATTTACCTGCCTGCCGGCAAAGGAACCTACGGTGAATTTCACGGTCAACCAACACGATGGTCTTTACGGCAAAGGGAAAGCTATGACGCACATGGCATAATCACTGTGTTATCCTTCGGAATGCGGAGTTTTCACGCACACGGCGGCGGCGCTCAGAATTGCACCCGGTTGGGCACAGTGGGTGTTTGTGTGGTGAAAATTCTTCTCACGGAACATATACCACTAAAACGATAGACGCAATGTTTGAGATACATACCTGCAATGAGAGAAAGAAGACGATCATTAGTAAACAAATCTATTCAACTTAGGATTGTAACATTTTCGTTATATGTATTAATAATGTTTTCATCAACTGTCTCTTACAGAATCTGTAGGCTTTTCAATTAATTTCATAATGTTTATACCGACTAGCCAATTGTATGGATTAAGCTGATTTGATTTATTTGCCGTTTGGTTTATGTGCAAACTTTAAACTTTAACCTAATAAATCTCATTTTATCCTAAGGTGCATTTTTTCCGCACAGAAACAGTATGCCCTCTCATCATTTGAACGAAAGTAAAACCAGTAGCAATGTTCGCAACAAGGCAAATACAAACAACCGAACAGAGGTTGTGTGAGTTTAGGATCGGAGAGTCCTTTTCTCCTCCCCCCCATCAGTCAGCAAACACGTGCAAATCACACATTACCGTCCAACACCACCGAGATGGGATGGTGGCCATGCGGACTTGTATTGAGAGCGACCTTCACAAGGATCTTTTGCGCGACTACTCGTGAGAATGCGGAGAGTTGCCAAGCGAGAGAACCACAGAGCACATAAAATGATGGCAGGTTTTTTGGCGTGTTATTTCCCACGAGGGAAAGCCTAGCAGTTTGTTTATGTTTGCCTTTTGTATGTATTATCGAAGCAACGGTAGTTGGGTGAAACATGCAGCAGGTTCAGCGAATGGAGCTTGCGCGAATACCACAACGGTTGGTGAAGCTTTCACTGGAAAGCTTTCGAATGGCTGATGCGGTGTAATATTTCAAACTTGATGGAGCTTTCATTCGTCGTGACGAAAGCATGAGCAAATATACACCGACGATCAAACCTACTCAAAATTGGGTCGATTTGACTCAATTTCATTAAACGTGGAAACATTTCTCGAATATGGGAAAAATCGATAGAGATTTCACTCAGTCGATTACTATACTCCTAGACTGATTAAAATTATCATGGATTTTTCTCATATTTGAGAAGTTTTTCCTGAAAAAGCCCAGAAAATTCAACTCACTTTTGAGAAAATCTACTTTTAACGAAATTGACTTGACTCGACTCAATTTTGAGTCGGTCTGATCGTCCGTGTAGAATAGGAAGCGAGGCTGTGAGTAATGATAATATTGCAATATTGGAACAGTTTCGTCGCGATAAACATCACTTCTAGCAGAAGTTCTTTGTAAAAAGTTTAATTTGCAATGACCTTTATAATTTACTTTTAAGAAAATGTGTGGTTTGGTGCAATACCTTTAATCATTTCTTTTAAGGTGACTCCTTGTTGAGTCCACAAATGGCCGCCACGTAGGCTATACAATAGACCTGTTCATTTTAACAGATATGTTCGGTATGCAGAATCTACACGAAAACTATGTTTGAACGTAAATTTTAGAACAGTATAAGGAACATTACCCAGGGTAATGGGGATGAAAAAACAAAACCGAAGGCTCCTGTTGATCCAATCCCTGGATGCAGCAAGAATTTTCCGCCATTGCCCAACAAAGATAAAAAAAATAAAAAAGCTGCTCCTCAAACTTCTCAAAAGAAATCCAAGTCCGAACGAGGTTTGCTAGCTTTTTCGGACATTGTGGAATTCATATTAAACATGTTCAACATACAAGACCCTCTAAGAAGCTTAGTTTCTGCCTTGCTTCCAACGTTAGAATCATATCTTAAGCAATTGACTGTTTCATGGCCCCCCCTTGCATCAATCATATCTTTCGATGGATAATTCGTCGAACGAGGTTGAAGATATGATCACTGTACTACAGTGGAACTGCCGTAGTCTAGTGCCTAAACTAGACTCGTTCAAATTTTTACTTCACAATTCTGATTGTGATAAATTTTCTCTCTATGAAACATGGCTTTCTTTCGATAAAGAACTCAACTTCCACGATTTAAACATTATACGCCTGGATAGAGACGATTCTTATGGAGGAGTACTTTTAGGGATCAAAAAGTGCTACCCTTTCTACAAAATTTCCCTTCCTGCTCTATCCGGCGTCGAAATCGTTGCTTGCCAAATAAATGTGAAGAACAAAGATCTTTGCATAGCTTCAGTATACGTTTCACCAAGAACCTCCATTAGCCGTAGTCAACTCTGGAATCTAGTTTCGATTCTTCCATCCCCAGTATTAATTCTGGGTGATATGAACTCCCATGGTGGGGCGATCTATATGACGACAATAGAGCGGCTATTTTTTACGATTTATGTGACGATTTCAATTTGACTATTTTGAACACTGGTGAAGCGACACGTATAGCAAAACCTCCGGCTCGAGAAAGCCGACTCGACCTATCTTTGTGTTCAAGATCGCTATCATTGGATTGTCAGTGGAAGGTTTTCAATGATCCCCATGGTAGCGATCATTTGCCAATCATCATTTCAATAAAGTGTGGCCCTCCTTCTGCAGAACCATCTCGGGTTCCATTTGATCTTACAAGGAACATCGACTGGCAGAAATATTCAACGGCGGTGACAATCGGTGTCGAATCAATAGATGCGCTTCCACCATTGGAAGAATATCGATTCCTAGCCGATTTGATTTACAAAAGCTCACTGGAAGCACAAAAAAGAAAAGTTCAAAGTGCACCCTTTAAAAGAAGACCAGCCACACCTGGTTGGGACGAAGAATGCACAAAATTGTATGTAGAAAAATCTGATGCTTTCAAAGCTTTTCGTAGACACAAAACCTCCACTTACTTCAAGGAATATTCAAAGCTTGAGACAAAGCTGAAAAAATTAATCAAAGCAAAAAAACGCGGTTATTGGCGCAATTTCGTCGAGGGACTCTCACGAGAAACCTCAATGAACACCTCGTGGAGGGTGGCTCGCAACATGCGTAACCGCTCATCTTTCAATGAGAGTGAAGAATACTCCAACCGATGGATATTCGATTTCGCTAAAAAGGTCTGTCCGGACTCAGTTCCAGCACAAAATATACTTCGAGAAGCGTCTCCTAGCGGCGGCTCTCTGGATAGACCATTCTCAATGGTGGATTTCTCTATGGCTCTTCTTTCATCGAACAACTCCTCACCGGGAAGCGATATGATTAAATTCAATCTTCTGAAAAATCTCCCAGATAGCGCTAAAAGACGCTTGCTAGATTTATTCAATTCCTTGCTAGAAAACAACATTGTACCGCCTGAATGGAGACAGGCCAAAGTAATAGCCATTAAAAAACCTGGCAAATCAGCGTCTGACCATAACTCATACCGTCCGATTGCTATGCTTTCGTGCATTAGGAAATTGTTGGAGAAAATGATCCTTCGGAGACTCGATCACTGGGTCGAATCAAATAACTTGCTATCAAATACACAGTTTGGGTTCCGCAAGAGCAAAGGAACAAACGATGTGTCTAGCGCACAAGGAGCAATTGGCTTCAGTATTCTTGGACATTAAGGGGGGCTTTTTGATTCAGTTTCCATTGAAATTCTGTCAGACAATCTGCACAGATGTGGACTTTCTGGAATTTTAAATAATTTCTTGTACAATTTGTTGTCAGAAAAGCAAATGAACTTTTCTCTTGGAAAACTGACAACTTCCAGAATTAGTTACATGGGCCTGCCCCAAGGCTCATGTCTCAGCCCTCTTTTTTATAACTTTTATGTCAAAGATATCGACAACTGTTTGGCAGAATAATGCACGCTAAGACAACTTGCAGATGACGGTGTGGTTTCCGTAAGAGGTCCACATGCCGTGGACTTGCAAAGACCATTGCAAAATTCCTTAGATAACTTGTCTTCTTGGGCTATGAATCTAGGGATCGAATTCTCGCCGCAGAAAACTGAACTGGTAGTGTTTACTCGAAAGCGGTACCCAGCCCAAATGCAGCTTAATCTTTTGGGGAGAAACATTACCCAATCATTGTCTTTCAAGTACCTTGGGGTCTGGTTTGATTCAAAGTGCACTTGGAATGCCCATATTACGTATTTGAAGCAAAAATGTCAGCAGAGGATCAACTTTCTCCGTTCAATTTGCGGCACATGGTGGGGTGCTCATCCGAGAGACCTCATACCGCTTTATAAAACAACTATTCTCTCTGTTCTAGAGTACGGCTCTTTCTGCTTTCTCTCGGCAAGAAAAAGTCACCTAATAAAATTGGAACGAATTCAATATCGTTGTCTGCGTATTGCTCTAGGCTGTATGCACTCAACGCATAACATGAGTCTCGAGGTTCTGGCAGGAGTAACACCCCTCCAGAACCGTTTCTGGGAGCTCTCTCTCAGAATACTAATCAAATGCGGAGTGACGAACACACTTATAATTGCTAATTTTGAAGAAATTCTTGGGCTGAACACACAATCTCGATTTATGAGAATCTACCACCACTACATATCATCAGATATGTGTCTTCCTAGTTATACTCCAGACCGTGTTCACTTCACCAATCGCAGTTCCTCAATTGAATATGATCTGACCATGAAACAAGCAACTCATGGGATTCCCGATCAACTTCGACAGAAGGTACTGACCCAATTCCGAAAAGTTTGTAATCAATTCGGAAAGTACTGAGTCACTCCTTTCCAATCCAAGGGGCAAGACAACTGCTAATCATGAGCAATTTCAGAGTTGCTTTTGAGGCACCTCGAGTAACTCACATTGCTCAGTGAGCAAGATCGCTGTAATTTGCTTTCTCACTTTTCGCATCACAGCAAGCCGGAAAGCTTCTGTCAAATAAAATAACAATAAAAGCGGAACTCGGAGACGCTTAAATCATCTCAGTTTAATAACCTTCATTCGACCCTTACCAACCGTGAACGTGAAAGGAACTTGTTGCAACCTTACACTTACGACGGTCGAATGCTTATCTGGTTGATGTGGTAGAAAAACCCGATCTGCCTGACCAAATACTCAAAATCGATACTTGTCGAAGCAATCCCGTCCCATCGCTTGATAAACTGCCCCTGGATGGAACTGCGAACCGAGCTCTGAAGTACCACGATGCCGTTCTGCTGACGGGGGACATCCATCCCCGCTTTTGGTGCTTTTGCTGGGCCTTCCGGATGGTCGTGATTCGGTCCCGTTTTTGCTATACACCACCGAGATTTTGCTGCGGCAGTCGACCGAAGTCTCCAGGAGATTAAAGGGCGAACACGAAATTATTGCGACACCGAAATGTCATGTCAATTTTCTTATAATGTTTAGAATCAAACCAAAATTTTAGGGTAGTTTTATACATATATTTACTTCAAAAATCAAAAGAAAAGTTAATCGATGGAGCCTTGAGTGTAAAATTGAACGCATTTTCGCTTGATGCCCTCCATCAAAGTCTCAGTTTTTTTTTCCATTTTCTTAACATGTCCTTCTCGTTTTTGACTGTCTTCTTGCTCTTCCGAAGTTCCCGCTTCATTATTGCCCAGTACTGCTCCACCGGGCGCAGCTCCGGACAGTTTGGCGGATTCATGTCCTTTGGCACAAAATGGACAGAATTGGCCTCATACCACTCCAGGACACTTTTAGAATAGTGGCATGATGCCAAATCTGGCCAAAATAGCGGAGCTTCGTCGTGCTGCTGCAAGAACGGCAAAAGGCGCTTCTCAAGGCACTCAGATTTGTAGATCTCGCCATTTACTGTGCCCTTTGTCACGAAAGGCTCACTCCTCAGTCCGCAAGAGCAGATGGCCTGCCAAATGAGATATTTGGAGGCGAACTTCGACATTTTCTTCTTCTTAAATTTGTCGTCCACATCGAACTTGCTCTTGCCGGTGAAAAACTCCAACCCCGGAATTTGCTTAAAATCGGCTTTTATATACGTTTCGTCGTCCATCACACAGCAGCCATATTTTGTCAGCATCTTCTCGTAGAGCTTCCGTGCCCGAGTTTTAGCCGTCGATTGTTGCCGCTCATCGCGGTTTGGGAAGTTCTGTACCTTGTATGTATGTAGTCCAGCTATCTTCTTTGCATTCTGGACGTAGCTCTGCGACATGCCGATCTTTTTAGCCAAATCACGGCTTGAGACGTTGGGATTTGCTTTAATCATCCGCTTCACCTTTCCCTCCGTCTTTTTGTTCTCCGGTCCCGGTTTCCTTCCAGCTCCTTTGCCGTGGTCCAACGTCAACCGCTCCTGGAACCGCTTCAACACTCTGGAGACGGTTGAATGGTGAATGTTCAACATTTTTCCCAACTGCCGGTGCGACAGGTCAGGAAATTCCAGGTGTTTGGAAAGAATTTGTTCTCTCAACTCGCGTTGGTTCACCTCCATTTTCGTTGAATCGAAAAACACGACTTCGAGTTTGAAAGCATGTACACAATACACATCAATGAGAAAGTGTGCAAAATTTGGTTGATTTTTACCCAATGGTAAAAAAGTTATGCCCTGTAATCAGACACATTCATCGCAATAATTTCGTGTTAGCCCTTTACTCACTGCTCTGTGTTTGCCATGGTGCAAACGAAAGTTGATCGAAGTTAGTTATTACCACATTGACTGGTGATGCCTTTTCCAATAGGACTCCTGTTAAGACTGGAGAAACCTAAGATGATGGGATCGCTGCATTATAGGTGGAATTTCAGATGTTTAGAAGAATATTGGAGAGCTTTTCTGATCAGAGATGATCCTTTCAGAGTGACGACTGGGACTGGTTGCTGAAGCACAACCCTTAAAGCTGGTTGGAAGTGTAGGTTGTTATTGGTAGTAAGCAGGCACCGGCACAGGTTCTTCCATAATATTCCAGTTATTCGAGAGGCTCAGAATACACTTGGGATTACTTTATTTACTAACAAAACTGACGTCTAATATAAGACGTATATGCTTAAAAAAGAGTAAACGGAGTAGGCAGAGAAAATATACATTGGTACATTGAGTTACTCGCGAGTTACTCGCTGCAAAAAAGCAACTCAGAGTAAACCTGTCGCACCCCTTGTTCCAATCATTTCGGAAAGTACTGAATCACTTTAGAAAAAATTGAATCACTTCAGAAATATTCGGAAACGCTTCAGGAAAGAACCGTACCACTTGGAAATGGACTGAATCGCTTGATAATTGAATCACTTTAAAAAAGTTTTAAAACATTCACCACTTAATCACTTCAGAAAATTTTGGATAGTACTGAATCACTTCAGAAAATTTTGAAATCAATTCGGAAAGTACCGAACCACGATGGAAATGTTTTCAATCACTTCGGAATTATTTTGGATCACTTCAAAAATGTTCTAAAGTTCTTATTATTTGATATTACTTCAGAATTCACTGAACCACTTCAGAAATGATAGGAATCATTTTGGAAGGTACTGAATCACTTCAGAAACTACTAAATCATTTAAAAAATTTAATTTGGAATCGCTTCCGAAAGCCCCGAATAACTTCAGAAAATTTTTGAGTCAGTTCGGAAAGTAGTTAATCAATTCTTAAAAGTTTGGAATCTATTCAGAACTTACTGAACCACTTAAGAAAAATTAAGAATCATTTTGGAAAGTCCTGAATTATTCCAGAAAAGTTTGTTATCACTCTCGTAATCACTTCCGCTAGTACTGCATCACGTCAGAAAGTATTGAATCACTTCAGACAAGTTTGGAATCAATTCTGAAAGTACTGCATCACTTTGGAAATGTTTTCAATCATTCCGGAATTGTTTGGGATTATTTCAGAAATATTCGGAGTCAATTATGAATGTACTGATTATTTTATTTTACTTCATAATTGACTGAATCACTTCAGAAATGTTTGGAATCATTTTGGAAAGTACTGAGTCACTTCAGAAAGTACTAAATTATTCCAAAAAAGTTTGGAATCACTTCCGAAAGTCCTGAATAACTTCAGAAAATTTTGGAATCGATTCGGAAAGTACTGAATCAGTTCTTAAAAGTTTTGAATCTGTTCAGCAATTACTGAACCTCTACAGAAAATTTCAGAATCACTTTGAAAAGTACTGAATCATTTCAGAAAAGTTTGTAATCACTCTCGTAATAACTTCCGCTAATGCTGAAACACGTCGGAAAGTATTGAATCACTACATAAAAGTTTGGAACCACTTCAGAAATAACTGAATCACTTAAGAAAAATCGGAAGCACATAGGAAAGTACAGCATCAATTCATACACATTTGAGATCAATGCCACAAGCAGGCATGACAAATCATTTACATTCATTTCGTGCATTCATTTACAATCATTTGCCTCTAACGTTTTTCATCAACAGAATTCCATGAAATTGTGCATGAAACATTTGTAGGTTTTGATGTTAGCTACACCTTTTGCGAAGATAACAAATCAAGAAGACTGTCAACTGTTCCCTTCTCCCATACAAATGTCAAACGACACTGATAACAGCGCCTCTATCAATTAAAGGTGGAACTTTGAAGCACAAGTATTAGTGAGACTGCTTATAAAAAGTGACTGTGTGTGTGACCTAATGTCACCGAAACGAATAATCATAGCACGGTATTCGTTGTTGTTTTTGTTTTGCTCTACAAAATTGCACGGCAAATTGTATCCTAATCCCAGCAAGCCGCTGGTTTTCCAACTCCAAACCGAAAAACTAGTCATGGTGGATCAAGTAGAGGATTGAACTCGGATCGATACCTAGTGAAAGTAACTTTTACTTGTGAACGAGGAACCGAAATATTGTTTATTTTGCCTGTTGGAAGCAATCAATTATAAGGAATTGGCAGCTTCCACCACCATTGAGTGAACTACCCTCATTCGGAAGCTGCTAAAAATTCAAGGATTCAAAAAGAAGAAAGATCCGGTACCTACATCACGATCCAACATCACGAGAAACGAAACGAAAATGAAAGGTTGACGGACTACAATCCCAAACTGTACGTATTGATAAAGCATATATTTCCATTTTACATGTTGTCAGAACATGAAACCACCAGATAGTGATCCTCTGTATGATTTAACAATTCTTGGAATCGACCGACCCTTTCCAGAGAATGATAATAACAGTCTCGGATTGGCCAATGACATTCAAATAGTCAGCGAGTACTGTGGCAAGTTGCCGAGCGTCACAACTTAACTCCCCCCGCTGTGGCCAGGTGCATTCTACTAATGCATCATATGAATGCCCATAAATGCATCACTAAAGGGCTTAGGAAAAGTGGAAGATAATCCTGAGATAGCAAATTAATGATCGAGGAAGGTCCTACCATCATTGTGAATGGCATCATTGCCATAGTTTTAATTTCCAAAACAAATTTACTTACGCATCTGTTCAGTTTCAGCTGGAATTTTACTCGTTGTCAGCATAAAGCAAAAAAAGAAACGTTTCACTATTTACGACAATCATAACAAAACCAAGGACAGCTATTTCTACCTATGTGTGTGTGTGAATGCACTCGTGAATTAACACACACCATCATATACGGGTTCCACTTTTGCTCAGAAGAGGCGTTGCCGTTACTGTCTTGATTTTTGGCAGAGTTGCCAGTCTTCTTGATTTGTAGTCTTCGCCTTTTGTAAACAACTCAAATCTGTATCTCTTATGCATGATGAACTAGAGCGAACAGAATCCACTGAAAAGTAATAACAAGTTCTGTCCACTCTAGTTCATCATGCATTAAGAGGTACAGATTTGAGTTATTAATAAAAATTATAGCTAACATCAAGATCTACAACAGCTTCACACATCATTTCACGGATTTCTGTTGATGGAAAAAGTTAGAGAGTAATGAATGTTAAGAATGCACGAAATGGATGTAAATGATTTGCCATGCCTGACCACAAGTACTGAAACACGTTGGAAAGTACTGAATCACTTTAGAAAAGTTCGGTATCACTATGGAAAGTACTGAATCTCTGCTGAAGGAAGTGTTACTGCTACCAGAAGCTACAACAAATTTAAACGGCACTTTTCAATGCTCAAAATTACCTGTAAATTTTCTACTTTGTTCGACTCTTATTCCTCTTCAATCCTTGTTTGGACCCTACCCGAGGTAATTCAGGTTGGACATTGGCTTGGAAAATTCCTCTTCGATTCTTTGGATTCTTATAGTAATCTGATTGGAACTCGATTTGGAGAAACGTTTTACTGCCGCCATGGGCGCCTAAACGCAAAAGAAAAGGACAATCTCTTGATCCCTCTTCTGAAGAAATTCAATTGAGCAATTAATTTGATATGCTCACGGAAGATGAGAATGATCCATCATCCAGGCAAAATTCTAATAAACTTTCCCGGCTTTATTCCAAGAAGGAAAAGATTCCACCTATTGTGATAATCCCTTCAGATTTCCATGCTCTTCCCACAGAACTTTTGAATTTCGTTAAATTCAAGTTTTCAGTTCAAATTGGCCGTCGGGGTGAATCAGTGTATTGGCTGAAAGCTTCAGTGGCCATTAACAGCAGTTGAAAATTAGGGGGACAAGATATTCAACTTCAAAATCAGAGGAAAAGCTCGACTACAGGATCTCCACCTGTTAAATGTTTTGATAGTAAGCATCATAGTTAGGCGTGGAAGGTATGCATTTCCAAAGGCTTGATAAACAATAATTTGAATTTCCTACCTCGAGTTGCAGAACCTTCTCCAGCGTTCCAACCAGTCCCAATGGTGATGCATTTTCTCTGACTGCTTTCATTCTTTTAGATTAGCATTGTAAGTCCTTCCTATATAAAGATTTATGTATCTATCCGCCTCCATCAGCAAAAACATCGGGATATTATAATTAAGGCGCAGTATAGCAAGCCGTTCCATAGCGTAATTCTTCAAACAGGAGGGACTTATAACGCTAATCTAAAAGCATAAATAGAGGTTCTGATAATTTCAGTGCTTGTACAGAAATCTTAAATCTGTGATAGGGAAATCCCTTTTTTACCACCACAGAAACACCCCATTTTGTTATGAAAAATAATGGATACGCGTTGACAAAACGTACGAAATAATTAAAAAAAAAAAACAATATTTATTGAAAAATGTTTACTCAATTGGTAGCTTAAAGAAGAACCGAGAATTGATTGGAGGGATTTCAAGCGAAAATTTTCTGATCGCAGATATTCGCGATCAATTACGGAATTTCGCATAAAATAGATGCAAAATTGTGCACCAACTTTGTGTGTGTCTGTGTGTGTGTGTGTGTGTGTGTGTGTGTGTGTGTGTGTGTGTGTGTGTTTTTTTAAGCGATCTTTACTAACCTTGAAAATTTACTCAAAACCCTTTACAGGATTTTCCTTTTTAATAATTTCCCTTCTTAGAAATTATTGCAGATTTTTTCTAAAATAAGTTTGAGATTCTCTCTGCAGATCAATGCAAAAAAGCTTGAAACTGATACTTAGGTTTTCTCCGAAGCTTCCACCTATAATTAAATTTTAAATTCACATGAATTCTGTTCGAAATTCACCTAAGAACTATCTTGATATTTTGCATAAAAAATTCCTGAAAATTCTCTAGAAATTCGTTTTGTTATACCCTTGAAATTTCCTTAAAATTATTCCCTGAATTCCTTTGGAATTGAACCCTCAAACTTCAATCCCATTGGTATTTTTCGCAAAACCTGGGATCCTCTTTAAAATCGACTTGTAATTTTCCACAGAGCTACTTAAAAATTCTACTCTGAATCTGAGCTCGCCTAAGTGATTGACGTTAACGTTTAAAATTTAAAGAGTTCTTTCTAAAAAATCCCTTTAATTTTCTCTGAAATACATCGGTGTTATCTAAAATGTAAAGTCTTCTCAAAAACTCGTCTGGTCCAAGAATCTTTCAATTTTTCACAGGCCCAAAAAAAAGTTTGTTTGACAAACAGATTAAGTAATTTTCCCCCGATTTGACATCGAAACTCACAGGTTTTTCCCGGTGACTTCGAATTTACGACTTTTTCCCGATTCACGGTTCATCCCGCACCGATATCACGCGATCGACTCTCCACAAATGAGAGAGCGAGATATATATAGAAAATCGACAATCGGATCGGATGATATCGAGTAGATGCGAATTGAGCTTAATGCAAAAACAGCTCGTAGCAGAGGGGAGTCTACTACCACCCCACCGCTGGTTGTTAAGGTGTTATAACTCATCACGCCCGTCCGATGCTAGGAAGTTTTCCTGTACGACGCCAGAGAGAAAGGTAAACATTATACCAAAATCTTACCGATGGCGATGATGTTGCTGCTGGTACCTTGAGCGATTTGCTCACGCTATTTTATAGCTTTACAGGTTCAAGTAGAACGATACGCAACCAAGTGGTACTTGATTATGACGAAAAGGTTAGGGAAAACGTTTTTTCTCATGAAAACAGTAATAAAATAATCACTTTTTATTTCTACCATTTTCAAAAAGTTTTTCTATGCTAAATTGGAATAGTATGTATGTCAGCAGATTCGTAGAGTTATTTCCTATCGGTTGGTGTATTTGGAATTTATTTTCATCTATCAATAACCAAGTTATAAGCGTCCAAAACCTAACACCTTTTTGTGATGGTCGCAATTTTAGATTTCCGATGTTAGTTCCGTTATTGTTATTTTATGAAAATAAGCACATTCTGCATGAGCGCACAGTTTGCATTAGCACAAGCTCATTGCACTTCTCTTTATTTTTGACGTACAAACACACAGATGCATGTGCTTATTCGTCTGTGCTTTGTGCTGTTCCCTATCCCTGCTCGAAGGGGACTCGAGCGACTAAGAGTTTGTGAGATTTCAAACTGGGAAATTTAACGAATCGCTGGACCCGAAAAAAATATATAAGTAACAATGAGAAGAAGACACTAAATTTTCATGATTCGCAAAACGTATCATGATTATGACGATTCAGAGATTGCAAGCTCTGAAAAATTGTTTAAAATTATTTAGATCTTGGGGAGCTTGCACTTTGGTCATTGCACATTTTACGAGAAATCAGACTTACTTGATGAAAGCAATTAGGAAAGGGGCGTCATTTTCAAAGCGTACGTTCACTCCGGCGTAACTTATGTATTTCATCCAGTAGAATAATATGCTGATTAGATCTGCATATCTGATTTAGATCTACAAACTGACTTCCAAGGTTTGAAACCTTTAGTAAACATTCTCAACTTTATTATGTGTGTAGAATATTTCCAGCGAATCCAAAAGTTTCAGATCATTTCCTTCTTCTACCGCTTAGAACAAGTTTTCGTCCCTGAGAGGCATCATCTGGCTCATAAAATTTAATTTAAAATGCTCCATTTAATTGAACCTGTGAACTTCAGGCTACTATATTAATGGGAAGCTGTCGTTACAGATGGCGCCAACCGAAGAGTGGGTAATTAATTAATATCCTACGCACAGCAAATTTCACAACGATCAATCATCATTTCAATGAACTTCCAACCGGCAACGGTACTCGATTCAGTTCTCGATGGAGTGTGTCGGATCTTACCACATAAAAACCAGACGTAACCGAAAGGTAGAGAAATCACCCTCATAAAATTTTCATCTCGGATATCCCACATCCGGGTGATCGTTTTGCTTTCTGCTTTTTTGTATTTATGAACACAACCATATGCACCTACCAACACAAAGAGTTCTGCCAAAGCGCACAACCCGAAAAGGAATTCCATACTTTCCCGCACTCAATAATTGAGCACATTTTGAAATAAAATGAAAATAGCTGCCGGTGGTAAATTGGCACACTGGGGACCCTCTCTCCCCCTCCCAATGCCGGGTATCATATAGTGGAACGACGACGTCATAAGAGCAAAATGGCATCGAAGAGGAACAACAGCATCAACAATGGAAGCGACAGCTTTAGCTGGAGGCACAAGAACAATCGAAAGCTTCCTGAAAGGACTTGAATCGATAAATGATTTAATTCATTTAGAAGCATGATGATTTGTCTCTGGCAGAGCTTGGCCATTAGTCTAATCGATGGAAAAAGGAAACTCAAGCTCTAATTCCTTGTCTTAGCTTCATCATCCTTTCGAAGGATGTATGAAATGTACCATATGGCACATTTTCATCAAATATTTACGCCTAAAGGTAGTCTATCATCCAGAAAGACTCAATCAATCAATCAATCGATGAACCAGGGCAATCAGGAATGTAGGAAATCAATTCAAGCAGACTGACACGGTGCGCGCTGGAAAGGTCGCTAAATAAGTTAATACTGACCTTTGAGATTCAACCGAGCAGACGCAAACGGCACTAGCAAATCCGATTAATCCAATCGCATTAACATATTAGGCAAAACCATCCACTCTCTTGTTTAAGCCTCACCTGATTTCTCCCTTCGGGGCCATCTTCAACCATCCAATTAGCCCTAATGGTATCCTTCTCGAAGTGATGAACTTTCCGTTGCAAGATGCCATCGTCTCCTCCATCCGGGAGTAAATCCTCGGCGTCCGCAGCAACAGCAAAACTCCCACCACCATCAGCACTTCCCGGATTGCGTTGATTGCTAGCCTTTCGCCACGATTTCCTGGCAATGCTAGCGGCGCGAAATATCGATCTGAGTCGGATGAATTTACCACCGGTTGTTCTGTCACCACCGTCGTCGTCGTCATCGTTCTGGTATCCTTCCGGTGCCTGTTCTTGCTGCAGCGGATGCATTTTTGTTGCTGCACCAGATGTGCCAAGGCCGCGTCCTCAGCGTGCAATCAGTTGATTTCCCATTTCACGTCCCGACCCGGCCGGCGGTACTGTTCGTTGATTTCTCTTTTCACCAACTCGCGTCCGTGTCGTCACCACCGCTAACGAGCTTGGGCGCGTGATTCAAATGATTTGTCTTAATTACTTTTGAAGTACTTAACAATGCGGAGAGCCCAGATTGATGGGATGGGAGGCAGGGGGGGTTTCCAGAAAGAAGCCGACACTTTAATTGTCGTCCAAGTTCTTTTCTGTTGATTTGAATTGTCGTTGGAGACACGCACGGCACGACCGAAAATTGTTGACGTTGGCACACTGATTAACATCGGATATCGAACTGCATTGGTTCGACGCTCCGGAGAGGTACGATTGCGATGGATGGTTGATAGTGGATTTATCCTGCCAGTGGAACGTGAGGTTTTATCGTTATCAATGCTCAATGTTGACGCTGGCGCTCGGTCATGTGGAGTGAGGGGAATATGAATCAACGTCGCTAAATTATAAACTGAGTCAGTTAAAACAATATTTTACTTTTTGAAACTCCATTTGAAAGGTCATGTACATGTACCAAGTAGATCAAAAGGTGATTTAATCAAAAATTGCACGCCATAAGGTACGTACGAAAGATATACCGTATGCGTGATAATGTTTGCACCATTAAACAATATCAAAATTAAAAAAAATCTCAAAAATTTGGTTTTTGAGTTTTTTTCTATTTTCTCAAAGGGGGGATGTTTCTCAGAGTCTTAAACTATGTTAATCATCGATCGAGTTTTCACTTGCTGCAATTACGGCCTCCACACGCTCCCGGAATGCACGGCAGGTTCTAGTAATGTAGTCTGGATCCATTTCTCTCTAGGTACATGTCAATGTTTGTCTGAGGCTTGTTGTACTCGGATGACGTTTAGAACAGGCCTTGGCCTTCATGACGCGCCATATTGATTAATCCAGCGGATTAAGATCGGGGCTGGATGGCAGCCACATATCCTTCGCCCAGAACGGAAGATGTTCCTGCAACCACTTCTGAGTGCGGTTCGAGGTGTGGCACGGAACCCCATCTTGTTGAAATACAACATTTGGCTTCGGACCGTACTGTTCTAAGTAAGAACATACTTACTTAAAATCCCGATGTAGACCTCCGTGTTGACCTTGTCGCCTTCTGGAATGAACACCGGGCCCTTTTTTTGCCAGCAATCCAAACACCATAACGCTAGCAGGATGCTTGGTCAGATACACGTTCTTGTGCTCGTCGGCCACGTCTTTTACCGGAAGAGAACTAATATACCGGTCGGTTCTGGAATTTGATACGGGATCGACGGTAAACATGCTCTCGTCGGTGAACAGGATTACCGGATTTTTTCGATTGACTTCGCCCCGAAATCTTCCTTTACGATCTTCCGTGCCGTAAAGTCACTGATCCCGTGTTCCTTTGCCATTTTCCTTATTGAACGCACTGGATTCACTTGAATATTCTTTTTGATAGCAGCGATGACCCTCGGAACCCGAGATGACCTCAGACGACCTGTGGCCACCTTCGCGGTTAGTTGTCCTTTCTTTTCTCGGTCTAAACCCCTTTTGACGGTCCACCGGGACACTCGCACGGCGATTGAAATGTCTTTTTGTGACATTTGCGCGTGGGACAAATCACGAATACGCTGCCACTTCGTCATGGTGCAACTGTCAAACTAACTAAATCATTTTCTTTTATACACAGCCTACTACGGTATCAGCTATAGGTTACATGCATGCAAAGAAAACCAAGGCATTGTATGCACAGGTGAAACGGGAACCTTATTTGTACGATGGTGCAAACATTATCACGCATACGGTAAGCTGCAAATCTAAATAATCTTATCAGCTGAGGGAATCGATTTGCGAAGGTACCAGCTAATTAGAACTGGTTTTTGGGTGGGGATGACGTTTGGATGATGTGACATTTTTTTTCTGCATTATCATGAAAAGGTGTTTATCAGTTGATGGCACAACATTAGAAATGTATAATACTAGATTATAAAAATGGTTGCACTTCGATACACACACTGCTATTTTTCGTGGCTTTCCTAACTTTATGATTTTGTCAACCTTAAAGTAAACACCAAAACATAAATTAGCTCAGTTGGCTGTTATAACAACTATTCACAAAAAAACAGCATAGATAACTTCCATGCCAAATAGCCAAATTGAGACCATCTCCGATTTGCCAGAAACTTTGCGCAAATGTTTGTTATGGGTAATCATTCACATTTTTCAAATATTATAAATTAATAATATGATCCATAATAGATAATAGAAGATATCCTCAAGACACGATTTTCCCCGACACTAGTGCAACTAGGGGCATGCAAGGTGACTAGTACACTGTAAATTGAGCGCTTAGCAGTTGACAGCTCAATATCAACAAGTCTATAGAAAACAATTCACAACTGAGTAAAATTTTTCTCAGTTTTGTAAACAATTACCTGTTTAAAATTATATTACAATTTAATTCAAACTGGAGGTTATGGCAAAACAGAATATATAAAGGGTGATACGGTCAAAATTAGGTCAATATCAACTTGACGTATTTCTTTCAATTTTGCATTTAAAAAACCTGAACACCCCTCATTTTGAAGGTGTGTGTGTGTGTAGAATGTTGCTCCTATTTTGATTTTGGAATTCACTCTTCAGTTGTCAAAATGCCGTCCAAGCAAGAAGAGCAGCGTATCAAAATTTTGCTCGCGCATCGCGAAAATCCGAGCTACTCGCACGCAAAGTTGGCAAAATCGCTAAAAGTTGCCAAATCAACCGTTACAAATGTAATTAAAGTGTTTGGGGAACGTTTGTCGACAACCAGGAAGTCTGGATCAGGGGGAAATCGAAAACCGGAAGCCGCTGAGACGACAAAGAGAGTTGCCGGTAGTTTCAAGTGAAACCCTAACCTCTCTCTCCGAGATGCCGCAAATAAGCTGGGTGTATCGTCTACAACCGTGCATCGAGCCAAAAAACGAGCCGGACTATCGACTTACAAGAAGGTAGTGACTCCAAATCGCGATGATAAACAAAATACGACGGCCAAAGCGCGATCCCGGAGGCTGTACATGACGATGCTGACGAAGTTTGAATGCGTGGTAATGGACGACGAAACCTACGTCAAAGCCGACTACAAGCAGCTTCCGGGACAGGAGTTTTATACGGCAAAAGGAAGGGGAAAGGTAGCAGATGTTTTCAAGCACATGAAACTGTCAAAGTTCGCAAAGAAATATCTGGTTTGGCAAGCCATCTGTACCTGTGACTTGAAAAGCAGCATTTTCATAGCTTCCGGGACTGTCAACCAAGAAATTTACGTGAAAGAGTGTTTGAATAAACGTCTGCTGCCTTTCCTGAAGAAACACGGTTGTTCCGTACTGTTTTGGCCGGATTTGGCATCTTGCCATTACGGTAAAAAGGCCATGGAGTGGTACGCCGCCAACAACGTGCAGGTGGTTCCCAAGGACAAGAACCCTCCCAACACGCCAGAGCTCCGCCCAACTGAGAAATACTGGGCTATTGTCAAGCGGAACCTAAAGAAGACCAAAAAAATTGCTAAGGGCGAGCAGCAGTTCAAGGCAAACTGGCTTTCTGCGGCGAAGAAGGTGGACAAGGTGGCTGTACAAAATCTGATTGCAGGGGTCAAGCGTAAGGCCCGGCAATTCGGATTTGGAAAAGCGGAAGCCTAACTGAATATTTTTCCTGAATTTTATACTAATTGAACTTGAAAAAGAAATTTAATTTGATTTTTTAAATAAACGATTTCACCGATTTACACGCGTTTTCCCTTGACCAAATTTTGACCGTATCACCCTTTAATGTAGGCGAATTTACGTATTCTCATCAATCTAAACAGCGTCCACGCTTCTATTAGCATTTTCTCAGCGTTACGCACACATATGTCGTACATTTGTTTAAATTTACCCGCTGATTGCTTCTCTATCCATTCCAATCGACAGAATTTTCCAAAACTGTTTGAAAACGTTTTTACAACGCTCCAAACTTCTAAGGTGAGTGTGACTATTGTCGACAGCCTCTTTTTCTTCGGCAGCCTTTCCATTTGAACTGCGTGTTAACCAGCTGTTCTATTGTTGGCAACTCGACATCAACCGCATTTTGTAGTGCACATATTAAATTTAAAGAAAAATATGGCATAACGAGATTGCTCAGTCGTAAAAGTAAAATCAGTTTGAAGTTGAAAGACTAAGGGATCGTATACATTAAGCGAAGTGTTTTGATGGGAAAATACAGTGAAATTACAGAAAATACAGTGAAATTAACGGTAGCGAAGTGTTTTGATGGGAAAATACAGTGAAATTAACGGTATTAACGGTCACGTCTTCCTTCGGAAGGGAAGTAAAGCCGTTGGTCCCGGCCCATGTATGTTGAATGGGTGCGATATCCTACGCAGGTGTGGAAGCTGCCTTCCTGCACATTCGATTGTCGTCAATGGATGGCAATCGATGTCCGTCGGTGATTGGCACTAGATTTCGGGACAGAGACCGACGTTAAATAAAGGAAAGAAGAAGACATTTGTCTTGAATCTTCAATAAGAAATTCATGAGAAACATTATGTTTCAATAGTTATTACATTGAAGCGTTATTTTCAGATTTGATTATCGGGGAAATGTTCACCAAGCCACTCTCTTCGATATTCATCTTTACATAGTTTTTAGTGCGGAGATGAACCAGCGTTCGGCTGAAAGTATCCTTAATAAAGATAACTAACTAGTTTTTAGTGGCAAGGATTTCACGCATTAAAGAAACATTCTGTCGGTTACAGGATTTGTTTTTGTTTATGTTGTATTCAGAAAACATTCGTTCGACGGAAGCTGATGAGTGTGTCAGTTGTTGTGGCCGCAACTTTTCCCCAGAACATCACTATATTACTCTGTTCATCCAAAGAATAGTTTGAAAAGTCAACATTACGCAGCTCTCTGAATTCCGCTGATCAATCGGCTGTATAATTTCCCGAGGAACAATGGTGGGAAAGTTTTCCGTAAGCGGCAGAATTATTTGATGTTTTCTTTCGATAATATTAGATGGGTCTAGTATATTGGCCTTAATGCTACCATTGAAATTGATACGTTTAAGAATTTGGTGCGACAGCGAAATGTAAAATCTAATTACATTCCTCTTGAATTCATCGATTTGATCATTGTTAATTTGACCAACTCTCACATACTTTTCTATAAGAAATTCGGCAGAAGTTCCAACATACACATTATCCAAATATTCATAGTTTTGCTGATCAAATACTACTTCGTTCAAGTCTGTAAGTGTTTTCATATAATTTAGTTTGAAAAAAAATATCCAGTACTGTTTGAAAAAGCCGTGACATACTGGAATGCAGAATATTTAAAGGGTGATACGGTCAAAATTTAGTCAAGGAAAAACGCGTGTAAATCGGTGAAATCGTTTATTTAAAAAATCAAATTAAATTTCTTTTTCAAGTTCAATTAGTATAAAATTCAGGAAAAATATTCAGTTAGGCTTCCGCTTTTCCAAATCCGAATTGCCGGGCCTTACGCTTGACCCCTGCCATCAGATTTTGTACAGCCACCTTGTCCACCTTCTTCGCCGCAGAAAGCCAGTTTGCCTTGAACTGCTGCTCGCCCTTAGCAGTTTTTTTGGTCTTCTTTAGGTTCCGCTTGACAATAGCCCAGTATTTCTCAATTGGGCGGAGCTCTGGCGTGTTGGGAGGGTTCTTGTCTTTGGGAACCACCTGCACGTTGTTGGCGGCGTACCACTCCATGGCCTTTTTACCGTAATGGCAAGATGCCAAATCCGGCCAAAACAGTACGGAACAACCGTGTTTCTTCAGGAAAGGCAGCAGACGTTTATTCAAACACTCTTTCACGTAAATTTCTTGGTTGACAGTCCCGGAAGCTATGAAAATGCTGCTTTTCAAGCCACAGGTACAGTGTTCACTCGGCTGTCGACAAAAGCAGGCCACTCTCGATGTGTGCTACGCGATCGTCTGTTTTCTCGGCAGCAACCATTGTGTGGTCCTCCTCATTGTTCTTCATCAGCAGTTCTTTCGGTCGATGCGTCGTCGACTTTGGAAAGCAACCGTTTCGTGATGAGTGTGTGAGTGCTGACCACGTTTTGCGTCCATTGCTACAATGGACTCGCTCTGACCCTCGTTGGCGTATAACAATTTGCCATACAATGAAACTACTGGAAGCGGCTCCAGTTCTGATGGAGGAGGCTTTTTGGATAGCGGAAGATAAAGTGTTTATTGTGTTGTACCTTTTGACTATAGCTTTAAGATGTATTGTATAGTGACCATGAATCCTCGGCTCTGTTAAGTTAATTCGGTTGAGCCTTATCAAATAAATTAATATACAAAAAAAAAAAAAAAGCCACAGGTACAGATGGCTTGCCAAACCAGATATTTCTTTGCGAACTTTGACAGTTTCATGTGCTTGAAAACATCTGCTACCTTTCCCCTTCCTTTTGCCGTATAAAACTCCTGTCCCGGAAGCTGCTTGTAGTCGGCTTTGACGTAGGTTTCGTCGTCCATTACCACGCAGTCAAACTTCGTCAGCATCGTCGTGTACAGCCTCCGGGATCGCGCTTTGGCCGTCGTATTTTGTTTATCATCGCGATTTGGAGTCACTACCTTCTTGTAAGTCGATAGTCCGGCTCGTTTTTTGGCTCGATGCACGGTTGTAGACGATACACCCAGCTTATTTGCGGCATCTCGGAGAGAGAGGTTAGGGTTTCGCTTGAAACTACCGGCAACTCTCTTTGTCGTCTCAGCGGCTTCCGGTTTTCGATTTCCCTCCGATCCAGACTTCCTGGCTGTCGACAAACGTTCCCCAAACACTTTAATTACATTTGTAACTTTGCGTGCGAGTAGCTCGGATTTTCGCGATGCGCGAGCAAAATTTTGATACGCTGCTCTTCTTGCTTGGACGGCATTTTGACAACTGAAGAGTGAATTCCAAAATCAAAATAGGAGCAACATTCTACACACACACCTTCAAAATGAGGGATGTTCAGGTTTTTTAAATGCAAAATTGAAAGAAATACGTCAAGTTGATATTGACCAAATTTTGACCGTATCACCCTTTAACTCCGGAGTTTCGCCTTGAAACAACTTGTTCATGTTATTAACCAGTTAGAGGATATAAGACAAAAAGGTCAAATATAGCTTACTTAACAGATCGTTCAATGAGTTATAAATGGACACTATCTTGATCTTCTCCACGTGATCTATGTTTATCACAAATGCTATGACAAATACACTTCATAATAAATAGTGACGGACAATCCCTTTTCAAAAAAGCACCAAGCGATGTTCCTGGCGAAGTAATAATGCTTGCACCGTCAGCACCGTGGCCGATCAAATTACTCCGATAAAGAATGTTGTCCTTCTCAAACAACAGTAGTTAGTTCTGACAACTAAGGTGAGTGATTTCTTGCTTGATAAGTCGGTCGATTCATCAGTAATCAAACTGAAACTATGGTTTCGCAAATGTATGACGAGCTCCTCGTGTTGACCTTCTCCCAGAACATGCGTGATTATAGAAGTTGCTTTCGTTCGACCAACCTTGATTTCTTTGGCAATATCCAAATCAGTGCACACCCACCGCATAAACGAAGCGATTTCTTGTATTTACGTTGCACTCTTGTTGTATGACGCTCTCCCCAGACACACAGTTAAAGTTCTGCATTCCGTACTTTATCGTTCAAGCTTGTGTCAGTGAATCGTTCCATTGTTTGTGTTCTCTGCAAAGCATTCTCGTAATGCTTGTGTTTATTTGTTGCAGCATACTTCAGCAGATCTTTCATGCCTCCATTCATTGAGAAAGCCAACTGAGTTTGGCTTCCCAATCTTTGAAGAATTTTTGGGATGCTTTTTTAAACTTTATAGCCGATGGTGGTTCTGTTGATTCCTGCAAAAAATATGTTCATCTTTGTTATTCCCGCAGTGCATCTTACAACGGAATGAGCTTACCGAGTCGATTTCAAGATCATGCTGATCTTGCTTGTCATCATGAGATGTTTGGTCGCTTGAGGGTTCAAAATTGATGCTTCTGAATACGATTTCAGCGAAGACCACAAATCAAGAAGACTGGCAACTTTGCCAGAATCCAAGCGACAGATACAGTGGCACTGCGCTTGAGTGAAGGTGGAAGCAACGGATAAAAAAATGAGCAAATACACAAACCCTTCTTCTGAGGATGTAATCTTTGCTATCAAATTCGTTCGAAGCATTTACCTCTGAGCGGCAGATGACGCGATTGTACCTGTCTCATAGCGTTCGTATTAAAAAATTGAAGAGTTGTCAGTCTTCTTGATTTGTTGTCTTCGATTTCAGGGTCACCCCGGTTGGGTGGGAGAATTTTATCTTTATCAGAACAATTTGCATCTGGCTATTTGCATCTGGTGATAGGATCAACAACAAAGCCATAAGCAACGATGGTATGTTGTAGAGAGGGTCTAGTATAAGAGAGAAGCGGATTTAAAACAAACTGCCTTGGCAACCTATGCCTACACACTTAGATTTTTTTGCCGAGATTGGCACCACCGAGCAGGCTCGGTATTTATTTTTACTGAGATCTCAGCAAAAATTTTGTTTGTTAGCCGAGATCTCGGCAAAATCTCCGTTTGTTAACTGAATCTCGGCAATTTTTTCACTGAGATCCAGCAAAATAGATTGCCGACCTGCTCGGTGGTGCCCATCTCGGCAAAAAATCTAAGTGTGTAGGTGGTTTCTAGCAACACTGCCAGTGCAATCAAGATAGGCGGTGCTCGATTGGCTCAAAACCCGCCCGTCCGCTCCTCTCTTATACTAGACCCCCTCTAGTTTGTTGATATTTATAACCAAATTCACATATGGAAAATCAATGAGCGTAAACAGGTTAAGCCCAGTAAATTTATCGTCTTTTTCGTTCTCCGGCTGATTAAATGGATGACGAAGTTTGGCGTCACACTCCTTCAACCGTTTAAACAGCAGAAGAACTAAAGAGATGACAAACTCAATGAGCCTTACACATTTACATCTCATTGATGGATTTTCAGTAGGCCGATTTGACTGCACATCCCGCCCCTGCTATCAACATCCTTTGGCATTCCTGGAAAAATAAATGGTGATTTCACGTAAATTACCTTGCATCATTTCTAATTTACTAAATTACCTTTGGGTTTGAAGTAATTGCGAAGATCGGTGTTTCTTTTTGACATTATTGGTGTGGAGTACAATTAAAATTGAATAACGCAAGGCAAATGCTAATATTTTATTTACACTGCTAATTAATTACCGACACGCGATGAATGACGGACGGGTCAGAAAGCGGAGAATGGCGAATGAAAATGCTCAAGCGTTGAAATTACGCCCACTACTGCATCATCTGAACCGAAGAAGTGCGAGCGAGATAGGCAACCAATTAGTGGGAAAACAAATCATCAATCTGTCATCATATTAACGAAAGCTTGCTCGCAGCTTTCAAAACTCTCAATATCAGTGACATCATTTTGAGTAGAAAATTTAATAACTACAAAAGATTTTTGATCAGAGAGTTGAATTATTATATGGTATAATAAGTCTAGAAAAATCTGGACGGATCATGAAACGTCTAGACCTGTATGTATGTCTGGATGGTCCATAGAAGTCTGAAAGATTCCAGATAAATCTGGAGGGTTGGCAACCCGAGCAAAGTTCAGTATCAAAATGACAGCAAATTGAAATCAAGTTTTGATATCAACATCAAACTGAAATCATAATTTGATTTCAGTTTACGCAATTGACAAATTTGATATCTAATTTTGTTTTCATTTTGCTGTACATTTTCAAAAATATGTTGTTGCGGGTTTGTTTTCATTGCCTTAGCATAACATCAAATTGAATACTTGTTTTGTTATCAACAGGAAAAATTGATATCAAATTATGTTTTCAGTTTGCTCTCACTGATAGCAGAAATAATTTTCAATGTGATGCCACAGGAAGATTTTTTGGCTCTCAACTTTTATATTTTAACCGTAAAAAAAAACGACCAAAACGACCAAAACGACAGCAACCTGAGTAGTCATTATCAGCGAAATCATAACATCAAATTTAGATCTCAATTTGATCTCAGACTTTGCTCGGGAACGCTGGCTACAAACAGGTAAACAGTTTTGAGCGTATGTGCTAAATATAAACAATAACTTTAAACGTCGATTTTTCGTGAATAAAAAGTGGACCCTACACGATTGCTTTTATTGACAATAATCGTATTGTCAATACATTCTATATTGACGTCAATACATCGATATTGACCATATTTCTGTATTCACATCATCAATATTTTTGTCAATAATTCCCCTTCACGTCAATATATCGATACGTGAGGAGTTCGCTAAAGACTCATGCAGGCAAACCGATACCAGCATCTGAGAGAAAGTTTACTCTATCGGGTGGTATAGTAAGTTTGTGTGAGCGTGTTTTAATTCGTGAACAATCGATGTTTAAAGTCTATGTTTACGTTTGACTTGTAAAGATTGAACACGAAAAAATCCGGACACGAAAATATGCGTAGTAGGTATTATGCTTATTGTAAGACCATTGTTTCAGTCTTCCTTCTTACCATAGGCCATTGCTCCAACTTTTCTTCGTACACGGCCCATCACCTTTTGCACGAGCCCTATTCCCACTTGTTTCCATTTCCGCTGGAAATCCTTCAGGTTAATTGCAGTTCCACCCTTTTTCTATACAATATGTGCTTCACAATTGACCAGTATTCAATTGGCCTTATGTCCGGAGTATTGGCCGGATTCATCTTCTTGGGAATCACTGTGACACCATTTTCGTCGTACCACTGTTTGGTGGAATTTGAGTAGTGGCAGCTTGCCAAGTCCGGCCAGAATAGGCAATCCATCTCATGCTGTTCCAGAAAGGGCAGTAGTCTCTTCCGTAGGCACTCCTCCTGGTAAATTTGCTGGTTCATGGACGACCCAAAAGTAACGAAAGTTTTGCCAGACAAGGAACTTTTCGGGGAATTTCGACTTCTTTTTGCTTTTAGATTCTTCCGGGGCACTCTTCCGGTCAACCGAGGCATAAAATTCCTGCCCAGGAATTAGATCGAAAACAGCCAGGAGCGGATAAACCGGGATTTTCGTTTCGAGCGTGCAGGATCGAATCGCGACGTGCTTGCTCCGGTGAAGCCATGATGTAAACAAACGAACTTATCCTGACAACCAAAGCCTACTGTGATTCTATACACTCTTAGCCTGATTCAGAGAAATGTTAAAAAACTACTCAAGACACGCCTTAATGGCAGCGTTTTTAATGTGTCCGGATTTGTTCGTGTTCAACCTTTAAATATTTGAAAAAATCATAGTAAATTTATTGATTTTTTGGGACTGATATGAGCTAGCAACACCGCGACCCTCATCATATTGATTGGCACATTCCCCCACCATCAAACCATATCCCAAACAATAAACACTTTCATCAATTAGCCAAGTCAACCGATTGGATTACTTTCATTGGACTCACCACGATCACCGAGAGCAGGATGTCACCAGACCACTCAGACGATCACAACGCATTAGCAACATCAGCAGAAATTAATAAACAACCGCATTGTTCCCACACTCGAGTACTAACCAAGAACTAACTTCTTAGAGTTGGTTGGAAATGCTATCTAACATGAAGCTTTAGTGTGTTAGCTAGAGAAAGGTCTTAGAAGAGGGTAGGTAGGTCGTTCCGTTAGAGTACGGCAGTATGAAAATTGAATAGAAGTTGAAAATGAACGAAGGGCCATTAATGCAACAGTACAAACTCGATAACGATGTTATATTAAAATTGCCAAAAATCTACATGGGACTGATATTCGATTATAGACAGTATATCAAGTTAAACATCACGGACTGCAGCTTAGGAAAACCATAAATAAACTATGAGTTCATCATTAATAAAAACAACGTCCACACAAGATTCAATCAACCACGGGTGGAATGTCGTTTTCCAATCATTTGAGTGGCACTTTGTATTTACTACCATCTTCGGATCTCCGTATTCTAATGATGTGGTTGATCAAGTGTCAATCCGTGCTAAATGTTGATCCTAACGACTATAAACTTCCAAAAAAGCTCGATTTTAATCAATATCAAATCAATACAATAATGCTAGTCTAAATATGGACACTTATTTTCCCATTAAGCATTCTGTAAACCTCGAATGTAAGCTACAACTAAGGCAAGCTTTTTCGACTAACAGAACCTTCCCTACGGTACGACGTAGTTCGCCGGTCTTGTTATTAGTCTAATCAAATAGGCACACATAATTCTCAAGGCCATCGAAACAGATACGTGCCTTGTGATTTTCCGTTGCCTCTTAGTGTTCTCTTGGAAACTAAATATAAATCCGATAATTGGTATTGGCAGCAGGTATAATTGCTGTCTCCAAAATATCATCCTCAGAAAGACTTCCTTCCACGCAATTATCTTCTGAATCGGTCGTAGGTGGCGAACAACAGAATCAAATAGCTTCGCTTCATACACAAGTCAGTTCAGTGCACCTTATTCACCTTTCCCACTCGCATTAGAGCCGCGGAGGCAAAAGGCGGGAAAAAATCAACCCATTGAAAGTCGTTTCTTTTTCAATTAGATTGAATCCATTATGTTTACCTTCTTGGCATCGGTTCATGCCTCGTCCTCGCCTAATAGATGAAGCGAACGAAGAAAAAAAATGCAGATTTGTTGCCATCAGTCGATTTTCCACCTCGGAGTAAAAATAGCTGATAAATCCGGGCCTCCCCCGCCTACGGTTTATTCCCAGGTCCGGAGAGCCACATCACGCGCATTATCAGTTTGATATCGATTGCGATTGCCGTTGGATTATGGTCCCCAGCACCGAGCGCATCACATCGGCGACCGATGTCAAATAAAACGCCACTGTTATAGTGGGCCGCCGTGGAAAGGTGTGCGCTATCAACCGGCGGGGGCCCAGTTAAACATAGGATTATCAATTCCAGTTTGGTCTGAAACCCAGCTGCAGGCAAGCAAGCAAGCAAGCAACCCCTCGGGATTGTTTGTTTCAATTTAGCGTTTATTTACGTAGTCATCGGCGTTTTCGTAGTAATCAGGGTCATGTCGACGGGACGATGATTGTGAAATGAGGAGAGGGTGCTGGGTAGTCCGGTTGGTTCGCTTTTGGATCGGTTCGGCTGACTGGCTGCTACTTATCATTTTGCGTTTTGAAACGTCTGTTTAGCTGATGATTGGGGGGGGGTTCGTATGCGGATTTAATTCCGGTGATTTTCGCGCTACCGGTTGTAATTTAACTGCGCGTTTTAAGTTGTTTGTGTGAAGTCTGTCTAGCACATCATCGGTAGTGGGCGATTCGAATAGGGTGTAGTGTGGATACTTGACAAATGTGCATTGCAACAGGTTTGCATTGTGTGCTATTAAATTGATCTACGCCATCTAATGAATATTAACTGAATTTGAATATTATGAAATATGGGGGAAATGTCGGCTTTGGTAATATAATTAATACTAATTTTATCAAGGAAGTTTTTTGATGATATAGAAATATTCATCATCACCTCGACCCTGCACATTTTGAAGCTTTTGAGTTATAGATCTTACTTCGTTCAAATCAGTCCCCTATGAATCATCAATAATACTTTCCGGAGAGAAAATATTCATACGATCCCGAGCATCTTGACTCTCAATAGGACTAGTAAGATCCAAACTGAAATTATGGGAACTCTTGAATTGCTTAACACATTTCTGAGCTTTTTCCGAATTTGTGATCAAAACTTTACCACCTTCTTTAAGCGCTGGAATAGGCTATTAAGGTTTTTTCAATTTTTTTGAAAGCAAAAGGGTTTGGAAAATAAGTCTAATTTCGAAACATAACATTCAAAAGTTTTGTTCCCCAGGGCAGACTAATAGCTTTTTAATTTGTTTTTGCAAATCCCGCCAGATAGATAACTTTCATGGCAGGATCGCGTGTTGCCTCCTACGGACATTTTTAAGACGGATCAAGAGCTGAAGATCGTCGTCTATTATAATTGAATCGAATTTAGCCTCGCATTTTGATACTGAGGCAGCTCTTGCTTCAACTATAGAAGTAGTCATAGATTCAAGAGCATAGTTAACATCATCTTTGGTTTGCAAAGGAATGTTTGGATCAAAGGTATATTCCATAAATGTTCGATATTGATCCCTATCCGCTCTTTTTTTTTTGACGTTGTCTGTTGACAGGCTGAGGCCGATGTCGGCCCATCTCGCCGCCGCTCATTCTGATTTGTTTAAGTAGTTGCTTTGTTTTACGTGGTCTTGTCTTATATTCTGATTTTGATTTGCTTGATGAATTGAGCTATTTGCTTTAGTTCTGCTTCCGCGTTTTCTTCAAGTATAGTATTTAGTGGTTTGTAATACTCCATTGCTGGAAATTGTACTTTGGGCATACATTCATAATGTGTCTGATGTTCTCCTTTTCCTCACAATAGTCACACTGGTGTCGGCGATCCTTGGTCAGTGAGTGACCCGACCTGACACGATTAAGCACTGTTTTCTCTTCGTTTGATAATGCCAAGTTGTGGCACCATATCTTGTTTCCTGGTGTTGTCATGAATGTGCTGTGGAACATTCCCTTTTCTTCCGAAATTTCTTGGTATTTCTGCTTCCAGGCCATCCATATTTCCTTCTTAGCTAGAGAGGTTACGTCCGAGAGAGCTAGAGCCGTAAACTCTGTTTGTCTGCTGAGGGTGACACTGACCGCTTCCTGGTCAGCTGTTTCGTTCCCTGGAATACCTTTGTGACTTGGGATCCATTGGATAACGATGGAATTGTTTCTGTGAGCTTTTAGCATTCCAATGGTTTTCCCGGCTATGAAGTTTGCCTTGCTTTCGCTTCTGTTCAACAGTGTTTAACATGCTCCCTTTGAGTCCGTAAAGATGATTGCTTTGGAGTAGTTCCCATCTATGATCAGCTCTATGGCTTTGCTGATCGCTAGCAGTTCCGCGTTGGTGATGGCGAAGTTTTCATTTATTTTGTCGATGAGGATCGATCCGTCTGTGCTGTCCAATACTGCCGTGCCAGTTCCGGCTGCCGTTTTCTAAAGAGACTGAATTGGGTAAAGAGGCGACATCTTATCCGTTTAACAGGTCTTCTGCTCGATTGGGATAACTTTTCCTATGACTTTGACAGATAATCCATTGCTCCAATTTTGACAAGTCATCTCTTTATAAATTCAGGCTCTTTACCGTTTTCGACCCATCGGTGTAGAATTGGTTGAACTTCTTGTATCGGTCCTTTACCTCGGCGAAGTACTTACTCCAGACTGCTTGGCTGTATTCCTTTTTTGCTTTTTGATCTTCTACTCCTTATGGCTGCGTTTCCTACCATGACTAATGTTTCGGGATCTGCGTTGCTACTTCTTCTTCTGAGCATTTTGATGATGCTCAGTTTTTTCTTTGCCTGACGTAGGGTAAATTATGGCTTCGGCACCCATTGACTGTTTTCGGCAACCGAAATTGAAACGTTTATTTCACCTTATTTTCCCATCAAAACTCTTCGCTGAATGTATTAAGCCGATTCCTTACCTTTTCAGCTTCAATTCGATTACATTTTTACGACTGTGAATTCCTGTTATACCATATTTTTCTTTAAATGACATATACATACTACAAAATACGGCTGATTTCGAGTTGCCGATAATAGAACAGCTGGTTAACACGCAGTTCAAATGGAAAGGGTGCCGAAGAAAAAGAGACTGCCGACAATAGTCACTCTCACCTGAGAAGTTTGGAGCGTTGTAAGAACATGTTCAACCCGTTTTGATCAATTCTGTCGATTGGAATTGGTAGAACAGCAAGCAGCAGATAAATGTCAACAAACAAACCTGTCATGTATGTGTGTGACGACGAGAAATCGCTAATAGAAGTTCGGACGCTGCTTAGATTGACGAGAATACGTGAATTCCCCTACGTGATGTGCTGTCTGAATGATAATATCCTGTCCAGTACATAGCCTAGGTGTGCCCCAGTTTCAACCTAACTCCCGATATGTCTTTCCTGGAGAAGACTATCGCCGCGCACTTGTTTCAGGTTGAGGCTCTGCAGACCGTTTTTCACTTTCTCTAACATATTTCTCCCTGTTTCTTCGACTGACTCCAGGTCATCTACTGTGATGAGTAGGGCGAAATCATCCGCAAACTGGACTACCGTATGCGTGATAATGTTTGCACCATCGTACAAATAAGGTTCCCGTTTCACCTGTGCATACAATGCCTTAGCTTTCTTTGCATGCACGTAACCTATAGCTCATACCGTAGTAGGCTGTGTATAAAAGAAAATGATTTAGTTAGTTTGACAGTTGCACCATGACGAAGTGGCAGCGTATTCTTGATTTGTCCCACGTGCAAATGTCGCAAAAAGACATTTCAACCGCCGTGGGAGTGTCCTGGTGGACCGTCAAAAGGGTTTTAGACCGAGAAAAGAAAGGAAAACTATCCGCGAAGGAGGCCACAGGTCGTCCGAGGTCCGCTCGGGTTCCGAGGGTTATCACTGCTTTCAAAAGAAAGATTCGGGTGAATCCAGTGCGTTCAATAAGGAAAATGGCTAAGGAACACGTGATCAGTGACTTTACGGCATGGAAGATTGCGGGGCGAAGTCAATCGAAAAAATCCGGCAATCCTGTTCACCGACGAGAGCATGTTTACCGTCAATCCCGTATCAAATTCCAGAACCGACGGGTATATTAGTTCTCTTCCGGTTAAAGACGTGGAAGACGAGCACAAGAACGTGTATCTGACCAAGCATCCTGCTAGCGTTATGATGTTTGGATTGGTGGCTTCCGATGGCAAAAAAATGGATCCGGTGTTCATTCCAGAAGGCGACAAGGTCAACACGGAGGTCTACATCGGGATTTTAAGTAAGTATGTTCTTCCGTGGATCAAAGAACAGTATGGTTCGAAGCCAAATGTTGTATTTCAACAAGATGGAGCTCCGTGCCACACCTCGAACCGCACTCAGAAGTGGTTGCAGGAACATCTTCCTTTCTGGACGAAGGATATGTGGCCGCCATCCAGCCCCGATCTTAATCCGCTGGATTACTCAATATGGCGCGTCATGAAGGCCAAACCTCAGACAAACATTGACCCGTACCTGGAGAGAAATGGATCCAGACTACATTATTATAACCTGCCGTGCATTCCGGAAGCGTGTGGAGGCCGTAATTGCAGCAAGTGGAAACTCGAATGATGATTAACATAGTTTAAGACTCTGAGAAACATCCCCCCTTTGAATAAATAAAAAAAAACTCGAAAACGAAATTTTTGAGATTTTTTAAAATTTTGAGATTGCTCAATGGTGCAAACATTATCACGCATACGGTAATTCCCCTTCTTCCTCTTGTATATCATGCAACGCAGCGGTGTACAGGTTGAATAGTATTGGAGAAAGTGGGCATCCTTGGGGCAGTCCCTCGCTTACCACCACTTCCACTACTGTCCCCTCGCTGGTCTGGACTTTCAAGATTCTTCTGTGCAGATATTCATGTAGCCAGGATATTACTTAAATAGTCTGGAATGTCTTGACTGGCTAGTGTTTTGAGCAGAGTTTGTAGGCTAACCGAGTCAAATGCTTGAGAAAGGTCGAGGAAGATTGCCTTTAAAAATTTTCTTTTTGCCGTAGTCCCATTAACCCTGTTTACCATGTAGTTAACGCACGTTGTTGCTGAGCAGTGTTTCCTAAAACCGAATGAGAGAGGCGGTAAGAGGTCTTCTAGGTCAATTATTTCTACTATTCTATCCTTGACTGCTGCGTTTAACAGTTTGAGGTTGACGTTCATTATAGCAATTTACCTCCAACTTGATGGTTCTGCAGGGTTTCCGTTATGTTTCCGTATTGGTTTAATGTTGGTGATTCTCCATCTCTCCGGGATTTCCTCGAGGACGAATACTCTGCTGACCATCTCCGCTACTTTGAGCTGCATTTCAGGCTTTGGAGCTTTGAGTATGGCGTAGGAAATTCCGTCTTCCCCGGGGGCGGAGTGGTTCTTCTGCTTTGCTAGGTTTGTCAGGATCTCTTCGTCTGTCAAAACCATCTCGTAGCCCATGAGTTGTGGTTTGGTTGTTGTCCTGATTCTCGGGACGAACTCGTATTTGTTGTCGAAGTAGTAGCTTGCGAACTTTTTTCCTTCATTTATGTTGATCTCGTTCCTCTTCTTTGACGGAACGTTTAAAGCACTGTCCAAACCTCTAATTATGTTCCACAGTTGCCTGCTAAGGGGTTGTTTCGTCGCTAGCTTCCGTCATTTCCTTTCAGTAACCCCTTTTGGCTCTCCGGATCATTCTCTTCCCTGTTGCTCGGGCTTTTTGCAGTCTCTTGTAGTTATTGAGATTGTTATACCGGTTATATTCCCTTAAGCATACTCTTTTGTAAAGATATGGACTGTTGATTTCCTCTGTCCATCATTTCTTGAGGTTATTTGCTTTTTTGTTTTTGACCTCGTATGTTGCTTTTTCTATGCATTCTTCGAATATCTCTTACATTTCCGTCGGGTCGTAGAAGAACTGCGGTCGCATGGCGTTCAAAATCTCCACTACCTTCTTCGGGTTGACTCTTTTAACTTTTCCCTTCACGACAGGGATGGTGCCTCCTACTTCTATCACGATTGAAAGATGGATGCTTCCAAACTCGTGATCTTCTACCTCCCATCGGACTCTGCTGGCTAGTCCCGGTGTAGGCACAGCAGAGCTGCTTCTGTCATGTGTAGTTAGGCACGTTGGGCTTCCGCCGTTCAACATGATGTATGTTGAGCCCTCGATCCAACTGTTGAGGGACTTCCTTGAAGCATTCTGCAGTTTGTAGGTCCCAGGTCCTATGATGGGCGTTCCAATCGCCTCCGACTAGAATCTCTGCAGTCATGTTGTCTAGCATGTCGAAGAGTTTCTTCAGTTTATCCTCCACTTCTTTCTCCATTTTTCGATCTGGAGGCACGTACACTGAGACAGGTGTTATGCAAATCTTGATTCCTACTACCTTCTTCACCGGAAGGTATCCCTCCATACCGACGGCTTCGTATTCAAGATCTTCATGGACAAGAATTCCTACTCCTTCATACTCTTGATTTCTCCGTCTCGACTCTCGACGGATCTCATGCTTTGCACATTGTGCTGCAGGGTGTTGATCTGCTTACAATTCACTATTGCAAGCGATGGTGATTCTGGATTCGCCGGTTGGCTGGTGGCTATTTGCTTCGATCATATCCCTAATGTCGTTTCCTATTTCAATAAGGATACGATCCTTGGCTAGGTCTGTTTCAGCTGCTTGTACTCCCTGGATGATTTTTCACTGGATGACCATCAGAGGTTTCAGCCAATGTCTGGCTCTGATCTCTGCTATAAGGTCCTGTCGGAGTTTGTGGAGGAACCTCTCCAGGTCAGTGGCTTTCAGGGTATTCTCGGCGCATCTGCATTGCGCGATTGGATGTCTCTCCATCTGTATGTTTCGACTTGGTGAGACTTCCGTCCTTTGCACCGACTCGGGCGATATGCTTCGCCTGCGTCTAGGTGAGATGATTGTAGGTGTGAATGTGTTTGGCACATCCTCTAGGATATGTTGTCCCCTTTTTCTCTCGGGGCAGTCCTTGGAGTTTGCCCGGTGCTCCCTCTGGCAATTTACGCATCTCGTGTTCCCGATGCAGCCGTTCTTGCAGTTCTCCCCTCCGCAGCTCTTACATTTTGCTTTTCTGTAAGTGCAAAATCTGGTTCCATGGCCAAATCTCCAGCATTTTTCGCACTGTCTAAACGGAAAAACGTAGACCTCGCACCGAAAGTGGCATCCGTAGATTTTAACGGCCTCCGGAACTTTTGAACCCTTGAAAGTGACCTTGAGGTTTGGTGTATCCATCACTTCCTTCTGTCTGTTCCAGGTTTTGATCCGCTCCACCTTGATCCCTTCGGCGTCAGCTTCCATGGTTTTGATTATTTCTTCAACACCGAGCATTTCTGGCACTCTCCTCACGAAGCAAATGACGTGGTCTTTCGCCTTCACTTCCCAAACTCGTAGGTTGTGCTTTTCGAGTTTCAGCCTTTTTAGCGCGCTGGGGTCATTCGTTTCCAAACGGAACCTAAACTTTCCCAGTTTTCTGACGTCAGTGAATGCTTGAAAGCCCTCCTCATCAAGGATTCTTCCGACTTGGGCCGGGTGTGAAGGTTCCTTGGAGTCCAATTCCGCCAGTTCCAGTACCACCGTCTCTTCTTTGGCACTGTTGGTGTTGCTATTCGCTAACGGAATCCCCTCTGTGTTGCTTGACGTTTGCTCAGCGTTTTGCCGAGCTTGATCAGTCTTCTTCATCGCTGAATGGTTCCGGTTTTCGGTTGCGATGTCTGATCCAGGTTGGAGTCGCTTGTATCTTGGCTTATAATTATTATTAATACTATTCTAGAACTTATCCCTTTTATTTAATTTCATTCTTCGCTTAAAACTAATTTCCTATAGGAATTTTGATTGTTTTCTTCTTTTCTTCTTCTTGATTTCTTTTTTTTTATTCATTGATATTTTTCTATCGGCATAGGCGCTATCTTGCTTTTATTTTCTCTCCGTGACTGGACTCCGTGGCTCCACGGGAGCCAATTATGTGTGGTTTTACTCCCGCAAATTTAACCGGAACCCCGAAAAGGCACTGTTTGCGCGTATCTTCTTGCTTCTTCTCAAGGTTGAACAGCACTTCGATGCACCCAATCCAACTTTTCCGGCAAATTTCGGATTTCTTCGGAAGCTCAAAAACTTTTTCTTCCCCCAATCCGCTCTATGGTAATTGAAAATAGAACTGTTGAGATTAATAATTATTTCTTGGGATATCTCAAAAGTTACTGGAAGGTGATCAGAATCGAAGTCAGCATGGGTAACCAATTGGCTACAAAGTTGACATGAATCAGTTAA
Organism: Ochlerotatus camptorhynchus; assembly: GCF_037179485.1. Taxonomy (NCBI): domain Eukaryota; kingdom Metazoa; phylum Arthropoda; class Insecta; order Diptera; family Culicidae; genus Ochlerotatus; species Ochlerotatus camptorhynchus. Next base: position 10,761,874 of record NW_027040818.1, on the reverse strand, counting down.
GAGCATGAATAGTTGAGGGATTTCTTGATGAAGAAAAGTATGTTGGGCTGTTTGGATATTGAATACTCAGGACAGAAAATTCAGTTCTCCACTCAATTCCTGAAGCTACATGTTGTTCAAAGGCGATGCCTGATGCAAACAAAAGCCTTGCTGTAATCCCTGAGATCCATATCAGCGACAAAGTCTTGTCTTGCTTATCGATCACTTCAAACCCGGTCGCACTAAATATAGACCATCTCAAGTGCCCCCACCGGGTCGGGGAGCTGCACTACTTCCAACGAAAATACCCATATACACACACAAGTTTCCCCCTGGACTTTGGAATCCGATATGAGAAAAACAACTTTTATTTTCCCCCCACACGCCCTATATCAGGGTGCAATAATACGCCTCCGCTTGCACCGTAAATCTACGGCAGCAGTCAGCAGTCAGCAATCGAAAGAATTCCAATCAGTTTTCCTTTAAATGAAACAGAAGCGCAACTTTGTTCACCCACATCCTCACAATCAATCGCAGGCAAGGGAGATCACGTCATCACACCGACCGTAGTCAGAGCTCGATTGGCGATTGATTTTTTTTTTCTGTATACAAACGGAACAGTGCGGAGATGGGCAGCGCGGTAGGTGGGTAATGAGTGAACATGATGATCCAACCTTCGCAGCCAACTACCGCCATCGTCACGTTTCTAAGGCTGGTTCAGAGGATGCTCTGATTCTGAGCACTGTACAAGTGCAAGACCAGTCTAACACACATAGACCGGACGAAGACGGCGTATGCGACGGACAATGCGTCGGTGGCAAGTGTACTGTAGGTACTGACGTTGTTATCAGTTTCTGCTTTCATGGTGCGGAACAACTATGAAATAGAGATAGCAAAGATGCACCACCAATGGCCAATGAACAAGAATACAAAGAGTCGGACATGCAGCAGCAACAAGTAGTCATCTACGGAACGGAACAGCTCAATGAGTTGTTCTAAGTATATAGCCTTTCTTCGAATGACATAGACATCACATCGCGTCACAGCACGCCGACAGTCAATTGGACTGCTGATATCAACCATCGTAGCAGTGCAGTGCGCCGAGATCAAAAGTTAATTGAAAATATAAATATTGTTTGACTTCGTTTTGCGCTGGTGTTTGTTGTTCATATTAGCTGCCTCAGGAAATTGTTACAACAGACGGCCGAGCGTGGCGCAGATTTCTGCTTTCTGCCGATATCTTTTCCGAAGGTGCACGCGCAGATTGATTGACTGAGTAATGAATATGAGCATCATGGCCAACTTCCAGATTCCAGGTACGGATGTTTACCGCTGGAGGAATGAACTGCGAAATAAAGGGATATAAATCATAAAGTGGCATAAACAAGGTGAGCGTGCGACTCCCCCTACTCTCCCCCATTGTCCACCCGCGCCGCGTTATGGTGGCGACGATGAATGAGGTATTTCTGTTAGGCACTAATGTCAAGGCCGGAGATCAGATTGGTCTTATAAGAACATAATAGTCATGATTGGACGCAGTGCTGCCAGCAAGTTGTTCAGTACGGTTTGATCATACATTCAACTAGGGAATGTAAGAATCTATTGTTGATTTTCGTAAAAAGTATACGGAATTTATAATATTTCATCGCAGGAACTGATTCTGTAATGTTGTCGTACAAATGTTTTTTAATTAATTTTGAAATGTGTATGAGCATTGATTATCGTAAAATTCGTAGTTGCGATTGACCTGATGCAGCGAAATTTGTACAATGAACCAACTGAACGGCGTTTGGGATTGGCAATCCATTCTCAGTGTGCAAATTCTGTTGAATCTGCCGTCGGGGAAGGGAAGGATTGCTAGCAGGGTGCCTTCCATTCATTTTGGCTAAAAAAACATTACAATCTTTTCTTGTTACTTACACATACAAAATATCATCATAATATCTTACTATTCTATAATTTTATAGAATAGTAAGATATTATGATGATATTTTGTATGTGTAAGTAACAAGAAAAGATTGTAATGTTTGTGTTTGACGCATAAAACCTGCAAATTTAGCTTTGGCAGAGTCACAATGAGCGATTTTCTAATCGCCTCTTCGCGAAGAGTGAAGAGAGAAGAGTGGGTAAGATAAATGACAAAATCGCTTATTGCGACCCTCGTGTAGCAAAATTGGCAGGTATTATGTGCCAAACACAAACTTCACAGTCTTTTCTTGTTGCTTACAAAAACAAAATATTACTATAATATCTTATTATTCCATAATTTAATAAAAAAAAATTTTATTCAAAATGAATGGAAGGCACCCTGATTGCTAGTATGACAGACGTTGCTACTAGAGATCGAGAACAACACTACATCTCCACATCGATCATGAGAAAGGAAATAATGTTAGTGGAAAGATAGTAGAGCACGATTCACTATGATATGTGATATGATCGTTTGTTTGCATTGCGACTCTAACAACTCTATTGAACGAATGAGCTGGTGATTAAAGCCCTGATCTTCAGCCCAGTAAGCAAAACCGGTCGCCACTAAGCCACCGAGCGTTTTATTATAAATACATACAGAATGTCGACTCAATGATGAAGCATAAATTCCCTGATATTCCCTGATTTTCCGGTCGCAGGGTGTCCATTCAAATTCCATTTTTAAATTCCCGGTTTTTTCCCGGTTTTAAAAAAAAAACTCTTGTCAGCACAATTCCTCTACAATATGCAGGGCTGGTAGTGGTAGTGACTACAATCAGGCATGTAAAATCATTTGCATTAATTTCATGCATTCATTTGCGTCTAATTTTTTTCTTGAACAGCATTACGCAAAATGATGTAAAGAGCTTTTGTAGGTTTTGTTATTAGCTACAACTTTTGTTAACATGTCAAATTCTTATCTCTTATGCATGACGAACGAGAGTGAACAGAATCCACTACTGTTTTTCAGTGAATGTATTTTACATTCACTGAAAAACAGTAACAAGTTCTGCCCGCTCTAGTTCGTGATGCATAAGAGATACAGATTTGAGTTATGAGCAAAACTTGCAGCTAATAACAAAACCTACAAAAGCTCTATACATCGTTTTGCGGAATGCTGTTGATGACAAAAGTTAGAGGCAAATTAATGTAAATGAATGTATGAAATGAATGCAAATGATTTTCCATGCCTGACTACAATAACGAAAAAGTGACCAAATAGTGACTTTAAAACAATAAAAAAGTGACCAATTGTGACATTAATTGATCGGAAAGATATCAAAGATAAGGATCTAATCTGTCGTTGAATGTGATCCACTTTGAGAAATATTATAAATTCCCAAACCACCATGAGCATTTTACAAGCATTTTTTTTTAAATAAAACAAATGGTTGAAGGATCTTTTAAATTTATTTTCGTAAAATCAGTATTAATTGGATAATCAATAAGTTCATTTGGAACCTCCATTTCTCAACAAAGTACTCATTTTTTTTGCCACGACTTTTTGGAAACCAACCGTTGAATAAGTTGAATTTAGATTCAGATCGCGAATTGGTTGAATTTAGGGATATGAAAGATTGAACATAGAACATAGAATTTATTAGGAAATCTTGAAGTTGAAAAAAAATGAGGCGCATTGAAAAATGTTCAACGTCTTGGACAAATTTATCAATTTTAAGACAAGCAATTTTAAAGATCTCAAATATAGAAACTTCTGTAAAACTTCAAACATAGACAAATTTTCATATCTCTGGAACCTAGACAAGTGTTCTGGATCGTATAAATAATTATCATTATTTTGGAACGATGAAAGTTTTCTCGGAAAAATCTCGATCTTCAAAAAAGTTGTTAGATTCTGGTATACATTTTAGAGATATTGGACATTTTTTGTTCAATGCTGGTACTTAGTAATTCACGATCTTTAATTGAAACAAATTAAGAAAACGTAGAATAATTTACGATATGTTAGAATGTAAGTTCACAGTCCGAAAAAAAATTAATGTTTCTAAAATATTGCAAAGATTTCATGATTTTAAACATAGAATTTATCTAAAATCTGGGATTGGAAATTTGTTGATTCCGGACTTGTAGAAAATACAATTTGATGGGCTTGGAAAAGAACTTCTACAAAAAGAAGATTCTACTACTTGATCCTGCCCGAAAGCAACGAGCTGCAGCCCACATAAGCGTCCATTCACCGAAGAAGGAGGAAAAAGCCTCACCGCTACTGCGTTCGGCGAGACCGGATGGAATTCGATTTTGAAATCTGTGTTAGGGAAAGCGCTTTTTGCAGGCAACAGTTGGACATTTGTGTAATTTTCAATAGTGACCTATTGAAAGTTGTTAAAGTTTTCATTTTAGCAGATTCGTATAAATTCTTGGAATCGATTGGCTTATTTAGAAGTAAAATGCATCCGCTATTGACAGAGTTATAATAAGTGGTCAAAACCTGACCACTTTTCGTAACTCTGTCGATTTTGGTACAGGGATACCTCGATATAACGTAACTGTCACATCGTTGATTTCTAGTTAACAATCATTAAATCAAGCAAAGTAATAACACCATCAGATATATGAGGCAATCCTTCATCTATTGGTCATGCCAATTTGAATAATTGAATTCTTATTTGTGAGATATTGACGATGGAAGTCAAAAGTGACAGTTACGTTATATCGAGGTATACCTGTATTTTGAAATTGCACCCCCAATATGTTGCCAAAAGACGTAATCCTACGTCAAAATAGATGAAGCATCCTGATTAAAGATTGATACTCTTGAAGATTTGATTTTTCTAATTCCAGAATTAGGAGAACGTTTCTAAGCATGATATTCGAAGTATTTGGTCGAAGAATTTGTATTGTTTTACCTTGATTTTTCTTCAGTGATCTCACAAAAAATTCATGTTTGAATCATATTGATAGGTTTTTTGATCTAATTTCCGTCTTACTAAGCACAACCCGCGCTTTACCTCTCTTTTCTGATCGATTTTAAACAAAAAACTCAATATTTCTGTCAAAAATGACTTCCAAATCTATTCACCTTTCTATACGTACCGTTAGATTTGATAAAGAGGCACAAATTGTTGAGCTATTGTTTAAAATCTAATACTGCTTCTTGATTCTAAATTCGTCCTACGAGTTTCAATTCCGTCCTAACGCATTGAAACGCCATTAGATTTTCTTCGTCCTACGGGTAATCGTAGAAAAATGGGATTCGCTAGGAGCCCTTCTTTTGTTTTGAGAACAATAAGCGTAAATATTCATACAATGCGCTCTAACAGGATTTATGTTGTAGCTAATGAACTAACACATCGGAACAAAACTGTTATTGATTTGTGCATGGTGAAATCATTGATATTATTGAATGTATTACCTAAGAATTCCCAAGGATGCACTAAGTGTCTCCTGAAATTCGCATGGAATTATCTTCGGAATTGCCTTTAAATTCCACTCAATATTCTCAAAGAGCCGTTCTGTAAATTCCATGAAATGCTCCTCAGAATTCCCTAGGAACTATTCTTTGATTTCTTTTAAAATTATTACAGCAATAACCGTGAAACTCACCTTTAAAATTTACCTAGGTGGATATTTCCTTGAAACATTCCTTAGACTTCCTTTGGAATACTTTGTAGCATTGTTTCATCCTCAACATTTTCATTGAATTATCTTCAAAATTCCGGTTGACCTCGAATCATCTTCTTCTTCTAGCCGGACCATCCGGTCTTTTGGCAGCAGTTAACCGACCTCCATGTGCCGAAATCTTCCAAATTCCGGCGTCATACACTTGCTGAACAGCGCGTCCATCGAATGCGCCATTCGGCGCGGCCCGATGGCCTGATGGAGATCAACCCAAGTGAGAAAATTTGAGAAGAATTTCAAGAAAATTTTTGGAGAATCCTTTTCGAAATACTAAATTACATGCCAGGACACTTTCGAAGAATATTCCAAGCGAATTGTAAAGAAAATTAAGGACAGAAATTAAAACAAATTCTCACCGCAATAATGATTAAGGATGCGACGGTAAACATAGAGTTAATTTTAAGAGAATTATGGAGTTAGTTGCTACAGTGTAGCACATAATTCTGAGACTGTTGTATGGAAAATGTTTAGGGAATACCGGGCAGAATCATAAGATTATTAAAGGGAATCCTGAAAATATAAATTATTCTGAAGACGTTTTGGAATGATCCTTAGGAAAACCTTGGGAAATTTGCAAAGATATCCTGAGGCAATTTTCAAAGAATTACATCAGTATAGTCAAACATTGAAATCTACACAGCAATTTAAGATCCATTATTAACAAAAATTCTAAGACTTCGATTGAGAATCAAAATTTTAAAATCCTGGGCTTAGAAAGCTGTTCAAGATTTTGGGCCAGAAGTTTCAGAAACGTGTATCAGTAAGTTATGCGAGATCTCAAATTGGGAAACAAAATCTTCTATGGACGTGCTTTTAATATCCCGGAAAAAGGGAGATTTGTGCAAATCTCGGCAGAAAAGTTTCGCTGAGATCTTTTACCCTGGATTTAAGTTGTTTAAGAAAAATTTTACTCTGGATTTAAGTTGTTTAAGTCTAAGACTGATTGGTAGTATAATTCGAGGCATAATTATAGTTGTGCAAACGTCAAGTGTAGATAAAACTACCCTACAAGCTCAAGAGATGTAGTTATTCACATGCAGATGTCGTCGTAGTAGTATATCAAATGTCTTGTTTTTCCAGTTTTGTATTTGGCGTCTTGTAGTGAAACTTTTCCAAGCTTTCGCCTCCTATATTTCGAAGTGAGAACTACTAGAAGGAGGATAGTTTCGAAATGTTCCAGGTAAAGCAGACGATTTTTGGGGCAAATCGGTCCATAAAGAAAAACTAATAATTTCCCGTGGAAACTTTTGCTTGAATCGTGTAAGAAAACGTGTTTGCAAACTAACTGTTATTATTTCGGTATGGATCGGAGATGTTTTCATGGAAAATTATGCATAAAAAGTTTGCACCTCCTGCGCAGCTGCATTTTCGGAAAATGGTGAATATGTGCGATTTCCACTAGGATGAAAGTGGAAATTAAGTGAATTTACTTAGGAAAGGTTGTATCATGCTGGTGGTAATGGAGAATTGGTTGTATAGGACGCCAATATTCAATAAATGTTCATTTTGGCCTTTTCTTAGCAAACATATTGATATTCACAATTTTCGACGGAAAACGCAACGGAACTTGCTTTACTCAACACGCACCATACTATAAAATGGTGCTAGATGGTCTTCAAAGTGATAGCAAGGTGACAAATCATCTTTATTTTGAGTAATTGAGCAATTTACTTCTGTTTACATAATATTTACGATGCAGCATTGTTGGAGCCGCGAAATGGAATGAATATATCTTATGACAGTTCAACTGGAAAAGTCAAAGATGAAAGAATTTTACACAGGCTTGATGAAAATTATGATTTAACGCTAATTTTAACGAATTTTATATGCAGTCTGTCAACATTATCATCATCATGCAGTGGCGACATCTGCGTTGAGCTTTTACGGCAATCTTCCAATTGATACTCACAATTTCCGACGGAAAACGCAACGGAACTTGCTTTACTCAACACGCACCATACTATAAAATGGTGCTCAATGGTTTATAAAGTGATAACAAGATGACAAATCATCTTTATTTTGAGTAATTGAGCAATTTACTTCTGTTTACATCATATGTACGATGCAGCATTGATGGAGCTGTGAAATGAAATGAATATATCTTATGACAGTTCATCTGGAAAAGTCAAAGATGCACATCAGTCTGATCGTGAAAACATTTTCTTCTTCAATTCGAATGTTATATTGGAAGGATTTCACGCAGGCTTGATGAAAATTATGATTTAATGCCAATTTTCACGAATTTTATATGCAGTCTGTCAACATTATCATCATCATGCAGTGGCGACATCTGCGTCGAGCTTTTACGGCAATCTCCCAATTAATGTTAATGAAGTTATAACCTCTTTGATTGGAAAGAAAACTGACAATAAGACGGTGCCTTGCAGCCAAATTGATTCTCTTCTCAGATACAATTTCGTTAAAATCAACGGTTGAGCATTGATTTTTTGAAAAATAAATATTGTATGTGAAAACCCATACACGCCCTTTTCAAGCATAAACTCGTTAATTGTAAACTCTGTGAAAGCGAAATGAACAGGTTTTTTGTGTCAAATACATACTTTAAAAACATTTCTTGTAACTTACAAGTACAAAATATCATAACGCCTAATAATTTCATAATTCCGAAAAATATTTGCTGTGTGCCGAAAACATTTGCGCACCTACAATTCGGCATAGAAACTGGCAGCCCTGCCACTGCCTGCATCCCATTATGATTTCCCCCCTCCAACATAAACAGGACTTACCCTTTCCAGCTTCTGGAAGTACTGCCTGAGGAACGCGATGGGATTGTCCGGCCGGGCAACGCACAGTTGCACGATGCAGTCCTTCAGCACCCGTTGGATCCTGTGCGTCTGGATGTAGGCCTCGCACTCGCGTAGGCTTTGCTCTTCCTCCAGCAGAGACGCCATAATTGCAGCTGTGATTTCGAGATTTCTTTTACGGCTGCTGCTGCTGCTGCTGTTGCTACTGGTGGAATCTAGCGCTAGATCCGACGGGGGCTCGGGACACTTTCGGGCAATTTTTGAAGCTTTTCTTCAGCAGGGGAAACCCTTACACTGCACTGGTAGATTAGGAAAATTATCTGCTCGGAAGCACACACACAAGAAACACACAAACCAAAACGAAAAGTGGGACACTACTGTTATCTGGGTTCTTCTCAGCACAAAATAACACTTTGTTGTTTGCGTATTCTTCGTTCTTGACTTGACACTCAAACGGGAAATGCGTGTAGCTTCCAAAAACAAAATCTAGAGGAACAGGAAAGATTTAGCAAATCTGCTACCGATGACTACCCCCTCCAAATTCTTCTAATGGAGGTGTTTTCCACAACGCCACAAAAACGATTTTCAGCAAACAATGCAGAATGTGCGTGAGGGAGAATTTCCTCTTGGTATCGACGACGCCACTAGTGACAACACCCGACCGTAGCTCCAATGAAATTATTGAAGACTCACCACAACGACGGCGGCCAGACGGAACTTTATAATTCGCGAATAACAAGAGAAACACCTTCGCTATTTTGTGCTGCTGCTGCTGCTACGAGCTACGACACACACGAGATGTGTTCAGTACGAGAAGACAAGAGACAACGACACGGGATGATGATGCTTCGGAGTGTTTTCGACATTTGCGACGAGCGAGATTATGGCAAATTTGACAGTTCCAATTGGAATCTTGATTTTATGGTACACATTGGCGACTAACATATGGAAAAGGTCAAACGCAAATTTTAAGTTATCTGAATGCAAACAAATCGACCGTTACTTGTATTAAAATCAACAATAATTCTTTTGATATTGATAATGTGAGTGAATGAACCTAGATTCACTTGACACAAGCGGTGTTGTAAATCCATGAGTCCATTCGGATTATTGATGCTTTCTACAAGTTATTCTAGAATTATGGCACGGAAACCCAAGTGGCATTTTTAAGTTCATCATTCATGTTGAATGAAACGCTCACAGGGCTAAGCACGCAGTGGGTCATTTACCATATGAAACTTCGCATAATTCGACAGTGAGCGTTCACGGGGGCGTCACATCTAAATTTCAATTCTACACTGAACCAATATGTGGAAGTCTAATAAATTTGCGCTATAAGATAATCCAATGAAAATGATATGATTGAAAATGTGTCAGGTAAATTGTATATGAATATCACAGGCATAACATTTGATAACGGCACAAAAGCATTTGCAAACAAACTTTCTAAGGCCCTTAACACGCGAACCAAAGTACGCAAACCAATACCACTTTCGGAAAGTTGATAGTTGCCCCTATCCGATGATGTTTTTGGTTTGCGTGGGCGTACTTTGGTTCGCGTGTTAAGGGCCTTATAGTACGTTCAGACTACAGAGTTGTAACATGTTATAGCGCTATCTTTATGGCGATTTCTGTGTTGCAATTATTTGACAACCGTTATAACATGTTATAACTCTCCAGTCAGTACAGCGTTTTAGAAAGTTTATTTACAAATGCTTTTGTGCCGTTATCAAATGTTATGCCTGATCTGATACATTTACAATGCTGATAATTTGGTAACTTTTATATGATCGTCATATCATAAATGAAAATCGGTCAAATTATAATAATTAACTGAAATGGATTTGAAACCCATAAGCATAAGGGCGCGTCCCACAGGTTGTTTGTGTTTGGATGGAGTTTATGATGCCGATTGATTTTGTCTATTCAATGACCAAAACAAACGAAAATTTACCACGTGTCCAAAGTAGCCCCTCTGACTGCGGTTTGATGGTTATATGGCGAACAGTTTCTACAATTATTCTTGGTCGTTAATGTTTCTCATTTCACTTTCATTTTGGATGCACACCACATCCTATTATTATTTATTTTATTTATTTCCTACGAACATGTTGAAGCTAGCTTACACCAAACAATGGTCCGAAGAAATCCCGTTCGACGGTAGTTTAAATGTGTTGAAAACCAAGGTTTTGTCCTTAACTCCACTTCCACCAATTGAGAAATCCAACTTAAACTCATGCGCGCCTGGTGGCAGGAATAAGCACTAACCGACGGTGATAAGTCTGTGACAGCCCTTGAAAATTTCATTGATTGTTTGCAAAATTATTTAATTTCAATGTAATTTCATGAAAATTTCTTGTCAGCATGGATGAATTTTGTACAAAATGCATAAAACTATTTTGTAATGCATTGTTCTTAAATAAAAAGCTGCTTCAAGACTTATAAATTACTGAAAACATGTTAAGGTTTGAAATCATCTGCCGATTAAACAACAGACAAAGTTGACCGACTAAATCAATCGACGAAAAACTATTAAATAGGCCGATTGCTCGGTGTAGCACCAGACGAAAAACGATTAAATCTGCTGATTAATACACCGACTGAAATTAATTTTTAAGTGGCAATAGATTTAGTCGGTGGACGAATCGGGTGATCTGGATGATGTTTGTTTATTTGGAAGATATTTTCGAAACAAAGCACGATAAAATTCAGAATTATATACCATTATTACGAGTACTACTTTTTGCTCGGATCATGTTTTGACTCCCACAGAAACTCGCTAGAATAAATACAAAATAATAGTTTTTTGGTTGAAATTTCAAAAATGTATTCAGTTTGACACATTATTTCGGACTTATCACCGCTGCGATTGCAGCGCCATGGTGGCCGATTGAAACTTGGATTTGTCAATTGTTACTTCTAACCTCGAGAAAGCCGCGAGAAATCGTTCGCCGTAGCACTAACAGTAGTTTTAAGAAAAGTTTGTTAAACAAAAATTGAGTTTCGACTCCGTGAATCGAACGCAAATGAGCCTTGACAAATAAACGAATAAAAAACAGAGTTGTTAATCGATAACCGTCGACAACTTCTGCAATGCAGATTTACCATTGCAGACGATAACGGTGATGTTATCGATGGTTATTGGTTATTGTCCTATGCAAAATTCAAGGAACCTCAAAAATGTTTTGAAAACATAATAGAAGCTCAGGAGCTTCATAAAAATTTAGGGAATCTCATGGAAGTATACACTTAGATTTTTTTTTGCCAAGATGGGTACCACCGAGCAGCTTGGTATTTTATATCGCTGGACCTCATTGTAAAACTTGCCGAGATTCAGCTAACAAACTAGAATTTTGCCGAGATCTCAGCAAACAAACATACATTTGGCTGAATCTCGCAAATTTTTCACTAATATCCAGTAAAATAAAACGCCGAGCTGCTCAGTAGTGACTCAATTTCATAAGTAACACGACTCGCTATGAAGTGGACGGTCCTGGAATGAAACTTCGCTGAGCAGGCACTCGGTGTACTGAACCCCCGAACCCGTCAGTCGTGCTGGCCTGAAGTGATACGCTTAAGAATCCTGGCTACCCCTAGAGTAAATTAGGCCTATTCTGCGCGGCGTGTGAGGTGAGGTGTCAATTGTCACCTCGGGTGAGGTGAGTCTCCATGCAAATCAAATGGAGAGTCACCTCACCCGAGGTGACAATTGTCACTTCACCATCACTTCACTGTCACCTCATCTCACACGCCGCGCAGACTAGGCATAAATGCTTGCTCTTGCCATGAACTGGGTCCTGGTCACATTTTTTTTTATCAATTTAAATGGAGTTTTGAACCCACCACAGCATGCTTTTAGCGCTACTGTATATGGACAATCAAATGTAAAATACTGCGGTAGCCACAGCATAGTTCTGTCAAAACCTCAGCATCCGATGGACTTGTGGTGTATTATCAAAATGTTCGTGGCTTGCGAACTAAAATTGACGACTTATTCTTGACTGCTGTTGAGTCCAACTACGATGCAATAGTTCTTACCGAGACCTGGCTAGATGATCGAATTCACTCAGCACAATTATTTGGCAGTAGGTTCTCAGTTTTTCGAAATGACCGTAACCGGATGAACAGTGCCAAATCACGCGGTGGTGGCGTCTTGATTGCGGTTTCCAAACGACTGAACTGTTGCCTCGATCCTGCTCCGGTTAGTACTTCTCTTGAGCAGTTATGGGTGAAGATTACGACGTCACACAACATGACAAGCATCGGCGTTATGTACCTTCCTCCTGACCGTAAATCTAATTTGAGCTGCGTTGAGAACCATATCAGTCCCATTGGTGCTGTATTGTCCCGATTACATCACAACGATCTAGCTCTGCTATTTGGCGACTATAACCAGTCTGGGCTTGTTTGGAATATTTCCGCGAATGATCATCCAACCATAGACATTCTTCGGTCGTACATGCCTGCTTCCTGCTGTGCTCTTTTGGATGGTTTTAGCCTGCATGGTTTAAAGCAAATTAATTTTGTACCAAACAGAAACTCTCGGCTGCTTGATCTTGTGTTGGTGAACGAAGCCGTTGCACTAGAGTGCAGTGTCGCTGAGGCATCCGAGCCTCTGATACATCCAGAGCATTCATCAATCGATCAGTTCCTGTTCTCTATGAAAACATCGTTGATGTACAAAGCCTGGACTTTCGTAGAACTGACTACGTCGCATTGAATCACTCACTGGCCCAGGTAGATTGGCAGTCGCTTGACTTGTGTTCGTCCATTGATGAAGCCGTTAACTATTTCGACGAAGTTTTTAGCCGATTAATAATGGATTGTGTGCCTCTGAGGAGACCTGCTCCAAAACATGCTCGATTACAACACATGAAGCGTGTGAGATCGAAGGCTCTTCGAAAATACAGCCAGTCCCGTAATCCATTCACCAAGCGATTATTTTCGTTAGCAAGTAATTGCTACCGAATGTACAACCATTTTCTATACAAGAAGTACTCAAGACGTATGCAGACCAATCTCCGGCGTAATCCTTAGCTATTCTGGACGTTTGTGAAGACAAAAAGGAAAGAGGATGGGCTACCGGTTGAGATTCATCTAAGCGATAAAAGAGCCAACACTTCTTTAGAGAAATGTAACCTCCTGGCTGAGCATTTCAAGAGTGTTTTCAACGATTCAACGGCATCGTTAAGCCAAGTTGCTGAAGGGATCAGAGATACTCCCAGTGACGCGTTCAGCTTTGATATTTTCACGGTCACATTAAACCTCGTCGACTCTGCCATCCAGAAGCTGAAATTCTCGAACGCTGTTGGGCCTGACGGCATTCCATCGTCCATACTCAAAAAATGCTCAACAGAGCTTTCCTCTCCACTTGCAAAGCTGTTCAATATTTCGTTACAACAAGGTGTATTTCCCTCTCGTTGAAAATGGATTTTCAAGAAAGGAGACAAACAAAATGTGGAGAGTTACCGAGGAATTACTTCACCTTGTGCCTGCTCGAAAGTATTCGAGATAATCATCAACGACGGTTTATTTGCCAGCTGTAGAAACTACATTTCTCCTGACCAACATGGTTTCCACCCCAAACGTTCGGTCTCAACAAACCTCGCTCCTTTCATTTCCCTATGCCTACGGAATATGGAGGCAGGGGCACAGGTGGACGTCGTATACACGGATCTCAAGGCTGCTTTCGACCGGGTTGATCATGCCATTCTAATTGCCAAACTCGAGAAGCTTGGTGTTTCTCATGGACTCACTCGTTGGTTTGAATCGTATCTTACCAATCGAGAGCTTTGTGTGAAAATCGGGTCTGATCAATCGGAATATTTTTCAAACAACTCAGGCGTTCCTCAGGGCAGCAATTTGGGACCGCTGCTATTCTCCATATTCATTAACGAAATCGGTTTGATACTTCCAACTGGCTGCCGGTCATTCTATGCAGACGATGTCAAGATGTACGTGGTTGTGCGATGATTCACTGACTGCCTGCGGTTGCAAGCTAAAACCTATTGCATTCAATTATACGATCGATTACCAACCTCTGCAGCGTGTGGACAACGTTCGTGATCTAGGAATTACACTTGATTCTGCTTTGACATTTAAGCTACATTACACGGATATCATAGCCAAAGCTAACAGGCAACTCGGATTCATCTTTAAGATCTCTGATGAGTTTCGGGATCCTACCTGCCTGAAAGCTCTATATTGTTCTCTAGTGCGATCGATCTTGGAATTTGGTGTAGTAGTATGGTGTCCGTATGAAACAGTTTGGATAGCGAGGATCGAGTCTGTTCAGAGGAAATTCGTTCGTTACGCTCTTCGCCACCTTCCTTGGTACGATCCTACGAACCTTCCACCCTACGAAGATCGTTGCCAACTACTGGGTATTGAAACTCTTGAACGTAGGCGGAAGATTAACCAGGCAGTTTTTGCAGCAAAAGTGCTGATAAGCGAAATCGACTCTCCCGGGATTTTGGCTGAATTACTAATTACATGATCCAATACGGTTCATGTCTGCCCGTTTCAATGAATTCTATGTTTTTTTCGATTTCAACTGCACAGTGGAAACATTTCGTCAACGGATTCAACGTAGTCTGCTGGATAGGTGACGATACGGTTCGACAAATGCAACTGCTTTCAATCAGCCAATTGTTGCAAGACGGTGAGTAGCTGTCCATTAATGTACATCTGATGAATTTTGCTATCTGTTTCCTTTTTTGTTCCCGATCAACTCTGCGATGACGGCCTCGACTGATCCAAGGATAACTCCATGCCATAGGACGAGGTTATTTTTTATGATGAAGACCATAGTATTATTATTATTATTCGGTGTTTATTTTTATAATAGATGTGTTTTTCTGTCCTTTTTATATTGTTCCTTGTATTTTGAAAACATATGGGGTTTTTACGCCTATTTGCGCAAATATTTGCCAAATAGGCTTTTCCCCATTAATCTTCATTTAGACAACAAATGTCCGATGAAGAGAATAATAAATAAATTTTCATTGATCCATTGACTAGCTGAACAGCTGCGAAAATCTTGTCCACTTCTTAAGAATTTTTAACTGAATAGATATCTCTTCACATCCCACACCAGTGACCGAACCACGGAGTCCAATAGAAGATTTTCGCCTCTATACATACATCGCTCACTTGGTCTTCCAACGATGTTCTGTCGAATCTCACTAATTTTTACTTAAAAGAGCATAATGTTGCCAACAATTCAACCACCAAATTGGTCCCTCAAGGCAATTTATTTCGAAATGATCTCCCAGCAAGCTCTAATCTAGAATAATGTATTTCAAACTGTCATCGTCATAATACTGCTGGTGCTGCTGATGCACATCTACGAATAATAGTGACTAACATATTTTTGCTTTGGTTTGGTTTCCCTTACATAGTCTGTAACTCGTGGTAGGTAGATAGCTAAGTGCACATCTAATTTTTAGAATAAATGGATGGTGCGATATAAACATACAGTCAACGGTTTTTGCGAGCTAAAATCTTTTGTCCAAACTGGTCCTAAGGTTTCACTACCACTTTCGTTTCCTACGATAAAACACACACTAACTGAGATTCTCCGTCCTAACGTTAGGCTTAATAACTCTACTAAAAGTATGACTAGGCATGAGATCACACATCACTTCACCCCTCCTCTCTCCCTTCAGAATCTCACTAGACCGTAATGTTTTTGATCGGTTCCATGGTATTGTACAACTTGGGAAGCTCGGACTCCAGCCGAAGCAGCTGAACAAACGTCTTCAGCTTCATTCCGGACCGTTCACCCGCTTCCGGTTCCGCCTTCACAAAGGTAGAGTAGTACGACACCAGCTCCTGGGAGCCATCGGCATCTAGGTCTGCAATAAGCAGCGAGTTTTCCTGATAGTTCAGATCCGGTTGGCACACGACGTCCGACTTGTCCTTGACGTTTTCGCGGCAGAACTGAATCACGTTCGATTGGCTGGTATTTTCGATTTTGAAATGGGTGGAATTGAATATGATTAGCGTAACGGATTCTTTGAGGTAACGCATTCGCGTTTTATAAGTCCCGGGGCGTAGGGTTTGATTTACACTTCGTCGAACCTTGGAGGACGTCTCGGGACCGTTGTCCTGATCCGGAAGGACCCATGCTTGCTTCTTGACTAGAACATGGGAGAAAATATTCCGTTCCTTGGTAGAACGCTTGTTTCGAGTGCTATGGTTGTCCACTTCGTCCAGGCTCCATTCCCAGAACTTGAGCACAAAACCATAGATTGTAGACCGATTGTCCGTGCCGAAGTTGCTGAATGTCAACCGGACAGGTTGCATTCCGTACAGCTGTCTCTTGGAAGCGTTCCAAAGAACCGTCCCGGTGGATTCTACTGTCAGCAGAACTGAAGTGGTACAATTTTCCGGACATTTTCCTCGGTTCTCGATTACCAACTGTTTACCTCCGACCGCGGTAATTGTTCTCTGCTTTTCAGTGTTCTTTCGTTGACCGAAGAACTTGTGCTGCTGAAGGTCGACCTTCTTTGTGATCTTCCTCATATCCAATGCCTTGTGTTTGATCAGTTTGTACAATTCTGCCAGAGGCTTGGATCTTTGCTGCTCCGACTTCTCCTTGACGCAGTTGAACATGACATTGTACTCCGGGTCGATCATCAGTTTGTGGACATAGATGCACTCCTTCACAATATGGGAATCGCCAATAAGCTCACCCATCCTTCCGGATATCATCACAAATTTGTTATGCTTCGATTCCCCATAGCTCGTGATGAAAAACAGATCCTTCACACCGTCTCCATCTACATCCGGTATAACCAATGGGAAATCCAGCAAATCATTTTGCTTCAGAATACTCTTCCGATCGTAGATCGGTGTATGCCAGATCCATTCTCCAGATAAAGGATTGATGCACTCAAGCTGGCCGTACTCATCCATCACCAGGCAATCCGGCGATCCATTCAAATCCGCATCGATCAGCGTACAATCGATACTCTTCGGTTCGTTCGCCATCTGATCGTACCAAGCCACCTTTCCGGTACTCCCAATCAACGATATTATTCCATTCCTCCTCCTATAGGAATCCTCAAACTCCGGAAACAGCTTATCTCCGCGGTACATAAAAATCAAATTCTTACTCTTACCATGAACTCCTTCCACCACGTTGATAACTCCCTTCAGCTCGATCTTCTCGTAGTTCCGGATCCAATTTTGCGTCTTAATCCGTTCCGCTCGCGCCGGACAGGCAAACTCATCCGAGCACGGAATCACCCACAGAAACACCACCAACGATAGGAAGCAAACGGCCAACGATGCCACAAAGCAGCACTTCCGCGGGAATGACATCTTCCTCTTGGAAATCCCTCCAGCCTCGTGCAGAATCGCTACATTATCCGGATGAAACACTCCACTTGCATCCTCGACATCGCTCGGACTGGCCAACCCATTATACAAGCTGTTACAAACTGCGGTTCCATTGTCTTCTCCGAAACCATAGTTCCGGTTGTTTCCTTGCATTTTCGCTTTACCCGGTGGTCCTCCGGTACCATTCATTGCAATCGCCGTGGTCGTCGTCGTCGACACTCTGCTCTTCCCAAATCTTCCTCCGTTCTGATGATGGTGCACCGCGGCCACTCGATGCTGGTGCTGGGTCTGATGATGCCGTTGCAGCAAATCTTCCTCGCTCTCGGAATCGGTTATCGTCGTTTGCGGAAGGGGGGTGTAGATTCCACCGGACGAATCACTATTAGGCATAATACGCTGCTAAAACGCAAAAAAAAATAAGGTCAACCTAACAAATCGATAAACATGGAAAAATGCATGCAGGCAATGCAGGCAACGATGAAGAACCACAAACCTGTCACACTGGTTTTTTGCATTTGAAAGAGTTTATTCGAATCACTAAAGATGGGATCGGTGAATCCGACTTATTTCCGATTTATTGATTTGGGTTTCGTGTAATTACATTTTCAATTGATAAATTAAATTATTACGATTAAATTTTCACGAGACTTCCTATAACAACATCACTAACATCGCTTGCGCAAAACGTAAAAAATTTAGTTGTCAAAACAGGACTGAAAAGAAAAATAAACAGAGAATCTACTTTATCGACTTCAAACGTAAACATTTATACAACATGGCACTCAGGGTGGTGCGATGATGAAGAAGAGCATTGCAGCTGCGCCATCTATGGTTCAAAATTGTACCGCTTTTAACATTCATATAAAACATAATAAAACATTCGGGGACGGGAGCTAAGCTCAAATGTGACATCACATTTAGCTTACTTTACGAAAAATTGGATTTCTTTAACCAAAATCAGGGAAAACTTAAAAGTATCGCAGTTGGTAGTACCAACAACCCTAATAAAAATGTTATGGTTAATTTTCTTAACGACGTGTTCGGGGTACCATCCAAACCATTTGTGGAAAAGTTCAATCATTAAGGTTATCGTTCGTTTATGGTCATTTTTTATTAGGGAATCAATACGAAACTAACGATTTTAAATTGGCTCACCACTTGACTAGCCTATTGGTCCAAGCAAACGATTAACGTACCCTATTCTAGTCGAAATTCTAGTACTACGCAATGTTTGTTTTGATTCGCTATGAAAGTTTGACAGATAAAATGAGGGGTTATTGGTTTTCCCTATGTTTCGAGGGGTGAATCGATTAGCTTGGGACCGAAGATAGTACCAGAGCTGAGCTAAAAAGTTGAGCACGTTTCTTCAGAACCTACTAGTCTTAGAGTTACCTCTATGGTTTTAGTAAGCATAGTAGTTTTGACAGAATGGTATAATGTTTATATTTAAAGTCAATTATACTGAAATCATGGTGAATTAAGCGTAGTTATACCGAAAATAAGTGTTTTCTGCAAAATAGTATTTCTAACTATGGTCTTTGTTTCAGTGTAGTCTTAGAGTTACCTCTATGGTAGTACCAACAATCAATACGAAACTAACGATTTCAAATTGGCTCACTACTTGACTAGCCTATTGGTCCCAAGCAAATCGACTAACGTACCCCATTCTAGTATAAATTCCAGTACTACACACTGTTTGTTTTGAGTCGCTATGAAAGTTTGACGGATAAAATGAGGGGTTAGTGAATTTTCCTATGTTTCGAGGGGTGAATCGATTAGCTTGGGACCGAAGATAGTACCAGAGCTGAGCCAAAAAGTTAAGCTCGTTTCTTCGGGACCTTCTGGTCTTAGAGTTACCTCTATGGTAGTACCAACAATCAATACGAAACTAACGATTTTAAATTGGCTCACCACTTTAGTAGCCTATTGGTCCCAAGCAAACGATTAACGTACCCTATTCTAGTTGAAATTCTATTACTACACTATGTTTGTTTTGATTCGCTATGAAAGTTTGACAGATAACATCAGGGGTGTGTGGATTCATGCAGAACATGCAGGGGTGAGTGAAATAGCTTGGGACTGCTTGGGACCGTTGTTCTGGTACTGAGTGAGCCAAAAATAATAATGATTTTCTTCGGGACCCAGTGGTTTTTTACCTCCTGCGGTGTGGACGGATTTGTATGAATGCAAAATACTTGCGACTGTGATGCTATAAATAAGTTTGACAGCTCTTAACTGGGTGGCCAGCAATCGTTTATGTTTGCTGAATTTCTCAGTAAAAAATATCGTTTGCTGTTTTTCAATAAAGCTTTTGATTGCTTCAGTAAAGCATTGTTTACTGATATTTAAAACTTAAATTTGGTGTGTACTCAACAGATAGCGGCAATGTTTTACAGTGAGAAAAATTCAATGTGTTATGTCTGTTTGTCTGTGCTATATTTATGATTCAGGAACATTTTAAGCCAGCACAGAAAAAAAAGTTGTTGACTATTACATCCAAACAGCTACACAGAGGTCATTCCGCTGGCGGTGTAATATTACATTGTAACGATTATGTGAAAAAAATTACATCCACAGACAAACAGACATAACACTCGCAAGTTGTTCATCGAACAAGCATTTAACGGTCAATTTAAAAGTATCGTAGTTGGTAGTACCGCCACCTGTGGCGCGCATATTCAGTTACCTTGCATTTGACGTTTATACACTACTGCCGTCTGTTCAGCGTACTACCCACCACAGTGTACTCAACAGATGGCGGTAATGTTTTAGCGACGATGTTTTACAGTGGGAAATATTCAATGTGTTATGTCTGTTTGTCTGTGTTACATCCATTGATTTAATATAGAGATTGCTGACGTTTGTCGTACCGTAGTGTGCGTCACGTATACGTATACGCAAAATGTTTTCATCGGGAAAAAAAACTTCATAGCGGAAAATTTTCCCGATGAAAACAAATCACTTACACAATCATACTTTAGCAATCTCTATTGTATCTGCCTCGGTGTGGTTGACAGAGGCATCGACGAAGATCCGCCGCTGGACACCGTAGATGACATCAACCAGGCATTGGAAGGACTTTCAACAGGTCATATCCGTGGCTGACGAGGCATGTGTTCGACAAGTTTCTGTGAGGGGTAAGTTTGTTGCTATTGATTCCCACACCCAATTACTGATTCGGTTGGGAAATGATGACGATCGGCTTTTAATCACCCTTCAGGAGAAAGCAAATGCGATCGGCGGGCATGTAGCTTCATCGCATTTGCTTGGCTCGAATATCCAAAATCCGCTCGAAGATCAGGTTACGCTATGCGTTCAAAACCTAGATGCCTCCTCTTGTGTCATGCCTCCGGCGGATAAGATTACAGTTCAACAGATTTGCTCATCGCTGAAATATACCAAGAACATGAAGGCTCCCGGGTTTGACGGCATATTCAACTTAACAAGACTCATCATGAAAGTGCAGTCTCTTTTGGCCGCTATCTTCAACAGATGCTTGGAGCTGCACTACTTTCCAAGCATCTGGAAGGTAGCAAAAATCATACCAATCCGCAAGCCCGGTAAAGATCCAACATTGCCCTCAAGCTAGAGACCGATCAGCCTTCTTTCAGCGCTTAGCAAATTGTTCGAGATACTCATTCTAAATCGTTTGCTCAAGTTTGTCGAGCAAAACAACATTCTTCTTCCGGAACAGTTCGGGTTCAGGAAGGGGCACTCCACCAATCACCAGGTAGTACGGGTGATGAATAACATCCGAAGTAACAAAGTTGTATCCAAGTCCACAGCCATGGCTTTGCTAGACGTTGAAAAAGCGTTTGACAATGACGGACTTGTGAACAAACTTTGTAACTTCAACTTTCCATTACATCTGGTTAAAATCACCCGTAACTACCTCCAGCAAAGGGCGTGTTAGGTATCGTTGAATGGTTATCTTTCAGATACGTTTTACATCCCAGCAGGTGTTCCGCAAGGAAGTTTGTTGGGACCTTTGCTTTACAGCATCTATATTTCCGACATTCCTCCCCTTGGAGACGGTTGGGTGTTTTTCCTGTTCGCAGATGATACCGCACTAGCAGTCAAAGGAAAGATGCCTCGCGAAATGACAAACAAACTTCAACGAACGTCTTTGCGATTATGCAAACACCTGCAAATCAATGCCTCCAAAGCTCAAGCAACCATGTTCCTCCACAGGCAATCACCCAAACTAAAACCGGCTCCCTCTTGTACTGTAATCATGGACGGCACAAGGGTTGAGTGGTCCGCCGAAGTAGCCTATCTCGGGATGTTGTTTGACGCAAAGCTACTATTTTGCTCGCATGTAGAGAAAACCGTAGTCAAGTGTTCTGCCTTAGTTAGGTGTCTGTATCCGCTGATTTGTCGCAGATCCCGCCTCTCAAGGGTGAACAAACTGGTAGTCTACAAACAAATTATAGCACCTGCGATCCTCTACGCAGCTCAGATGTGAGAATCCACCAAAAGGCGAACGCTTCAAAACTAGATTTAAAAATTGATGACATGAAGGCTAGGCTTGTGCAGAAATGCAACATATCAGAACATGCTTTGATAAGCAATTTGTATATATGTAGTAGGTTAGGTGTATGTATATAGTAGTTGTAGGTTAGTTGTAGTTGTATGTAGTAGTTATAAGCAGTCTTCTTTTTCAAATGCTCGGAATTTTGAGATTTTTTTTTTCAACTACTGTTTCGGACCACAGACAAACAGATATAACTCATTGAATATTTTTCACTGCAAAACATTGTCGCTAAAACACTACCGCCATCTGATCGGTACCCTGTGATGGACAATAAGATGGCGGTATTGAGTAAACGTCAAACGCAAGATAATTGACTATGTGCGCCACAGGTGGAGAAACTGCCAACTAAGACCAAATCAAATTTACCGTTAAATGCGAAATCGATGAACAACATGCGAGAGTTATGTTTGTTTGTCTGTGGTCGATCTTTTGCCCCATCAGAATAGAGACCGACGTAAATTAAACGAAAGAAGTACATATATGAAGAAGATAAAAAAGCAAAAATTCCAAAAATAAAAACAACTGTCAAAAAAACATTCGTGAATTAAAGTTAGAAGGAAAAGTTTATTTCAATGAGTTAAAATCTTACGATAACATCACGAAAATCTTCCTAATGGATCAATATGAAAGTGCCTTACGATCTAGTTAATCTCACAAGTAGAGAAAACCAAATAATGACAAAAAGTCGAACTCTATTCGACGCTGAAATTGTGATTGATTTTCTTTAAGAATAGTTTGTCCTAATTATAGAGGAGACGATGGATTGTGTTACAATCTGAGAGCTAAAATTCCGGAACGATCCCATCACTTCTTCAGTTCCATGTGGATATGCTTTGCCATCCGCGCCACCAATTCCGACAGCCTCGATTCCCTGCTCTTGCCGATTCCCATAATGTCATCGTGACAGGGTGATTCCTCCAGATCGTACTCCGGCACACAGAGATTCGTAATCAAACTGAACGCGAAGCAGGTCATCCCGCAGTGGACGGCCGTGGTGACTTCATGCACCGTCGACATCCCCACGGCATCCACGCCCCAGATTCGTAGCATTTTCAGCTCAGCAACGGTTTCAAAGTTTGGTCCGCCAAGGCAGATGTACACGCCCTCGTGCAGATCTTTCTCGATGCCAATGTCTTTACCGATTTCCTTTGCCTTCTTGAGCAGTTTCCAGTCGTACGCGTTCACCATGTTCGGGAAGCGCGGTCCAAAGCGGGAGTCGTTGGCACCTTGGAGCGGGTTGTTGCCTGCGAAACCCATGATGTTGATGTGATCCTTCATCAGCATGATGTCACCGACTTTGTACTGCGGATGAAGACCTCCGGCAGCGTTAGTTGCGATCAGGTGACTACAGCCGACTAGTTTCATCACTCGAACCGGCATGGAGCACTGTAAGTTGATAGAAGATCAAGAATTTGAGTAATCAAGCAGTTTATAGGACATTCAGCGGACTCACCTTGGCCAGCGGATATCCTTCGTAGTAGTGGAACCGCCCCTGCATGCACATCACCGGAACGCCCTTCAGGTAGCCAAAGATCAGTCGACCGACGTGGCCGTCCACAGTCGAGACCGGGAAGTGTGGAATCGTTTGGTAATCCATGTAGTCTACATCCGTGAGCTGATCGGCCAGCGATCCAAGGCCAGTGCCTAAAATGATGCCAATCTTTGGTCGAAGCTGCGTTCGCGATAGCAGATTATTGGCGATTTCCTGCAGTATGTCGTAGGTGTACCTGGGAAGGCAAAATTGAAAAAGAAAAATGGAAATTTGTCAGTGATATAATTGCCAGCGTATACATATACTTAATTCGAGATCAGCAGCACACGTGAGAGGAATGCGGCTGTTTGAATCTCAATCACGTTCGTTAGAATGTTTTATCAGGTACACTACCACTACCGACGACCGAGTCACGCTCAACGAATTTGCGCTATGTGCCTTGGTCTGGGCATGGACGTGAATGGAATTAGTAATGCAGCGTATCGCCGGTAGCTTCGTAGTTGAATTGGTGGGCGGCGGACGACTTAATTAGCTGTAAGTGATAGGAGCCGATTCAAATGCTATTCATTTATTCCTGTATATAGATTTGAAGAGCTATTCTACTATAGAATCTCAAGATCAGTGGGACAGCAAAGACCATTCTAGCTGAAAAGTGAAATCTATCTTGGAACCTCTTCGAACAAAGCCGATGTTGAAAAGTGAGCTTTGTGTCGTTTTCCACATTTGGCAACATTTCTCAATGGAAGTTTTTACGATAGCAACACAAAAACTTTCCTTGTGTTCCTTGTGCAATGTAAATGCATTTCTAGATAAACATTTTAAAAGGTCCTATCTGCATTGATCGAATCTAACTCAGCTGCAAAACCTTTCCCTGTTGTTTTTGACGCGAGGTAAAAACCTCCTTTGTGGTTTGTGCTACAAATAGTGTGTGGTACAAATAGTGTGAAATCTGTTTGCATAACAGTGGTTATCACAAGAGAAAGTCGATGAAGAGAATCGATCAAAGCAGATAGAACCATTTGAAATGTTCATCGAGAATTTCATTAATACAGCCTTAAGCTGTATTTAAGGTGATACTCTAATAGCGAATTCGTTTATTATTCAGTTCCAACCTGGATCGGGTATCAAGATTGGGTCTGCTTGTTTTCTAGCAAACGTCAGTTTGATCGTTTGTTTTTAAAACCTGGCACGGGTCGAGGTTCGCACTGACAAAAAGTTCGGGTTCGCACGGGTTGGAACTGGTTCCAACCCCGATAATAAACGAATTCGCTATAAGAAAACCTTAGCGTGAAACTTCAAAGGCACAAATGTCAGCTTCCACAAAACATACACATTTGAAATCGCTACTCTCTGTTTGTAGTTGCACAGCAAACAAGGAGTAGCAATTTCAAATTTGTATGTTTTGTGGAAGCTGACATTTGTTCCTTTAAAGTTTCACGCTAAGGCTTCCTTAGAGTATTACCTTAAATGTTATACTATATGAGGAAACCTTTACTCAACCTCTATACAAGCAAATCTGGCGAACTTGATCAGCTACTTATGGTTGTTGTTACGATTGGGACAAGCTCTTATTGCATATCTATTTACGCTTCTATACAGCTTTTATCCTGCTGTTTAATTATGTGTGAACTTGAAAGGCGTTTACTCAACCTTTACCCGATTATCCAATTATCACTACACAGTTTTCTCTAAATATTGTTAAATATTGTTTACGCTTTTTTTTTTGAGGAATTTATCAAGTTTATTTTACTGCGAATCAAATTATTCTAAATTAGTTATAAGCACACCACCAAATTATTTACACTGTACCGGAACCTGGTATCGACCTCGAGACGATCGCATTGGCGAACCTTCATACTACATACCGACTTCGCTACGCCAACACTTTGAACTGACGTAAACAAATTTACATGCTCTTCTACAACAAGATCGCTGAGTAGAGGCTTTTTAATAGTGCATATGAATCAATTTTCTCGACTAGTTAATTCAGCTTTGTAAAGAAGCAGAGTAAATGCTGTAAGACTCCCACACTTCTAAAAATAAACCTAGTAGACAGTGAAATAGCTTCCAAAGTAGCACTAACACAGTTTATTAGTTCAGTACAGGTTGTTTAGTTGTTGAAAAAGCACTTTCGATGTTTATGTTATTCAACAAGAGTGGTTGGTTGAGTAGAAGCCATCAAATAAGTAATATATTCGCATTATTAGCTTTGTCCTGCAGCTACAAGTAGAAAGTTGATTAATATTTGCATAGAAGTGACATTTGCGTTTATTGGCTTCTGTTATTCAGTGTAACTGACAAATTGCATAATAGTTGTGAAACAGTTGAGTAAACGCTCCGCTGAACTATTTTGCTAGCTTCTGCTTGTAGCTGTATTTGCAGATTGTTATAATCTGATTCACAGCATAACGCTGGAAAAGATGGCTGAAAATGTTAGTTGGGTAGTGCGGCAGTCCACAGCATTTCGAGCCTTCCGGGAATCGAGCGGATCACCGG
This sequence comes from Ochlerotatus camptorhynchus, assembly GCF_037179485.1. Classification (NCBI taxonomy): domain Eukaryota; kingdom Metazoa; phylum Arthropoda; class Insecta; order Diptera; family Culicidae; genus Ochlerotatus; species Ochlerotatus camptorhynchus. The sequence continues at coordinate 10,735,653 of NW_027040818.1, read as the reverse complement.
TCGAGATAACTGACTCACATGGAAGTTTGCGGTGCAACATATTTGGAACTGGAGGACCTGTGGAGCGCTAAGCGATCTAAGAAGAAGAGGAGACAATAGAGGGACTTTTATGAACCAATTTTCTGTCGGGCGAACGTATAGAAACGCGAGATTTTTTACAACAGGGAACCTATTTTCTTGAATTTTGACAGTCGACTGCGTTGCCCACAATGAAATAGTTTTTGCACGGTCGTTTCCGCGAGAGAAGAAGAACACGTCACAGAAAAAAGTAGCGAGTAGTCTCCTGCTTGTTCCTCGATTGTCTCTACCGCACATCAGCTGAATGGAATAAATTTCCCAATCTCTGACGAATGGGTAGGAACGTTGCTACTGGCCGGTCTTCCCGAAGAATATGGTCCAATGATAATGGCTCTAGAAAACTCGGGGACGCTAGAAAAAACCAAGTTGCTACAGGAGGTGAAATTTTCGGCAGAGGACGCGGCACTGGCTGCCAGTCGAAGGACGGAAGCAGCAGGACGCAGTGGGAAATTCAAACAGAAAAACGAACCGAAGAGCTTTCCCGAAAGGACCAAATCTAATCTAATCTAATACAAACGCAGCCAGTACGAGAAAGTATCCTGGAAAATGATTAAGCTAGATGAGGTCTAATCATTTTTCTTGTCTAATTGATGTTTACAGCATATCTGAGATATGATATAAACATCAATACGGCCAGGGCTACTGCGTTGTATTTGCCGCAAAGATGATTCTTGGAAATGAATGGGAACATTTCTTGAATCTACAGGGGAAGGATGCATGGACATACCGTACCAAACGCTCCGAGTTACTATGTGTAGTTGTGTGTAATGTGTAAATATTTGTACAATATTGAAGAATCATAAAATAATGCAATGGAAGGATCTTACCGAATTTTCTCCTTTGTTGGTAATGATTCTTTTGCGCTTAAAAGTTTCGTTGGATGCATCCGCTCCTCCGATCGGGAGGTTGCAAAAAAAAATCCAAACAGCCGGTTTGCCATCGGCCTTGCATGTCCAAAAGCGAGCTCTAGCGAATGATTAATCACCCCTCCAAAGAAATATGTCACCAGGAAAATCATCTTCCACGATTGGTCCTTCATTATGAACAACATCGCAAACTGCATTAGCACCATGGCCCAGCCACAAACTTGAACTGGCGTGCGGTTCCTCGGTGTAATACCACTCGAAATCCGTCCTGGACACGTGCTGGCCCATTGCGGTCACTTCTTGATTGCTTGGGAAATACTCCCAAAATGAAAAAAAAAAAAACCGAATTTCACAACACTGGTTCACGTAGAATAGTTAAGACGCTCAAAAGTAAAAGTACACCGAGTATCGATGATACCGACGTGGAATTATCCTTAAGGCCCAAGCGCAATGACAGCGGAAGCGAAACGGCAACGGCAGCGGAAAAGCCCGATCTGAGTAAGCCAACTTGTCGGATTGAAAACTTGTTGAAACCAAATCGATTTCGGTTAGGCATCTTGATGTCATTTGTGACAACTGTCAAACTTTCCGTTTCCGTTCCGCTTCCGTCCACATTGCGTTTGGGCCTTTAGGTCGGCCATAAAAGTCTGCAGTCGTGAACTTCTCTAGAAAAAACGCGATGAAAAAACATAGACGAACAATTTGACAACCGGAAAATTTTCACGTCCGTGTAGTTTGGACACTCGTGACTGCTAAAGTGTGGAAAAGGAGGATGCTTTCTGTACGGTGTTGTCAATTTGTTCGTCTGGTTCATCGATTCTGGTGCAAGTGTGCACATGACCAACGATTCGAAATTTCTGGAGAATTTGAAGCCGGCGACAGGATCCGTCGTTGCTGCTAATGGAAACGGGATGAAGGTAACGGCAACTGGCACGGCCACCTTGAAGCCGGCATGTCAGGAGAATAGAATTCCGGTTCATGATGTGCAACTGATCCCGGATCTTTCGGTAAATCTACTCTGCGTGAACCAGATCGTCAAGAAGTGATATACGGTCGTTTTTTTTTTCCAACGCTGGATGTGAAGTCTTGAATAGCGACGGTAAAACACAGAGGTAAGCACGAAAACGAGTTGTTTCTCCTCGAGCAGCGGCAGCAGGATACGAAGAATGCTTTGGCTTGCTCGCTTGCAACAAGCGTGAAGGTTTGGCACCAACGACTGGGACATTTGAACCTCAAGAGTGTTCGGAAACTGACTAACGGATTGGTAGAAAACGGGAAACATTGTCGGCATCCCTTTAGCAAGGAAGGTTCACGTGCAGCGGGTGGGTGGTGCACACCGAGACTTGTGGGGCCATGGAGCAGATACTACATCGTCTTCGTGGATGAAAATCACGGAAGATGTGGACTTACTTCCTCAAAACGAAATCGGAAGTTGAAGTTTTGAGAACTTTCAAAGAATTCCATGTAATGGTTGAGCGACAATCGGAGCGGAAGATTAAGGTACTTCGCATCGATAATGGGAAGCAGAACGTGAATAAGGACTTCAAGAGCTACCTATAGCAACACGGCATTCAACACCAGAAAGCTACTGCATACACTCCGGAACAGAACGGTATGGCGGAGCGCGCAAACCGTTCAATAGTTGAACGCGCCCGATGCTTACTGTTCGAAGCAGGACTAGCGAAAACATTCTGGGCTGGAGCCGTACACACATCCATCTATCTGCTTAACCGGTCCCCTACGCAAGGTCACGATTTTACTCCTGAACAAGTTTGGTCCGGAAAGAAACTCAATTTGTCACATCTTCGAATCTTCGAATCCAAAGCAACGGCGACAAAAGTGGGACCCCAAATCTCGGAATACGGATTACTTGTGACAACGGTGCTGTAACCCTAGATCAGGAAGTATACATTGAGTCGGTGCTTTCTCGATTCAACATGCAAAACGCGAAGATAGTGTCAACGCCGTGGCTGTAGGCAGTTTGATGATGTATCTAGCGCAATGCACCAGACCTGATATTCTGTTCGCTGTTAACCAACTGAGTCGCTTCAATCCGGGAACCAAGCATTGGTAGGCGGTAAAACCATAGAGGTAACTCTAAGACCACTGGGTCCCGAAGAAAATCATTATTATTTTTGGCTCACTCAGTACCAGAACAACGGTCCCAAGCAGTCCCAAGCTATTTCACTCACCCCTGCATGTTCTGCATGAATCCACACACCCCTTATGTTATCTGTCAAACTTTCATAGCGAATCAAAACAAACATAGTGTAGTAATAGAATTTCAACTAGAATAGGGTACATTAATCGTTTGCTTGGGACCAATAGGCTACTAAAGTGGTGAGCCAATTTAAAATCGTTAGTTTCGTATTGATTGTTGGTAGTACCATAGAGGTAACTCTAAGACTAGAAGGTCCCGAAATAACGAGCTCAACTTTTTGGCTCAGCTCTGGTACTCTCTTCGGTCCCAAGATAATCGATTCACCCCTCGAAACATAGGAAAACCCAATAACCCCTCATTTTATCTGTCAAACTTTCATAGCGAATCAAAACAAACATTGCGTAGTACTAGAATTTCGACTAGAATGGGGTACGTTAATCGTTTGCTTGGGACCAATAGGCTAGTCAAGTAGTGAGTCAATTTGAAATCGTTAGTTTCGTATTGATTGTTGGTATAAGTTGAAATGCGATCAAAGAAGCTGTGCTTTATCTGTACAGTATATCTATGCTAAAGTTTAGTTTTAACCCAACCTTGTATGATTTGAAACCAGTGTGTAACTACTTGATGATTTCTCAATTCTCTGCTGTACTGTCTGTACCTTTTCTCTTCACTATGTAATAAACGATTAGCAACACGGACGTACATTCGTAGCTGCGCGTTTTTATCTCTATAATAATTTTCAATAGTTGCACTATTGTATTCTCGAGAATACATATGAAAAATAATAATGACTCTTAGGAGCCTAAATAAATGCTGACTGTTTAATGTTGGATTGACATTCACGAGATGGATGAAAAAGTTGGAACACCTGTGCTAGCATGTGAAGGAGAGGGTTTACTGCCTATAGTCGCATATCAGTCCCATATGAAAAAAGTAGGCATTGAGAAAATGGCGTCGAAGTTACAAAGTGCAATTCCCATGTAAATATTTGAAAAATCATAGTAAATGTATTGATCATTTATTCAAGTTAAAATCTGTTGCAATGAAACTTGCATGGTTTGTTAAATTAGCGAAAAATATGACAATTCAAAAAGCAAAACTTGAACTTGATTTATGGACGATTGAATTTTAGGATGGGACTGATATGCGATTATTTTGCTTGTGGGACAAACTGACTTGATGTTGTTTTCACATTTTTCGTTATCAAAGTCCGAATTTTTATCACATAATATGATAGTAGATGCTAATTGATATTTGATAGCGTTTTTATCTCAAAATAAACGAAAATTTATATGGGACTGATATGCGATTATAGGCAGTTTAAGGCTTAACCTTTATGTGTATGAGGAATGTTTTGCTTTTTTCTACACCGTGTGATTTAAATGAAAGCTGGGTTAAAATGCATAACAAATTCCAAAAATCGTAAAATCTAAAACCAAATCTAAAAAAAAGGTCACACGCAGAGAAATGATTTTTGACTCTGGGCCTAATAGACTGTTGGTATTAATTCAAATATATTAATTGATTTATTTAACGAAAAATATTTTTTAATGAGCAAACCGGTTGTGGAGTCAATAATCCGTTTTGTTGATTCAAAAATATTTGATGTTGAAATAATGATGCAATATTTTTGAATCAATAATAAAATACATTAGGTCCTGCAACAAAAAACGATTTTCTGCGTGCATGAAACGTCAAATTGATTTCAAAACGCAAAAAAAAAAAGTTTTAAAAATCACCCTAATATGCCAAAATGCTTTTAAAGGCTGGTTTACAGCTCTGAAAATGGGCCACGGGATTTGAGTTTTGATGATTTTAGATGTAAGTTACTCCAAAAAATCTTTTAATAAATCAATATGTTGCTGTAGGGTTGAGACTAGGACTCATTTGATCGTTTAATGTGGCCATGTTTAGAGTGGCCATTACTCAAATTTGAGTAATTTGAAATAGGAGTGTACAGTTTTCGAAATCGCTTTTCGAATGATAGCTGCAACCGGATGACGATGGATTTGTAATCAGATGATGCTCCTCTCGAACACCGGACCTCCGTTGAAATACGTAATGCTCTCTGTAGAATGATTGTCATCCCAAATTGAAATGCATATGGTAATGGTTCAGCCCCATAACGCAATTCATCCAAAACGATGATGTAAATAATTCTATCCAACGTCATTTGCTGATCTGTGCTGACAAACGAGGTGGAATCAAAGTCATCGCTATCAGAGATGATACGAACATTGGCGTAAAGCGTGGAAACCGAAGATTGTCTATTTCGTGGTGTAGGAAGTTTTCCAGTCGAAAAAATAAAATGGGACCATATTTGACGAAGTTACAAAACTTGCCTATCCTAGTTATTTTGAGTATTCCCTGTAAATGTCCTTTAACTGAGAGTTTGTTTCAGTTCAGTGGATGTTCAGTTAAAGGTCTGTTCAGTTAATGCGGTCAGCATTATTACTACCACAGATCAGGCAGATAGTAATTGGGATACAAGGTATAGACTGGCTAAAGCTCCATCTGCAAACAACGGTACCTCTCTGTTTTCATCAAAGCGCAAATGTATCCATCCGCGAGTGGTATGACTGTTCATTGTAGTCAAGTGATTCATAAATCAATTAAATCGAATGACCATACGACAACAACAAAAGATGCCGAATCAGCTGCCGGCACCTGTCAATCACAATCACGCTTCCCCAGATAAAAAAAAGTTCACTATCACCTAAATCCGGTTACCATTGTGACTGTCTGCATGCCTTGCCGAAAGAGATAGAATCCAGAAATAGGTGACAAGCCTTCTTCTTCTTCTTGATTATTTTATTTAACGTCGGTATCTGTTCCGCAATGGAGATGATTGCATATACCTAGGTGTTCTAATGTGTCAAATTCGTGATTTTTGTATGGGGCAGCGACCGAGTTTGTTTACAATTTGCTCTAATCATGGTCATTTAGTATCGTTAAATAATAACTTGCATAAATTATGTTACAAAGTAGAAGTAACATTTTACAAAAAAATATGAAATGCCCGTATCAACGTCCGGTATTCGATGCAATACGGTATAAGCAAAAGAGAGGCTTGGCAACGCTAATCAAAACTTTGTCCCCTCGACTGACTGATATCAACAGAAAGTAATAAGCAGCAACACCAAGCTCAATAAATATAAGAACTTTGCAGTCCATTAATCATTGTAGCACCGTTGCACGATGACCTGATGACACTGACCGACTGGAGAGGAGTTCCAACCACCATAATAAAAATACTATAAAAGAAAGATAACCCTAATGATGAAACTGTGGTAGCTATTCCAGCCATGGTTTGGATGATACCCCAAACACGTCGTTATGCGAAATACCCATAAATTTTTTTTTCAGGCCACTGCAAATGCATTTCCGAATCTAGGAGTCAAGCGACATAATGGCAACTGTCCCTGATAGCACCACTGTAATTAAACGATGTTGATTACAAAGAATTTGCACTGGACAAAAAAAAACAAAAACAATAAAATTATCTTTTTGACCTCCGATCCTCGCGATGGGTGACGACACCTTCACAGCAGTTCGCATCATTTCCCATTCATGAAATTAATTTCCCATGAACATGTAAAAGTCAGAGCTTCTGTTTCGCAGTTCCGTGGTCGTTGCGAATTCAATGACCCTCGGTATCATTCGCGTGTGATGTAGGGGACGGTACTACCCGTATTGTTTTTTCTTTATTCGCTTTCTCGAGGGGCATGATTATGCTTAATCTCGTTGAGAGGTGGATTACGACGACGACGACGACGATGATCATCATCAGTAGGTTGCCGCCACCTTTATTCGGTTGTGGTGATTGTGATAGGAAGGCATCTGCGCGACTCAATTTAAGCGCAATTGAATAATGGGCGGCTTTCGAAGGTGATTACAGCCTAGAAACCGTTACACTATATTTCACGGGGGTTGTGAACTCTAGAATGTGCGAAACGAGGTGCGAAAGATCAAGCAAACTGGTGTGAAAATCTTCTACCAACGATTTCAGAAAACTGGACCAACAAATTACTAAAGCAAACCCCACACGCATCAATATATTGACGCGAAGGGGAATTATTGACAATAATATTGATGATGTGAATTCAGAACTATTGTGAATCTCGATATATTGACGTCAATATAGAATGTATTGACAATACGATTATTGTCAATAAAAGTAATCGTGTAGGGTCCACTTAAGGACTGTTCAAGTTATAAAACGGACACACACTTTCAGTTCCTTGACTACCTACACTCAGAATAATTTTCACGTAATTGCTACGTGAAAACATGCGTAGATTTTTTACATCGTACTTTTCACATAAGAGCTACGTGATTCTCATGTAGTGGCACTCATTTCATGAAGCTTAACCGTCACAGGATTATCGCATAGAAGTTACGTGATTTGGTTTGTGACATTCATTGGAGGATTCTAGTATCAATATTTTGACACTGTTTATACAAATATTTCCTAATATGTAGTTACAATCTTAACTGTATTCATAATAGTATAATTTAATAATATTTCTTTAATTTATTCAAATATTCTAAATAGACCACATTGATTTTTTTTTATATTCATTCGATACACAGCACAAACAATCTGGACGATCATGCAGATGAGCCGAGATATTTTTTTTCCTTAGAGGAAGAAACTGATGGACAGTTTGACATCATTCTGTTGAGCACGATGAAACAGACAGTTTGTTTTTGTTAAATAGAATAAAATAATCCATATAGTTATACTTTCATCTTGCCACTACCGAATACCGAACAAAAACACATCATGGTGCCGCCATGATTTGCAGTGCTCTGAGTGTACGTACCACTCTTTTTTTTTAGATGTGGAAATCACATAAGCTTTACGTGAAATGCACATAGACTCAGTGTTATGGGAAAAACTGAGAGGAGAGGAAAAATTGAGAGCTTACGTGATTTTTCACGTAGATTCAACGTGTAGATTATTTTGAGTGTAGCTTAATGCTTTCATACACTCAAAAAAATTATCACATATCTAATGGATGAAATCCATGTGAATTTCACATAACTTTCCAGTGATCACATAGCAGCAAATCCCACCACAAAATCACATGAATATTATGAGACCGATGAAATTCATTTGCAAAATCACATAAATTTAATGGGATCACATAAATGTTATGTGAAATTCAGATGAATTCCATTGATTTTGGTAATGGAAGAAAATCATGTGCATTTCCAATGGAAGCTACATGCAAACTTTTTTCGGCCTATAGGCAAATTTTAAGCTCTACTTATAAGCAACATAGATAAAATAATAGACAATATATTTGAGGTTGTATGTAATTTTTACGAAACTTTAAATTACATGTGCTCTAAAAGGAAATCATGTCAATAGCTTGAACTTTAAGATAAATTTTGAAAAATGTAAAGAATTAGATTTTTACCTTAAGGCTTCCACGTAAGTAAAGGTTGAACACGAAAAAATCCAGACACTGGCATTTGGGCATTTTTTAAGTATTTTTTTTTTTCAAAATTTCACTGAATCAAGCTAAGAGTGCATAGAATGAGAGTACACACGTTTTTTTGAAGCTACTCATTTTTGAGTTGAAAATCACTCAGTCCAGCCAAAAGGGAAGTTACTCAAAAATGAGTAAACATGCTTTTACTCAAATTTGAGTAAACGTGCCTATGGTGGAAACTGGGTAACGGTTACTCAGATTATGAAATTTGTCAACTGAGTTAACTTTACCCATTTCGGTAGAAACGAATGAATTCCCCATGAATGAATGAATTGTTTCGTCCAGGAAGAATATTAAAAAAAAAAACATTATGAAAATGATAATTCTGCATTTATTGATACACTGTACCAAATCACCGTCCTCTGTTCGAATGAAACCTTGACCATTCAAATCGAAACATCGAAATCGCCTTTTCGAATGATAGCTGCAACCGGATGACAGTTGTTTTGAAATCAGAGCATTTTCCTCTCGAATACAGGATGAACATTGTTATGAAAAGGGATAGGGCCTTCAGTTGGAATGCGTAATGCTCTCTGCAGGAAGATATTTATCTTAAATTGAAATGCATTTGGCATTGGTTCAGCCCCTTAACACAAATCATACAAAACGATGATGTAAATATTTCTATCGAACGTCATTTGATACTCCGAGCAGACAAACGAAGTGGGAACATAGCCATCGCTATCAGAGGTAGTACAAACGTTGGTTAAGCGTGGAAACCGTAGATTGTCTATTTCGTGGTGGAGGAAGTTTCAAATAATTTTTGTATCCACGATGAATGGCTGTTCATGGCTATTCAATATGGATATGTAAACAATCGAATTTAATCACCTAATCTAAAGCATTTGCAAGTCAACCTATCCTAAAATTGTTGTCCTGTGAGCCCAGTATGTTTTACAGCCAATTTTCAAATAAATATCATCCTTTATTTGAAGAACAGTCATATGGATGCTCATCAGTTGGTGACGAATTCAACCATAAGAAAATCATCCGAAATTCGACAACATATTGTTAAAGGGCTCGAGCAATACAATAATCAGTCGAAGTATTGCGGATGTTTTCGTTCAGTGTACCAACGAACTATTTGTTAGAGTTGTACACTGAACGAAAACATTCGCAAACATGGTATAACTTATAAATACCACAATATACTAAATAAAGCGAAGAAATGTTTTTCATCTCAAATTACTAAAATATTGTCAGTCATGAATGCAATAATTGTAGTTGACTGGTTGTGGGAACAATAATGTTTATTTACTTTGCTTGTTTGGTACCCCGTTTGACAGCTCGATTGGTACTTCTGCCTTCACTCTTCGTGGGAATCTCATTATAACTACTAATTAAACTAACCTAATTTTAAACTCACTGCGCAAAATTCTCCTGTTCACAACTTTAAAGTGCGCCATTTTGAACTTAGGAACAAATAATATCAGAACCATTTACCCAGAATCTGGGTTGATCCCACTTATCGGAGCAACGCCGACAAACCGACATGAATGACCATACAAAGTATCATAAAATTTATGATCAAAGCACAAAATTGACATCTGCTTCCGTGTTCGCGAAAATTGTATATCCCAGCCATGTATGAGTTGGTTCGTGTCTAATCTATTCAGGGCAAATTATTATCAAATTCTAGATAACAAATTTATACGATTTTGACAGATGGGATCGCTGCACATTCGAATCCACCGTTATGGATTCTCGATCAAGAGTTAGGTTTAAGTTTAATGTCGGTTTATCAGTGGGAGCAAACCCAGTTCACTCATTTGTTGACAATTCTAGTGCGATCTACCCTGTCACTGAGTAGCCTCAAAATAGCGCGTAGACATTGGTTTTTTTAATAACTACTTTATTTGTACAGGCTCAATCGAATAAACTTTACAGAGCCGAGGGGTAGGCATTAGTTGTCAGGATAAGTTCATTTGTTGACATCATGGCTTCACCGGAGCAAGCACGTCGCGATTCGATCCTGCATGCTCCAAACGAAAATCCCGGTCTATCTATTCCTGGCAGTTTTCGATCAAATGGGCAGGAATTTTATACCTCGGTTGACCGTAAGAGTGCCCCGGAAGAATGTAAAATCACAAAGAAGTCGAAATTCCCCAAAAATTTCCTTGTCTGGCAAGCAATCTGCAGTTGTGGGCTGAAAAGCGAAACTTTCGTTACTTCTGGGACCATGAACCAGCAAATTTACCAGGAGGAGTGCCTACGGAAGAGTCTACTGCCTTTTCTGGAGCAGCATGAGATGGATTGCCGGTCAGAATGAATGGCAAGCTTCCACTACTAAAATTCCACCAAACAGTGTTACAGCGAAAATGGCGTCACAGTGCACCATGGTTCCCAAGGAGAGGAATCCGGCCTATACTCCGGAACCAAGGCCAATTGAGGAATACTGGTTACATTTTTCAGGAAAAACGAATTCTTAAGTAGAAAAGATCATCCACCAGTAGATTATTATGGCACTTGAAGACAAACATAACACCAAATGAAAACAACTTATAACTGATGAATAGCCATCAATAGCCAAGCAAAGATTTAAGTCGTAACAGTAGAATCGTGTTAAAATCAATGTAATCCTTTATCAAACCAAGCCAGATCTTTTTATGAGCTATTCTTCTCTAAATTTTCAAGATTATGCACGGTCTTATCCAATATCTGATGAAACTGTTGAAGAAATCAGCTTCTTGAAATCATTCATCATAAGAGGATGGAATACCTACTTTGAAGCAGATTTCGCTACAGTGTTACTTGACTCAAAACGAATATACGTTGTATCAGCGGGATCGCACACCTCGTCTAATTTAACATAGCATAATGAACGTAATATTAGATGAGCTATTCGATTCAATTTTTGATTCGAGCTATTACATTGCGTTTGAAATGTGTATGGAAAAACCTACTTTTTTGCATTTTCATCCCTAGAGACCAATTGCTTGGATCATGCAACTAACTAAAGGGTGTCCACAGTTAAATTGCATCACTTGAAAAAGAACTGTAACATTTTGTCCTTTGGGTTGATTATAATGAAATTTTAGATGAGATGGCCTCAGCGTGCAGTGTGAGTTTCATTGTGAAATTTCTAGTACTTTTGAAAATGGAGTCGATGGAACAGCGCGTGCGTGAGAAAATTTTGACTACTTATCGTTTAGCTGTCGATCGGAAGCAAGTGAGAGCAAAAAAAAAAGTGTTCCGTACCATAGAGGTAACTCTAAGACTATAAGGTCCCGAAATAACGTGCTCAACTTTTTGGCTCAGCTCTGGTACTCTCTTCGGTCCCAAGCTAATCGATTCACCCCTCAAAACATAGGAAATTCCACTAACCCCTCATTTTATCTGTCAAACTTTCATAGCGAATCAAAACAAACATTGTGTAGTAGTAGAATTTCGACTAGAATGGGGTACGTTAATCGTTTGCTTGGGACCAATAGGCTAGTCAAGTAGTGAGCCAATTTAAAATCGTTAGTTTCGTATTGATTGTTGTCCGTACTACGTTGAAGATCATAAGCGAGTGGATGCTGCCTTCAAACGCAAACCCAACCGCAAACAATGACTTCTCTCGATGATTTCTAGGAATTCAAGGCACTCTCACGCAAACCAACATAACCATCATATAGAGGAAGCTTTCCCCTATCCAATGGTGATGTTGATTTGCCTGATTGAGCCTTGACTTTCTAGAAATCATCGAGAGAAGTAATTGTTTACAAAAGCTGTTACGCCCTAATTCCAGCTCTATCTAGATATGTAGTATGACATTCCCTGAAAATTTCATGACAATCCGTTAAGAGACTTATTTTTGACGAGTACTTCTAAGTGATGCGTGTGGACACCCTTTATGATCATAAATTCTACCTGTGGGCGAAAATTCATACCATTCTGAGAACCTTTGGGCTTTTGTCCGATGATTTGAAATCCTGAGAGGAATATTTGAGATTGTGTACTTTGTTAACATAAATTATAAGTTAATGTTTCAATCAAATTTCCGGTTATTTCCTTTTTTTCCGGTTCAGTGGCAACCCTGCTAAACTTTCATGAATGATGAATAATGAACATTTAGTTTTTATGAATAGTAATCATGGACGAGTACACCCATGAATTTGAGTTCACTGACTCGAGAAAAAGTGACACAAGCTACGGGCAATGTTTACTATTCATGAACACTAAATGTTCATGTTTACTAAAAGTGAACACATGAATAATACTCGCGTAACATTTGAAACGGGCTTATCAACTTTTGTACACAAAACTTGTTAAGCCCTTTTTGCGCGAACCGAATACGCCCACGCAAATTAACAACACCATCGAGTAGGAGAAATTCTCCCCTTCCCGATAGTGCTCTTGGTTTACGTAAGCATACTTCGGTTCTTGCGAAAAGGACCTTGCAAGTTGTTTAGAAAAATTGATGATCCATTTCAAATGTTATGCGAGCATTATTCATGTGTTCATTTTTAGTAAACATGGCCCCGCTGTTGTGTCACTTTTTGTCGAGTGAGTGAACTCAAATCCATCCGTGCACTCATCTATAGAGCAGTGCACGGTCCCTAGCCTAGACTGAGTAAAAGAGACGGCAACGAATGGGAGCCAAAACAAACCACCCAAAACTGTCAAAAATTTACGGGTGAGAGAAGAGTGCAGCAAATCTTCGTGCATGATCTATGTTGTGCTTGTGTAAACTCTCAAAATAACATGCAACGATGTGTTCTTGTGCACAGATAGAAATCTCCTTATATCTTTTGGCAAATTTCTATAGCTGATTATTCATAAAATGTATAAGTCAACTAATAATCAGATGCCTTGCAAAAAGTTAATGAAGATCATGTGTCAAATGAAATGTATAAGCGGTCACACATACCTTTTATGCATTCTTATATGACCTATGCGGTTTGTCATATGGAATGTATAACGCTGATGTTTTGGCAAAAATGTATAAGTGAAACACATGAATAAAATAATTGATTTTCGTTTCGTGTGTTAACATTTCTGATCAGATATGGTTGAATATTCATAATATTGAAGAATCAGAACAAAATCACGGTGTAAAATGAAAGCTATCGGCCCTTATTACGGGTGTCACTTTACGGTGAATGGGAAGTGAAGTGACAACTTTTCACTCACGGTGAAGTGATTCTCATTTGATTTGCACGGGAATCACTTCACCGTGAATGACAATTTGTCACTTCACTTCGTTTTCACCGTGAGGTGACACCCGTAATAAGGACCATCTGATAGTTTCATGTTGTTCTACCGTTTGTGTTGTGGCGGTAGAGCATGAGTGTATGAATACAAACAGACTGTAGCGCACGGCAACGAAGCGAATGTAGTAAAAAAACAATAACCGTTTCATCTCTGCATAAAATCACCTTATGAATGATTATCATTTCATGAAGTTAGTTATTGTGGGGTCATTAAGGATCAGCTAAATACAATTATAGATCAGTTAAAAACAATTACAGTACCCGTTTGATTTTGGTACGGTTCGATTTTAGCAACAAATCCACAAAACCGTTCGTTTTTGGCACGTGGTTCGATTTTGACACCATGCAAAAATCCAACGGATTTTGAAATTAATTTATTTGTACTCCTTGTGATTACAATTTTTAATAAAATATTAATAATCATAAAGACGACTCACATTGGTCCAAAATCAACGAAATCATAAATTAAATTTCAAAATAAACCCGTTCAATTTCACAACGCTAAATTTTTAGGGTTGTTGCCAAAATAGAACGGGTAACTGTATGGATCTGTCAATCAAGCGTGTTAATCAGATGGAAATGAGGCTACACGACAATGAACAAAAAAATTGTTTTCCCACAGTAATTTCCATACAAACTTCAAATGGTTTGTGCCGAGTCAGTTTCTTACCAAATGAGTTCACATTTTGGGCGTCTAATTAGGACCGAATTTGAAATCGTTTAAGCACTACGGATCAAAATTTTCAAATTTTGCGTCAGTCACTAGTCTAGGATTACTATGTATGTTTGTACAAAACGTGTGCAACTACCCTACCCAAATACTCATATCAACACACAAGTGCCGCTAGCGTAGTGTTATCATGCCTACTGTTCTATTGTTAGATTGTAAATAAATACAATAGTTCGCATGCCTCTGACATGGCAGGTTGGCCCTAAAGAGCCTGAATTTATAAAGAGGCGACATGTCAAAATTGAAACAATCGATTATCTGTCAAAGTCATAGGAAAAGTTATTACAATCGAGCAGAAGACCTGTCAAATGGATAAGATGTCGCCTGTTTACCCAATTCAGTCTCTTTAGTTGGCCTGATAAGCAACCGTGTTTTATTTTCACCATCTATTAATCACACAACGTAGAGAAGTTCTGCCCGTGCGCGATCAATGTATGTATTTACAATCAAACTTCCATTGTCTGGCTAAAATCTCCCTGCAATCATGTCCTGTGGCTGCAAGAAGCTTGAATCTGTGAGTTAGAAGGTGACAGCTCTACCGCAGATCCAATTGCTATTTTCACACACGATAAGCCCCACCTCAATACATTATCGATCCTAATAAACCACTGATAATGTATTGCAGCTTTCAATCAGGCAGGAGTGCAATTCGACAGTGAGCATGCATAAGGGTGTAAACGCGATGATCGGTTCTCTTCATCGATTTTCTCTTTTGTTAATAACTCGCTTGGATTAACGTTTCTCGGTGCGTTTGCTGGTGCTTTTGATAGCCAATACAACCTGTTACAACACTGCACACTGGGCAAAAAATTACAAATCCGCGACTAAATTGAATATCTCGGCTGCCAAACGGTTTCACTCAACATGTTATAGGGGAAATGACAGCTTCGGCATGACAGACTATTTTCGGCAACCCAAATTGAAACACTATTTTCACTGGATTTTCTTACGAAAACACTTCGCTGAATGCATGCAAACGATTATTTATGCTTTCAGCTTCAATTTGACTATATTTTTACCACTGAGAAAAAGCAATCTAGCAAGGTTTTCTTGAAATGAAACACACGCACTACAAATTGTAGCTAATTTCGAGTTGCCGATAATAGAACAGCAGATTTACATGCAGTTCAAATGGAACGGTTGCCGAAGAAAAACTGGTTGCCGACAATACTCGCTCTCACTAGAGAAGATTGGAGCTTTGTAAAAGCGTTTCAAAACAGTTTTTGACAATTCTTTCGACTGAAATTGTTAGAGCAGCTGGCAGCAAAAGATTGTAAACAAACCAATACTGCATATGTGTGCGTTCCATAGAGAAAAAGGCTATAGAAAGAAGGTCGCTGCTTAGGTGGCCGAGAATACGTAAATTCCCCTACATATTCTCAAAGGAAAAACTCTGCTGAATCGATTGGTGGTGATCGTGTATTGAGATACCCAAGTAACCAACAAGCCCGCTAATTCGCCTTTTTGCAATATAAGGCTGATGCACGGCTAACATAGGGCATGCTAAGCTTTATATTGGCCGCATATTAGCCTCATATTGCAAAAAGGCGAATTAGCGGGCTTGTTGGTTACTTGGGTAGAGGGCCGGGATCAACCCGAGTTCCCGGTAAAGTAGGAAATGCCACTATCTATCGACATAATTTTACACTTTACTTAACGTATATTACTGTAAATTGATAGTACTAAGTATATATGGTGTAAAGACACCATAAACGCCCTTAGGGAAACTCTACTGGCCTAAAGAAGGATCCGAAACGACTGATAAAGTGGCCACATAAAAAAAAAATGTCCTAGAACCACAGACAAACAGACATAACACATTGAATATTTCTCACTGTAAAATATCGTCGCAAAAACATTACCGCCATCTGTTGAGTACACTGTGGTGGGTAGTACGCTGAACATGGCGGTAGTGTGTAAACGTCAAACGCAAGGGAATTGACTATGCGCGCCACAGGTGGCGGTACTACCAACTACGATACTTTAAAATTGACCGTTAAATGCTTGTTCGATGAACAACTTGCGAGTGTTATGTCTGTTTGTCTGTGCTAGAACCATGCGATTTTTTCAATTTTGTCCAGAATCAAGAGATCAAAGCGTATTTAATATTGAAAATATATTTTTGGGTATAGTGGCCATATTCTGGTTCTCCGGATAATCTGGAACGACTTATAAAGTGGCCACATTATAAAAATTGTTCTAGAAGCATGCGATTTTTTCTATGTTTGTTCAGAATTATGAGATCAAAGCAAATTTAATAAAGAATTTTTCCCAACTTGTGCGGTAGACAAATTCTGTACGGTTTCGATTATACGACCTGCTTTATCGGTCTACCCGGAATATTCGGAGGACCAGGATATGGTCGTTTGATCCCAAACTATAAATTCCATATTAAAAACGCTTTTATCTTGTGTTTCCATATTAAATACGTTTTGATCTCTTGATTCTGAACAACATAGAAAAAATCGCAAGGTTCTAGTAAATTTTTATAATGTGGCCACTTTATCGGTCGTTCCAGATCCTCCTTTAGGCCATTATAGTTTCTCTAAGGGCGTATATGGTGTCTTTACACCATATATACTTAGTACTATCAATTTCCAGTAATATATGTTAAGTAAAGTGTAAAATTATGTCGATAGATAGTGGAATTTCCTACTTTACCGGGAACTCGAGTTTATCCCGGCCCTCTATCTCGGTACGCAAAAGTCTCCGGCCACCACCAATCGATTCAGCAGAGTTTTTTCTTTGAGAATATGTATTACATGTTGACTGAAACCGTTTGGCAGCCGAGATATTCAATTTAGTCGCGGTTTTGTCAATTTTTGCCCACTGTGCACTGGATTGAACAAATTCTAATTTTTTTCCTTGATTTGTTTTCCGTCGATCTTGTTTTCCTTGCTAAGCACCAATGCAACCGACGCCAGGGAGGTAGCTTCCACACCTGGACCCTACCTATCGACCCATCAACTCTTGAAACCGGGACCAACGGCTTCACTTCCCTTCCGAAGGAAGGCGTGATCAGAACATCCCGGCAGCGCCGACTGGGATTGAACCCAGAACCAGCTGGGGTGAGAGGTGATCACGCTTACCACTACACCACCGGCGCCGCTTGAACAAATTCTAGAAAATTGTTTCGCTTAGCTGTAGCAATGCGAAGAGAAAACCGATGAAGAGAATCGATCATCGCGTATACGCCCTTATGCATGCTCACTGTAATTTTTTTTGATTGACGCGTATTTAATGAGCATCAGTTAATTCAAGCATAACTTTTCAAAAGGACGTAAGTCGCAAAAATAAACAAATCGATATTTTGCATCTAACCGAATATAAAATACAGGCTTTTCCTACGAGTTAATGAAAAACAAGGTTTGAAATTGTAATGCATTATGGAAAATATATTTAATGAACGCCCTATGTGACCTTCTTTCATTGTTTTTAAAATGGTGTTGATACACCCTTTTATTGTCAACATGGCTTAACTGTTAAATTTGATGATAACACAAAAACTGCAGATACGCTCACAGTGAAGCGTCGTATGTGAAAAAAAAAACAAAGCAACCACTATCAATCAGCAAATGCGTCAAGTTTGTATGTTTGTTTTTGTATTTCCGGGAGCAACATGTTTATTATTTCAAAAGTATTCTAATAAAATTTCACTTTAATCTTGACTTTAATATAGAACTTCACATACCAATCTGACCAGCGCTTTCTTAATACGAAAAACAGAAAACGTATAACATCTGACAGCAGATAATGCGGTGACCCTCTCATCTCCGCTTTTAACATCGATTATTTCACAACTCTGGGTAGTTATATAAATAAACCAACCAACCGACAATTCCTCAATGCTTTTCGAGCTGCCGACGTATCTTCACTGCAAAACAAAAACCGGTGTATCTGATTTGACGTATGTGAAAACCCTTCTGTCAAATAGACGAATCATGCAGGGTTTATGTAACAATCAAGGTGTGATACCGACGAATCAATCAGGGTGTATGTGAGTAGTACACAAGTAAAAGGTGTATGATTTTATTTTATCAAAAGTATTGTCCGTGTTTGCAAAACTCGACATTTTTCACAATTCTCTTAAACGCATCCTTTTATCCAACAAATAACACAAACAGATTTAAAAAATAGCATTAACTTTTAAATAGCATTTAACTATCTCATATAGACATTGCTATCCAATGTTTCTAATTTCCTATCCAATGTTATATACGTCCTTTTGAAAAGTTATGCTTGAATTGATTTTTTTTTTATATAACTTAGCTGTGCGTCAGCACCGGTTGGAAAAAAAAACTTATGTCCTCCGGAACTTCAATTTTTCCAGAAAAAAAACACGCACCAAAACAAAAATACGTCAATTTATAAGCACGGCCTTCTTCGATCACTTTAATTATTTCTACTGCACATATATACAATAACTATAAGTTCGAACTAAAAATGAATCCCATGTTAATCCCCAAGTGGTTGTAATTACATATTTGAATAAAGTTGAAAGTGTTTTGAAAATATTCTTGAGAAAAATAGGATTTAAAATGATGTTGAAAGTTCCTTAAAAAACAACCGAAAGTGGTAATAATTTGATTTCCCTATTTATATTCAGCCGCAGAAATAACTTCTAGGCGCTGAAGTCCAAAACCGGCAAATGGGATATGTTCCGGATTATCGTTGCATTGTTAGAATTGCTATGGGTAAAACATTGTTAACTTTTGTGATCATTAAACTGCATGCAGGAATCTTTTACTGTAATACGAAGTAATATGGTCAGATTTTGAAACCAAGTTATTCCAAATTCCCAGCTGTAGCAATTTACGCATGCTCACTGTCGACTTGTTCACTTAACTGTGGTAATGCGAAGAGAAAACCGATGAAGAGAATCGATCATCGCAGTTAAGCCCTTATGATTCTAAATGCTCGAATTCTTCATTGAACATTAATTATAGGACCTGTTCATAACCTACGTAGACCGTTTTCAGCACTCTTGAATCATCAATTGGAATTTACCATTCATATCAGAGTTTAAAACACATCAACCCGAATCCCTACCTTCCGTAAAAGATCCTTTAATCTTTGGATGTTCCAAAAATTTTGAATACAATCAATGCAGTACAAACATCCAGGACTTCAAAGAACTGAGTCGCAAAAACCAGCAATGTAAACATAAACGTTATGACCATCAAAGGCATCGCAGTTCTTCCAAAGCTGGCAATTAATTTTGTTTAAAAAAATCTCACCATTTTTGATAACCCCACAATGGCACGAGACACATGAGTCGCAATTTCCCTTGACGTAATATCAACTCATCGAACGCCGCTGCTACACCACCTTATCAGGGGTGAACAAAAACAGACTGGGACAGATTTTAGCTCGAAGCTTTAGGAGAATTTCGAGATTTGGGAGTAATTGCTTTGGTAAATAAACACGTAAATCGCCGATTTCTCGCGAATAAAAGCTCAATCTCGGGATCAAATTAAACCACATGCTAGATGAATTATTCATCTACCTGTTGGTGTTAATTTTCTAGGCTGAGCTTTTGTTCGCGAGAAATCGTAAATTGAAGCGTTTGTTTTCAAAAGAAATCTCAAATCATTCCGGACTTGTTTGAAGATTGCATTTGGGAATCCGACCGTCGTCGTCGTCGTACCCATTCAATTCAATTAAATTTGATCATCCTCACCATGCTTCTTCCCGTGCATTGTAGAACACGCCTGCAATTTTCTCATCCTGGTCGACCGTCTTCGTTATCGTCGTCGTTCCGTTGGTCAGCGTGGTTCCATTTGCATTGCAGTCGCCGTTCATTGCAGTAGACACACCGTTGACATAAACCTTGTCACCCATGCTAGCAACTTTCCAACGTCCTTGATGCTACGATTTAGCAAATTATATCGATGATAACAAATGGAGCACTGCCTATCTCGCGTGAGTCGTACGATCACACTTGGACCGCCTCCGGTTAAGCTACGGTTTGTTGCGCAAGGAGCAAGGCACCCGAGTTCAGGCTGATTGGCGCGCGCGAAATGTAGTTCAAGGGCAAAAACAACAAACAAAAAATCACTTTTTAGAGTACCGAATTAATTCAAAAATCCAACCGCCAAAAACTAGTCACTCGAGACTTCCTTCACTATGAGAAATTCGCCAACACACAGGGTTTGTTTCGATTCTTCCTTTTTGTTTCGTCTAAGTCGCACAGAACCCGAAGTGATCGGGCGGATTTCCAAATGTGTACTGAGTTCTCCACGTTGGACTGGGGATGGATTCGACAATCGACCGCTCGCCGTAAATACTAGATTAGGACTGAGCAGACCCGGCTGGTTTGAAGCGGCTCGTAAGCTCGACGAGGACTCGGAAAAAGGTAAATCAGCGACAAGTCAACGCAACGCAGAGCAGAGAGTGACCAGCGGGTATACACATCGGGGCATTCACGTATGTATAGTTACATACCTACCTACCTACCTACATGAGTTGTTTTGTCGATTGAGCTTAATCATGGAAGGCAGTTTCCTCTCTCTCTCTAACGCCCCTTCGCCCCAAGATTGTGTGTACTTATGTTCTTGACTTGATGAGAGGCTTGAAATCATTTCGTTGACCAGCACAAGTGTGTAGTGATTGATAAGCAGGAGGAAGCTGCTAATGATACAGTGTGATACACCGGTGGTGGCACTAAGAGCTCGTGTTTTGGAATTCCAGTAGAAACTCCAATTCAAAATAGTCCTGGGAAGATGGAACGATGAATGATATGCGAGTGTTTAGGTGTACCTCTGCTCTGTTTGTCTGTGATACGACGCCCGATAGGTAGGCCAAAGCTGAGCCAGGAAGCAAAGCACTGGAATTTCCCCATTAGAATTCGAGTCGTGTAAAATATTCCATCAATATTAATGGCAAATCTGCTGTTTTCTTACAATCCTCATGTTGGAAGAATTTCCTACCTTCCTACTTCCTGCTTCCTTATTTGTTGTCATGGAAATATAGTCTACAAGCAGGTTGTTATTGTGTTGAAATTAACATTTTTGATATTTTTATTTTATTTTTTATTTTCTTTGATTTGTTTTCCGTCGATCTTGTATTTCGTTCTGAGTACCAATGCTAGCGATGCGAGGAAAATAGCTTTCACAGCTAGATCCTACCTAAAGATCAATCAATTCATAGACCGGGAACCAACGGCTTTACTTGCCTTCCGAAGGAAGGTGTGATCAGAGAGTTTATGCCTCGAAAATCCCGACGGCGCCAACTGGGATTGAACCCAGGCCCTTTGGGGTGATAGGCAATCTCGCTTACCACTACACCAGCGGCCTCTACATGTCAATTTACCGTATATTTCGTCATTTTTCGTATTTCTATCTTTCTTGATATGCTGTAAGACTGATCGTAACAACAAAATACTTTTTCGTGATTGCCATAGGGACCTCCCTTAGAACAGTCGGTAAAGTCGCAGCTACAAAGAAAGATCATGCTGTAGGTGGATGGGTTCGATTCCTGGGCATAGAGTATGGACTGTACTAGCCACACAATTATACTAATGCAAAATGGTTTAGGCATTGAAAGCTCTCAATTATTAACTGTGGAAGTTCATCTAGAACAGTAAGTTGAGCGCACGCAATAAGCTAATATTCGATAAGCAATAAGCTTGAAATGCGAAGAAGAAGCATAGCAACAAAGTATTAATTTCAATATTTGGACATGTAGAAGCAAAGCTAGAGCTATATACGTGATTTTTGAAATTCTTCCAAAATAATTCCCATACAAATTACAAATCATTTGCACGACCCTGCAACCTACATCAATCTTTACCATTTTTTTCACAGGTTCATATTTTGGGGTAATGATACGAACTGCAGGGTTCCTATCAGAAATTCATCTTTTTTAAATGTTGCACCCTAATGCCCATGCTAAGGAAGATCCCCGTTTAAGCCACAAAGTGAATTGATATTTAAGTGCAATACTATCTATTTGTTGCATTAGACTATTGACTAGATATTACAATTGATATGCCTAACAAAAATTGATAAATTCTTGATTAAATTGGTGAAATTGAGAAGATCAGCGGCGCCGGTGGTGTAGTGGTAAGCGTGATTACCTCTCACCCCAGCAGGCCTGGGTTCAATCCCAGTCGGCGCCGCCGGGTTGTTCTGAGGCATAACATCTCTGATCACGCCTTCCTTCGGAAGGGAAGTAAAGCCGTTGGTCCCCGGTTCATAAGTTGATGGGTCGATAGCTAGGGTCCAAGTGTGGGAGCTGCCTCCCTGGCGTCGGTAGCTTTGGTGCTCAGCACGGAAAACAAAATCAAGGATTAATTAAATTGAGAAGGCCAACAACAACCTGTTTTCACAACATTGAGGGGCAAAATGTGCATATTGGTTTCATGCCACGGAAGCATACATTTAGGCTTTACCTGTACTCTTTCTCTCTTAAATATCAAAGGTTCACGCCTGATGGTTTTGCTTTCCACACTACAATTTGGGGAGCGCCTTTTACCCCACGTGGAGTAACAAATTGTATCGTTGAAAATAAGTACTATTTGTCGACTAAACA
Source organism: Ochlerotatus camptorhynchus (assembly GCF_037179485.1). Taxonomy (NCBI): domain Eukaryota; kingdom Metazoa; phylum Arthropoda; class Insecta; order Diptera; family Culicidae; genus Ochlerotatus; species Ochlerotatus camptorhynchus. The sequence goes on along the minus strand of NW_027040818.1, from coordinate 10,712,590 downwards.
TCATACGATCTATTGAGCCGAAAGATGAAGGATGTATCTAACAACTTGTTAGTTGGCGTGGAACTGCTCTAGTGTCTTCATCTACACGGTAACCGCAAAATTCCCAATAATGACTATAAAAGACTCAATAATGGCTACAGAGCAAGCATTTTCGAGGAAAACTGGGACTACCCATTAAATGAATAAAAAAAAAATACCCGTTTAAGACAATTTATTACTCACGAATATTTTACTGTTGCTTATTTTTGTACTTATAATTACTCATAAATGGGAAAAAAATTACTCATTTAATGGGTTGTCCCAGTTTCCCTAGAAAATGCTTACTTAGTAGTCAATATTAGGTATTTTATCATCTTACCGTGTAAGTTGCTTCCTATAAAATTTTCCGCATGCCGAGTAGCACTTTTGTCACGAAAAGTTACAGCACCACCTTCTTCATGGCTTAAAAAGTTTCTACAGCCTATTTGTGACAAGTGTGCTACATAAGATCTTTACTGATCATACCAACTTTTCATAAGCGTTTATGTGAAAAAATGTAAGAGCTGGGAAAGATCCATAAATCAAAATACTAAGATTCCTAATACATGAGCCATTCTTGCAGGACTTAGGTCCGAAAGTATTCCTAATTCTCGCAAGAAATGCTTTTTTGAATTTTTGAAGGGTAGCTTACAAAATCTCCTTTCATTCAACTCAACTGAAAGCACATCTTATCGGCTATCATCAGCAACAACTTTAGAAACAAAGCTGACATAGCTAATTTTTCAAAAATCTCACTCCATGATAAAATTTTGCACCCCGGGCAAAACGCCAGATGTGGTTTTTCATAGCTGTTCCACTCTTAATTCCGTGATTTTTTGTACCAAAATGCTAGTTTAAATACTAAACTAATATTATGACTTGTCAAATTTATTAACTAAAAACGGAAATGCTATGAAAACTCGCATCGAGAGGCTTAATCCGGGGTGCATTCACCCATGTTTCTTGAATTCTAGCACGCTGGATTGGTGCAAAGCACCCGGTTCATGATGGTAAAATATTTTTTAAATCGGTTGCAATTTCGGAGTGTTTGGAGGGTTGAAGCAATAAAACCAGAGGGTCCCGAAGAAACATGCTCAGAAAGTTGTAGACCGTCGGTCCGAAGCTAATTTAAGCACCCCTCGAATCGTAGGAAAATCCATGAATCCCTCATTAAACTTTGTCAAATTTATAAGGCTGTTGGAGATCAGTAAGTCATGAAGCGAGATCGGAGAAAATTTTCATTCTCCTAACAACCATTGTTAATTGAAGACCAATAAAAAATTTGTTACCCCGTTAATTTGACTGTGTGTTTGATTCCTCTACACAGTTTTATAAGAAACTGTGTCCAAGAGTTCAAGACCAAGCGTGTGAAGAAGATTCCGTTCCGTCTTCAGGTGAGCGAACTGTCGGCGTGAGTCCAAACCAGTCGCCTGAAACAAAGGCTAATCAAAACAAATACAGATTCTAGTACGAGAACGAGGGGGATAACTCTATCTTCAATGCAGGAAAAATTTTGTTTTGCTATAGCTGCGCACACGCTGAGGCTCTGAACCATTTAGAGATTTTTTTTAACTTTTGGTTAAAATTTGACAGATGGAAAGTTATCAATTAACCCTGCTATCCGAGCATTGTTATTTCTGACAGACTATAAGTTAAATGTTGACAACCGTGGCTCGAAAACCGGTCGATCGACAGCACGGGGATTTTAGAACATATAAAATAACTTCCAAAATGTCACTTTCAACCACGAGTTAAATTTAGGCTGTGAACCATTTGCCGAGTTAAATTTAACTCGAGGTTAAAAGTGACATTTCTAAAGTTATAAAGTGGTATCAAATCTCTCCCCCTGCAATAGTGAAATCCAACCAACCACCGGCCACCCGTGGCACTGTTGTCGTAGCGGTGATAAAAATGTAAACATCTGTCAAACGTAACTCACATCAGAATTTTCAATTTTAAAATTGGAAATTTGCCTTACGTTTTTGGTGATCAAAAAGCTTGTAAAATTGTAGGAAAAGTATATTAAATTAAAACAAAAAAAACTTCATTCTTTATAAAGAAATCCGCCCTCCTTTTCTATTTAATATTGGTGCGCCGCGGCTTTTTCAGAAAATTTCAAAATAAGCCGCGGTAGCAAAAAGGTTGGGAGCCACTGCATTAGGTTGTCAAAATATGAGTAAACGAGAAATATCCAACTGAGTAAAAGCTACTCAGTTAGCCAGCCGTTTCGGAGCAAACGCTCTAAGAAACGTCGAAATTATTGCATACTCAAAAGTTAGTAAAAGTGCCCCTACTCAATTTTGAGTAGCCATACTGTAGTTCAACTTATTTCTCGATTGATGCTTCTTTTACAGCTACGGATTCGGAGATGAACTAGCCTACGGCTAAAAATCTCCTAAATAATGAAAAAAAACATGGTTATTGTACCAGTTTGGCACTAGTGCTCCAGTTGTTGACCCGAGGCAGTGCTGAGATTTGTCATTGTCATTGACAGACTTTCGCGCGATATTGACAAAATTGTTCGTCACATAGTCACTGACAGACTTGATCCTCAAAAAAACCTTCGTCAAAATCTCATTCATTTTTTCGTCAATGACAAAGATTCACCTGGTAACAAATCGTATAATTTAGTACATTCTGTGTCACATTATTGTCATCCAAGTAGTTCAGGACGTAGATGCTTATTCACTAAAATGGCTCCATGTAGTTGTTTTGCTCAAGTCATTTAATTTCGTTACAAATTTAGTTAATATAAAAATCTACATATGTTCGTCACTGACAGCATTGTCATTAACAATTGACATGGTTTTGCCTTGACTATGACTGTTAGCTCAAATGAGTGACCAAAGCAGAATTGTCAATATCACCGTGTACTGTCGAGATTTTGCAGCACTGACCCGAGGAATATATTTTCATAATTTGATTTGTGTAGAAACCTATATGTTCGATTTTATTTTCATCAAGAGAAAACCGTAAATTCAATAATCCACGCAATCTTGTTTAAATTATTTCAACAGTTTCTGAATTTCACATAATTGTTGTTGGCACATGTTTCAAAGCTCAAAATATTCCAAACTAATAATTTCGTAAGTTGAACATAATTAACTTCAAATTAGGGTTAGCAAATGTATTGCGAATTTATCGTTCTTTTCAAGATTGTTTTTCGAATTAATTGGATTGACGACAGCGACATGCATTACTGAAAAGTTATAAGCAGATCCAACCGCCAGAAGTTCTCAACTATCACAAGAATGATCAGGAATGATCAAATATGAGATACCGTATGCGTGATAATGTTTGCACCATTGTACAAATAAGGTTCCCGTTTCACGTGTGCATACAATGCCTTGGTTTTCTTTGCATGCACGTAACCTATAAGACATTTCAATCGCCGTGGGAGTGTCCCGGTGGACCATCCAAAGGGTTTTAGACCGAGAAAAGAAAGGACAACTATCCGCGAAGGTGGCCGCAGGTCGTCCAAGGTCAGCTCGGGTTCCGAGGGTTATCGCTGCTAAGATGCGGGTGAATCCAGTGCGTTCAATAAGAAAAATGACAAAGGAACACGGGATCAGTGGCTCTACGGCACGGAAGGTCGTAAAGGAAGATTGCGGGGCGAAGTCGAGGGCACGGAAAAAAAACTCACATGATTACCAACCGCATCCGGGAGCTACGAGTCGAACGATGCAAGAAAATCTTGAATTTCCTTAAGCGAAAAAATCCGGTAATCCTGTTCAACCGACCGGTATATTAGTTCTCTTCCGGTAAAAGCACAAGAACGTGTATCTGACCCAGCATCCTGCTAGCGTTATGGTGTTTGGATTGGTGGCTTCCGATGGCAAAAAAATGGACCCGGTGTTCATTCCAGAAGTCTACATCGGGATTTTAGGTAAGTATGTTCTTCCGTGGATCAAAGAACAGTACGATTCGAAGCCAAATGTTGTATTTCAACAAGATGAGGCTCCGTGCCACACCTCGAACCGCACTCAGAAGTGGTTGCAGGAACATATTCCGTTCTGGGCGAAGGATATGTGGCCGGCATCCAGCCCCGATCATAATCCGCTGGATTACTCAATATGGCGCGTCATGAAAGCCAAGGCCTGTTCTAAACGCCACCCGAGTACTCGAGCCTCAGACAAACATTGACCCGTACCTGGAGAGAAATGGATCCAGTCTACATTATTAGAACCTGCCGTGCATTCAGGAAGCGTGTGGAAGCCGTAATTGCAGCAAATGGAAACTCGATCGATGATTAACATAGTTTAAGACTCTGAGAAACATCCCCTTTTGAATAAATAAAAAAAAAACTCGAAAACGAAATTTTTGAGATTGTTTTTAATTTTGCCATTGCTCAATGGTGCAAACATTATCACGCATACGGTACATACATTTAGGTGCGTATCCATGTCAGTTAGAATCAATTATCAAATAACTTCTGCCGGTTGGATTCCCGCCAAACATTACAAAAATCAAGTTCAATAATTATGTTTTTGGTTATTGGCTATTTTGGTCAATTTGAAATCATGTTTAAACATGTCTAAGCGTATTGTGGCATAGAAATAACCAATAAGTTAGTTCAAATAATCCTTGAACAACATTAAGAACTTCTAGCGATTGGATCTGCTTAAATCATTTCAGAAATGAAGTTTAATGATCATTTGAACTAACTCTTCGATTATTTTTGAACCACAATAATTGTTGACATGATTATTGTCAATGTTCAATTTTTCAAAAATCAATATATTTATATTATCAATATATATATATTTTTGTATGGCGTCCTTATATTTATTTCCGAAGGAGAAAATAACAATTCCATTTATGAAGTAATGAAATTGGGTTGTTAGCGGAATGCTAAATAAAACAGCAAAAAGGGTTATCTTCCATTTAATTCCACTTAATTTTGGTATCCATGACCATGAGTACTTAAGGGGGTTAGATTTTGATAAGTTCTTTAGTGGGAATGACACTGATGAAGACTGCACATTGTAGTCGAAATACGTATCTGTCATGGATACCAAAATTAAGTGGAATTAAATGGAAGATAACCCTTTTTGCTGTTTTAATTCCATTTATGTCTCCTTCGTACATGATGCAATTGGTTCTATCTTAGGCTCATATTGTAGAATCATAATGTGGCTTCCAAACGTACATGATTTAGAATTTTTCTGATTTTTTTAAATTTGGAGGAGCCACTAGAGAGCGGTTCCACGAACAAGTGGGAAATTTTTCCAGTTTTTATTTTTTGTATTTTTTGATTTGCATGAAACCTTGCATACAAGTTTTTGGGGAAGAAAAACGCCGTTTTGCATACTTGGTTCGCCATTTTGAATCTAGCCTTACTTATGAGAAGGGCCTATGAAAAATGCACATGATATCTTCAAAAAATTGTATCTCGGAAACGGTTTGTCCGATTGGTTTGGTGTCTTGGGCGAAGTTTTTGACAATTGTTGGTGTTATATGGAGAAAATATGCACGGTAAAAAAAAAAACTTTGGTATTTGTGTTTTGAACTAAAATATAAATTTTCGCTTTAAAGTGACATGTCAATAATTTTTTTATTATCCTTATGTTATAGCTGACTAAAAATGCTATCTAGTACACAGTAGGCTGTTCTGGAGAAAAATAGGTTACGATGAAAAAAATTGTTTTTTAAAAAAATACAATTTTCAAAAAAGCTATTAAGAAAAGTCAAAAAAGTTTGTCACCCTAATTTTATGAAAGTACATCAAATTTGCAAACAAAAAGTACTTCGGTAACATTTTTCTAAGATGCACCGTTTAGAAGATATTACTGATTTAATATTGTTTTTTTTTGATAACTTAATAAGTTTTGGCCCTTTTCGGATGTACTCCGTGTTTTTCCAGTTTCAAAAGTATTTTTTTCGGAAAGATTGGAAAATTTTGAGTTAAAATGACACTGACAGCTTAAAGATTCGAGTGAAATTCTCTGCCTTAATAGTATTTTGAAAAACAAGTTACAAAATCCCACTATCAGGAACAATGATTTCTTCAAATGATTTTTGGTGCGTTGTGCTGAAAACGTGCTAACAAGTATTAGATACAGGTAATCAGATACCAGTTAGCTGTACTACGTACAGTTGGTGATTGTAAACATGGTCTTTGTTGGAACTAGTCCACCATGGCCACGCTGGCCATAACGAGGCTAGCTCCGTCGTTGACCGTTCCTTAATAATAAATAAAAAGAACGCAGTAGTCACCTTCCATCAAACTAGAGGGCTGCCGACTGATACCTCAATCAACAACCGCCGCACTCTTTATTCATTCCAGGTATATACAATTTACAATCTTCTTCAATAACAATATACCTACGCCAGCAAATCTACCTCGCTCCAACTCTCCAAACTCGTACCTGAAGGTTCGACGATACCTGAGCGTTCAACTCTACCTATCTTTCAACAGTCTTTACCCAGCATTCTATGATTTCTACCCGTGAGCTGTATAATAATGTCTGACTCGGTTCTGAATTCATCCAGTATCTACTAGGGAAAACCAAACAGTAAATGCAGAAAGGTTGCTAGTAGCATAGTGATTATAGTAATTTCAGCTCATAATCCTGTGTTTTTGAACGAGATCCAGTGTTGTTTGATAACATAATAATTGTAAAGGAAAGTGTAACACGTTTTGGTGCAAAGGTAAGTTTTAAATACACATTTTAATTATATGTTTTGTGATATTTTCGTACAAAACTAACAATTGGAAAATATTTTCTGTTACAGATTACAAAATGAGTAAAATAAGATGTATTCGCCCATTCAAAGACATTCAGTGTTCGAAAGAGCTGCGATATCTCACGGATGGTATCATCCAAAAACTAAAATCAATTGGATTTTCCAAGGTATCCACACTGAACACCAAGGATTTTCGTGTTTGTTCGTCTTGCCGTCTACATATTGATTCAAGAGCTCACCTCACCCAAAACGAGGAACAAAGCGTAGCCGGCGGCTCAAGGATGCCAACTGTTCAGACCATACCTGATGTACCTGATCCGCAAAGCTATGAAAGTTTGGTCACAATACCATCAGAGTCAACGCTAAGCACAATTAAATCAAATGAAGACTTCACGATGCCTGTAGACGTCGAAATATTCAACCGAGGAATAGCAGCTATTCGTGTTTCGCCTATAGATTTAGGTAAGGTTAAAAATGTTCACTATCCTGAAAAAAAGTGCGCTAAAATCGTCGAAGGTGTACGAAGAAATCTTTTTAAATTAGACGCTAAAACAGAAAAAGCAAACGAGTTTGATGAAGTCATAGAAAATATGAAAATTAAATTTTTTAATTCAGCCACAAGGCAAGAAAAACTATCAATTTTATCATTGTTGCCAAAATCATGGTCAGTACAAAAAATTGTAGACGAATTTAAAACCAGTAGAAATATGGCATCAGATGCAAGAAAGGAAAGAGATAATGTATTTGATTCATCTCAAGGTTCAAGCTCTGGAAAAGCTTTGAGTAATGAAACAAAAGAACTGGTTTTGAATTTTTTTTGAGGACGATGATATAAGCCGTGCAATGCCAGGCCAAAGAGATTTTGTTAGCGTAAAGAAAGGAAATAAGAGATTAGCTGTTCAGAAAAGATTGTTAATGATGACATTGAGAGAAGCTTTTAATCGCTTTAATGAAATGTACGTCAATGAAAAAATAGGGTTTTCATCATTTGCAAGCCTCCGGCCAAGGCAATGTAAACTATTGACTATCACAGGAACACATAATGTTTGCGTTTGCACTACGCATGAAAATGTCAATTTAATTCTACATAGCATAAAAAAATACAATGTCTTGAATGATCTAAAAACATTAACGAATAGATTACTTTGCGAAAATAAGACAACTCATTGCCATCTACGAAGATGTAAAAACTGCCCAGATACCTCAGTTTTAGAAGACAGTTTATTGAAACAACTGGAAGAAAACTTTGTTGAAAAGCTTTCATTCGAACAATGGGTTACCACTGACAGATGTGATTTAGAAACTATTGTAAAGCAAACCGATGAGTTTGTTTCATTTTTCAGCTCAAAATTAGAAAGTTTGATTCTGCATGATTTTGTAAAAACCGAACAATCCAATTTTTTGAAAACTACACAACAAAACTTGCAAGATGGTGAATTTTTAGCTATTTGTGACTTTTCTGAAAATTACAGCTTCGTTTTGCAGGATGAAGTTCAATCACACCATTGGAACGTGCAACAGGCCACAATCCATCCTTTCGTAATATATTATACTGAAAATATGCAAATTAAACATTTTAGCTTCATTATAATTTCTGAAGAACTAAGACATGATTCAGTCACTGTCAATTTGTTTATTGGTAAAATGATAAACTTTTTACAAATTGATCAAAATAAAAACATAAAAAAAATTTATTTTATGTCAGATGGTGCTGCTTCACAGCATAAAAACCGAAAAAACTTTTCTAGCCTTTGTAAATTTAAGTCAAAGTATGGTATTGACGCTGAATGGCATTTCTTCGCAACATCGCACGGAAAAGGTCCATGCGATGCTATTGGAGGTACGATAAAACGCATGGCTACCAGAGCAAGTTTAGCCAAAGAACGCGAACACCCGATAAAGACTGCAAGAGAGTTGTTTAATTGGGCAAACAAACGAAAAGAAGAAGAACTTACAAAGTTGTCATTTTGTTATTCTACTACAGAAGAATACGAAAATATGTCTTTGCAGCTAAATAATCAATATAATAATGCAAAAACAATTCAAGGAACTCTAAAATTCCACTCATTTCTTCCTCTATCAGAAAATACAATAAAGGCAAAGCTTTATTCAAACTGTCCTGACAATGATGCCAAAATATTCAATATTGTTAAGAAAGTTGTGTAAACAATAATTTTATAAAAATACAGGAATAAAAATAAACTGATGATATCCACCATATAATGTTATTTTTTATTGCGCACAATCACCATCCCTGAAAAATAAGCTTAATTCGCTCTTTTGAATCTTGCTAATTGAGGAGCTTACATTTGCAGTTCTCAAAAAGGTGTATCTCGAAATCGAGTTGTCTCATCGGTTTGATGTCTGTGGCGATGTTCGGCAATAAAGAGAAAATATGCACAGTATAAACACATCCAGTTTAAATGGATTAAACTGTTAGGCGATATGCAAGAGTTGAATGCACATTTTCAGCACAACGCACCAAAAATCACTTGAAGAAATCATTGTTCCTGATAGTGGGATTTTGTAACTTGTTTTTCAAAATACTTTTAAGGCAGAGAATTTCACTCGAATCTTTAAGCTGTCAGTGTCATTTTAACTCAAAATTTTCCAATCTTTCCGAAAAAAATACTTTTCAAGCTGGAAAAACACGGAGTACATCCGAAAAGGGCCAAAACTTATTAAGTTATCAAAAAAACAATATTAAATCAGTAATATCTTCTAAACGGTGCATCTTAGAAAAATGTTACCGAAGTACTTTTTGTTTGCAAATTTGATGTACTTTCATAAAATTAGGGTGAAAAACTTTTTTGACTTTTCTTAATAGCTTTTTTGAAAATTGTATTTTTTTAAAAAACAATTTTTTTCATCGTAACCTATTTTTCTCCAGAACAGCCTACTGTGTACTAGATAGCATTTTCAGTCAGCTATAACATAAGGATAATAAAAAAATTATTGACATGTCACTTTAAAGGGAAAATTTATATTTTAGTTCAAAACACAAATACCAAACTTTTTTTTTACCGTGCATATTTTTTCCATATAACACCAACAATTGTCTAAAACTTCGCCCAAGACACCAAACCAATCGGACAAACCGTTTCCGAGATACAATTTTTTGAAGATATCATGTGCATTTTTCATAGGCCCTTCTCATAAGTAAGGCTAGATTCAAAATGGCGAACCAAGTATGCAAAACGGCGTTTTTCTTCCCCAAAAACTTGTATGCAAGGTTTCATGCAAATCAAAAAAGATGAAAATTACTCGTTGCTTTAATGATATGGAACCGCTCTAGAGTATATGTGATCAAAGATAAATATGTTAATTTTCAATATGCTTTTCATGTTTAAAATAAATAAACATATTTGAAATTATTTTAGCATTCGAGGATAAAACAAAATAAAATTGATGGCAAATAAATGGAAATCTGCAGACAGGGCATCTACATTCCTGCTATTTTTCGGTGTGATTAAGGATGGTCTGTGAGTGGACCGAGATCCAGGGGGCCGTCGGAGTGGGTTTTCGGGGGTTCCAGTTCAGTAGAATCGATGAAACTTTGTGATATAAGCGTCGTTTTGTCGTTTCTGACGCTGGTCCTCATACCGGCCTCTTTCTATAATGAACATTTATATTTTTGATTTAAATGAACAAAATTTGGTTCCGTGTTTATGCAATCGTTCATTTTTGCCAGTTGCTACTTTACGTGAAAAGGAAGTTATGCATGAATGTTTGCATATAAGGATGTTTAAATCTCCTTTAAAATTCGATTTTTTCTGTGTAGATATGACTGTTGAAACTTATGTCAAATTAGATGGTCTTTGTTCAACATCATTAAAATTAAGCGAAAAAACAGGGTGGTACCTTCGGCAAAGTTTCTAGTTTTGTTGAAATACATTAGTCAAAATATGAAGACTACTACTTTGGATGGTAAGAAACGTAGATAAGTGTAGAAAACTATTTTTAACCCTAAATAAAAATAAAAACAAACAATATCTTGAAAACGCAGGCCGCTACGTTTGACGGTAAGAGCTTCATATTTTTGACTAATAAACAACTTTACCGAAGACACCAAATCTCCAGAAGAATAACTAAAAATTGTTCATTTTGAAAAGCAGTTTAGTACAAGTTTAGTACAATTATTGTTAGTCCAAAAGATGACGCTTTTTATATTAAAAAAAACATTGGCGAAGACAAAAAGACACTCAAATGACCTGTTCCTTAATTATTGATTTTGTTCCACTAGATTGCACTCCTGAACAACTGTCCAGCGTTAACATTCAAAAGCAGAATCTCCAGACTGTGCTAACTCTTTTTACAATAGTCATCATTTGCCCTTTTTCTTCTTGGGCAGTGTGCTCTTCTATCACTAAGACAAATTCCACCAGCATCCCTTCGCTCAAGTGATCGCGTGACGTTCCTCAGGCACACGAGCCAGAACCAGCCATTTGCTCGTCAATCGTGCTCTACACAGCTGTGTTGTTGTCAAGCCAATTAGGGGAAATGTATGTAATGTCGGCCTAAGTGTCCCTAATTTGGGCCCATACATAAATTCAGCAATCGACTAATATTTCAATAGTGACCAAAAATATCCATTAGTACCCTCTCAATGACGCGATCATCTAGATACAATTGATAAATAGCAGATGTTTAGCAATGGGCCCAATCTTAGATCCATAGGCCAACATTAGAGCCATTTCCCCTATAACCATTTTGAAAAAAAAAAACAACACATTTTGGGAAGATCCACGTGGTTCGCTAAAAGAATGAAGCCGGTCCACCGGTTCCAAATTGTTTATACTCCGATCAACAGATTTGAATACGTAAGTGATTACTGGGAAGAGAGGCTGGTGTTGAACCGTCGCAGGCAGGTCAGCAGCACGATCTGTGTTTCTATCTCTCTGTCTCTGTTTGTGGTTATTCAAGCCGGTTTAGGAAGAGATTTGGTAGAAAACTAGTTTCCTCATAATGATCATAATCTGGTTTGCGGGCGTCCGAAATTGGAGAAGCGGTTTTTTGGCAAACCTTGCTTCCGTGTTTACAAGTGTATTCGATGCTTGAAAGACGTCCATTGGAGCTGAGAGGTAGATAGGTATAGCATGAAGGGAGTGTCCATGAAGGTAGGTATTGGCAGTCTCTTTAGTCCGGAGGGCAGATCGCCAGGAAATCGCACCAAGTTATGACAATTATATGCTTAGCACCAACGTATATAGTGATAAGTGTGTTGATTATTATCGTTATGTCTTGTCGCCGTTTATGTTTTGTATTGAAAGGCATTAGTACGCATCGCGTGCGTCACTCATGCGCTAGATACGGGACATGACAAATGGGAATTTAAATTGCGACTGAAATATTGTTTACTAAAAAAGAACATATACAGTATTAACGAAGATGAAACAACAAAACTTATCAGTAACTGAGCGGGATGCTTCATTCGGTGATAATACTTTATAGACATACGAGGTCTCATGTATTTGCAGTCAAGAGCCCTAGTGCGACTTGTTGCAATAACTCCGAGAGAGATGATATTTCCATCATAATTTTAACGGTTTTCCAACTTGGTACCGGTCCAAGCCTTTCAGATAAGTACTCAGAAACTGTCATATGTAAACAAGTGCATTCTGCCGGAAATAAGAAAGCAATAGCAAGCTATCTGATAATTGCTTTAAACGACCACGAACCCATAAAAAATGCTCCGCTTCCACATTCAATTCACTACTGCTGCATTCCATCAGAACAACAAACGAAAATAAGTAAAGGCAGGTTGGCGGACGCCTTGGCTAAGGTTACAAATCAGGAAACTTGAGAGCTTCTGCTTCTTGGCTTCGGGCTATCAGACGAGACAAGACAAAACAAAAAATCAAAGTGATGAGACTTGCAGAATAAATTTCAGCGGACTGTAGGCACGCGTAAATTATAAAAGGAAACAGGCATCTACTTAATTTAGCTTGACCGGCAACTCGTTCTCGCTCTTGTGACGTTTACTTTATTTATTTTATGATTTGCTCACTTGTTGTCAGAAAACTGTCAAGCCCTTTGACATTATGTATTGTATTTCTTTTAATGAATTCTTACTGAAGATTCAGATAGGGTTTGGCTAGGGGCCTACCTTAGCTCAGTTGGTAAAGGCACAGCTACAAAGCAAGTCCATGCTGGAGATGGCGGTCCGGTCTAGGAATTTTTCGCGTTTGAACACTTTTCGACTTCCCTGGACATTGTACTTGCCACACAATTATACCATAGAGGTAACTTTGAGACTAGCAGGTCCCGAAGGAACGTGCTCAACTTTTTGGCTCAGCTCTGGTACTATCTTCGGTCCCAAGCTAATCGATTCACCCCTCGAAACATAGGAAAATCCAATAACCCCTCATTTTATCTGCCAAACTTTCATAGCGAATCAAAACAAACATTGTGCAGTACTAGAATTTTGACTAGAATGGGGTACGTTAATCGATTTGCTTGGGACCAATTGGCTAGTCAAGTAGTGAGCCAATTTTAAATCGTTAGTTTCATATTGATTGTTGCTTATACTAATGCAAAAATGGTACAGGCATCGAAAGGTCTCAATTAATAACTGTGGAAGTGCATTTGTTGTAACATTAAGTTGAGCGCACGAAATAATCTTGAATTGCGAAGAAGAAGAAGAAGAAGAAGAAGAAGAAGAACTTTGGTCATTTCCTCCAGCTTCTGGCAGTTGTCTTATTCTTAATTCTTTTTTTCCGCTATCGAGTGCCAATCACCATCGGACATCGATTGTCATCCATTGCACAGTGGTACAGAATGCAGATTTAGGTGGAATGATATGTTTTGAGCCTGAAATTGAAACTTTAGACTTAAAGTCTATTCTACCAAGTTGTTCCTTCTAGTTAGGCCCTCATTTTTATGACAATGAATTCTAGGGTGGTTCCTATTATCATTAAAATCAAAAATCTAACTTTTTTGTTTGAATAAATTAAGGTATACATTCTTGGGCAAAGTTAAAGCTGAGCTAATTTCAACCAACTTTGTTGAAAATAACTTTTTTGTATCTCTTAAATTGGCCGATTTAGAGCTGTTTTCTTGAATTGAGTTAGGGTGGCTCTTAAAAAAACAGTTTTTTTGCTCTATTTTTCTTATTTCGAATTTCTCAGCAAAGGTGTCTTCAGATAACTTTTAGATCTTAAAAAGCTTGTCAATATCTTTCGCCGATCAATAGTTATTGACGTTTGTATACTAAAAATATGCACTTTTCAAATGTTAATATCTCTGGTTGGGGCAAACAAAAAAAAAGTTTTTTTTGCAGCATTTAAAAGGGCGTATGTTATTCTCAATAATATGAAAAAATTTGAGGTATGTTATTTTTTAAACTCGTATAAAATCAATTTGAATTTATTCATATTTTTTAATATATTAGAGTTTATCTTTTTTATTAGAAGAGATACAGGCAACAAATCCAGGTATAAAACATTCGTCTTAAAAAGTTTTAAAAGTCTCTTGAAGATAACTTTCATGAGAATTTTCAAATAAAAATGTTATTGCTAAAAAACTATTTTTTTCCAGGAACACTTGTATACCTTAATTTATTCAAACAAAAAAGTTAGATTTTTGATTTTAATGATAATACGAACCACCCTAGAATTCATTGTCATAAAAATGAGGGCCTAACTATAAGGAGCAACTTTGTAGAATAGACTTTAAGTCTAAAGTTCCAATTTCAGGCTCAAAACATATCATTCCACCTAAATCTGCATTCTGGACCACTATGCAATGGCGACAATCGAATGTGATCGAGGGGGGGGGCAGCTTCCACACCTGTGTAGGATATCGCATCCATCAATACACATGGGCCGGGACCAACCGAAGGAATACGTGATCATAGATTTTAATGCCTCAGCAAAATCTCACCGACCTCGGCTGGGATTGAACCCAAACTCATTGGGGTACACCACCGGTGCCGGCTTCTGGCAATTGACCTTGAGCGACTCAACATGCAAATATTTTTTTTTTAGCACCTTGTTTGTTGTGCAGATCGTTGAAAACTGCCCGTGGTTTCGAGAGCGGACAATGCACAATGGTCCCAAAGCCGTGTTTAGGAAGACAAAAATGTTTGCGCTAAAACCGATGATTTTAGGCATATGGTGTCTTCCGAAAAGTTTCTTAATATTTTTTGGCCAATTTTTTCTTGTTAGTGAAATTAGGGTGGTCCATAAAATTGATGAATTGAAAATGTGAACTTTTTTATTATGTTAGATAGACCAGTGCAATGTTCTAAAAAGTTGCAGCACAATCAATTTGCGGCACCTTTGCTCAAGCCACCAAGCTTTCATCCCTTATGGTTCATGAGTTATGATTTTTTTTTAAACAAGCAAGTTAGGGTGGCTCCTGAAAAATTGGTTTTTTATGAATATTTTTTCATACGTTCATTTCTCGTAAACAAATGTTCTAGACACTTTAAGAAATTTCAATGACAAATAGTTTTGCTCAAGCAACTAAGTTGCTATCTTTTTTTATTGGAAAGTTAAAGGCAATTTTCTTAAAAAAAAAACTGGCATTTTTCAATTGTTAATATCTCTAAAAGGAGCAAACCGATTTTCAAGTTTTTAGTTCCATTTGACAGATCATTACTTTGTGCATTTACGATGCAAAAATTGCGAGAGCGATTTTTGTTTAAAGCATTTAATATAATTTAAAAAAAAATCATATTGTTATGCAAAAAACTGCTATAACTCTTCAAATGAAGTAGATAGTATCTTAACTGCTTCGGCAAAAATGTGCGCCATCAGAAGTTCTAAAAGTGTCTAGAACAAAGTGTATGAAAAGATAATTAAAGATAACCATTATTCTACGGTTAACGCTAGCTTATATTATAAAACATCAAACATGGCCTACTGGGACTGTGTTACAAACCATACCTTCCACATCACTGACCACCTTCATGGACTTCTTTACACTATCTGAGTTTTCCGGAAAGATACTATCTTTTATTTGAAGAGTTATGGCAGTTTTTGCATAAAAATATGATTTTTTTTAAATTATATTAAATGCTTTAAACAAAAATCGCTCTCGCAATTTTCGCACCGTACATCTGATCTTTTCGCACCGTATAATGATCTTTCAAATGGAATTAAAAACTTGAAAATCGGTTTGCTCCTTTTAGAGATACTGACAATTGAAAAATGCCAGTTTTTTGAAGAAAAATTGCCTTTAACTTTCCAATAAAAAAAAATAGCAACTTGGTTGCTTCAGCAAAAATATTTTTCATTACAATTTCTAAAAGTGTTTAGAACATTTGTTTTACGAGAAATGAATGTATGAAAAGATATTTATAGAAAACCAATTTTTCAGGAGGCACCCTAACTTGCTTGTTTTAAAAAAATCATAACTCATGAACCATAAGAGATGAAAGTTTGGTGGCTTGAGCAAAGGTGCCGCAAATTGATTGTTCTGCAAGTTTTTAGAACATTGCTCTGGTCTATCTAACATAAAGAAAAAAAGTTCACATATTCAATTCACCACTTTTATGAACCACCCTAATTTTACTAATATGAAAAAAATGGCCAAAAAATATGAAGAAACTTTTCGGAAGACACCATATGCCTAAAATCAACGGTTTTAGCGCAAACATTTTTGACTTCCTAAATACGGCTTTGGGACCATTGTGCAATGTGGTCAATGATCGTTCAAATCTTAAGAAAACCTATTGATGTAAAACCATGAAGAAAGAGGTGTCACACGGCATGTTTTGATGTAAAAACGCAACTGACCATTGCACAATTTTCCCTGTTCCCTGTGGTTCCGAGAGCAGTTAATGCGGTCAATGCTGCATTTCAAGTCTATCGAAAGCTTATTGACGAAAAACCATGAAGAATGTTTTGCCGAAGGACATTTCGCCAAACGGGTAATTTCGTCAAATGGGTCATTTTGCCGAATATTAATCATGAAATTAATTTGAAACGCATTTAATGTAATACATTGATTGTTTAAAAATTTCCGAAATCGGTACTCATGTTTAAGGTTCAATTTACTTTGATGCTTTTTGGAAAATTTCAAAAGCAGTTTTTTCCGACGCATTATTTCAGATTGCAAAAAGCTCGCACTATTCGATTTCTTTTGATATTTTACACAAAATGACGCGAGCTTTTTGCATTCTAAAATAATGCGTCGGAAAAAACTGCTTTTGAAATTTCTCAAACAGCATCAAAGTAAATTGAACCTTAAAAGAAGAAAGCATTCCTATATATCAAAAATTATTGAAAAATTTCTGAAATCAGTACAACTACAAAGAACTGCTCATGTTCAAACAAAGGAAGCATTACATTTGAATAGCTTGCAAGGTTGAACAGCTCGAACATGCTTAAACTTTTTTTCAAGAATGATTTCAAAATTTACTTAGCTTCGAGAAAAGTTCAAACCCGCTTTTCGGTGAAATGACCTTCGGAGAAACGTGCTTCGGTGAAAAGTCCCACACGTGCCGCAAGGCGCGGTTTTGAGTGATTAAAAGATCTGACCACACTCAGAACCGATTCCCGGGGAAATAGTCATATCTCGGTTGATTATAAGCCGATTTTAGTTCTTGGCGTATCATTCGCTTTGGAAATGGATACTCTTTCTGTGTATCTACTAAAAAGGGTTTTAACCGGCATCATATAAAACATCTCATCAAGAAATGTAGCAAGTAAGACAAGTCCAGCGTTATTTTCGTGGCTTCACCAGTCGAATGTTTTTGGAAGAATTAAAATCGGACCATATTTGACGAAGTTACAACACTCCAAAGTTGACCAAAAATTTGTCTATGATAGCATAAGCATAAGCATAAAAATGAAAGAAGCACCATTTAAAATTCGAATTAAGACCGAAATGTACCTCACTTTGGGATACTGTAGAGCAATAAAGATCTCTGAATGCTGCACCTTACGCAAAGTGGGCCAGACATTCAATTTAGGCGACAAACCCAATATCTCTTTGAAAAAGTAGAAGGGTCTGTCCCTAGGGGCACGAACGGAAGCTTGACGTAGGACCGCTAGTGGACGGAATAAATGTGAAGAGCATTTAGTTCTTTTAATTCATCAATTTTCTATTATCTCAACTCTTTCCGTTTTTGAATTGTAGGCGTACCAAATTTGTAGTAATTTTTACAAAGAGAAAGTTGATTAAGAGAATCAATCAAAATCACTTGCACCCCTGCTTCCAAGTTTGGTTACAAGATTACAACTCTGGAGAGCATTTTGTGTGGTCGTTGGGGGCTTGTGGTTCTGAATATGGACAAACAAGCACAGATAAATTCTATTCCAACTCTTTACTGTTGTAAGCTTGATTGAAGAGGACATCCATGGCCACTTACGCTTGGCGTGTTTAGTGTAGGTGACAGCATCACGGGCCTCATTTTCCAGGAACACCTTCAGCACACCTCGTATATCAGACCGGAGATACATTTGACACCGCCATGGTGAACTAGACGACGGATGGCGGTTATCTCGAAGAACTTTGAGATGACGCTTGGCGCCTCCTTTACCAGACCTTTTCCTCCTTTGCCACGACCAGTCAATTGTTGCTTGTTGGGTGTGAAGGAGTGGACTAGCCACCACCTTCCTACTGCTGCTATTGCTGCTCACCACGCCGTCCGAAGCGAAAATGAGCTAATGCCATACAACAGCGCTCTTTTATATCTTTTCAGGTTAAAACAGAATGATGTGCAACCAAGTGGTATAAAAGCTACAAAGACTCCTCCCATTATGAGTAGTTTGCTATCAAGAAGCGACACTGGCTCTTTTCCTTTTTCGTACACGGCGAATGAGAACGACCCAAATTTGAGTTTAGTTCACTAATAATCGCCAAAAGTGCAGGAACTCAGCGATGAGCAAATTTGTCTCATGGTTTCCTGTGGAAAACCTAAAAAATCTGCCAGAAAATGAGGAAATTGACGAAAATTTTATTCAGTCTCGGAGTAGTACCAATAGACTGAGTGAATCCAATCTTTACTTTTCTCAAATTCGGGAATTTTTCGTTATCTCGAAGAATTTGCATTTGGTTCTGAATATGGCGATGAGTGTGCAAATATTACGCAATTCCACCCTTCCTATTACCACGCGCCCGAGGATCGAAGGCGAATGTCACTTCGACTTGTTTCGTCTACTTACTACTCTCTGACAACTGTGCTGGGGAAGCAGCATATGCATGTAGGTAATTGGTGGATTTGTTAGTTAATTCGACGCTTTTCGACAATGCTGGACATTTACCAGTTTTTCAATAGTTTCTTGTTGAAAATCAACATTGTTATTGACGCGTAGCCATATTTCTGATCGATTGGTGATAAAATTATTGAAATTGGACCAGGGGCAACTGAGTTATTAACGTTCAAAATCTTTCTTAATTTGTTACATGTTCCATTTTCGGTTTTCACAAAGTGTACCCCCATATAGAAATCAAAGACGTAGTCCTACGTCAAAAAAGGAGAAATTTCAACTTACAACTAAAACTATCTATTGGCGTAAACAGACAGTTCGAAAATCATCCGCAAAGATGGCACTACTCTAAGGGGTTGGTCACTCCTCACGGTGTGCCAAAACAGATTTCGGCACATCTGGGCACACTCATTGACCAGGCTTCCAGTGCACGCGCTACCGTATGCGAGACGCAATACGAATAGTCTCATAATCATAGCAGTCTCATGCGCAAGAGATTTGTAGCACTCTGTTTCTCTCTCTTCAGTTTTGTCGCATCTCACATTCTCATAATGTCTGTGTGTCGCACCGAGGATCCACGGTACCAACACTAGGACTATTTGGAAATCTGTTGTCGCAAATTGATTGTTTCAATTCGGCATCATGGTGGCTGATATGAACTATCCTGTGAGCGCTAACACATCTGAAGAATTCAGTTGCTGCCGTAGTAAGTTTTGTTGATTGACAGGTATTCAATACAATTCCTGAAGCAAGAAGCTTAGCAACAATCCGTAATACAGATATGGCACAAATTGTTCCTAAATTTATTACTTTAACCTTAATCCAGCATTTCGTACCTACGTACACTGTGGTGCAAAGTTGATCGGACAAAGGTCGTTTTCATACAAACTAGCCAAGTTTAACATGTTATAAATGTGTTCTGTTATGATCAATTGGGCTGAAATTTTGACGCAAAACTACAAATATGTTGAATTTCACGTGTAAGAAATACAAAATTTTTTGAAGCACCTGCTGGAAGGTGACAATAAAAATAAAATTTGTGCATAGCTGATCGGACAAAGGTCAATGGAAAAGCAAGTTTTGTGTCAAAAATTTCAACTCAATTGATCTGACAGAACACATTTACAACATGTTAAACTTGGTTAATTTTTAAGTGCAGACTTGTGTGTATGCAATGAGAAGTCACCACCAACGTTTTTGCAGCAAAGTACATTTCTGCGTTGAAAATAATCCCTTAAAATAGTGTTCACTCAAGCCAGACAAATAAAAATATTAATCTTCAGAGTTCTATCATTACTAGCGTGTTGATATGATCGGTCAAGTCAGACCGAAATGTGATTTTTTGTGTCTTATGTAATGGGAAAAATCATTTGACCGTTTTCTCGTGCTACTCTAATTTTTCAAATCTGGCTGAAAAATTGAAATGTAGCTGAGGGAATTCTTGATCTTATGATATCATTAACTCATTTTTTGTTTTTATTTTGCTACTTAGTCCCTTCTGACTTAAGGCCGACCATATGATCTTGAATAGTAAAATGTAGTGCTGTTTTACATTCAAAATCGTCCATTTATATTTTTACTGGTCTGAGTAAAAGTATTCTGAGGGATTCTGAGTTTAATTTGGTGCAAATGCGCAATAACTTGTTTATTTTTCCACCAAATGGGCTGAAAGCTTCAGAGGCTTCCAAAAAATGTATTTTAGAAGATTTCCGCATAAGGACTTGTTGAAGGATACATAGTTCCACAGATATTCCGGTATTATTTGGGTGCTAACATGCTAACGGTATCCCAACTACCGTAAGGTTGCCATCCACCGCTCACGTAGCCTTCCTTTACCTTCCTTTAGCATCCTTTCGACAAGCAATTGCGTCTTCCTAGGATCATTAGTGGTGATCTTACGGTGATTCCAGTATATCTCTGGAACCATGAGTTGAGTCTGCTTGAATCTATACTAGAAGATATTTCTGGAACCATTACCGTATTTCAAAATCCACATGTGCAAAGGGCCACAAGTCTTCTGTGAACAAACCCTAGCAGTCCCTTATCTCGTCACCCGACAACATCACTTATGATGGGACCGCGAGAGTCAAAGCATGCGAAACAGCGCACGGCGATGGCGCCCTGAGAGAGCGCATTGAGATGTTTCAATGAAACAGTCGCATGTGATTGAATACATGCGTCGCATTGAGAGAGCAATGCGATGAGACAAACAAAAATTGAAACGCTCGAATTTGTTGAGAGCGTGTAGCTTGTCGCGCGCATCGTTCTGGTCTCTCTTTTGTACAATAATGTAGCACACCATGGATTTGAGAGTCATGCGACGCTCCGTCTCACAGCTCGCTGTTGCATTTGTGTACGCGTGAGCTTGCCGGAAGCCTGTCATTGACACGGTGAGGCACCCATGGTAAGAATCGTTCATGATCTTTAAAGTCGCTGGCAACACTGAACTTTCTCTGCGCCTACGCAGCACATATGTCAAATCATGTTGTTGAAAAATCAAATTTATGCATTTTGCAACGCAACCTTCAATTTTCGCTTTATTCTCCAAAACTGAGTTGGATTTTCCAACAACGCAAATCCTATAGCCTTTCCGAAGCAGTATTTTTTCCGCGCAATGCGTCCAAAATCACGGTAGTCGCTGATGATTAACAACGTAAGTATAATTACACCGGTTGTGTAATGAAAAAAAAAATGCAAAAAATGCGATCGTTTCACTGTAGTTTCTTGTAGAAAAGAAGAGGCCAGGGAAGAGAAACGGTTCTTCACTGAACTGGCTGGCTTCCGTCACTCCACGGGCACATGATCATTCCGGTGGCACTGATAATGACGGTAACCGAAGACGCCGGCGGTGGTGTGGTGGTGAAAGCCAATGAAGGCAACATAGCCGAACATAACCGCTACCGGAATCACTTTTTTAATGCATCCAATAATGCTGAAGAAGCCAACCTTTAGCAGCGGAACACTTTCGTCGCATTTTTCAGTAGACACATAACCTTGGTCACCGCAAACCATTTTTTTTAACTTTATTTTTTGAGATTTTTAGCCGTAGGGTAGTTCATCTCGTCCATGAAAGGAGGACCCCCAACAGAGTAGTTTTTACAGTGTTTACTTCAACCAAAAATTGGTTCTTGGCTCGATCGCACATTTACACAACATATTAAATGCGCAACATTAAAATCTGAATAAGACAGAGCTCCACACCGAGGGAGCCGGGAGGGCCCCCACCAGGCAGAGATGTCCCTACAACCGAAAGGAATTAAAAAATACTAAACTTTAAAATACAATGCAGCATCCTTTAAAAAGCGCATTACTGCTGCCAGTGTGGAGCGATCATCACCCAGAATGTTGCCGCGTATGCTATTTAGAAGTTTATGGAATTTCCGCAGGTTCTGATACTCAGGGCATACGCATAGAATGTGCTCGATTGAGGCTGGAGTTCTGCAACCGACGCAAGTCCTGTGGAATGGCGTTCCACCGAAATTGTGCGAGATCTTAAAACCCTCAAAATCCTCAAACCATGCGTCCACGTTGTCCCGGTTCGCTGCCAGGTAGCGATCTGATCTCCGCAGCCGATTTTGATTTCCGGGAATTCCAGCGATTTCAACATTAGCAGCAGCTTGCTCCGGCGGCTGTAAATTCGGAATGCAATCAGATGCGTTTCGATGCTATCTTTAAAAAGCATCTGCAGCGGTCGGACAAACTCCATCACCTTTTCGAGGGGATCCTCCGGTCAGGTCAGTTTGTTCAGCAGGACTGCCTCTGGATCATTGCCTTGGTTCGGATTCCACTGATTGTTGTGTTGTTCCTTCAAAACAAAATATTCCAACTATATAAAATTAACCGGGTTGCCAAACATGCCATTATTCACAAGCAAACAAAAGTCACTGCGATGACTGGCACTCGCGGCACATGGAGTAAAAATTAGGCACAAAATAAGTGTGTAGAGTGACCACCCATTGCACCAATCTGATATTGTCAAAACTTGATGTTTTCAGAAAAGTTGTTTATCTTAAAAAAAATGGGTAACTCTTCTGAAGACACCAAAGTTCCACGCCAGCCGGTTCCGAGTTATTAGGACAATAAAATCAATAATTGTTAAAACACGATGAAATTAATAAAAATGTTATCGTTATCATATTATATGATGTAGATACATCAAAGTTTGAACTTTTGCCAAGGAATAATATGGTAAAAAAACATGGGAGAATAGTAGACAATACGGGGGTGAAAACGAACCACTTTTCTGTCAAACGCGAACCAGCTCGTGATTGGCCGATTTGAAGTGCGTGAGATAGAGATATAGATAGAGATTAAAGAGTAAGAAGCCAGACGTAATGATTTTCGATCCAATTTTAACTGTCAAAATCGAAACAACTATTTTGCTGTTGCAATTTTGAGTTTTACTGGTGCACTTTCAGGACCACCTTGTAGTTCCACATTCCAGATGCTATCGAAAAACGATACAAAACAAACTCAACAAGTACATTGGCTCCGAGAGAGTCACACATTGGTTTGATTTGTTTTTTATCAATTTAAAATTCATCGCAGCAGCCTGAAGGTAACTGCGATTTGTCATCGTCAGACCCTGGTTAAAATCAGAAACTTTGAAGAAAATGTTGAAAAACTACAAAATATACACTCGATTAAAATTATTCTGCAAAATTAATCTGCAAAAACTCTAGGCATCAATTTGAAGGTTGAAGTTCAGCCTACCACCATAGATTGGTTTCAGGTCGAATACTTGCGAATACCGTTACTTTTAAGAGTAACATGTAAAATAATAGTTAATTTTACAAGAAAATAATGAATTCGACATCAGTATTTTTTTTTCCTTGATTTGTTTTCCGTCGATCTTGTTCGTGCTGAACACCAATGCTACCGACGCCAGGAAGGCTACTGATATCATCGTAACTTTAAACTTTGACAAAGAACAACAAAGATTGCCATCGATGCACATTTATAATCTCCTTGTTATCGATTTGCATCGCTGGTTAAAGAGAGTTCGAGACACACCAGGTGACAGATGGCAATGTTTATATTATTTAACGACATATTCGGCATTTCATCGGAAGAAGCAATCTGCCGGTAAATGAACGAGAAGACCGATGGCCGTGACGCAGCAAATGTTTACCATTGTAGTTGTTCACGTTTTATATTTAATAACCCGTGATAGCATGCGTGGTGGGATTCTCAGCATTTGGAACCCAATGAGGAAAATTGATACCTTTTTGATCTCTATGACACCTACATGGCTGACTGGTTGATGTTTATGACAAATAAATATTCAATTCATGTATGAAAAGATTTACAGAAATTTCAATACACCACATACTAGAGTGTGTTTTCCTGTTGTTGATAAGCTCCTCATCAGCAGCCGTGGACCCGAGGATTGGCAACCAACAACGAAATCAGTACACCCCAGATGGCAAGGGATCGAAACTAGAAATTATGCAGATAAAAAATCACAAATAAAATCAGCAGTTGTGTATCGATGTTTTGATTTTACAACAGAAATCGATATTTTGATCTGGCAACACAATCGTTATTTTAACATTGGTAACGATTGGTAGCAATATTTTGAGAAAGATCTTTATAAACGATTCACGATTAGACTTTAAGCATCTTTACAATTATTCACGAATCGCTATCGACTTTTCTTATGAAAGGCTTTGAAGATCGATGTATTGAAAATTAACGAAATGGTTGGTCAGGGGGGACCAACGGCTTTACTTCCCTTCCGAAGGACGGCGTGATCAGAGATGTTATGCCCAGAATTGATTGATTGATGAAATAGTAGAAAAATGCCGTAGGTTAGAATTTTTGTATTGTTTTGTCGCGAAATTTTGATTTCTAACCCATGGTACTTTGTGGCGTGCGTGTGGCCGATCCACCTTCATTTCCGTTCTCAGATTTCTGTTGATGACGACTTCTGATCGGTTCTGAAAATTGTCATTGTCATTGACAGGCTTTCGCGCGATTTTGACATAATTGTTTTTCACATAGTCACTGATAGACGTGAGCGTCAAAAAAACCTTCGTCAAAATCCAAGGGGCAAGACAGCTCCTAATCATGAGCAATTCCAGAGTTGCTTTTGAGGCACCTCGAGTAACTCACAATGCTCAGTAAGCAAGATCACTGCCATTTGCTTCTCATTTTTCGAATCACAGCAACATATGGAGGTACGACGCAAAAAGGTTGCTGTCAAGCAAAACAACAACAAAAAATCGGGGGCTTTCAGCCTGCATCTCCAGGCGAGTATGATTGTGATTGTGAACTTTCGGTACCTAAGCTTCCTTCGTTTTCCAGCTTCCGGAATTGCCCCTCGAATGGCCTCCGGATTTATTATCAAAACGAGCGTCGGCTGAGGACTAAAATCGACTCGTTTTTCTTGGCTTAATATGGTTTGATCGTAGTCCAGATCGACCAGATCTATTCATCGCAACTTTCGGATCACTTTAGTCAGTCTTCAGAATAGACCGATCTTCCCCTGAACAGTAAAAAATCACGCTGTGGAGGCGTTCTGATTGCTATCTCAACGAGACTAACCAGCTACCTAAGTAACTCGCCCATAAGTCTACTGAAACAGCTCTAAATTGTCATGGAATTTCCACAAAACATTCTCAGGATAGGCACTGTCTACCTGCCTCCCGACCGAAAAAAACGATTGCACGATCATCCGTGATCATGTGGAATCGTTAGGCTCGATTTCATCTCAATTGAATCCCCGCTCTACACTACAACCAAAATCGGTTGCCGGTGGCTTGCTGTGCTCTTTTTTACGGATTTAACTTACACCAAAACGGACGTTTGCTAGATCTTATCCTGCCAAATGATTCCGCATTACCTGGCACTTTTACTTCTAAACCGGTCTAGAAACTGATCAGTCTAGATGCTGACCATCCCGATCTCTCGTCGGGTCATTCAGGTTACCTACTCCGATTTCAAATACACCAATCTACCTTGAACGATTCTCTCCATCGACTCTCTCTTTCGTAAATAACTCGGCTACAAAAACGCTTTGTCGAATTAGATGCTAGATTGTTGCTTCTTCCTTCGATCTATGTGTCGATCCAAAGAGAAAATCGATGAAGAGAATCGATCAATGTAGATTATACCTATTGAAAAGTAATGCGAGAATTCTATTTTGTTTACAAAAAATTACCATAAACGAACGATAACCCACATAATAGAGGCAAAATAACCATTCAAATTTTATTAGGTTAATAAGTGAAGACGGTAAGGGGCTGTTCATTAACTACGTAGACAGTTTCTTTTGGGATTCTTGCCCCCTGCGTAGACAATTGTCTATACACATTTTTTAAAATTTGTATGGTCCGTGTATAATTTCCAACCCCTTCCCTCCCCATAAACTGTCTACGTAGTTAATGAACAGCCCCTAAACGAAGTAAGCCGAGGAGTAAACAGACAGAAAAATCGATGAACGCCGATTAAATTTTTATGTACATTGAGTTACTCGCGGGTTAAGGCTCAAGCGCAATGACAGCGGAAGCGGAACGGCAGCGGCAGCGGAAAAGCCCGATCTGAGTAAGCCTACTTGTCGGATTGAAAACTAGTTAGAACCAAACCGACTTCGGTTAGGCTTTTTGATGTCATTTGTAACAACTGTCAAACTTTCCGTTTCCGTTCCGCTTCCGCCCACATTGCGCTTGGGCCTTTACTCGTTGCAAAAAAAGCAACTTAGAGTGAAGCTGTCTCACCCCTTGTCAAAATCGCATTATTTTTTTCGTCAATGACAAAGATTCACCTGGCAACGCAAAGTGTAATTTCGTGCATTCTATGTCACATTATTGTTATTCAAGCAGTTCAAGACGAAGATGCTTGCTCGCTTTAACGGCTCCATGTAATTGTTTTGCTCAAGTCATTTAATCGCGTTATACATTAAGCTAATACAAAGATCTGCACATGTTAGTCACTGACAGCATTGTAACTGATAATTGACATGGTTTGCCTTGACCATGACTGTTAGCTCAAATGAGTGTCCAAAGCAGAATTTTGAGTATCACCGTGCATTGTCGAGATTTTGCAGCACTGCTTCTGATGACATCGGCTATAGAGCTGATCGTTCGACATCCAGTTGGGAGGCCACCAGACACGATATATGCCGCGGGCATTGGTTAATGAAGACCTGCAGCTTTTGAGCAGGGCTCTACATTTTCGAAGCTCTAAAATGAACTCGAGTTTTGGGTCTTTCATACAACGTGTTCAACGCATCATTTCTATAAAACCTAGCTAGACAATATATCAGAAAAGGAAGCTCACTCAGAACGAAAGGCTTGCTTTAGATTTTCTCGCCGTTGCTTTCCTCATCACTTTCAATGAAAGTAACCGTCGATTATCAAACCTCATTATGGCTTTCAATCCCTTTCACCGATACTCTATGACCGCTCTTTCAAGTTGTTTTATATCCGTTATATCCCTGTTCTTCACATAGTCACTGACAGACTTGATCCTTAAAAAAATCTTCGTCAAAATATCATTCATTTTAACGTCAATGAGAAATATTCACAGTTCAGGACGTAGATGCTTGTTCACTTTGGCGGCTCCTTGTAATTGTGTTGCTCAAGTCATTTAATTTAGTTACAAATTTATTTATTAAAAAAAAATATACACATGTTCGTCACTGACAGCATTGTAACTGACAATTGACATGGTTTGCCTTGACGATGACTGTTAACTCAAATGAGTGACCAAAGCAGAATTGTCAATTTCACCGTGTATTGTACTACAAGTACTACATTTCGATTTTTGTTTATCTAGTTCTTTTATTTGAAAGGCTCAATCAAGTTAGCTTTACGGAGCCGATAATTCATTGTTTCGTAACAAAATTCACTTAATTAACATTTTGATCTTGCACTTATGCTTAGAGTGACTCATTTTTGTTTGTTTTTTTTTTTGGCATCCAGAGAAGTATATTTACAATAGTACTTTCAACTCTACACAAAACATAGCCTGTTTACATTCGACGCCAGGTTGACCCGTCATCGCTCATTGCATAACGCCATGAACCATGAGCGTGGTGCAACTTCACCATCGCACACTAGTCACACGTACCGCCGGATCTCAAAGATTGTACGTCCGCGTTCGGTTTACAACAACAGGCAAATCAAAACAAGGTCTATTCGTGGTCACTTGGCGAGCCGAGTCATCCATCCCTGTTGTCATGGTTATCATCAAACAAATTGCTTCACAATAGCCGCACTGATAAGACCCCAAGCAAAGATGCATCGAACGGGATAGATGCATGATGGTGATGATGATGATGATGATGTGGTGATGGTGTTGTTGTTCGCAACTGCACTCCACCTATGTAAGGATGCCCGTTAGCGTTGTTTTCCAGATGATTTCGTTTGACGGTAGGTACTTACAGCTTATAGACAGAAGCAGTTATATAGTTAATGTCAATGTCAAAGGTTTCGGTGGGGTGTGTTTTTGTTATTGTCGGCAGACTGATTAAATACAAAACACTTGGGAAAATATAGATTTCTTTTCGATTAGAAACCGAAGAAGTACCGACGAAGAAGTAGTTTATTACTAGTTGTTTTGGCATTTTCGTACTTTGCATTTTTTTTCTCGTAATCTAAAAAAATGCTTCAGCAATAAAAAAAAATAACTTTGTAGGCAGGGTTTCCGAGCAAATCGAAATCAAATTTTGATATGAACATCAAACTGAAATCATAATTTGATTTCAGTTTACTCGATAGACAAATTTGATAACACATTTTGTTTTCATTTGGCTGTACATTTGCTCTTCAAAAATATGTTTTTGCAGTTTTGTTTCTTGACAGAAAATTAAATTGGATACTCGTTTTGTTATCAACAGGAAAAATGTACGTCAAATTGAGTTTTCAGTTTGTTCTCACTGATAGCAGAATCAGTATTCAATAATGTTTTGCTGTCATCTTTTATATTTTAACCCTTGAAACGACCAAAACGACACCGAGCAAAGTTGGATATCAAAATACTATCAAAATTATAACAAATTATATTTTTGAAATCATTTTTTTATCTTTTATTTAACGTCGGTCTCTGTTCCGCAATCTAGTGCCAATCACCGACGGACATCGATTGCCATCCATTGACGGCAATCGAATGTGCAGGAAGGCAGCTTCCACACCTGCGTAGGATATCGCACCCATTCAATTCAACACACATGGGCCGGGACTGGGATTGAACCCAGACCCATCGGGGTGTTAGAAAGCAGTCACGCTTACCACTACACCACCGTCGCCGGCTAATTTTTTGAAATCATGTTCATAGCATATTTTGATGTGCTATTTTTTTTAAATTTCGGTTGAAGTCATATTTTGATGAAGAATGAAATTGGGTTGTTAGTGGAATGCTTAAATAAAACTTAAATATTTCGACTACAATGTACAGTCTTCATCAGTGTCATTCCCACTAAAGAACTTACCAAAATCTAACCCCCTTAAGTACTCATCCCATAGGTAAAAGATCACAGGTATAAAAAATGAAACTACAATGTGTTGAATCGGAACCTACCTAACTAATAAAAACCAAAGGTTTAAGTAAACTAAAGGAGTAAAATCTATTCAACTCTCTAATAAGGAAAATCCCAAAGGCTTGGTAGCCATCATAATGAAGGAATGAAATTGGGTTGTTAGCGGACCACTGCACTGTGGTCCGAAACGACAATTTAACGGGAATAAATTATTTACTTAACACCTATAGCTTAAAACAAAAAAAGTTAAATTTATGATTTAAGTAAAAACAAGAACCACCCTAACTATTAGTTTTATAAAAAGAAGGCATATTTAATTATATAGAACTTCTACGGGAACACTAACCCTCTCAAACGAATAGAAACAATCAATTCATTCCCGCTACATTGCCGTTTCGGACCACAGTGTACTGTGCATCGAATAACTTATTGGATTCTGCAGTTAGGTTTCAATTCAAAATGAGTCAGAACATGATGAGTTGTTTCAATGAGCTAACAAATTTGCCCTTCGATAGATAAGAAAAGTAAGAGCATTAGAGGCTTTTGAATGAGTGGTTCCCGGTCACGTAAGCTCCCAGTTGCCAAGTATACCTAAATGAACATTTCAAAAGGTCCTATCCGCATTGATCGATTCTCTTCATTGACTTGCTCTTTCTCTAATAGCTCCGTATGACTATGTATGACGTGTATGACGTTTTAGACCCTACATAAAAACTTCCTTAACCCTCCGTTACTCGCGCCAACTTTTATAACACGAGTACTCGCGCGTTGTACTTTGTACAACAGTGTGAGTTTTCCATTGCCATTTTGCAGCCAAGCTGCCAATCGATATGAAACCAACGGGTATTCATTAAAAAACTTGTTTTTAACCTAACAAGCTAAAATTTTATCACAATTAACCCACAAAAATGCGAATAATAGAGAAAATGTGAATGGAAACCGCGTAACCGGTGTCCGTACTACGTGGGATTTGACTTAATTGGTTACAACATGGAAAATCTCGAGATCCTGACCAGATAGAAATTTACTGTCTTCGGCAAAGTTGTTCTAGAGATCATAATCTTTTCGCTGGTGGAGAGTAGTTCAGAATTTTCTCACTACGTAGCGCTAGAATACATGTGGAATTATCGCATGTGATATATCTCGAGATCATGACCAGATAGAAAATTACTGTCGTCGACAAAGTTGTTCAGAAGGTCAAGGCCTATTCGTTGGTGGACAGTAGTTCAGCGTTTTCTCACTTCGCGGCACTAGTATACCTGTAAAATTTTCGCATTTATAAAATATTTCTAGATCCTTACCATATAAAAAGTTACTGTCTTTGGCAAAGTTTTTCAGGAAGTCCAGATATTTTCATTGGTGGAGTAGTTCAGAAAATTCTCACTACGTGGCGCTAGTATATACATGCAATTTTCGCATATACAATGGCTTGAGATCCTGAGCAGATAGAAGTTACTGTCTTCGGCAAACTTGTTCAGGGTGTCAAGTAGTTTTGGCTGGTGGACAGTACTTCAGAATTTTCTCACTACACGGCTCTCATATAAAATATCTCGAGATCCTTACCAGATAGAAAGTTACTGTCTTAGGCAAAGCTGTTCAGGAGATCATAGCTTTTTTGCTGATTAACAGTAGTTCAAAATCTTCTCACTATGTAGGGCTCATATACATGTTAAGTTCTCGCATGTGATACATCACTAGATCCTGACGAGATAAAGAATAAATGTCTTTGGCAAAGTTTTTCAGGAAGTCAAGATGTTTTCGTTGGTGGACAGTTGTTCAGAATTTTCTCCCTACTCGGTGCTAGTGTACACATGCAATTCTCGCATATACAATAGCTCGAGATCCTGAGCAGATAGAAAGTTAATGTTTTCGGCAAACTTGTTCAGGGGGTTAAGATTTTTTGGCTGGTGGACAGTAGCCTAGAATTTTTTCACCACATGGCGCTAGTAAACGTGTACAATTCTCGCGTATGTTAAGCTCGAGATTCTGAACAGGTACAAAATTACTGTCTTCGAAAATGTTGTTCATGAGGTCAATGCCTATTGCTTGGTGCTCAATAGTTCAGAATTTTCACACTAAGTGGCGCTAGTATACACGCGAAATTCTCACATGTAAAATATCTCGAGATTCTGCTCAGATAGATTTCTCTAGTGGACAGTAGTTCAAAATGTTCTCACTACGTAGCGCTAGAATACACGTGAAATTCTCGCATGTGGTTTGTTTCGAGATCCTGACCAGATAGAAAGTTACTGTCTTCGACAAAGTTGTTCAGGAGGTCAAAGCATTTTTGGCTGGTAAACAGTAGTTAAGAATTTTCTCACCACGTGGCATAGATGTACACTTCTCTCATATGCTAAATCTCGAGATCCTAATCAGATAGAAAGTTACTGCATTCAACAAAGTTATTCAGGAGGTCAAAGTCTTTTGGCTGGTGAACAATAGTTTAGAATTTTCTCATAAACTCTAGGCTTTAAACTCCTGAACAACTTTGTGCAAGACAGTAACTTTCTATCTGGTCAAGAACTTGAGATATTTTATATGCGAGAATTTCACATGTATACTAGCATCATGAAGTGAGAAAATTCTGAACTACTGTCCACCAGCCAAAAGAACTTGACCTCCCGAACAACTTTCTATCTGATCAGGATCTCGAGATATAGCATATGCGAGAAGTGTACATCTCACCACGTGGTGAGAAAATTATTAACTACTGTTTACCAGCCAAAAAGTCTTGACCCCCTAAACAACTTTGCCGAAGACAGCAACTTTCTAGCTGATCATGATCTCGAGCTATTGAATATGGGAGAAAGGCACGTACATACTAGCACCGCATAGTGAGAAAATTCTAAACTATTGTCACCCAACAAAAAGATCTTGACTTCCTGAAAAACTTTGCCGAATACATTTACTTTCTATCTGGTCAGGATCTAAAGATGTTTTATATGCAACAGTTTCACATCTATAGTAGCGCCGAAAAGTGAGAAAACTCTGAACTACTGTCTACCTGCGAAAAAGTCTTGACATCCTGAACAATTATGCCCAAGACAGTACCTTTCTATCTGGTTGGGAACTCGAGATATTTTATATGAGAATTTCACGTGTATACTACTCGTTGGTTTCAGATCGATTGATAACTCAGCAACAAAATGGCAATGGAAAACTCATGTGTGTTGTACAAAGTACAACAGCGCGAGTAACGGAGGGTTAAGGGAAACCATTTTAATACTTGTAAAACAATTTAAAAATGGTGAATTCCATATATTTTAACAAATCAACTCAAAATAATAACTCGAAAACAATTCCAAACAAAATGACGTTTAAAACAAAGATATAGGAAACAAATATTCCTTTTTCAGGAAAAATATATAGACGGTAAAAAAGCTAAGCAATTTTGGGTAAAAAATAAAAAAATAAAGTGTGAAAAACATAAATAACAAAAAATTACTGGCTCAAAATATTTGGAATTTTTTTTATTAAGTTATTGAAATGTGCTAACTTCTACGCAGTTTACAACAATTTTTGGTAAAATGTTTAAACTTTTCGTTTGCACATTTTTTTTTGCAAAATTTTGCACACACATATTTTATAGACTTTCAGTTCCAAATTTCATAAAAAAAACAACAACAACAAAGAGTTTTTAAACAAAGAATTAATTTTTTCTCAAAGTTGTTTTTTCATGACTTTTGTCAATTTTTAAGCGTCCATCTTGAAAACATGACAGAAGTTTATACCTTGTTACGTTTTTTTCTTCTTCTTTAAATTCAACTACCATTGTATCACTTTCCCTTCCATTAATTCACTATTCACTTTCACTATTCACTTTCACTATTCACTTTCACTATTTACTTTTACTATTTACTTTCAGAGGGCAACCCCGGCGTAGTGGTTAACATCCATGCCTCTCACGCCAATGTCACGAGTTCAAATCTCACCCCCGGACCAGTCACGAATGACCCAAGGGTGACACTAAGTGACTATAATAATAAAAAAAAAATTACTTTCACTATTCATTTTCACTATTTACTTGCACTATTTACTTTCACTATTTACTTTCACTATTTACTTTCACTATATACTTTCACTATTGACTTTCACTATTTATTTGCAATATTTACTTTCACTGTTTACTTTTACTATTTACTTTCACTATTTACTTTCACTATTTACTTTCACTATTTAATTTCACTATTTACTTTCATTATTTACTTTCACTATTTAATTTCACTATTTACTTTCACTATTTACTTTCACTATTTACTTTCACTATCACTTTAAAAAAGAGATAGCGAAAGTGAATACTGAACGTGAATAGTGGACGTGAATACTGAAAGTGAATAGTGAACGTGAATAGTGGACGTGAATAGTGAACGTAAATAGTGAAAGTGAATTGTGAAAGTGAATGGTGAAAATAAATAAAGAAAGTGAATAGTGAAAGTGAATAAAGAAAATGAATGAAGAAACTGAATTGTCAAGGAGAATAGAGACAGTAAATATTGAAAGTGAATAATGAAAGTGAATTGTGAAAGTGATACAATAGTAGTAAAATTAGAAGGAAAAACAACGTAATAAGGTATACAATTGTTCAACTAAAACGCTCATCAATCAAATTAGATCACAGAAGTTGTCATTTCTAAAAATCTTTTAAATAAAACACATTCAAACAATATTGAAGAGGGTTATTTATTTATTTTTTTATGTTTAACCCTAAATTACCTAAAAGAATTTAGCGTCCAAATTTTTACCTACATCATTACCTCAGACGTCATTATGAATGAAAATTACATGTCAGAGTTTTGATTTGTTGAAAAATTTCGAAGTCGCTACTTTGATTTTTTTTTTTTTTTGCGAGATTCAAAATGCCCGAATTTTATTTACAACAATCCAATGTCTGAGATTGTACCGAAGATGTGCCCAAACAGTGCTAAATCTGATTTCGGCACAATGTGCAAAGTGACTTACCCCTTGCCCTACGCCCAGTGTCTGTTTTTATCATTTACCATCACATGCAAGGAGTATCACTTCAACCCAGTGTCGATGAATTGCGTTTGTTTTGAACATCTTCGTAGTTACGAAACGAGCGAAATGAACAAATGAGTTTATTATACATCAACGAATACGCGTTTGTTGATATTCACCAGTGCTCGATTATCAAACCCAAAATTGTCAAAATCAGAAGTGATCCTCAAAAGCAAAATAATCAACGACATTTTGGGCAAAATGATTATTTTGAATATTGTCGACCACACTGCCTAAATCATCGATATTATCATCAGTTCTGCTTGAGGCAATAATTTGCCGTCGACTTATGTCTAAAAACCACGTTCTTCAGCGCTATATTTGTTTAAAATGAAAAGAATCATTTTGCATTTGATCCTCAATATCATCCCGACCAAGATGAAGACGAATATCAATATTTACAACAACAGAAGCGATAATGAGAATCCAGCCACGAATGAAGAAAAACAAATGTTATTTTTGATACTCAGAGGTTGCCTAGATCAAGGGAATTCGTTTAAATTAAAATTCAAATGCATGCAGGTAGTTGGTCTATCTGTTAAGGTTTTCTTCATTTTCAGCTAAATTGAGTGTAGAAGAAAGGATTTTTATCAGCACTGCCTACGCCTAATACTGAAAAATGCTAAAACTATCATAACTCCGTCATTTTTGAACATATTTTTTTTTATTTATTCATCAAAAAAAAACACAAACTTTGTTTTGATGAGCTGTAAAGGATTTTTAAAAATAATTGTATTCTAACAATAGTTTGAATTGATGTTGAGAGGTTGAGAGTTAAACCAAGTTCTCAAAACTTCCAGGTAGTTGACTGAACTTTTTAAAAGTAAGTCCTTCGACAAACTGCTGCAACGTTTCCTAAACTGATATGAAGATCCCTGAAGTTCCAAGAAGTTTGTTAAAGTTCTACGATATTCCTTGAGCTTCTACAAAATATTTCAAGGC
Source organism: Ochlerotatus camptorhynchus (assembly GCF_037179485.1). NCBI lineage: Eukaryota > Metazoa > Arthropoda > Insecta > Diptera > Culicidae > Ochlerotatus > Ochlerotatus camptorhynchus. The sequence continues at coordinate 10,677,289 of NW_027040818.1, read as the reverse complement.
TAGGAAACTTCAACCAAGTGCCCTGAACTTTCACGAAAATCCCTGAAATTAAAAAAAAAGTTCCCTTAAACTTAAACAAAGTTGCACAAACATGAACACAGTTCCTACTTCGAAGTTTTCCGAAATTTTTACTATGTTCCCTGATTTTTTAGGAAGTATCTACAAAATTTCCAGCAATTCTATGAAGACTTGTGAATTTGCTCCTAGAATTGTTACGCAATTCTCAAAACTTATACAAATTTCATTAAACTACTTTGAAGTTCACTGCACTTCTGCGGAGTTTTGTGAAGATTCATTATCTACTACTGAAAAAAAATACTCCAAGGCTATGTAACTTCAACCAAGTGCTAAAAAACAAAATCCCCGAACTTTAACGAAAATTCCTGAAATTAAAAAAAAAGTTCCCTTAAACTTAAGTTATTTGAAGCTCTACAAATTTTCCCGAGTTTCTACCAAGATTCCTGAATTTTTACCATGTTCCCTGAACATCTACAAAGTCCCTAAAGTTATACGAAGTTTAGAAGAAGAAACTGCCAGATTTTCTACAAAATTCACTGATTTATTCTAAAGTTCGACAATTTTTTTCGAACGATCTCGGAAGTTGCACAAAATTTGGTGAACTTCTACCTCCAACATTCACTGCACTTCTACGATGTTCACTGAACTTCACTAAAGTTCAACGAAGTTCACTGAAGTTCAACGAAGTTCGCTGAACTTCTACAAGGATAACTGAGCTTTCACTGAGTTGGCTGAACTACTAAAAAATTGACTGCACTTTTGAAAAGTTTTCTAAACTTCTACACCATTCCCTACACTTTGACACGCAAACCAAAAATTTATTACATTCAATGGTAGTTGAATTTCCTATCATCCTTCGCAGCGAATACCGCAGAGAATATTTTAAGTCGACCATGCAGCCGATGCAATGATTTTTAATATTAATTTCTCTCACTTATACACTCCACATTTTTCGGTCATCAGCTCGGTATACCTCATCCTCCGTTCTTGCGGTTTGCCCACTAACATCCTGCGATGACGAATCCCATATAATTGTAAGCAAATCTTACATCCCCCGGTCGAGTGTAAGAAGATTCCTTTAGTTCTACGAAGTTTCCTGAACTGTCGTCAGATGAGAAAGTGACGTAAGCGCCACCATGTGCAATTTTCACTTTTCACCATATTCGAGTACTGCATCCTTAATGACACTCAAAAACACTTAACAATTGCACAAAATTTGATTGTGAAGCAAAGTGGCAATGTGACGTTAGCCATACATTTTCGGAGAATCAGTGAATTTTTTTCTCTTTTCAACACATAAGTGACGTCCACCATACATAAGTGCTGAAAGATTAAAAGCTTCTTTAAACAACAACGTTCTTTAGTTGGTAGCTTTGTTTGGATCATATTCAACAGGTCCAGTAATAATTTTCATAATTTTCACAATCATTGCGAGGCTTCACGAAGGTATCCATTTTCTGAACCATTCACTAAATTGATTCACGTCCCATTGTCATCTCACTGCAGTGAAGATTTACGAAGTTCCTTGAAGTTCTATAACGATACTAAAACTTTTACGAAGTTCCCCGAACCTCACGATGCTCCCCGAACTTCTGTAAAAACTCAGCTTATAAATATGAAACAGTGATCGCCCTCCCCCGTTGGAAAAGTTGTTGTAGTAAGTAAGCAAGTAAGTAAGTAAGTAAGCATACTTGGTGCTTACGTAAAGCAGTATTCAATTGGACTGCCAAACAAATCGAATAGGGGATGTGTTCCTATATCTAGACAGTAGATAGTGTTAAAACAAAAGTATAGAGGGACATTGGCGAACAGATTTTGATTACACTTGTTACTCACGTCAGATTGAAAATTTGCTCTAGGATTACGCAAGTCAAATTCAAAAACTTTCAAATGTTCTTTCACGACTTTTGGAAGAGCTAAATATTGCCGTTACAGCTGAAAGCTGGAAAAGACTCACTAGTTCTATACGTTACACATAGTGACGGAAGTAAACATTCTTACATTGAGAATCATCTCGAGTAAATGTCAACAGAAACATTCACTTCATGTCATTGAACGCGCATATTGATGACTGATTTATACTCACATTCTTCCGAAATTTAGTTTGCAGTCGTTGAAGGATGTCATTCCTTGATTGTTTGGTTGATATAACGTCGGACCTTATTAGATCAATAAACTTTTTAAGTAACTTGCAATTGTTCACTTAAATATCACTAAAATTCACTGCAACGTAACAGTTGTATTTTCACTAAAAACTTTAAACAGTCTTTTCCACAAATTCCGTTCTCTTGATAACGATCCTATTCACTGGGCAACCGAGTGCAAATTGAGACAAGCCTTCCAAATGAATTCGCTATTTATAAGTATTAGAATAGGATTACTTTCCTCCTCAAATTACTAGTTGAAGTTGTGTTTATTTTTCGCCATCCTGCTCATGCAAAGCTCGATGATAATGATGATGATGATATAGGCTATGCGGCGGTGGCGGCGGTAACGACGACGACGATGATGGTCTTTAATCTGTTCTAGTAGTGGTGCCTGGTAGCGTAATCAGCGAAAGGATGATATTCTACTCCAGCTTGGTTGCACTACATCGGTAGAAAGCGCAAATATTTATTACCCTTACTTCCATCAAATGCTCCGTGTACGATCGAAGCAGGCGATCAAGGGGGCTGGTTGCTATGAACAACAACCATGACGGTAAGTTCCGTCAGAATTATCGATCATGGATGATAGTCATGTTTGCAAGTGCAATAAATAGTGGTAATCACGAGGTGCTGTTTATAGTTGTTATTGAGAGATTCATTAATTAAAATTAACGCAAATGTTGATAAGACTCTCCAAGGGGGATAGACGTAAGCAAATCCTACTGATAATGAAACACTTTTAGGACAATAATAGTGACGGCTTCGTACTAGTTTGGAAAAATAGATTCGATCGTAAATCGAAGCATGCGAACGATCGTATGACAATTGAAAACAACTTTGACGAAATTCGGCAAGTAAAGCGGAATGGGCAAGTTAATCTGATTGCAAATTGTTCACTGTTGCGTAATAATTTATACAGGCTATAAAAAGAGTCATAAATCGAAGAAAAAAAAACTTGAAAACATCAACAAAGTTAACTCCCGTTCACGGCAATGCCGTCCCATAGCACAAATCAGCAAGCCGGGAAAAACGCGTTTAAAGATTGCTTCTCACCACTTTAAACTTTAGTTTCAATATTTATTAAATATTTTTAAATATCTCATAAGTGTTCTTAAGTATTTTAAATTATTTTAAATCTTGGTTTTATTTTCACCGTAGTAACGTTTGTTTTATGGTCGTTTGGTAGTGCTAAAAAATGAGCACTGGTTGCTAGTGCTAGTCAAAAATGAGTTTATTTGAAATTAAGTGTGGATTCGTTGTAAGGGGTACGTATTGCAAATCTGCCTACGTAATTATATAACAAAATGTCTGATTTTCAGTGATCTAGTGTATAAAAATGAAGTGCACTAAGAATGCGTCTTCTGATTCGTTTCTCCAACCTCAGAATCCTACACACTTGGATTTTTTTTTTTGCAAAAAACTGAGAACATCGAATAGTAAAGGCCGGCGCACAATGGATAAGTTTTCAGGTTTTTTGACAGTTAACCCATGCATTATTTGTTAAAAAACCCGGAAACTTATGCATTGTGCGCCATTGAATTGGTGTGTGTGTTATTTTGGACGATGAAACATACGTCAAATTTGACTACAAGACGGTTCTGGGGGACCCATGGGGTAGTCATTCTACACTGTGTCACTTATTTTGCGAAAACATTTTTTTCAGTGTGCCTCAAGTGTGCCGAAAGTGTCAGGACGGACTGACTTTGTTTGTGAATAATTGTATGTTTGGCAACCCGATATTTTGACAGTTCAAATGTTTTGTTTTGCTTGTTGCAATGTTGCAAACCGAAAGCGAGCGATCATCGTCAGTTCCATGCCGGAAAATCTGCTCTACCTGGAAACCAATAGCGAGAACAACCGAAATTATGCCAACCTTTCCAATTCGGTCAGTTGCAATGCAATGGTCGCCTAGGCAGGGGTCATGTATGCGGTGAAGTAAACTCTTTCCAAACCTCCCGCATTGGAAGACTACCTGAACATTGTCGATTGTGACCCTCTAACAACCGTTAACGAATGTTTGAATCTGCTCAGTGACAAAAACAATGCAGGTATACCTCGATATAACGTAACTGTCACTTTCGACTTCCATCGTTGATTTCTAGCTAACAATCATTAAATCAAGCAAAGTAATAACACCATCAGAGATAAGAGACAATCCTTCATGTATTGGTCATGCCAATTCGAATAATTGAATTGTTATTCATGGGATATCGACGATGGAAGTAAACATGACAGTTACGTTTTATAGAGGTATACTTGTATAGCTGAGAGTCCTTCAAAGGAATAACTCTACTAATCGGAGGACATCAATTCAGCCTCTTTCAGTCAAGATATCAAGAAATCTTAAAGTGAGGACTATTCGGCTCTTCTGAATGCTCCTCCGACGGTCACACCTCCCCGGTATACCAAACCATACGAGCTGTCGAAGACAATGGCCGTTGGAACGCTTCCGATTCCGTGTGGACCACGCAGGTCGATCTTTAAGGATGGGAAGTACCGCGGGGAAGCGAGACACTACGATGGCCACGTGATCGACATACTGTACACCATGTCGAAGGTATACTGCATCTGGGTAAGCCGGGATCCGGATTCATCCTACAACAATCTGGAAGATGAGGATTATCATCTGAATCTGACGTTGACGTTCACCACCGCATCAGCTGTTTCTTGCGACAAGGGTACTTGGGGTGCCTACCTGAATACCTGCAACAACATCTACAAAGGGGTAAAAAATCGATCGAACTCGATTATTCACCATTCCGAGCCACACCACTACCGAAAGGAGAAGTGCGCTCATCGATGGGGCCATCACCTGGAATAACCTGCCGCTAGCAACAACAACCTACCATCTCCACCTTCAAGGCTGCCCTCAGAGGGTAATGAACCAAATTTAAGTGTAGAAGAACTTGTATTCAATTTAGTTTTCAAATTAACTGAATGATAATTAGGTGTAAAAGCATCCAGTTTCCTAATGTATTTTTCCTTGACCTGATAAATAGTTCTACTAGCAGAGCATCGTCAACAATCAATACGAAACTAACGATTTTAAATTGGCTCACTACTTGACTAGCCTATTGCTCCCAAGCAAACGATTAACGTATCCCATTCTAGTCGAAATTCTAGTACTACGCAATGTTTGTTTTGATTCGCTATGAAAGTTTGACAGATAAAATGAGGAGTTATTGGTTTTTCCTATGTTTCGAGGGGTGAATCGATTAGCTTGGGACCGAAGAGAGTACCAGAGCTGAGCCAAAAAGTTGAGCACGTTATTTCGGGACCTTCTAGTCTTAGAGTTACCTCTATGGTATCGTCATACATAGCGCCTAATGGTCAACAATCAATACGAAACTAACGATTTTAAATTGGCTCACCACTTTAGTAGCCTATTGGTCCCAAGCAAACGATTAACGTACCCTATTCTAGTTGAAATTCTATTACTACATTATGTTTGTTTTGATTCGCTATGAAAGTTTGACAGATAACATCAGAGGTGTGTGGATTCATGCAGAACATGCAGGGGTGAGTGAAATAGCTTGGGACTGCTTGGGACCGTTGTTCTGGTACTGAGTGAGCCAAAAATAATAATGATTTTCTTCGGGACCCAGTGGTCTTAGAGTTACCTCTATGTAATGGTTCAGAGCCTTAGTGAAAGACTTTTGTTAGTTTGGCTGAGCTGTCAAGCTGAAAATTGGTTGAGGGATACACCGATTGTTTATTATCATCACAATCCTTTAGCAACTATCCAAATTGTTCATACATGAGCCTCTCGAAAAAGACATAGCACTGTCAAAAATGACGTTTGACTTCGATTTAGGTGGGCTACAGCCCAACTAAGGCTCTGAACCATTTGGTGGATTATTTTAACTTTTGGTTAAAATTTGACAGATGGAATGTTATCGATTAACCCTGCTATCCGAGCGTGGTTATTTCTGACAGACAAGAAGTTAAATTTTGACTGACTGAGTTCCAGACTGAGTTCTGCTCGAAAACCGATCGATCGGTAACACAGGGATTTTCAAACTCAAGAAATAACTTTCGAAATGTCACGAGTTAAATGGTTCAGAGCCTAAGTGGGCTACAGGTTTAGCTCAACGAGCGAAAGTTGATTGTACTAGTATGCTGGACAATTCGCTTAGGCAGGCCATCAAGAATATGTACTGCTGCAGCAGCGCAGCACTCGGTACGGCCCAGTTCCGTCTCCGGTATGTCGCAGAAGATTTGATCCACGGAGGGTACAGCAAATATTACACTTTGGTGAGGCACATCGGGAAAAGTACGTACGGGTATGTGAAGCTGAGCTACCGGAACTCGGATAGGTTGCCGGCGATATCGAAGTTCATACTGAAGGAGAAGCTCTTGCCACAGTTTATGATTAAGACCGAGGAGAAAAGCGGGAAATTTCGATAGAAGTTTACCTGACGATAAGGATGAGGATGGTGCTACCATAGAGGTAACTCTAAGACTGGTAGGTCCCGAAGAAATGTGCTCAACTTTTTAACTAAGCTCTGGTACTATCTTCGGTCCCAAGCTAATCGATTCACCCCTCAAAACATAGGAAAATCCACTAACCCCTCATTTTATCTGTCAAACTTTCATAGCGAATCAAAACAAACATAGTGTAGTACTATAATATGGACTAGACGTACCCCATGTTAATCGTTTGCTTGAGACCAATAGGCTAGTCAAGTAGTGCGCCAATTTAAAATCGTTAGTTTCGTATTGATTGTTGGTGCTACTGCTGACGACCGAGGGATCGAAGGACTGGAAGAGACACTTCAGCACGATCCGTCCAGTAGCAGCAGTTAGTTGCGTATTGGTGGTGCCGCCAGTCCATACAATTCGCTGAGCAAAAGTAACCGTCAGAGGCGGCAGCAGCAACAACAGCGACGAAAGCGTGCTTGGGAAACGAACCGCCCGGTCGTCGTCGTGATGTCGGCATATTCTATTGCTCCGGTTGTGGACCATTGGCGTTGACGGCGACTCTGTAGCTCTTTACTCCTATGGTAAAATCCATAAGCAAACGTCAGGCTGTGCGTGAAACATGGCGGACTTCGTATTATCCTTTCACTCCACCGAAAATCCCTTAAGAAACTGTCAATCTTTTCTATAAGGGACAATATTTCGACGGTGCCGTCAACGCCAATGGCAGTAAGGGTGAGTTGGAGGCTTCGGCGAAATTATCTGTTGTTAAAAATTGATTGTGTCAACAATCAAATTTTGAAATATCCGTACTGTTCAGGCGCAGAAATAGCGCAGTGATATAAATTATGTACCATGGGTGCCAAACAGGGCCAATGAGTGTTGTGCCCAGGTGTTCCCATCTGTGCTGAGTGACCAACGCCTTAAGTTTCTCATAATTACTGCAAAGTGAGCAAAGTGTCCTATGCCTACAAGTGAAAACAGTTTGAACAATCATCAACTGTCATCAGTTTGAAAATATCGACGACAATCCAACGAGCGCTTGTGATGAGGTTCCGGAAACAGATCTTGGAGATGCTGGATGATGCTGTTCCTTACCCATCTGCAAGGATGCCTATGGCGTACCGGGATGGCAGATTGGTGTTTGAGTTTTGAGGCTATGTGGAACTGGTCCCGATATGATCAGGTTCTTCCTTCTGCCTATGTCGGTCATGGACAGAACCGATAAGAAGATACCTCCCTCCTTAGAGCAACCGTACCAGTCGTTGCCATTTGCGGCCCTATTTTCCTAACGCACAGCGTTTCTATTTTGGCTTGATCACTCCTCTCCACACCGGTCGTTGCTATCAGAGTCTTAATTTAAGTTACCGTTTTCCACAGCGGCAAAACAAACTTTTGACGTTTATTCAAAATAGCAACCGTCTGATGCGTTGCTAAATTTATGAACTCACTACTTCCCAAGGTGCGGATTGCTATTTCCCCCACCTGAATAGCAACCCCCGGTACGCAAATAGCGTTATGGTAGAGGTTGGTAAATGTGCCTTATTTACTCATTGGTAGGGTTGGGTTTTTTAACTTTTATTTTTATACGTCAAGCTGAGCATTGCATTAGGTCCAAAGTAACATTGATCGATTCTCTTCATCGACTTTCTCTTTCGTTAACAGCTTGGATATTGAACCGTTTCTTGACATGTTTGTCGGATTAGAAGATAGATAAAAGCTTCTTTCATCGATCTGTGTGCTGAAAATAGTTGGGAACGTCTTGACATGGCCGTGAGGATGCATGAGCATGAGCATGAGCATGATTGACCGCCCACGGTTGCTACTCTGTTATTGCCAGACCAGCTGTAATTACACAGAGAACCAATAGACGATGCTTGGGACTAGCAATCATCCTCAATGTGTAAAAACTGGTGATCTCGAATTAGGCAATACCAGCGCCAGCCGCGCCTGAACGCAGGTCAAGAAAGGAAGAGGTAGGAATGTAACATGGCCGAGAGGATGCAAAGAGAAAGTCTACGAAGAGAATCTGTGAATGTTACTTAGGACCCAATGCAATGTTCAGCTTGACATCATCTGATAGAGCTTCGTTTTCTGAGCACAACGATATTTTTATCGATCCCGTAGACATCGAGGGGGACGACTCTATCTACGATACAGGAAAGATTGTGGTTTGTTGTGGCTAGCTGCGCGTACGCTGAGATAGAAAGAGGCCTGATGACGATTCTGAAGCTTTCCTACAAACCAGATGATGCGCGATGTAAGTAGATGCGAGAAATGAAAGAAGATTTTTAGAAGATTGATTCGCTAGTGTGAGATTTTTCGAGCACCTAGCATTGAGATTTAGATGTGTCGCCCCCCTCGGTAGACATTCATCTCGATTTTTCAATCAAGATTTAAATTTTTGATCGTTATTTAAAATAGTTCCAGTAGGTATACCAAAATTGATGAAATTTCGGACTTCGGTTCCATTTTTAATACTGATAAAGAATATGTCTTTACCTCAATACCCCTAAACAACTCAATTGGGGGCGCCGGCTAAGCATAGCAGAACCCTCACCTGTGACTCTTTGTGTCACCATTTCGCTGTGGTTATTCACGCTTTAGTCAGCAATGGACCGTTAAGGCCGAGTCGTACAGCCTTGTGACTTTCACCGCTACTGTTATATAAAGAACCTGAATATTCGATCACATGGCGCAAATTAAAAAAAAAATATTGATTAGTATTTTTGCAGGGCCGGACGCCCGCTGGTGTGGCGGTGATGTGACATCATACAACATGTCAAAACATCATGTCCAAGTCGTGTGGCGTGTGGCGTACGTCGACATGATGTTTTGACATTCATAAATAAGCCTGCCATCACCATGCTTGTATTTGAAATTTGTAGATATTGGCAACAGGAAACTCCTTACTGAAAACCCTGATAATTTTGTTGTTTTAACAACTGGAGAATGCACACAAGAAAAAAAAAACATGGTTGCTGAGTCTGCTTGTATTTAATTTTGAGTAACTCGAGCTACTCAGAGTTACTCAAAATTAACTCGGTTTCAACTCATGATTAAAAGCTTTATTGCCCCCGTTTGCAATTTTTCCAAACTTTTTCAAAACAAAGTTGTTTTGTTGAGTGCATCTAGTATTGAGAAAATTTAGGTGATAGCTACCATCTCCATTGAAAAAATCATTTTTTTTAAATGCAAATGAGACTGGCTTGCGATAACCGGCAGTTAAGTTTTTTTTACTTTATTTTTTAGATTTTTATCCGTATGCTCAGGCATGGAAAATCATTTGTATTCATTTCGTGCATTCATTTACATTCATTTGCCCCTTACTTTTTTCATCAATAGAATTCCACAAAATGATGTATGGAGCTTTTGTAGGTTTTGTTATTAGCTAACATTAGCTAGTTTTGTTAACATTTCAAATCCGTATCTCTTATGCAAGACGAACCAGAGCGAACAGAAGCCACTACTGTTTTCAGTGAATGTATTTTACATTCACTGAAAAACAGTAACAAGTTCTGCCCGCTCTGATTGGTGCACACAAAATCACGGCCTCCCTGTTCGGTAATTTTTTACTGGGTTTTTGAACAGTTTTTCAGCTGTCAGTAAACTTAAAAAATTGTAAAAAATTGTATAAAAGTGATTTTTTCTTGAAATTTATACAGACTGTGTTCTTATTACATTTATTTGATGATAAAAATAAAATATGTTAAAATTGTTCGTTGCATTACGTGTGACCGTTATTTTCAGTTTACTGACTTTTTCAGCTGTTTGAAAACCCAGTAAAAAATTACTGACCCCAGTAAAATAATCTCTGTGTGTGATGCATAAGAGATACAGATTTGAGTTATGAACAAAAGTTGTAGCTAATAACAAAACCTACTAAAGCTCCATACATTATTTTGCGGAATGCTGTTGATGAAAAAAGTTAGAGGCAAATGAATGTCACTATTTAAAAAAAAGTCTTCTCGCCTAGACAATCATCCGATCACCGTGAAGTACACCGTCAAAGTGGACTCTCATAAATCTACTAGAAATCAAACTGTTACTCACCGGCAGCCATCCTTTAGAAGAAGAAAAGAAACACTCGGCACCTAGTCCGTTCATCACGCGACGTAGCACGCCTGGTGATTTGCGAAAGCGTGGCGTTGATAACGGCAACGGCAACAAAGATCCGTCATCTCCCCAGCAAAGGCCGGCGCTTCCAAACTTTCCTCTCAGCAGCCTGGCAGCAACTTGTTTTTTCTTATACCTACCAGATAAATATAAAGCAAAAAAACAAAAACAAAAACAACAAAGATTAGCGAAAATTTCCGTTGAGATTTTCACGACCGGTTGTATTGATGCTATATTCAAGCGTAACTATTCAAATTGACGTATCTGATTTTGTAAACCATCACTTCAATCGACAATTTGTGGCAACTGCTAGCTTACTCACAGAAACTAACAACGGCAGCTAGTAGGGGCAAGATTCCCCTACCTGATGATGGTGTTTGTTTGCGTGGGTGATTTAGCAGTTAAGACAAACTGTCGCTTGAAATGATTGTTTACAAAAGCAGATACGTCGATTTGAATAGTTACGCTTGAATATCTAAGAGAGTGTTAGTGAAAATCCGAGGAAAATACACAACAAATCACTGTCAAACTCAATAATCACTATCAAACTCAATACTACAGCTCTAATTTCATACATTTTTTAACTTACCCAGAGGAAAATAATAAACAACTTTACACGGCGATGCACCCGCACGTGCGCGTGCGTTAAACGTCACTAATCTCTATATTCTCAGAAACGAGTGAAAAAAGGCCGATTGCATCAGTGTTCATATCAACGCGGGAATTAGTCGTCGTCAGCTGCTAAGTAGGAAGCGATTGGAAAAGCAAGGATTACTCTGATGTGATATTCGCCTTCCGGGGAGTAGAAAAATTCAAAAAACAACTGCACGATTATTTGTATCTATTCATATCTACATTCTCTTTCTTTCGTTTATTTGTTAGTTAATAGGGGGGAGTATACGATTTTTTTCCACCACATGTTTGTTTTGAAAATTTAGGAGAATTTGGATTTTTCTTTGACTGACTGCTACTTTTTGAGCTTATATGAACTAGCGTGAGTTCGAGTTTCAGATTGAGTATTTCTACTTCCTTGTTCTGCAAGTGTGTAATTTAGTTTACTAGGTTTTTTTTTAACAATGATTAACGGTGTTTTCCTATCTTTTAATTAGTTTTCTTTAGTTTTCATTTTGTTTTCGGTTATATATGAAGTGTTAGTGAACGTTTTCCTTTATCTTTATGACGTTTGACATTTGTTATTCTCTGTGGTGAATTTGGATAGAGCAGTACAAACAATAAAATTTGCATAGTTTACACTCAACTATCAGTTTTGGTAGTTTCTTAGTTCCGTACTTACTAGGGTTTGCTTGGACGAATGGAAAAGTGGATTTCACATTTCCAAATAATATCATCATATGGAGTATTTTTGTTTGTTTTTTAAGTTCAAAGAACGGGGGTTTTCGCTTCGTTTTTCCATTCGTGATGTTTTTTTTTTTCGTTAGACTAAATGCGTTTGAGCATAAAATTTGACCAAAACGGTTATCTGTTGGTTGTAAATGATTAAAAGTTGAGTTTAAAAAAGTTCCCACGGATCACTAATTCGGTTAGGGTCAGTTTTCTCGAATAAATGTTCAATATACGAATGGGTAGGTTTTATTTGATTGTAATAGATTATATGATTTTCGAGTAAAACAATTTTGGATTCAGAAAACTGTGGCTACAATATTCGGAGACTCTAAATAGTCGTTACAAAATTGTTGTGCAAAACGGTTGCGGTTTTTGGTTCTTTCATTGGTTCACTGTTTCACGGTGGATAGACAATTTTGTTGTATGCCGGTCGGTTAATTCTAGTGGGGTTTATTCAGCGTTATAGAATTGGTACATTACATTAATACGTTCGATTTTAGTAAATGATTTAAAATAGTTAAAAAAAAAGAGCGGATTAGGTAGAAATCCTTGCCGAGAAAAACATACTTTTGAAAGAAATGAGAAAACGAAAGGACAAAAGTAGTGTCGAATCCTTTACAAACGCAGAGCCCGTTCAACGTTTGCAAAACGTCCCTAATGTCTCGGCTAATGTCTTTAATTTTGTTGTGCTCTGCAGTTTAAAATATCAAAGTATTATGAATATTTTACTTAGATTGTTCGGAAAATTGTGAAGTTTTGGACGCTACCAGATAATCAGATTTGAAATTATTAAAATTTCTGAAAAGTAAGCAGTCAAAAATTGTGCCTTGTCAAAATCGAACGGGTGCTACTGTAACCACAAGACTTTCAATTGAGCACCTTGTCAAGCAGTTTTGGTGTGATTTTCACCAGCGATTTAAGAAAACTGTACTAACAAATTACAATTTTTTTCGTTACTTTTCTCAAAATATTCACCCATATTCTTGTTTTCGTTCGAACCAAAAACAAAAAGTTTTTGACGTAGGACTACGTCTGTGATTTCTATGTGGGGGTAGATTTTGGGAAACCCGAAAATGGAACATGTAACAAAATTATGAATGATTTTGAACGTTAATAACTCAGCTGCCCCTGGAACAATTTCAATAATTTTATCACCAATGGATCAGAAATATTTCTACGCATCTGTGAAATCAAAGACTTTATCATTTTTTAAAATGTCACTATTGAAAATTGCACGAATGTGCATTTGTTGCTATGATAGTTAAAATTATCACCGATTGCCTGCGAAAAGCGATTTCCCTAACACAGATTACAAAGTTGAATTCCATCCGGTCTCACCAAACGGTGTTCATTCAAACACCGCGTGTTGAGTGGTGGTTTTCTCCAGTACACAACGAAAGGCTCCCTGCAAGCAGCTAGCTATCAAGGCTGCTCTCAACCGCTGATCGGATTCAGTTCAATCACCGTGTGTGGTGGTGTCCGGTCGTCGGCATCAGCAGCAGCAGGACTTTCGGCGCGTGGCGTTGAACATTGTTCTCCAGCACACAACGAAAGGTTGCCTGCAAGCAACAAGCTGCAGCCCACATGAGCATCCATAGAAGGAGGAAGAAGCCGCACCGCTATTGATCGGAATCAGTAGATCTTCGTGAGTCGCTGTGGAATCTATGTCAAGCGCGGGGTACGTTAATCGTTTGCTTGTTGGTTGTTTGTTGATTGTTGGTTATACGGCTAATGTAACGCTTTTAATTTGTATACTAGCCGTACGTCAGCCTTTCTGATGTACCGCTTGAGTAAGTTGGGGCTCAGTAGAGCCCGGATGTGACGGAATTTAACAGCGGACTCTATTAATTTCGTCAGCCCTAAGATGCCAATAGGCTAATCTACAGGACTTGTCGATTAGTTGGGCAATCCACCGCAACCGATAAAGACAAAAGTTCACCTGATAATGCGAGTCAACATATTTGACGTTTATCATAATGTCCCTATGTTGACATCAGAGTCGTAGTAAGGGTTTTCAACGCCCTTGGCAAATCGTTAAAATCTGTTTGATTCTCATTATAAGGTTGCAGACTAGGGTGGATCGACTTTACCCTTTGCGAGCAACTTTATGTTCACAGGCGTTAATTCGATTAAAAAGACGCTTTCGTTCTATGAATCATTGAAAACTATTAAATACACCATTTTGGTAAAATTTAACGAGAGTCAAAATGGCTGAACCCCAGCCAAAGTATCATGGAAATCAGAGAGGTTAAAGTCTGATCGATTCGTCAGGACGCAGGACAAATAGTCGAATGACAAAAGGTAGAATGATTAAAAGGGAGCCAAAGGTCCAATGGTCCAAACTGGGACAAATGGTCGAATGATGATGATCGAGGAGGGCGACACATATAAATCTCAATTCTAGATGCTCACAAATCTCACACTAGCGAATCAATCTTCGAAAAATCTTCTTACATTTCTCGCATCATGGCATCGCACATCACATTATTGCAGGAAATCTTCAGAATCGTCATCAATCTTCTTTCTATCTACTCGATGATGTTAAGGTTTTTTTTATTCTTTATTAAGGAGATTTTTAGCCTATGGCTAGTTCATCCAAAGATGAATACTAAGATGAAACTGTCGGAAGAAAAACTTTCTATTTTAGTGTCCTCTTTCACGGTCCCTTTCATCCAGTGAATACACCCCGTACCACCAAAATCAGAGATGTCCCATCTTTTAATTGCTCGATTAACAACTAATCGATTATTTTTTGTTCGCTGTGCTGCCATTTTTTCACCAATGAGAGTGCAGCACATGTTTGAAACGATCGGTGATGTTAATGCTTATATCGGCATGATATAACCGATAACAAATATTTTACTTTTCGGTTCGTTAATCGATTAATCGATTATTCGAATGAAAATCGGCCACCACTAGATGAATGTGAAACGTCATTTAAAATATAAGGACCGTACATAAATAATGATACAATTTGAAAGGGACCGGGGCTAATCACAAATTACGTCCCCACGGTAACTGAAATAAACACGAGTGTTCACCGATTGGCTCATCTCCGCATGATGATAAGGGGACAAAACGTCGAATGGTCGGGTTTGTTCTCATCCAGTTCCCAAACTTATTTTATTTATTCGCACCGAACGCACAGTAACCCACTAGCATTCTTCCATAAGTCCTGTAGCATTATCCTTCGGCCAAGCTAAGTGGCTAAGTTTATTAACGTCTCTTTAAACTGTTCCCCTGCATGAGGAGAATTTTGTTCATTCGAGGCGGGCATTATCCTTCGTATTCCT
Source organism: Ochlerotatus camptorhynchus (assembly GCF_037179485.1). Lineage (NCBI taxonomy): Eukaryota > Metazoa > Arthropoda > Insecta > Diptera > Culicidae > Ochlerotatus > Ochlerotatus camptorhynchus. The sequence continues at coordinate 10,661,952 of NW_027040818.1, read as the reverse complement.
TTCGACTTACGTCGAGTTCTGCTTAAATGCCATGAAATGGTTCTTAGATTTTACCTTGGAATTGTCTGAAATGCCGTTCGAATTCTTTCCGAAATTACCGAATACTTCTCGGGATTTTCTATAACATTATCATTAGAATACCCCTTTGGAATTATCCTGAGAATTTTCATGAAATTCTTCTTAGAATTCACTTGAAGTTAACGTTCCAATTTGCTTGGAATACTCCACAAAAGTACATTGAAATTCTAGTCACCACTCAATTGAAATTCTCCTCAGAATTCATTTGAAATTCTCATTAAAATTCACCTGAAATTCCCCTTTTTTTTCTTTGTTCGGGACCTAACATTACTGGGACCAGTAATTTGATCTATTGAAAGGCCCCGCTATTTATACCCTTCGAAGTGTTTAAGCACCTTCCAAAGGCGCGCCCCTTTGTCAGTCAAAATTGGATTCCTTAGCAACAAAATTAAGGAATGACACCGATAATGACCATGCATCAGAAAACTAGTCTTAACCACTTCAAACTAGGGAACAACGATTAGAAGATTAGGAATCACATAGATGAAGACTAACTTACTCATTTTTTCAGTGTTTCAAGATCATCCTTGGTGGACAAAACCGAGTCTTGTCACTATCAACAAGGCATAAAAAGTAACAAGGACTAAGATGTGTTCCTTTGACTACTGAAAAATCCTGTTCCCCTAGTTTGAAGTAGGCAGGACTAGGAATGAGTGGTAGATCTTACATACCGTAACGTACCACGAAAAGGTGATCTACCCACGTTACGGTGTAGAATTCTCTTAAATATTAACTTAGCATATGAAATCTCATAGAATTCCTATCGAAATTCCTTTGAAACTGTCTCTAAAATTTCCTTGGAATTTTCCACAGAATTTCTTAGGAATTATCCTCTCAAAAACTACATTCAGCTTTCATTAGAATTTTAAGATTTTCTTGGAATTACCTTGCATTAATGTATGGAATTCATTAAAAGTTCTTCTTACACTTCCGTAGAATCCTGATCAGTTTTTTTTTTCTATGTTCGGGACATTAAACCACTGCGACCAGTAATTTGATCTATAGCAGTATATGCTGTGTCCTTAACTATTGAGAAATGATGAAGTATTCGGTTTTGATACAGTTGTCGTTTTTGCCTTCATCGCAAGGAATCGATTCCAATTGAAAGGTCCCGCTATTTATACCCTTCAAAGAATGGGAGCACCCTCCAAAGGCGCGCCCCTTTGTCAGTCAAAATTGGATTCCTTAGCAACAAAATTAAGCAATGACACCGATAATGACCATCTAGTCTTAACCACTTCAAACTAGGAAACAGCGAATAGAAGATTAGGAATCAGATGAAGACTAACTAAATCATTTTTTTCCTTGTTTCAAGATCATCCTATAGGTCCAGGCCACCGGAGGACTTATCACTATTAACAAGGTACACCTTTTTTGCCTTTATTATCGAGATTTCCAGCCGCAGGCTGGTTCATATCCCGTTTAATGGTAATAGGGGGAGAGCGTTTGAAAGATTTAGTAAGGCCCCCTTGGCAATTGAATAATCAATAGTTACAGGCTCTTATTACGAGTGTCACTTCACGGTGAAAACGAAGTGAAGTGACCACTTGTCACTCACGGTGAAGTGATTGCCGTGTAAATTAAATGGGAACCACTTCAACGCGAGTGTGTAAGAGCAACCAAAGGATGCCCGCAAGGAGGCGTGTTATCACCTCTATTGTGGTCTTTAATAGTTGATGATCTTCTCAAAAATTTAATAGCCCAAGGCTTCGAAATAATTGGCTTCGCAGATGATATAGGTAGTCATAATTGTAGGTGGCATATATGATTGTATTATCGTTAACAGAAAGCAAATTGCTTTAAATTTTGTCTCATCGTGTTGTGATAGGGAAGGATTAAACATAAATCCTTCTAAAACTACTATCGTGCCATTTACCCGAAGGAAGAAATTTTCATTAGACAACATAATATTGAAAGGCACACTTTCGGAACTTTCTAATGCTACCAAATATCTTGGAGTAATCCTCGATAGTAAACTTAATTGGAATATGCATCTAGAGCAGGCAATAAAAAAAGCTACTAATGCTCTATGGATATGCAAGAGAACATTCGGTAAGCAGTGGGGACTGAAACCGAAAATGATCCATTGGATTTACTCGGCAATTGTGAAACCCAGGATTACTTATGGTGCATTGGTCTGGTGGCTAAAAACAAAAGAGAGTGTTGCTCAGAGAAAGTTAGAAAAACTCCAAAGGTTAGCAACTCTCTCAATAACAGGTGCAATGAGAAGTACACCATCGAAGGCATTGGATGCTTTGCTTTATATGCTACCATTGCATTAATTCGTCCAATTAGAAGCCGACAAGTGTGCTCTAAGGATTACAAGGTTAGTGAAACTCTTTGAAGGAGACCTTAGAGGACATCTTAGGATTCTAAAAACTGTTAGTATCAACTCTCTAGTAAGGAACAACGAAGACTGGATGGAGAAAAGATACAATTTCAATCGACTTTTTCAAGTAGTTGACCCTGGGCATAATTCATGGCAATTTGGTGGCCCGGTTCTTCGTCCAGGATCGATTGTTTTTCATACAGATGGTTCAAAATTGAACAATCAAGTGGGAGCAGGAGTAACTGGCCCAGGGATAGAAATATCGGTTCCTATGGGCAGATGGCCAACTGTGTTCCAAGCTGAAATCCAAGCAATTTTAGAGTGTTCCATTATATGTTTGCGTAGAAACTATAAGAGTTCAAATATATGAGTCATGTCCGACAGTCAAGCTGCTCTAAATGCTTTAAAGTCGGCGACATGTACATCAAAACTTGTCTGGCAGTGTGTTCAATCACTTCAAAAATTGTCTTGTCATAATCAAGTCAACTTATATTGGGTTCCTGGTCATTTTAGGGAAATGAAAGACTCGGATCTTCTCATAAGTTCATCGGGCCAGAGCCCTTTTGTGGCTTATCGGCTGCATCTCTTAGAATGGAGCTAAAAGCGTGGGAATCTTCAAAAGTGGAGGAAAACTGGAAGAACACTTCTATTACTAGGCAGTCGAAGCGATTCATTAATCCACACATTTCTGTGATTCGCAAAATCCTGGAACTTTCTAAGAAAGATCTTAGTATATATGCAGGTCTTATAACAGGTCATTGTCCGAGCCGTTATCAGTTGAAGCTGATTGGAAAACTTCAAGATGATGTATGTCGCTTCTGTGGCAAAGAAAAGGAAGACTCGGAACATTTGCTATGCCACTGTCCGGAAATTTTCAATAAAAGGCGTAAGTTCTTCGACAAGGGGCTGATCGGGCTGATAGAACCCTTTGACATTTGGAGAACAACTCCCAGTACGGCAGTGCACTTTATTCGAAGTATAATGCCGTGCTGCTGGGATAATGCTATTAGTTAAACGATGGCGATCACTCCTAATAATAGTGATACGGCATCTTGATATAGCTAAAGAAAAAAAAAATGGGGAATATATCACAATAGATCAGAAAAATGGTCGCTGTGATGAAAATACCCGACAAGGGAAAAAAAACGCGAGTGAAAAGTTGTCACTTCACCGTGAAGCGTGAAGTGACATCGGTAATAAGGGCCACAGTAGTTAATTCATGGCAAATTAGTTAAACAAAATCGTAGTCCGTTAATCGTTTGCAGGATGGTCAGTTATGGAATGTCAAATCTCTTAGCGTGGACAGAAGATTAGTTTTTCAAATCTGTGTGTAGAGTCCGGTGTCTTTCAGGAAGCACATCAAGGCAGATTCGTATGAGCGATCGTTACTCAGAACGCCTCGTACTCCAGCGTGCATACCATACAGACGTCGATGATTCTCATTCTTGTGACAATTCACAAGTATGTGTTCTACTGATTGTTGTATCTGGCATATATCGCACCGTTTTTGCCTGTCTGGTACTATGGAATAGTCATGGGTGGCTCGAGTGTGACCCGTTCTAAGATGCGATAGGAATCGTTGGTCTTTCCAGTGGGGCTGATCGGTCCATTTCTTGATGTTGCCCTTCACCTTTCGCAATAATAGCCATCTTTCTTCGAGCGCAGCCATCTTGGATGATCGCTCTAACCCATGTTTCGATGTCGTCAGCTGGCGTTTCATTGGTATACAAACTTGACTCCCACCCGACTGACACAAGATGGTCGGCAGTTTCTTTTCCAGTTATTTCGCAGTGTGCGGGTATCCAGACAAATCGAAGGTTATTAGCCGCATTGTGTGTAGCTTGGATCCACGGGTGCCGATTCCTATGAAATTTGAGCGCCGAAAGTACACTTGCTGAGTTGGAGAGGATTGCCGTTGGACACGATGAAGCTTCAGAGTTAGCTATCACAGGTAGGCGATGAAAGTAGGTTATATTGGGACCGGTTACCCCAATTCCTACGTGACCAAGTGCTTTAGAGCCGCCCATGAGTATGAGTTGGTGATTGGCAAGCCTGGTAGAAATGAATTGTAGGTATGCTTTGTGAAGATGAATAGAGTTTTATCCAGCTCTGAACTTCCTTTTCATTGTCCAGTCGATGTTCAATTGAGGCGAGCTCCAACCTCTGTCTCCTACTCAGTGACAATCTGGAAAGGCATACATAGTAACAAGAACCAAGATGTGTTCATTTGATTACTGAAAAATCCTGTTCCCCTAGTTTGAAGTAGTCAGGACTAGGAATCGGTGGTAGATCTTACATCCCGTAACGTACCACGTAAAGGTGATCTACCCACGTTACGGGGCTTCCTCAAAATTAGCAGCGATTTCTAGTCAGAGAACTTGCTTGGATTTGTCCGAGGTATCACTTGTCCTCGAAATTATCTGTTAGATTCAGCAAGAATTCCCTAGGAATATTCGCAGAATATTTATCTTCGGTTCGGAACGTTGAACGTTTCGCAAAGTTTGCTCTTTTTTACAGGGTCAAGGATGTCAAAATTGTTTGTGTAACGACTCCGATCTAGAATCAAGGATTAAATTTAGTAGATCTTACACCATATCGCACCACGAATAAGAGGTGACCTACTCGCGATATGGGAATTATAATTAGATCAGAGAAGTTTACCATGAATAACAACAGAAGTTTCCCCGCTAGAGTGGTTGGTGACATGCCTTTGAACTAAGAAAACTGGTAAATAATCATCTGCCCGGCAAGGACTTATTAAATTAACATAAATTAAAGAGGCGTAAATAATTAGAAATTCGGAACCGAATAAAACAGCACAAAAGAAGAAGAAAAGAAGGAAAAACAGGTATACTAAAATCAAAATTTCATTTTCATACTTTTATTCGCACGTTTTTTGTTTTCATATCCTTGCCAATAGTTTGGTTTCATGTATTTTCGTTTTTTTGCTGCCCTAAAACCTAAATCATTTGCATTTTTTTTTTATAAATAATAAATACATTAATACACGCGCATGCAAAACATACCTTCTTCTCATACGTTCTCACCTCTCCCATTCATCTCTTTTTCTTGACCACTTTTCCACGCTGGCTGCTCTCCCATCATGCACTTAGTCTCTTCGTTATACCAGTTCTTCATTGCTGTTCTTGTTTAAATTTCTTTTTTGTTTTTCTACCCATATCGATTTGACACATTTGCGTAAAATCTAGTTCATAGTGAAACACTATCGTTTTAGTGCAGTGAAAAAAAGTATGCAAGAGTTGTTTGTAACTTAAGTGGTGTATTTACTGCGTAGGTACTAGAAAACATAGAACTGAGTCTTCGCAGATTTTTGTTTGTGATTTCATTTTACTTGTATTACATATTTAATTTTTATAGCAACTACACTTCCGCTAACAGCTTCCATTACGATTCACTTAGTACAAATGTTTTGTGTTTTGTTTGTATCGTATTTATTTGTATTACCATTTTCGAAATATTTTGTTTATCATTCATAAAACTAGTAGACTATCGAAAACGACGAATGGCTTTTGTTTTTTTTATTCCTTCTTACGTGTTGATTGTTTGTGTGTATGTATGTGATTGTGTAATGTGTAATGTGTGATTGTATTATATGTTATGCATATGTTCAAATAAATAATTTAGATTCACAAATAAACTAAACGAAAGAGTGCTGTTACTTTAGAAAACTGAAGAAAACTTCACGCACCTATCCGCGTTTCTATATGGTACACAACTAACTGATGATCCCCATTTTACGGGAAACAAAGGACAATCTCTGCTCTGCCGAGCTCCCGCTCAGCGGCATCCCATGCTAACAGACTAACAACTAATTATTGTTTGTGTGTTTGTTTTTGTCCATATTGAATTACTACTAATTTATTGATCGTATAAATAAAGTTTTTTTTTCTCTATCAATCACTAGTACTATATAAACAAGCTATCTAACAAACAAATTTGTTGTAAAACTAAAAATGTGACAAACAAAAAATAAGATGTCAAAGAAATATCAAACAAAAGAGTCTCATTCAGCTACGCACTCCTTGCAGTGCTACGTACTAGAATTTAGTATCCTGTTTGAGTTGGTTTCTCTAGGTTTTGTTTTACAAAATAGCCTAACACGACTACGAGCTCTACTAGCTCTTCTAACCTCACGTCCCACCATCAGGATAAGTATTTTGTTTAAATGTTTATGTTTCTGTTATTCTGTTATTCTGAGATAAATGCACATAAAAAAACGGTTTTCGTTTTGGCTTACTTCTTCTTCTTCTGATCTTTTTCGGCTTTCTTCTCGGCCTTCTTGATAAGCTTTTCCCGTTCCCGTCGGTCTTTTTCGTTCTGCTTGCGTTCCTTCTCGTTGAGCCGGCGCAGTTCCTTGATGTTGCGCTTGAGATGTTTCTTGTCCTCACCGCCGACGGCCAGGATCTTGAAGTCCGGTTTCTCCAGCTGCAGTAGCGCTCCCCCCTCGACCGAGTGCTTCACGAAGGCCGGAATGTGCGCCTCCAGTCCGATGCCGAGCAACCACTGGCAGACCTGTTGTGGGCGAATAGAATAGAAAGTGAGACCGGTTAGTGGCTGCATTTAGAAGCCCTGTTTACCTCGTATAAGAGGCTGTTCATAAACCACGAGTCTCGACGAGTCTCTAATTTTTGTAAAATGTGTATGGACTATTGTCTACTCAGAGAAAAGCGGAGGGTTCTATAACCTCTACAAAACTGCTTTTCTAGATATACCGTGAGGGTGCCTTATTCTGCGCAGCTCCTAATTCTGCGCAGCTCCTAATTCTGCGCATTTTTTCATTAAAACATTTTTTGAATTCTATTTACGGCTATAATCATCTTTATTACGCGATATAATGAATCTGAATCATGTAGTCTACGATATAAATAAGTACCAATTCAGGAAATTGCCGACATCATTGGAAAAATAAATAAAAACAAAACCGGCAGCACTGAAAACGTCAAAAAATGGCATCCGTTAGCAGCAGCGCTAAGAAGCCCGTTTGAAAATATTTCTCATTTGTAAACATTGGAGTGTGTTTATTTCATTCATTTTTGTGCTGATCGCTAGATGTAAGTATTTTTAATTTGATCCAAATGGATTTCAGTGCATATCGAGTATATTGCACTGTAAAAGAAGTAATTTATTTTGCGCAAAATATGGTACAAATATTGACTGCATGTTCCTAAATCTGCGGATAGGTCGAGAAAATGAGTTCCGGAAGAAAACATATGCAGTACACTCCCCAGCAAGTTGAGTCGGCAATTCTAATGATAAAGAAGGGCTTTTCTATTCGCCAAGCTTCCAAAGCACATCACGTTCCGGAACGTACGTTAAGAGCAACACTGGCTCGCGGCTCCGTATCTCATCATCCCGGTAAACCAACCGTTCTAACAAAGGAAGAGGAGGATCGTATTGTGCAATGGATAATTGATTCAGCAAAAGTTGGCTTGCCAGTAGATTCCTTGCGCTTAAAAGTATACGTGGCATATTACCTTGGTATTACACGCAAGTCGAATAATCCGTTCGCTGTAAAAGCTCCTGGACGTAAATGGTTAAAACATTTTCTTGGCCGACATCCGAACATTGCTCGTAGAATTCCAAGCGCTTTGTTTAAACAACGGACGTGTGTTACAGAGAACCAAATTCGGAATTGGTTTCGTGAAATTCAGCAATTCATCCATCAGGAAGAGTTACGTGATGTTTGGCAAAACCCACAACGCGTTTTCAACATGGATCAATCGTCTATGCGATTGGTTCCCACGAAAGAGAAAGTTCTAGCGAAAGTCGGACAGAAATACGTTCACACGGCTAACGCAAACTCGGAGAAAGAATGCTACACCGTATTATTTTCGGCAAATGCAGCCGGATCGCTGGCGCCACCATTAGTTTTATTTCCATACAAGCAGCGGCTTCCTGCGGAAATAGCGAACAGTGCGCCAGATGGTTGGGCTATCGGAAAAAGTGTATCGGGGTGGATGAACCAGGAAACCTTCTATTACTATCTGAAGAACGTGTTCTATCCGTGGATTATCAAAAGCGATATTCCTCTACCGATTGTGCTTTTCGTCGACGGGCACAAGTCCCATGTGTCCTTTCAAACAACAGAGTTTTGTCGAGCTAAAAAGATTGTACTGATTTGTCTCTTCCCGAATTCCACCCATGTACTGCAGCCATTAGATGTGTCGTTTTTCAGAGGGTTGAAAGTGCAGTGGAATAAGCATCTTATTGAGTGGCGCACTTTCCATGCTGGTGAACCCATAAAAAGGCACGAGTTTACGCCGTTGCTAAAACGGGCTGTTGATAATATTCCAAATATGGCAAAAAATATCAAAAACGGATTTCGCAAATGTGGATTATTGCCGTGGGATCCAGACGCTGTCAACTACGAGATGCTTCTAAATACGGAAATCCAGCACAGCATTACGGTTCAAACCACAAGCTCTTCCGTATCAGATGCTAGCCCATTTTCCAATGCGACTGTTATCTTGGACGGATTAGAATCACATCTCACATTGCGACAACTGCAGAATTTTGAACAAAATCAAAAAAAGGTGCAATGGCCAGGACAGGTTGAAGACGCTAATTTGTTTTACGTGTGGCAACGTGTAAAACAAGATGTAGAATCTGAGAAATTGTTGAAAGTTAACACGACTTTTTCGTCAGAAGACGATTGCTTCCGTGGATTCGAGGAATTTGATCTAGACGGTAGTATCTTACTATGACATTTACAGTTTTCCTAATCATGCATGCAACAATATTTTCAGCCGATCGACGAAAGCTTCTTGTTAAGTACCAACTTCAAAGCACTGTCGAAAAAGATCCTTCTCCGTTGGAAACAGGTGATATCAGCCAAGGAAACCCTTTGGCGATGGAAAATTTTCGTGCTTCTGGTGATTGCATCGGTAATATTGTTTATGAGAACGTACCAATTTAGTATATTTATTTCCCATAATTGATATTTTCAGATGATTGCCATTCTATCGTTGGGGAACCCATTATCAGAAGCGCTATTGACCCAGGTACCGGTCGTCCGGATTGTATGCAAGAAGCAGCATCAATCAGTGACAGATTCTTCAAACGTGAATATTGGAACCACGCACATTGCAGAACCAGAACATGGCATCGACGATGACTTTTTCGATAAAGCTTTTCAAGTACCCTCTTCTGCGGCGCGTAAAACTCGTAAATTAAAGAAGTATAAACCACGACCTCCATCTGTGGCTACGAGTGAGGCATTCAAGGCTTATTTTGAAACGATGGAATTAGAAAAGCATACGCAAGAGCAAGAAAAGAACAAAGGAAGGCCATTCGAGAAGAAAAAAGTTTGGCAGCGAAGAAAAAGCTGGAAACACTTACTGGAAAACGCCAGCGAAAGCTTTAAGGAAAAGGCTGAAGGAGCTGGTACTAATTTGGCAGAAATTGAATAGACAGTTGTGAAAAAAGTGATAAAGTTTAAATTATGATAAAGTTTGCTTTATGAAAGATTTCCAAGAAAAGTTGATTAATTTTTTTGTACATAAATGCTTAATACTCATACAAGAATAAATACCATGATTTTACATGCTGTTTTTTTTGTGCGCAAAATTAGAAACACAGTGCGCAGAATATGGAACATTTGAAAAATGAAGCGCAGAATTAGGAACATCATCACATACTCAAAAAATACTTTGTTTCATGTTACCGTTTTTCATTAGATCAACATTTATATTTTTTATGTATACCTACATGCTAGAGCTATACAAATACTAAATCAAAATATTTCAAAACAATGCTGAATTTTTCTAGAAACTCTTTTTTTGTAGAAAATGTCTTAAATAAGTGCGCAGAATATGGTACCATCACGGTAGTCGATTCGAATCTAAGTATAGAATTCACCGCACGGTGTGTGCAATAATTCGCATATCCGGAGTGATTTGAGATTTAGGAGTACATAATTGCTTTTATAAACAAACACGTTAATTGCCGATTTCTCTTGAATAAAAGCACAATCTCATAAACAAACTTTACCAAATGATAGAGGAATCATTCGTATATCTCATAGTGTTATTAGTTATTATCGACGATCGAGTTATTAGTTATCGACGATTTACGTGTTTGTTTAAAAATGCAATTACGCCCAAATCTCAAAACACTCCGGATATGACAGAGCCTGGTCGTCCCGATGCCGAAGCAGGGCACTCCGAGTCGTAACCCCAAAGACTTCCACCTGATCTCCTTAACATGCTGGGTTAGCAAAGTGCTGGAGAAAGTTTTATATCATTAACCCAGATGACAGTAAAGCCTTGTCAATTTAGAATCGGTACGCTTTCAATCGGATGTATCTCAGAATCTGTTTGGTTTAGAATAAAACTTCAAGGTACACCGGGCAAGTTGAAACGTGTGAGGAAGTTGAAACGGTAGGAATATCTTTTACTGGAAGTGAATAATTACTGAATTTATTTCTATTCTAGTAGTTGGCGGTACTACTCAATGCCTCTCAAAAATAATTACAGTGAATATTCACTTCCGCTAAGAGATACACTGCCGCTATTTGCATAACAGTCCCCTTTTCTAAGGAATTCTTATTCATATGGGACTGTTATGCGAATAGCGGCAGTAAACCTACCGTTTCAACTTTCCCGCACGTTTCAACTTACCCCGGTGTACCTTATTGAGATAAAATGTTATGTATTTATCATTATACCATATGGATTTTGCGATTTTATTCCTCTCGAATGAGTGGAGGCGAACCAGCCTTAGGCTGAAAGCCTCCTAAATAAAGGTAAATCAATCAACCTCTCGAATGAAAATTTGAACTTTGGGCTTGATACGTCCCATCAATTTCTGCACAAGCTGCTGGTCAACCTCACCATCACATTCCCTGCCAGATCATCAGCTTACCGGCAAACTTGTCCGCAAAAACAAATTTATATCAACAATCAATACGAAACTAACGATTTTAATTTGACTCACTACTTGACTAGCCTATTGGTCCCAAGCAAACGATTAACGTACCCCATTCTAGTCGAAATTCTAGTACTACGCAATGTTTGTTTTGATTCGCTATGAAAGTTTGACAGATAAAATGAGGGGTTATTGGTTTTTCCTATGTTTCGAGGGGTGAATCGATTAGCTTGGGACCGAAGAGAGTATCAGAGCTGAGCCAAAAAGTTGAGCATGTTATTTCGGGACCTTATAGTCTTAGAGTTACCTCTATGTTTATATTTCTTGGGAACATCTCCCCGACCCGACCCCTGGCAACATAAAACTTCTGTCCCGGACGCTGTTTGAAGTCCAATTTGACATACGCTTCATCGTCATAAGGATGTCAGCACCTGGTCATACAGCTTTCGGGCCCGCGTTTTGGCCGTAATGTTTTGCTTTACGGTCCGGTTCGGTTGCTTAATAGCCCGATACTTGAAGAAACATTTCTGAACTCGTATATTCCAAACTGTACTGCGAACAGCACCGAGTTTGTTGGCCACATCCTCGTCCGAAAGTCCTGGATTCGCTTTGAAAGCCTTCATGACGTTCTGACGCAGTTTCCGGTCCAATATACCGCTTTGACGGCTTGATTGTACCTTACGGGAAACAGACAAACGTTCCTTGTTTAGTTTGTTGCTCTTCTTGTTTCTTCCACCGTGTGGCAATTTAAGAAAAAAAAATAAACTTTTTTTAAACCTTTACACTGGATTTCAAGAGACATTGTAAACAAATTTCTGTCAAAAGATACCAGAACCGACCACTAGGATCGCTGTAATAGCGTACCGATTATAAATTGGCAGGGCTTAAGCCTGAATCAGTCTTGTAAGCGGTCACCGTAGTCGAATTTTCTGTGATAATTAACTGCCTTTGCTTCCGACATTTGCAAAACAAGATATCAAATAACAATACCAAACTAAAATGTCATATGACGGCTCTTTTTTTTCCTTGATTTGTTTTCCGTCGATCTTGTTTTCCGTGCTGAGCACCAATGCTACCGACGTCAGGAAGGCAGCTCCCACACACCTGGACCATACCTATCGACCCATCGACTCATGGAACCGGGGACCAGAGATGTTATGCCTCAGAACATCCCGGCGGCGCCGACTGGGATTGAATCCAGGCCTGCTGGGGTGAGAGGCAATCACGCTTCCCGAGCAAAGTCGGTTAACAAAATGAAAGCAAATCGATATTAAAGTGTGCAGTTCCTATCATAATGAAAACTCATTTTGATTTCAAATGTTACGACATAAGTCTGATATCATATTGTGCTTTCATTATGCAGTCAAGACTTTTTAAATGAAAGCAACTTAACTTGAAGTTCTGCTGTTTACGTCTTGTTTAAAATTTAATTGAAATTCATCTGTTGTTGAACTAATGGTGATTGTTTATTTGATTTGTTTGACACATTTTAGGTCATTCGTGACTTTCCCGGGGTGAGATTGGAGCCCAAGTCTTTCAGCTTGAGAAACATGAATGGTAACCATTTACTCCAGGCCCGTATTCAGTTAAACATTATGAATGCAAAAACAGTAATCAAATTGATTTCATTGAAAGCAGGATTAGTTTTCCGTTTGCTTCAACAGTGTAAAATTTTGCTCTCATTTTTGCTGTGTTAACCGTTAAGTCAACCAAAATGAGATCAACTGGAGTATTCAAAATAAGTTACATCATAACAGCAAATTTTGATTTCAATTTGATCTTTAGCTTTGCTCGGGTTACCACTACACCACCAGCGTCGCTATGACAGGCTCTTTCATACGGCATTTTTGCCGAAGATCGTCACGAATGTATGTATTTTAGTTTTTTCTCATAATAAGAGCAGCTGATGTTGTGCTTGTGTGAATTCTGAAAATAACAAGCAACGATGTCCTAGTAATAGAATTTCTGATCAGAAATGGTTTAATTTACACCAAATTGAGGAAACCGAAAATTCAACTACTATCAAACGATCCACTACGCAGTTCCGAAACACACAACAGCCGTCTTCTTCACCCGTTGTAAATGCATCGATCTCACATGATCCTACTACTAAACACCAAACGTTCACTTTGTACTACCAAAACGTACGAGGCCTCCGTACCAAAACAAACAACTTGTTTCTGGCCTTGTCCAATAGTGATTATGACGTCATTGCTTTCACGGAAACTTGGCTCAGAAATGATATCCAAAACTCGGAACTCGCTCACATCTACACAATTTATCGCTGTGATAGGAATGCAAACACCAGCTGTTTTCTGCTTGGAGGTGGAGTATTGATTGGTGTGAGAAATGGGTTGCAGAGCACGTCTGTTAGTGTAGTTGAATGTGAACAACTAGAGCAAATCATCGTTCGGATTACGTTGCCGAATTTCGAGTTGTTTGTTTGCGTTATTTACCTCCCACCAAACAGTGCCACGAATCTGTACGAACAACATTCTGCTTGTGTACAAAATCTACTCGATCTTGCCCGTGATCACGGTCGTGTATTGGTTGTTGGTAATTACAATCTCCCACAATTGTGTTGGATGCACGATGAAGATATCAACTCTTTATTGCCGGTAAATGCTTCGTCTGAGCAAGAGATAGCCCTAATAGAGTCCGTTTTAGGCTGCGGACTTTATCAAGTTAATGATTTGACGAACGTAAATGGGAGGCTTCTCGATCTGGCATTCATCAATGAGGATAAGTGTGTTGAGATCCTGGAACCACCGTTGCCATTGCTGAAAATTGATCATCATCACAAACCCTTCGTGTTAAAATTTGAAACCACCAGAAAGTGCGATAGCATGAACGCATCGGACTTCTTCAACTTTGATTTCAACCAATGTGATTTCGCATCGCTTAACGCATTAATTTCGGCCATTCATTGGGATGGGTGCCTTAATGGGTGCAACATCAACGAAGCTGTTTCCAACTTTTATCAACGAGTGTTCTCAATTGTTCGGGATGTAGTACCGATGAAGCAAAGACGCCGCTTTTTCGGGAGAAGACAGCCTTGGGGGAACAACAAGCTGCAGCATCTACGTAATCGTCTTCGCAAGGCCAGGAAACGTTATTTTCGTTCGAGGGACGAACAGCACAAAACTGAACTGCGTGTATTGGAGAGCGATTATAACTCTTTGCTTGCGCGATGCTTCAGCAGCTACATTCATCGCACGGAAGAAAACATCAAAAACGATCCTAAATCGTTTTGGTCGTTCATGAGAAGTCGAAAGCAGACGAATGCAATTCCTCAGCATGTTTTTTATAATGAGTTTACGGCCGAAACCCCGCTTGATTCGGCAAATTTGTTCTCGTCATTCTTTCGGGGTGTGCTAAGTAATAACTGATCACCTCCGTCTGAAGTGTACTTGGACAGTTTGCCTCGGTATGATTTGAACGTAGCGCTTCTCGACTTTTCTCCGGAAAATGTGCTGAGCAAACTCCAAGGGATAGACGAATCCAAAGGCGCCGGACCAGATCGTCTTTCACCACTGTTTATCAAGAACTGCGCCGTTTCGCTTTCCGTTCCCGCCACAATTCTTTTTAATCGTTCCATGGCGGAAGGCGTTTTTTCGAGTGCTTGGAAAACTGCTGCCATTACTCCCATACATAAAGCTGGTAGTATCCACAACGTAGAGAACTACCGTGGCATATCAATTTTGAGCTGCTTGCCAAAGATTTTTGAAAACCTCGTCTTCGATTCGTTTTATTCACACGTTCATCATATTATTTCCGAATTCCAGCACGGATTCGTGAAAAAACGCTCTACCACTACCAACCTGATGGCATATATTTCCTCGTTGGTCAACGCACTGGAAATGAGACGACAAATCGATGCCATCTATATCGACTTCTCAAAAGCGGTCGATAGAGTGCCGCATTCTTTGGCGGTGGAAAAATTGGACAGAATGGGCCTACCCACCTGGTTGACTCGCTGGATATTTTCCTACCTAACTGAGCGCAGTGCCTACGTTCGCCTTGATGGAACGAGCTCTGACCCATTCGATATCACATCTGGTGTGCCTCAAGGGAGCCATTTGGGCCCACTTCTTTTTGTGCTATTCGTCAACGATCTTTGCGAAACGATTAAATCTCCGAAGGTAATGTTTGCCGATGATTTGAAGTTCTTTCGGGTAGTTTCATCGTTAGTTGATTTCTGTGCCATACAAGCTGACATCGACGCGTTACTAGTGTTACTACACTGGTGCAGGCTAAACGGAATGGATGTAAATGCCCGAAAATGTAATGTAATTTCTTTCTATCGAACAAGGATGGCGACCATTTTCGATTATAGAATGTTGACAACTAGTATCGTCAGAGTAAGCACTGTTAAAGATCTGGGTGTATTGCTTGACAGTAAGCTGAAGTTTACCCAACACATAGCTGCAACGACCGCCAAGGCGTACGCAGTGCTTGGATTCATCAAACGAAACACGCAGCAGTTTGAAGACATTCATTGCTTGAAAAGTCTCTACTGCGCGCTGGTACGCAACCGGATCGAGCGTATTCAAAGGAACTTTCTTCGATTTGCTCTTCGTTTACTTCCGTGGAATGATCCGGTTCGATTACCACCCTACGAGCATCGCTGCGCCTTGATACATCTACCGACCTTGGCTAGTAGGAGGATCCTGTTGCAGCGGCTTTTTATATTCGACATCCTGAAGAGCAACGTTGACTGCTCAGTACTGCTGAGCAATACAAATGTAAATATTCCGGCCAGAACGATCCGGCGTGCAGATTTTCTCCGCCTTCCTGTGGACAGAATCATCTGTTTGATGTTTGTTGTCGTCGTTATAATGAAGTATTTGTCCTTTTTGATTTTAATACATCTAAGACAATGTTTAAAAATAGGATTAGTGAATAGCAATATCTGTTTGTACGATCAGTTCGAAGACTAGTAAAATAAAAAAAATAAAAAATAAAATAAAATTAGAACAAAATCATTCATGTCATATGATAGTTATTTGATATTTTTTTTTGCTCGAATGTTGTTCTACCGTTTGTGTCGTGTAAGAGAGACGACGGTAGAGCATGAGAGTACGAATACAAACAATACACTATCCCGCACGAAAACGAAGCGAGTGTAGTAAAAAATGACAACAGTTTCAACCCCTGGTCTGAATACTTTTAGCACGAATGGGGCTGTCCATAAACTTCGTAGACATGTTAGGGGGAAATTATCTACGGCCTATAAAAATTAAAACAAAATGTTTGGACAATTGTCTACACAGGGGGTCAAGAATCCCAAAAAACTGTCTACGTAGTTAATGAACAGCCCCAATATAATAATGTTAGGAGATTGTTCCTTCTTTAACCCTTTTCCGAGGGTTTTGGCATAATCAATTTTAAAAACCAGTATCTCTGGAGAGTCTTGAGATATTGGTCTGGATATTCTTCCGACAATAGAATAAATAGTACACTGCCTAGTGTAGCAGGAAAAAGTAGGCATTGAGAAAATGACAGTCAACGTAACGAAGTGCAATTTGCATGTAAAGGCAGGGCTGGTAGTTCTGATGCGATATAATAGTAGTGACTCTAGTGACCAAATAGTGACATGTAAATTCTAAATAAGTAACCATTTATATGGTAACTTAAAAATTCAAATACGGTTTGATATTGAAATAAACTTTTTATGTCATGGAACTTATAATCAAATTTCATAAATTCCTCTAATTTAATCGAATCTCACAACGGAATCTCCTGTGAAGAGCATTTGAAGTGATTTGAATAATTTACTTTTGCTTACGTTATACATGATGACTAGCAAATAGTAATTCCCATTTTTTATGATCTTGAATTTGATTCTGCGTTCGAAATCTCTAAATATTCGATATATCTAGGTAAATAACTTTGATAATTTACTATGAACTTTTCACAGAATGTGTTCAGAATGATTTCAAGATCTTTTTTAGAACAATTCCCCTTCTCTCAAACTTAGAGGCAAATAAGATTTTACAAACATAATATTGCATTCTTGAAATTCTTTGCAGAACAATCAACAAAATTTTTGGAAATAGATTATTTTCGTAGTTGGAAACGCTTAACATCAAATATCAGAACTAAAGTGGACATTTTCTACGATGAGGAGATGAAAGTAAAGAGTTGATAGTTCCGTTATAGTGTGGCAGTGTGAAATTTGTATATAGAAAGTAGAATGCGAACAAAGGATAATTTTGAGGAAGGAATAGGATAGAGCATCTCCTTTACCAAACTCATCCGTTAATGAGGGATGGTGAGGGGTGTTTCCCCTGCCACCACTGGCAAAAAGGATGATCGCTGATTTGCTCATGTACCTCTGATGTGCGGAAACAGTTCTATTGATTGTTTCACACTCAAGTCGCCATCTGACGTAAAAAACTACCCGATTAGTACCTTCCTCAAAATTGTCCTTTGCTCGCTTTCTACTTTGTATAAACAATTTTCACACTGCCGTACTCTTTAAGTCTGATATTTGACGTTAAGCATCTCCGACTATGTAAATCGTTAAATTCACGCATTAAGTAATTAATTATGTAGATTATTTTCGATTTTTTTATTGATTCTTCTAGAAACTCCCTGAAGGCTCCTTCCATAAATCCATCCTAAGAATTTTCATGCAATTAACATCAGAAGTTTCATAAATTTCTGCTTAGTATAATCTTGGACTTCTCCCTTGCATTCAATTGGAAATTCAATTTGTATTCTCCTTAGATTCCCCATAGTATTTCCTCAGAATTCTCAAAACAAAAATCCATCACAAACTTTGAAACTCTTTTTCGAATTCCTTTGAGATTGAACCCTCAAAATTCGATTCCATTGGAATTCTTCTCGAAATTTATTTCGACCTCTTTAGAATTCCCTTGGAAGTATCGTCAGAAATCACCCCAGAATTCTTTTCGAACTATCCGCAGAGACCATCTTTGGAGTTCACGGGATATTCATGGAATTTTCATCAGAGCCCCTTAAGCAAAATTTCAGAACTAATGTTGGATTATTATTAGAATTGGACCTAGAATCCTCATCCAATCATCATAGAATTCTTCTCAGAACTCTCGTTAAAATGCACTCTCAATTATATTAGAATTATTTCCAATATTGTTTCGGAGCTGAATTTTGCGTCTCTAATAATTTAAACAATAATCAAAAGCGACGCTCGTATGTGTTAAGCCAAGTTTAACTATATAGGTAAACCTGGCTTAAAATTTAAGCGGAGATGAAGAAATCGGTCCTCAGCACACTTAATTTTACACGAGACTTGCGTAGTCTGTACTTTGGTATTCTTCTCTGATATATCTTGGTGTCATCCCTAGAATCCTTTAAAATTATCTCTTAAATCGAAATTGAAGGTATTTCCCAATAGATTTCCTGGTGTTCTAACGTTTTGCGGTTCACTGGTCACCCTGGTTAAAATTTTCAATTTTTTAACAGATATGTATATTTTGTTAAACCTACTGTAGACTTTCTTGGTGCCAAGTGCTCAATTTAAACATTTTGTAAAAAAGTGACTTTAGTGACTATTTTTAGGGAAATAGTGACTTTAGTGACTTTTTGGTGTAAAAAGTGACTTTTTAGTGACTGGCTTCAAAATAGTGACCAAGTCACTAAAAAGTGAACTGCTACCAGCCCTGTGTAAAGGTTAAAACAAAAAATCCGGATAAGTAAATCTTATTGGGGTTTAAAAATGCGTTTTATTTTTCATAGTTCAATGTAACAGCTAAACATTTTTTCAGTATTCCTACTTACCATAGGCCATTGCGCGAACATTTCTTCGTACACGGCCCATCACCTTTTGAACGAGCCCTATTCCCACTTGTTTCCAGTTCCGCTGGAAATCCTTCAGGTTAATTGCAGTTCTGCCCTTTTTCTACAATATGCTTCACAATTGACCAGTATTCAATTGGCCTTATTTCCGGAATATTGGCCGAATTCATCTTCTTGGGAACCACTATGACGCCATTTTCGCGGTACCACTGTTTGGTGGAATTTGAGTAGTGGAAGCTTGCCAAGTCCGGCCAAGAATAACCAATCCACCTCATGCTGCTCCAGAAAAGGCAGTAGTCTCTTCCGTAGGCACTCCTCCTGGTAAATTTGCTGGTTCATGGACCCAACGTAACCCAAGTAACGAAAGTTTCGCTTTTCAGCCCACAACTGCAGAATTTTTTGGGAAATTTTGACTTCTTTTGCATTCTTCCGGTCAACCGACGTATAAAATTCCTGCCCAGGAATTGGATCGAAAACAGCCAGGAGCGGATAAATCGGAATTTTCGTATCGAGCGTGCAGGATCGAATCGCGACGTGCTTGCTCCGGTGAAGCCATGATGTAAACAAATGAACTTATCCTGACAACCAATGCCTACTGTGATTCTATATACTCTTAGCTTGATTTAGAGAAATGTTGAAAAAAATTGCTCAAAACATGCCGTCAGCGTTTTTAATGTGTCCGGATTTGTTCGTGTTCAAACTTTCAATATTTGAAAAAATCATAGTAAATTTATTGATTTTTTTTTTTCAAATTAAAATCAGTTGCAATGAAGCTTGCATGTTTTGATATATCAGCGAAAAATATGGCAGTTGAAAAAGCAGAACTGTAACTTGACCTTCTAATACGATTGAATTTCGGGATGGGACTGATATGAGTTAGCAACACCGGGACCCGCATCATATTGATTGGCACATTCCCACCATCAAACCATATCCCAAACAATAAACACTTTCATCAAATAGCCAAATCAACCGATTGGATTACATTCAATGGAATCACAACGATCACCGATAGCAGGATGCCACCCGACCACTCAGACGATCACAACGCATTAGCAACATCAGCAGAAATTAATAAACAACCGCATTGTTCCCACACTCGAGTACTAACGAAGAACTAACTTCTTAGAGTTGGTTGGAAATGCTATCTAACATGAAGCTTTAGTGTGATAATTTATTAGCTAGATAATGGTCTTAGAGAAGAGGGGAGGTAGATAGTTCCGTTAGAGTACGGCAGTATGAAAATTGAATAGAAGTTGAAAATGAGCGAAGGGTCATTAATGCGACAGTGCAAAGTCAAACGCACACTTCTTTGCCTAACCCGTACGATGTACGGAGAGATTTGAAGTATGGCTTCAAATCTTCAGGCAAAAAAGTGTGCGCCCGCCTTTGCTCATATACTGTCTGTGGCTGTGGAATAGTTCTAGCGACGTTTCATCACTACCTGAAGCCCCACGCTGACGAAAGCATTTCCAGTCGATGGTGTGTTATAATGCAATTCTTCTTTACCCAACTATTGTGTTGCTCCTCTCTTTTTTAGTAATGCATGATGATAGATTACACTATTAATTATATGTCAAGCTTATAAAATCATCCAGAAAATGGAAAAAGGATTAATTTTTAGGTCATCAAAATTCGGAAGTGATTTTCTCGATATAGTCATTTTGGAGTAACGCCCTTTTCAAATGTTAGTCTAGAACTATTCCAAAGCCACAGACAGTGTATGAGCAAAGGCGGGCGCACACTTTTTTGTCTGTAGATTTGAAGACATACTTCAAATCTCCGCGTACATCGTACGGCTTTGGCAAAGCGTTTGACTTTGTACTGTCGCATTAATGGCCCTTCGCTCATTTTCAACTTCTATTCAATTTTCATACTGCCGTACTCTAACGGAACTATCTACCTACCCTCTTCTAATACCATTCTCTAGCTAATAAATTATCACACTAAAGCTTCATGTTAGATAGCATTTCCAACCAACTCTGAAAATCACAAACTTCGCATAAGTCGCATTTGTAATCAGTCTTAATCTATAGAAGAATAATTTTTTTTGGACTTCCTTCTAGGGAAATCCTTAACTTTTACAATTACTTTACTTGATGGGATAAACTGACTTGATGTCCGTAGTTTTATCACATAGTATGAAAGTAAGTAGATGCCAACTGATAGTGGATAGCGTGGTTGTGTGTGTGTGTGTGTGTACAATCTAACCCCCACTGTCCGGCAGTGTTATTATGGAAGAAAACTGCTTTTTATTACCCTTAAATTAAAGCAGGTTTAGTCCGGGAGTTAGAAGGTGTTAGCTCTATTGCAGCTCCAGTGACCCATTTCAGAATGCCTGGTAATTCACGACCACTCCGAGGTCACTTTTACTTACAATAAGCCCCGCATGTTCACTCTACCTTTATCAAATGGATAATGGTATCATAAACACACTTCCAGATTCGAAAAATATTATTTCCAAATCTGGCACGTATATAGTTTTGAAATTTGTTCAACTGTATTAAACCGATTTGAATGGACATTTCTTACCAATTTTGTTTCGAATACCTCTTGATTCATCTGCTGGCAGCACTTACTGGCCCTTACCGGCGACCAACCCTTACTCAAATGCTTCAACTTCCCGGATGGCGGCCCGCTTGATTCACTCCATCTTGATGACCTTCTGTTTGCCTATCAGCCTCTTCCACTTTTCGTCCTTCAGATACAAATCCGGAATAAGATCTTTTTTTTTACACCATCAATTTTAGAGTTTTTTTTAATCGTTCAAATTGATAAAAACCATAAAAACACAGAGACTTTTTTTTAGCAAAATCAAAACACGTCATTTCCCGGCCTTCGTGTTCTTTTTATAGACTATAATTATTTTTAGGTTGCAACTCACGGTGAACTCGGACGGGGAAAATAAAAACTTGAAACGCCCGGACTTATTGACTGTTTACAGAGTACTCCTAACTAATCGTCATGAAGTCATACGGTTATTTGTATAATCTCTGCTTCCGCTGTCATAGTGAAGAAATGTGTGAGGGATTATATGATTGGATAGTTGATCAGTAGAAGGTCTTCTGAATAATCAATCAATCTGAATCCTTGTAAAAATATCCAAGGGGCTTTGAAATTCTCCGAAGTTCAGTGATCGTCTCTGAATTTGCATAAACTTCAAAAAATTGGGAGCACTTTGAAGAAGTACCTTGAACCGTGGGGAAATATCGAGAGGTTTGGAGGAGGGTTATAAATATCAGCAAAACTTTGGGAGGAATGTTCCGTGAATTTTAGGGAGGTCCAGAGAACTCTAATTTATTGAGAAATTCAAAGAACTTCTGGGGAGAAAAGATATCTTTAGGGAAGTCCCAACTATCGGAAAAGTTTAAAGATCTTCTAGAGAATTTCAGGAAAATGTTGAAACTTCATCGAAGCTCTAGAGTAGTTTTGTAGGAGAACTTCAGAGTAGTTTTGACGAGAACTTAGTTCTGAGGAGATCTTCAGAGCAGTTCTGAGGATAACTCCAGAGTAGTTCTGAGGAGAACTTCAGAGTTGTTCTGATGAAAAGTTCCAAGTAGTTTTGAGGAGAACTTGAAAGTAGTTCTGAGGGGAACTTCAGCTTAATTCTGAGGAAAAATGCAGAGTAGTTCTGAGCAGAATTTCTGTGGATAGTTTCAGAATAAATCTGAGGAGAACTGAGGAGTTTCAAAAAGTTCTGAGGAGAACTTCAGAGTAGTTCTGATGAGAACTTCAGAGTAGTTCTGTGGAGAGTTTCAGAGTAGTTCTGAGTAAAAGTTCAAAGTAATTCTGATGAGAGCTCGGAGTAGTTCTGAGGAGAACTTCAAGGTATTTCTGAGGAGAAATACTCTGAAATTTTCATCAGCATTACACTTCAGCGTAATACTGAGGAAAATTTCAGAGTAGTTCTGAGGAAACCTTCAGAGTAGTTCTGAGGAGACCTTCAGAGTAGTTCTCAGGAGAAGTTCAAAGTCATTCTGAGGAGACCTCAGAGTACTTCTGAGGAAAACTTCAAAGTATTTCTGAGGAGAATTTCAGCGTAATACTGAGGAGAACTTCAGCGTAATACTGAGGAAAACTTCAGAGTATTTCTGAGAATAAGTTCAAAGTAATTCTGAGAAGAACTTCAGAGTAGTTCTGAGGAAGAGTTCCAAGCAGTTTTTAGGAGAACTTCAAAGTAGTTCTAAGGGGAGCTTCAGCGTAATTCTGAGGAAAATTGCAGAGTAGCTTTGAGCAGAATTTCTGTGGATAGTTTCAGAATAAATCTGAGGAGAACTTCAGAGTAGTTCTGCGGAGAATTTCAAAACGTTCTGAGGAGAACTTCAGAGTAGTTCTGAGGAGACCTTCAGAGTAGTTCTGTAGAGAGTTTCTGAGTAGTTCTGAGGAGAACTTCAGAGTAGTTCTGCGGAGAGTTTCAAAACGTTCTGAGGAGAACTTCAGAGTAGTTCTGAGGAGACCTTCAGAGTAATTCTGTGGAGAGTTTCTGAGTAGTTCTGAGGAGAACTTCATAGTAGTTCTGAGGAAAACTTCAAAGTATTTCTGAGGAGAACTTCAGCGTAATACTGAGGAGAACTTCAGCGTAATACTGAGGAAAACTTCAGAGTATTTCTGAGGATAAGTTCAAAGTAATTCTGAGAAGAACTTCAGAGTAGTTCTGAGGAAGAGTTCCAAGCAGTTTTTAGGAGAACTTCAAAGTAGTTCTGAGGGGAGCTTCAGCGTAATTCTGAGGAAAATTGCAGAGTAGCTTTGAGCAGAATTTCTGTGGATAGTTTCAGAATAAATCTGAGGAGAACTTCAGAGTAGTTCTGCGGAGAGTTTCAAAACGTTCTGAGGAGAACTTCAGAGTAGTTCTGAGGAGACCTTCAGAGTAATTCTGTGGAGAGTTTCTGAGTAGTTCTGAGGAGAACTTCATAGTAGTTCTGAGGAGAACTTCAGAATAGTTCTGAGTAAAAGTTCAAAGTAATTCTGATGAGAGCTCGGAGTAGTTCTGAGGAGAACTTCAAAGTATTTCTGAGGAGAAATACTCTGAAATTTTCATCAGCATTACACTGAAGAGTGTAATGCTGATGAAAATTTCAGAGAATTTCTGAGGAGAACTTCAGCGTAATACTGAGGAAAATTTCAGAATAGTTCTGAGGAAACCTTCAGAGTAAGTCTGAGGAGAACTTTAGAGTAGTTCTGAGGAGAGTTTCAGAGTAGTTTTGAGGAGAACTTCAGAGTAGTTCTGAACAAAATTTAAACGATTTTCTGCAAAGTTGTAGCTTTGAAGAAAATTTCACATAAAATAGTAAATAATAGAACTTTTTAGCAGTGCAATATGGTAAAAGGCTAGAATAGTAATTTGCATATAATCTTCAAATGGTTTGTGCCAAGTTAGTTTCTTACCAAAATAGTTCAAATTTTGGGAGGCTTATCAAAACTCCATTTGGAACCGCTTGAGCACTGTGGAGCGAAAATTTTGAATTTTGTCTGATGACTACTGTCGTTTTGCAGCAATTTTGAAAGAATAAGTCTTGGATTTTTTTTAACAAAATACGTAAGATTATTATACAATTTGTTTATGTATTTCAAATAATTTTCATACAAGTATTTGAATTTGTAAATTTCTTTGAAAATATCTGAAATATCTTCAAAAGATCAATTAAAGGGTGTCCACAATGAAATTGCCACACTATGAAATTGCTCTAACTTTTTAAACGTTGGGTAGAATTTAATGAAAATTTGGGTGGATTTAGTTCATAGTGCATTATTTACATCCTGCAAGTTTTAAAGTCCTGTGATCAAAACTCGCGGAAATGGAGTCGAAAGAACAGCTCGTGCGTGATAAAATCTTGCGCATTCATCACGAGAACAAGGATCTCTCGCATCTTTCCATCGCTAAAACGTTGGGAATCGTGAATTCCACGGTGTCGCGAGTGATTAAGTGGTTCGAGGAACGGTTGACCACCGATCGGAAGCCCAGAAGTGAAGGAAAAAGTATTCCGTACAACACCAAAAATCACAACCGCGTAGTTGGGGCCTTCAACCGAAATCCGAACGCCTCCGTTAGGGATGTGGCTAAGAAGCTGCACCTAAGCCGAAGTTTTGTCCAGAAGGCCAAAACTAAGGCTGGGCTTCGAACGTTCAAGGTACAAAAGGCCCCTAATCGCGACGAGAAGCAGAACAAGTCCGCCAAAACCCGTGCCAGGAAGTTGTACCTCAACATGCTGACGAAAGTTGAATGCTGCATCATGGACGACGAAACATATGTGAAGGCCGACTTCAAACAGATCCCCGGCAACCTGTTTTTCACGGCCAAGGATAAGTTCAGCGTTCCGGAGCATGTCCGCACTCAGAAGATGTCAAAATTTGCGAAGAAATTCCTGGTTTGGCAAGCGTGCAGATGGCGGGAAGCGGAGTGCACCTTTCGTGACCCAGGACACGATGAATGGACAGGTGTACATAAAAGAGTACCTCCAGAAGCGGCTGCTTCCTCTCCTGAAGGCCCACAACGTCCCAACAATCTTCTGGCCGGATTTGGCCTCATGCCACTACTCCAAGGACGTGCTGAAGTGGTATGCGGACAATAAGGTCAATTTCGTGCCGAAAATGTTCAACCCTCCCAACACTCCGGAGCTCCGCCCCATCGAGAAGTACTAGGCTATTATGAAGCAGCACCTTCTTAAACGACCTAAGGTAGTGAAGACAGTCGAGGAACTGAAGAAAGTATGGGTTTACATGCAAAAAACGGTTGATTCAAAGGTTGTGCAGAATCTTATGGCCGGGGTTAAGGCCAAGGTGCGGGCATTTGCGTATGGACTGTAAATAAAATACGAGTAAAATGGTAAAATGAAGTTTAATAGTTATTTCTCAATCCCTGAAAATTTGATGGCAATCGGATGAAAACTCGAATTTTGCGAATCAATTTTGTGTGTGGCAATTTCATCGTGGACACCCTTTAGTAAATTTCCAAATAGCGAAAATGCCGGCTTCCGCATTTCTTAACCAATCGTCGTCAGGGGGTAAATGAAGTCTTAGGGCAAAACGATGCTCTGAAATATGATGCACTTGCATGCAAAAAATCAGCGCTAAAGGAGGTTAGGTAAAACAAAAGTGCCAAAGCCGCTATTTAAATATTTTCCTGATCTTTTCCCAAATGTACAAAAACAAAAACCGGAAAGTCATTGAAGTAAATTTGTTTTGCATTTTGCTTAAATCGAAGTCGGAGTCGGTTATTTTCAAATCAGAGGAGTTGTAGTTCGTCCCGATTTTTTTTTTGATTTGCTGAAATTGCAAAGCACAATGTGTAGAAACTCACCTGCTCGTTGGACCACTCCTCGACGGGTCCGCTCTTCCACTGGTGCGAGTCCCGGATGCGATCGCTCGAGAAGCTCGACGTCGACCCCGAGAGGTCCAACGTCCGACTCGGCGAGTACGCCCCCGGTGACGTTGAACCACTGGAGACACTCGACGGCGACGGTGGCCCCTGCGATCCGGCTCCGGATTGTCCCAACTGCGCTGGCAGCTGTTGCTGCTGCTGTTGCTGCCACGGACTGCTACTTCCTGGAGGAGATAGATTTTGTGGAAGAATGTTTTTCACTGCATCGTCCGCATTCCGAAAGGAGAAAGTGGAAAAAGAAAGAAAGAAAAAACACCAAAAGAACTACAATTATCTTTTGGTTCTCTCTACTGGCGAATATGTATCACGGTTAGCGACAAATTAATGAATGATGCATCACACAACGCCTATCGCTAGGGTAGCTGATTTGAATTCCGAGATGGGTTGGTTGCAAAATTTTGATCGAAGCATATTAGGCACTTATATAAAACGCACACTGAGAGAACACAACACGCAGATTGGGTCGAGTTTGGGTCTTACCTTTCGGTTGTGCTTCGTTGACGGCTTTCTTGATTTCGACTAGCAGATTCTGGGAGAGCGAAACGGCAGGGCTGACGTGTCGCTGGTTGATTTCCGAGTAATCGTCACTCGAGTCCCGGGAGGAGCCATCGTCCAGGGTTCGCCTTTCAGCCAGTCGTTCCTTGAGCTGCTCCGCTAGCATCGGTGGCGTTATGCCCTTCAGTCCCTTAGGCCGTCTGGATGGATACATCCAACTTTCGCTCGACACTCCACTGTCCTTTAGCTTATCGGTGGACGAGCCGAGATCGCTGTCGTACGAGGAAGCATTCAGATCGGAACCGTAGCTCGAGTTGAGCTTGTTGTTGTCCGACGGGGGATTTCGGTAGATGTTCGGGATGGTTGTGTGCTGCGTCTGGCCGGCATTGTGGTGGTGATCGCCGCGGTCTTTGTTCACCTGAGCGTACACCGGAAGACCGGAATTCTCCTGACCGTTCTTCATGCTGTTCAGCTGCCTGTTGATGATCTGCGGAGTACTGTAGAGCCCAGTATACTCGTGGGATACCGAGGTGGAATCGGTAATTTCATCCTCGCTTTCGTCTAACGCGCAATCGGAGCCGCTATTGCTGTGACTCTTCTTGCCGGGAAGACTCCTTTTGGACAGACCACCCCTGGCTACCAAATCGCTTTTGCCCTTGTTCAACGAATTATCCAGCAATTCGTGCTGGGGAATGGCCGTGTCCAGCTCGTCGTCCTTCTGGGTGGGAAGTTTTCTTTCCACGGTGGCTGTCTTTCCGTCTTCACCTTCCCCGTCGGGCGATAGGTCGGAAAACTCCGTGTCGGACAGTTCGGTTACCAGCTTCTGAAATACGGGCTTTGGTGGCTGCTTGCGGCTCATCTGCGGGGTCAACTTCAGGCTGGTGCTGTCGTAGGGCAGTATCACTGGGAATCCGGCTTTCCGTTGGGTTTCCTGAAGTTCCTGTTCCAGGTGGATGACGCGGTCTTTTAGCTTCTTTACCAGGGCGTTGTATTCGGTGTCCTTTTCCTGCAGATGCTGTAGGTAGTACTCTTGGAATTGGATCTGCAAGCATAGTTAATGTTGGTAAAATTGAGTTCCGAATAAGTGAAGCACGCAACTCACCATATCCCGCTCCCGGTGCTGATAGTCGCGCAGAATCTTCTTGACCCGGCCGTATTTCTTCTCCAGCGTGGCGAACTGGGCCTGGCTTTGCTGCAGCATGTTCTGGTAGTTGTTAGCCTCCTTCTTGATGTTGGCCAGCTCCCGCTCGGTTTGCTTCATCCGCTCGGCCAACAGTTCCGCCTCGTTGCAACTTTGCTGGTACTTGATGAGCTGTTTGATATTTTTTTTTATTTTGGAGAAAAAATGCTATCAGATGGTACAAAGTTGCTTGAATTTAATTTTCGAGTAAACAGGAAAAACCGAGAAAAACCCCACCATTTCGAGAGAAAAAAAAGAAGATTTTCACAGGGAGATTTAGGGGTTACTAAACATCGTGTGCAGTGGTCCTCGAGTAGGTGACGTCTTGAACTGGTACTTACTCCAAAAGTGTGTTTGAATTCAACTAAATTTAAACGTGAAGTTCAAGTGATAGGAATAATGGTGCAGTTTGTTGTATAGATGTTTGTTTTCCTTGATGGCAGTGTGTTCGACATTTCAAGTGTACGTTTATGACGCATGGTAGAGGACATATCACAATCGACACCATAAAGAACAAATAACGGTGATCTTGTGGGTGGTGGGAAACAAAACAGCTCAAATGCACACAACACACGTGTTTATGCAGAGGGATTGGGATGCTTTCAGTTAGTAAAAGGGTGGTTCCAAGGAGGGATTTAGCTGTTACCTTTGGTTTTTTTTAAATATTCGGAATTGGGATTGTTAAAAATGGTTCATCAATAGGAAAGATAGAGACAGAAAAAGAGTTACGACAGTGTTGTAGGCATAAAATCACACTTACCTGTTGTTTAAGGTTAAGGATATCGCCCTCATGCAGTGCAATGGTTTTAAGATTCTGGAAATTTTATATATTGCAGGGATTTTATTTTTCTCAGTACAATCACGGTTTCATTTGATTTTTCAGGGGAGGTATACAGGTGATAGGCGGTCGAATAGTCGATAAACGTAAGGGGGCGGGGGTTGGTTGGATGAATATACGAGTCGTTCAATGCAAAATGGAGTTCAAATTATGTAGACATACTTTGTCTGCGTACAATGCGTAAAGGGGATGCGCCAATCGTTGGAAGAGTATTATTATTACAGCCATCTTATCATGCAATATTTTAAAATGTTAATCAATTAAACTTCAATGCGACTCAAAAATACAGGCAAATCAAGGGAATGCGAAATTAATAGAAGTTTACCAAAAGCATTATGTTGAGATGTTTCGAGCGTCCAGGATCGAGCTCACTAATTTTTACCTTTTTCTTCTTTTTTTTCAATGTGCTTATTTGTTGTGGCGTTTTGCTTTCCGCTTCACGGTGCCAAATGTCTTTTTTTTTACGAAATCTTAGTTTTGTCCCATTCCAGGTTTCCCGGGATATTATTCAGTAATTGAGGTATTA
Organism: Ochlerotatus camptorhynchus; assembly: GCF_037179485.1. Taxonomy (NCBI): domain Eukaryota; kingdom Metazoa; phylum Arthropoda; class Insecta; order Diptera; family Culicidae; genus Ochlerotatus; species Ochlerotatus camptorhynchus. The sequence goes on along the minus strand of NW_027040818.1, from coordinate 10,632,460 downwards.
TTTTTACTATACGATTTCTTGAAATATTGCTGTTTCAGAACATTTATAAGAATAACAGGTAGTCCATATTCAAAACTTCCATACGAAAATTCCTGTTATTATAATTGTAAGACTAGTCAGAATGGCATTTAACTCTTCGAGCGCTACACCTAAATCAGACGTTTATATATTTTAGTACTATCTTAAGTAATTTTAAATTGATTTTTGACGTTTTTTCTCCTTTGAAGGTTGAGCTAGATTATTCCGAGTTGCACTTTTCCGAACACCGTTACTTCTAGCGCAGGAATCCACTTTGGTCTACTTTCGAATTAGAAAGTATTGCGACTTTCACTTACTTTAAACTATTATTGAATGCTAAAATGGATGCTTGGATGCTAAAATATAGCTTAACGAGTGTAGATTCTACCAAGCAGATATCTGCTAATACACTCGAAACTTACAGCAGCAGTAGCACGAAACAGGCGAGAAACTGAAAGAATATGAAAAAAAGTTCTCACCGGCTGAACTATAAGATCCAAAATCTCTATCTCAATAACAGAATTACAGTTATGTTTAAAACTGGGATTGATTTGGTATATCGGTATATATACTGAACAATGACTCAGTACTAGCCACAATATATGAACCGTCAACTCGATTCTGCGATCAACGAACCACGTCGTCAATCCAATCGATTCGAATAAAAAAATCATGAAAACAACGATAAATACAACGCATTGCATTTACACACCCTTGCTTGACGATCATTATGTTCAACTTGCATTTTTAGTTGCATAGACATTTTTGTTTGAACTAAATGATTAGTTTTGAATAGTTCGTTTTTTTTCGCTCTAATGTTTTTCTCGATAATTGGCTGCTGATTTGGTAAAAACGTCTTTAGTGAAAAACTCGCCAGAACTAATTTCCAACCAATTTTGGAGCCACAACAGTAGATCAAGCACTTAGGAGGAAGCAATTTAAACAGAGGCTGAAACATTTCATAGTCAGCCCGTTAAGCAATTGGGATCACTTATTACACGTCACCATGGCTATTTGGATCAAAAAAATATTACTGCATTTGAGAGATGCATTTAGATCCAGCTTAGGAAACACGACAAGGTTGGCTAATTACAGATCATTCCGGTGAGAACCTTCCTTTTTACATGTTTACATTGTTGTTTCAATCAGTATTTAAAAAAACTTCAACGAATAAGGTACTAAAATTTAAATTGACGAGCTCGGTGGCTACCACTTTTGCTTACTGAGTAGAAGATCATGGGTTTACTCCCAAGCTCATCCAAAATAAAACAATTACTATGGTCGCATCGCCTGCTTAAGCGAATCCTGACCCATCTCCTAACCAACTATCCAAATCCGTAGCATCTATGGGGCGTCGGCCCCCCGTTGAGTAGATGTTACATCAACAATATCCTTCCTTTCCCCGTAACGGAGAAGATGGCCGGCAATGGTAATTGTTATGCTTTTTCTGTTCTGAACTTTGATTTGAGAGCTATTGACTCCTAAATAGTTTTCCTTAACCAATCAGAATAAGAACGTTAAGGTAGATACATGGCAGTTGCCAGTATGCAATCTACGAAATACTCAGTTTCAAACGCAACGCAATTAAATGATTAGTTTTGAATATTTTTCGTTTTGAAACACTCATGTGAAATCCGGAAACTGTAGAAATCATTGAAACAACATTATTTTCCTGGTGGATTATTCAAATTCCCGATTTTTTCTCGGTTTTTCCTGGTGAAAATGAAATCCCGACTTTTTCCCGGTTTTCCTATCTCTGCCTATCTCAATTTGTGATTTAAAATTTTCGCTTGATTCTCCTTTCATATTTTCCTCCATATTCCACATATCTAATAGAATGCCTCATTAAATTTTTTTTAATTACTCTATGGAAAAGTACCGGTCTACAGAAAATGCTGTTAAATAAATATTTCCAGGAATTTACTATGCTACTGAAAAACCATGTAGCGTAACCAATGGTTATTGGTCAAAAGTTGGAAAAGTAACCTTTCCAAAGATATAACAACAGTAGAAAACGAATGTATAGAATCCGAAATACATTATTTTGAAAAAAAAGGTTCAACTTCATTTTCAGTGAGGTGCTTGAAAAGTTAATGATTCAAAATTTTGTAATTCTAGAGTGAATTTTCAAATTACCATTTCTGCTTTTGTCAACAAATATTCACACGTCAATTTGTCGAAACTCTTAGCTCACCCACGCAAGCTAACACTTCCAAAAAAAATTGGGAAACTGTACCCTACCTGATTTGACAAATTCATGTTTGAATCTGTGTTTACAAATCGACATACGGCTATTTAAAAATTCACTCTTGAATTCCACTCATTTAAAATTGCCTAGTTTAAGAATTTCAAGTTAATAAGGAATCCTCGAGAATCTCAAGAAATCAGTTTGAGGTTGAGGAATCCTCTAGAACGCAATACGTATGGTGCGACTTGTTTCGGAGAAATGTTACAGCCGCAACATGTTTGTGTACTTGAAACTCGAGGAAACGTACACTCTAAAAAATCTTCACGTTCGATATATGTGAACTATCACGTAACTGATCTGTACTATATTTGGAAAATCTCAAATGTTACGTGACGTTAGTAGATTTGACCTGAATTACACGTCTTGTACACTAAAATTTTTGATGAAATCTACCGTATATTAACGTAAACAGATTTAGTGTATCTGGGTTGTTGTGTTTGGGACTTATATATTTCCGCGAAACGAGATTTAGGTGATTTTCCCGGTCAGGTCTAGGAATTTTTCGGGTTGGAAAATTTCTCGACTTCCCTGGGCATAAGAGTATGATTGTACTTGCCACACAATTATACTAATGCGAAAATGGTACAGGTATCGAAAGCTCTCAATTAATAACTGTGGAAGTGCATCTAGAACACTAAGTTTGAGAGCACGCAATAAGCTAATATGCGATAAGCAATAAGCTTGAAATGTGAAGAAGAAGAAGAAGAAGATGACGGAAGTGTTTCTGCTATCTAAAGTTACAACAAATTTAAACAGCACTGTTCACTGCGAATTTTCTACCTTCTTATAGTAATCTGCTTGGAAGTCGATTTGGAGAAACTTGGTTATGACGCCATGGCGGCTAAGCACAAAAGAAAAGGGCAATCGCTTGATCCCCCTTCTGATGAAATTCAATTGAGCAATCAATTTTATTTGCTCACGGATGATGAGAATGATCAATCATCCAAGTAAAATTCTAGTAAACTTTCCCGGCTTAATGCCAAGAAGGAAAAGATTCCCCCTATTGTGATAACCACTACCGATTTCCATGCTCTTCGCATGGAACTTTTGAATTTCGTGAAAGTTAAGTTTTCATTACAAATTGGACGTCGGGGTGAATGCCGTGTATTGGCTGAAACCTTGGACCGATTTAAATGTCTTCTGAAGTATCTTACTGAGAAGCAGCACAATTTTTTTACTTACGACACCAAAACTGAACGTGTGTTCAAGGTTGTCATGAAAGGACTGCCCAGTGGTGAATCCCTGGATCAGATCAAAGATGAACTGGCAAAATTACTTGGAGTTGTGCCACTCCACGTAATCAAAATGAAAATGAAATCCCGTCCTGGCGATTCGCGCAACGGGCTTTCTAATGATTTGTATTTAGTTCACTTCAAGTCTAGTGAACTAATCAACCTTAAGGCCTTAGAAAAAGCTAGCCTTATGCTCCATTTCCGAGTGAAGTGGGAACACTTCAATAAGACTGGAGGAAATTTCCATAACCTCACCTAGTGCCACGCTTGCCATTTTAAGCATCTAAATCCATCTACTTCCATTTTTTTGTAGGAAATCTTCAAAATCTTCATCAATCTTCTTAAAATCTACTCATCGTACGTGCAGTTAAGCACAGCAAAACAAAATCGTTTCTGCATCGAAGATAGAGTCGCCCCCCTCGGGCCTTTTCAATTGTTGATCTTGAAATGTGAGTAGGCTGTGCGTGTGTTCGAACCTGACGTTTGTTTTTTTTCCGTGGCCACATGCCAGGCAGCCTTCAGGTTCAATTGGCGAAACTTGGAGAGTTCGTTCCATTTTGTAAATTTTTATCTTTTCAAACCAGTAACGTTGGGGGATCACCTTTTTGTGGTGCGTTACTGGTATAAGATCTACCACCGAACCCTAGTCGTGAGAACTTCAAACTAGGGAATCAAGATTTTCCAGTAATCAAAGGATCACGTTTTAGTCCTTGTTACTTTTTATGACTTTATAATAGTGACAAGACTCGGGTAGTTACGCATTTCTATATTGTATATTTCAAATCAAAAATATTGTTTATGTTCATAGATTTCACATAATCCTTTTCCCTTTGTCCTTTTCTCCTTTTCCTTTCCCTCTTTTCCCTTCCGAAAGCGAGTAATGGCGCTATAGCCACAAGTCATAAAAGGCTAGGACAAGAGTTAGTGCTCATGCCCCAACCGCCAGAAGAAAATGGAGCATCACTTAACCTTTCTAGCTTTGATGCTTCCAACGACAAATCAATCATATAATTATTAAAATCGGAACGTACGATACGAGATGTCCACGTTTTATCCATTTATTGGATTCTGAAGCATGGCCCGATGTTTTCTGAAGCATCTTGCCCCTTAAATGCTGCACAGTAGGCCTGGCCGTTTTGATATGTGTGACGCATCTTCGATGTGAAACATATATTAAATAGACAAGAAAATGATGTAGGTATATATATCATTTTCCAGGATGCTTTCAAGAACTGGCTGTGTTGGTGTTAGATTAGATTAGAACGTCGCCGTTCCGAAGTCAATCAACTTGATATAGTAATGGTGATCGATGAAAACGGCGTCATCTTTGATGTCCCGGTGCAGAATGTTTTTTTTTTTTCTTTTGGTTTGTTTTTCGTCGATCTTGTTTTCCGTGCTGAGCACCAATGCTACCGACGCCAGGAAGGCAGCTCCCACACCTGGACCCTACCTATCGACCCATCAAACTCATGAACCGGGGACCAACGGCTTTACTTCCCTTCCGAAGGAAGGCGTGATCAGAGATGTTATGCCTCAGAACATCCCGGCGGCGCCGACTGGGATTGAACCCAGGCCTGCTGGGGTGAGAGGTAATCACGCTTACCACTACACCACCGGCGCCGCTAGGTGCAGAATGTTCAATGAGTGCATTTTCAATGTTCCTCATCAGCGTGTAATGTTTGCTGTTTGTTTGTTGTTGTTTTGGGTTTTGCAGGACAAACAACGATAATTCTGTCCAATCAGATTCATAGCTTTGATTGATATATAACCAGCGAATCCAAACACATAAAGCAACCAACGATACAGACAAAACGGTTGCTACGACTACCATGACAAACTCGCTCTATAACATAGCTCGATCCGAGTGGTAAAAGGATAATGATATATTGCTTGCCTGCTTTGTTGCAATAAACACGGATGAGGACATAGCTTGATATGGATCGAGAAAATACATAACAAAAAAATTCCCACTAACACACGTGTATCATCTTCGGCTCTACTTCGTGAAGCAGTTTGCCAACAATTTTCTCGTTTCCTTCTACCGCCCCGAGTGAGTTGTGTCGCACAGACTGCTTGTCATGAAAAAGAACGAAGAAGATTATATCATTATTGCTTTGAACTTCTGACATAGCGTTATTATTCGGTTCGTTGATCGCTTGTCATTTTGTCATTTGGAGATATTTTTGATTCCTTGTATATAACATTCGAACTTTCAAACCTGATAAAGAATGTTAGGTTTTCGAATGATTTCGAGTGTAGGCTGATTTTTTTTTTATCAAACCTATAAATTCAAAAATAAGGGTTGAATTCATTTAAAAACCAGCGTGCTTCCAAAAACTCTGTAGCACACCTACGGCCAATAAAGGAATAACTGATGCTGAAACAGGTGCTGAAGCAAGAAGCTTAAATTAATATTAGTATTATTTGATGCAAATTTTACAAATTCGATCTCGTTTTATCATTCAGAATGCTTTAAACTTCAATTCTATGGTATCAGTCTAGGGGTAAGACGGCTGCACTAAGAGTTAATATTTTCACAGCGAGTAAATTTGAGTAACTCATAATTACTCAAGGGGTGGTCACTCTACACACTTAATTTGCGCCAACATTTTTCTCAGTGTACCTCAGTGTGCCGCAGCTGTATCGGCAGTGCCACGAAGTCATTGAACTGACTTTTGTTTGCTTGTGAATAATGCCTTGCTTGGCAACCCGGTATTTTAACAGCTCTTGTTTTTGTATTGATTTTCAATGTTTTCAAAAACAAGCATCTTCGGCGGAAGGCCGACCCCGCACAACGAACGTCAATAATTAGTCAACCAGCCCTTTTGGGAGCCGGCGGAGGAAACGGATTTGCACCGAATTGGTCACCGCCCGAGTATGATCCGTCGGAAAACTGGAGACCAACACCGGCCGGAACACACGTTGGACTGATGAAGGACGCACCGATAACCCGAAACGGACCAGCCAACTTCATTCAACCGGCACAGCAACAAGGCGCAGTGATGATGGCCTACGGACTCGATAACAACACAGCCAACACCGATAAGCTGTTCAATTTGTATCGCCTGTATGGAAATGTCACAATAAAGTTCCTGAAGACCAAAGAGGGTACCGCCATGGTCTAGATGGGAGACGCCATCGCAGACGAACGTACACCCTGCCGGACAATTACTTCCCAGGCCAGCAAAAATCGTATTCTACACTTATTCAATACCCCACCCGTATGCCGTCCGATGCTCTGCTGCTGACTGCATTCACCACCAAGGACTGCCACCCGCCGCAAGTGCGAATGTTCCTGCTGAAATCGGAAAGTTCCTCCTCCGGATTGGTCGAGTTCCCGAGCGTAGCCCTGGCGGTGAACGCCATCATGAAGTGCAACCACAGCGCGATTGATCACAAATGCACAAAATTTCCGTTTATTATGAAGCTGTGCTTCTCCTCCCCCAAGAAGATGACCGGTGCGTGGAGCGTTAGCTTTCTTTTTCAGCATTGGAAGCAGCCGCAGCCGTGGGAGCTGCATCGCTAGTTCGTGTAGCCATGGCCGGAAACCTCGGTCAGGTCAAGATACCGCTGTCAGCTGTTCTTCGTCTGGGAGGAAATGTGGATGCGACTGCCGTCACGGGTGTAACGATTTTGAGAATCCATGGCGAGACTTGGTGGAGATTCACGGTTGCTTTGAAAATAATTTGATTATAGTGTGGCAACATCAATAACAAATTTTGACACATGCACACTGCGTAAGCGCACAAAAAGGTCAGTGTTGCCAGTACCTTTAAAGATCATAAAAATTGTAACCATGGGTGCCAAACAGCGTCAATGCCGACGCCTGAGTCTGCCCCAGTTTGATTTTGGCACACTGTGTAGAGGTGACCAACCCCTTGTAATTACTCAAAAGTGATCAAAACAGTCTCGCATTCGTCAAAAAATTAAAATTAATCAGTATAAACGAACATAAGCTGTCAGAGTAATCATTTATTTTAGTTTTGTATTCTTGCAACAAATACTCAATAATCCATGTGTATTTATTTTCAGCATGAATTACTCTTATAAGCGTAGTCTCAGAACAGTGGTAGGACAACAAAGTAGAAACATCATTAAAAGATATTTCCGAAATGATCCGGAGAAGGCCTGGTATGAAAACGACTTCGTTTTCGGCAAAGGGTGTGTTCTTTCAATTATAAATTTCAACGTCTTATTGCCTTCACACCTGGGGGCAAGACAGCTGTACTCAGAGTAAATATATTTGCAGCGAGTAAATCAGAGTTACTCATATTTACTCAAAAATGATCAAAGTAGTCTCGATTTTCTGATCAAAGAAAGTATCGTCTGACAGCATATTTCGTTTGAAGCATCTGTTCGCCCATTTGAAAGATCTAATCGCTCGTTTAACAAATCAAATTGTGGACAAACGAAATGCTCTTGTGGTGGTTTAACTGCACGACGGTTTTACGAGGCTTGTCGTTCGTGTGTGGCTTGGATGCCTTTCAGGCGCCTTCCCTCGTTGGTGAGGATTGGCATGGCCTAGGACGATACAGGAGTGACGGGAGTGACCCGTTCCAAAAGGGGAATGCTCCTTTTCGGTTACCTGAGGTACAACTTGAGCTTTAAACTTCCTTCGTGGTCAATAGAATTGGTCCTTGACTGCTGATTGTGGTATATTATGTAGCTGCTGATTCTACGCCAGATTAGGTCAGCTCTGACCAGCTTCGTGGAGTTTGTTAAGGTTCAACAATTAAATTTGTATTCTTAGAAGAAGTAAACAAATTATGTACCTTTTGTGGAACCTTAACATTAATAATCATGCACACTTAGTTTTTTTCTACCGAGCTCGGCTGTGCAAATCTTGGCAAAAATAAGTTTCACTGAGATCTCAGCAAAAGTGACATTTGATTACTGAGTCTCGGATAATGCTTAGTAAACAAATGAAATGTTTGCCGAGATCTCAGTAAAACTGTTTTGCCGAGATTTGCACAACCGAGCTCGGTAGAAAAAACTAAGTGTGTGCCATGGTCAACAACCATAAACAGTGCCGTACCGTTTTTGGAAACACGGCCCCATATGTTTATTTCCTCAATTTTGTGCCCAGAGCACAACATTTCATGAAATATCAAGCGTCTAATCCCTAAAGAATGATCGAGTAATGTTATAAATCGAATGGAGCTTTCGTTGAATTTATAGACAGCATAACACGCAAAAATCATTTGTTACCAATAATGGGAAGGCACTGTATTCTTATCTTTTCGTAAATCGTGCAGCCTGTATGTACTCTATTATTTGTGTAAATTACGTTTTCATCGAGTTTCTGGAAGTTTTAAAAAATATAAAAATTGGATTTATTGAATTAATTTAGCCTAATCCGAACCTATCGAACCGCCTCAAAAGTCCCTACACAGAAATTCCAAGAAAGCGTCAACTTACTTTGCTTGACAGCATCGGTTTCAACATTATTTTCAATATAACAATCAGGTTGCTATGTGTATATACACACTTAGATTTTTCTACCGAGATCGGCTGTGCAAATCTCGGCAAAAAACGTTTCACTGAGATATCAGCAAACATTTCATTTGTTTGCTGAGATTCTGCTAAGCATTATCCGAGACTCAGCAATCAAATGTCACTTTTGCTGAGATCTCAGTAAAACTTATTTTGCCGAGATTTGCACAGCCGAGCTCGGTAGAAAAAACTAAGTGTGTAAGATATTGAGCTCACGTTGAGTTACTCAGAGTTACTCAAAATTAACTCGGGTTTTACTCATGATCGAAAGCTGTCTTGCCCCCAGCTTCACACCACTAATCCGAACTAGTGAGTGAACTGCGTCAAGCAGTTTTGCCGTGACTTTCTACCAGCGATTTCACAAAACTGGACCAACTAATTTCTATTTGTTTATGAAACGCACAAATGTTGCTTACTTTTCTCGAGGTTTTAGAAGAAAAAATCGTAAAATAATGTTTTATTTCAACTGCTCGACTGAAGTGGTTAATTGAACAAATGTATCAATTCCGGTATAAACTAAGAGGAAAGGTTTTATTTTAAATAAATTTTCCTTGTTATTACCCTCCGAAATCGCGAGTGGTAAACACATATTCGTTATCTGCCTTAAAAATGGAACCGAAATCCAAAATTTCATCAATTTTTATACATTGGAACTATTTTAAATAAGTACGATTACATTAGCAAAAATCACCACCATAGCGCTCCTCGGCGGGAATTTGTATGGGAGCGAGCTGTCAACGAATAGATTTAGTGTCAACGATCGAAAATTAAAATCTTGATTTCAAAATCGAGATGAATATCTACGGGATCGATACAAATATCGTTGTGCTCAGAAAACGAAACTGTATCAGATGAGGTATAAAAATCGGTATATTTTTCGAAGTTAAACAACTCAATTGTGATGGTACGGTACATTTGCAAAAGAAGAGAACAAGTACAATCAGTCGATCAGTTTTCAGTCGTGTCCGTTAATTAAAAAGCCGTAGTCGTTGGGGGTTATTCCGAGAGTCAAAGTGACTTTTGTCATTAGTGAAGTGAGAAAAGTCATGTCGTGGTGTGGTGACTATCTGTGTAAATCAAATGGAGAATAGCGTCACCACGACGTAACTTTAATCACTTCACCAGTGACAAAAGTCACTTTGACTCTCGAAATAACCCCCTTTGACGCCACATAAAGTGAAACTTTTTAGCGGCGCATGAACATCTAGAATCTTTTTCGTGTCTATGCAATATGCCAAAATGTTCGCAATGGAGTGCTAAAAAACTGTGTTTAATTACCGTTTGTATCATCACTATGATAAATTGTGTCACTACTATTATAATCGCCATTCAATGATAAGATTTTCCTCGTCAAACATCTTTGCTTGACAATTGTGGAATGCACACAAAACAAACAGGTTGCTATGAGCAACTCGAGTTACTCAGAGTTACTCAAAATTTACTCCAATTTTACTCATTATCAAAAGTTGTTTTCCCCTTAGGTATCAGTTAATACACGTTGAATATTTATATTTCATATTTTATATAATGCAAAAACTAAATATGCTAACTAACTTGTGCCAAAACTGCCTCACTTACCCTATTGAAAAAAACAATTCAAATACTATTGATTTTAAGCAAAAAAATTTTTTATCGGGTTCGATAACTTTAGACTGAATGGAAAATCTTTCGTTTTAGCACTTTTCAAAACCAAATTGTTGAATATCAAAACAACAAAAGACCTTCTGGGAAGGAAAGGGTTCAGAAAAAAATGAAGATCTTGAACTAAAAAAAATTAAATTTTCGATTCCCGAGGATTGTAAATTATATTTTTGATAGGCTATGCTATAGCTCTCTAAAAAATAATCATTCACTTAACGGTATCGATTTGGAAGTAACTTTAATGCTTGTTTTTTGCAAAGTATTTAACAGTAAATCGAAAACCAAAATTCAGAAACTGTTACCAAGTCGGGCATGCATTAACGGAAGTAATTTAAAGGCTTTTAAAGAGAAAAAAAACTGGCGGGGAATCGATATTTGGGCCGCTTCGTATAAAGCCATGCACAGGAGGAAAACATAAAGTAAAAACATGACTGTGACTGCTTCTCCCACTGAATGGAGAGACCGAAATAAAAAGAATCAAATTCACCTTACCGTCTTATTACGTAAAGTTACTGGATGATGACTGTGTGTGATCCCGTGTTGCATTCGGGATTCGACTGTTCTACATTGTTTTGCTATAAAAATCACATCAAAAACCATGCAGCAGCAGAAAACCAAAGCAAAATTGTTTGAACAATGGATAGGAACAATGCAATGATTGAAGCAACGGAAAAGTAAAATAAAAAACACATTGATTGAAACTGGGGAAAAATCAAAATCCGGTGAAAGGCACAATTTCGTCGAAACAATAAGTGATTTTCTTGGCTGGAAAATCAAACGTTGTTCGGTGCATATAAATAGCAAAGCATTGTGCGGAAGAAGATTCTTTTTTTTTTCGTTTTGCTTTTCATAATAACTCAATGAGAGGTGGGGTTATTGGGACAGGAAATGGAATAGTATAGTCCAACACATAAAAAAAAAGTTCACCGCATAAATAATGAATAACTCCATTTAGTGTGCTGAGGAGGCATTATAAAACCAGTACAGTATGGATCAATTACCGCTTTATGCTGCCCAACATTCCAATGATGCGTTATTTTTTTTATTTGTATTTAATACGGATGAGAAAAAGTAGAACGAGAAACGAGAAAAACAAAATGAGCACAGGAACGTATAACAACACACACACATGGAATTTTGCAGCAGCAGCAGCATCCCAACCGCGGGGTTCATATAAAAGGAAGCACATTGAAACTGATCTTTGTTACTGCTCTGTTTGAAATGACTACTAAGTATGAAACAACTACGCGCGGCTCACCAACGGTTTTCGTTTGTTGTGAGATTTACCGGGGGCGCGCAAAAATTGAAGCAAATTCGAACCAACAACAGGTGTGCGCAAAATGGCAAAAGCATTTTCCGAACAGAGCGAATCCTGTCATTCATGATTCATGAGAAAATGATAATCCATATGCGCGAATGAATGCTGCTTTTCATGATGGGCCTTAACAGCGCAGAGTAGTGATCGATGGAGGCGACAAATCGAAGTGAAACATAGAGCAAAAGCATAGAAATTACCTCTTGCAGAATCCGTCGTAGCGATTCCACATCACTGGAGCGGGCGGCTTCCGTTTCGAACAGCGATTCGGCCGTCGCTCCCGTCGGACTGACCGGTCCTTCCGAAACGCTGGAATTGGCCGACACCGGCAGGGTGGAGTCTTCGGAGATTTCCGTATTTCGCCGGAGGTAGTCCTCCAGCTGGCGTTTGACCCGTTCCTCCTTTTCGCGATCCGCTTGCAAACTCTGACGGATCAGTTGTGCGACCTCGGAATTTTCCGGGTCGCGTTCCCGTCCGATCTGGAACCGCACCAGACCGGATGTGTTACGCAATACCGAGGCGGCGTATGCCTGCGTAACACCGACTAGACTCTTGCCATCGACTTCGATGATTTGATCGTTCACCTAGCAGAAAGATAAAGTTTAGTTTATGGAATTCCATGAATTTATTAGTAATCTACCTGTATCCTGCCGTCGCGTGCTGCCGCACCATTATCGGTAATGGTTTTGACGAAGATTCCGAGCTTCTCCAAACCGGCATCCGCACCCACACCCATACCTGTGAAACAAATACCCGAATTCAATACAACGATCGTCACCAGTTACTCAATCCTACTCACCAATGATGCTCAACCCCAACCCCTCCGGTCCCTTCATCAGTTCCACCGGGAAAACGTTCATCTTCTCCACCCGCTTCTCGAGTTCGTACTCAGCGGACGCTGCCACCGGATCGACGTCCTCATTCCGCCGATCGTAATCGTTCACCGAAAACGTTGAAAACACCTGCATCGGATTGGTGCTGAACTTCACCTTGGTGCTCTTCTTTATGACCCGACAATCCTCCTCCTCGTCATCCCGGTCCGAATCCAGCAGTCCCGGTACCTCCATCCAAAAGTTGCCATCCTCGAAGAAATGCACCCCATCCTGATTGACAAACACCTCCTTGCTCTTCACCGGCGGATACTCCGGAATGTAGAACCCGGAGTTGTTACTCTCATCCGCCGAAACGTCCGCCTCCGCGTCGTTCGTCAGTTGTTCCTCCTGTTTGCTCAGATTCAAGCTCTCCGTGGTGGTTACACTCGGCATCGAATCACCGGAAACGTACGAATCCTGCAGGATCGACGACGAATCCAGAATGGTTTGGTTCAGCAGATCGGTCGTATTGTTGCCGAGGCTGGTCTCCTCGAACTGACTAGTGGAATTGTTACGGCTCGGCGGAGCCGGTGGTTCCAACCCGTTAGTGGCGGCGCCGTGCGGTGGAGGAGGAGGCGGAGGTTTATCCCGGGGAGCGGTAGTTCCATTTTTGGCAGGTGCCTCCAGGACATCCTTCAACCAGTCCGGTTCTTCCGTTGCCGACGGTGGGGGTGTGGGTTCCACAATGGCAGCCGCCGGAGGAGACGGTTGCGGTGAATCATGCTGTTGCTCTTCATTACGGAATCCCTGCGGAGGGGATTGTAGTGGCTGTGGAAGTGGTGGCAGTGGCGTGTCTTGTTGGGAATCGGTTTCGGCTTTGGTTTTGTTGTTGAGCAAAATCTGCTCCACCTCGCGGGCCTGTTCGTCCGAGAGGAGTGGCTGTTGCCTGTTTGGAAGTGATGGGATAAGCGTGTTAGATAGGGGGAATTTGATTCAAACCAAAGGGCAGTGAAACGGCAGTCAAATAAAGTCAATTTAGAGGAAAGTTTGGAAGTAATGAATGTAATTAAAACGTTAAATTTGGTATTATTTAGACCCTGTTCTTTTGAGGGCGAGAGTTGGAATATGCTTATGCGTGAGTCAGCTTCAATGAGTGATTTTCGTATGAATATGAACAGCCGCCTCATTATTGACAGTCTCATGAAAGTCTGAATGATTGGGAAGTAAACAAGTCACTGGCAGCACTTACAGCAGAGCGCTCAGTCAGCACGTTAGTTTATTCTTCCGTTGTTTTTTTGTTAATTACTTTATTTGTACAGGCTCAATCGAATAAACTTTACAGAGCCAAGTTATCATTTTCTTTATACATTATAAATGTCTTAAATCTAAAATTAAAAGATTTGAACCGATTACTCGTGGTCTTCTCGAAGTTAGTGGATGACAATTGTTTGGATCGGGAGAGGGAAAAGGAGATTTGGAATATGATTTATGACTGAAGCGACTGAATTCAATTGACTCAGAGCATATTTTTCCATACGAAATCTACTCATATTTGGGAAAACCTGCAGGGACTCGCCAAATGCGAAAAATTTCAAATGTTACCACTCAGAATTCCATGTAACTTCGCATAATTGTTCGATAGGGGGAATGAATCAAGTTTGTGCTGGAATGCGGCTTTTATGACTCACGCCGAATTTTTCAAAAAGGAATTTTCTATATTTGTCAATAAACCATAGCACGCAAACGGTTCATCTAATCGAAATATTTATGTGATTTGTGCATAGGAAACGATTTTCTGGACTAAAAAAATATGTTTCTGGATAAAAAAGAATACAAATTATTTGTGAAAAAAAAGTTCAAAATTTATGTTTTATGTGTATATTTTTTAGAAAATGCAATACAACCAACTTTACCTCAAACGTCATTTTGATTAGATGAGCTGTTTTCGTGCTATGATTTATTGAAAAATATAGATCAAGCCATTTTAAAAAATTAGGCGTGAATATAAATGGCCGAATTCCGGCTGAAACTTGGTTCATTACCCCTAGTGAACAATTATGCGAAGTTTCATGGAATTCGAGAAGGGAAACATAAAATCGATTCGTCAGTTGCTCACGTCATCCATGGATGGTCCCTAACTTACCATGTAAATATTCGAAGACCACTATGCCGAATTGATAGATTGAGCATAGAAATTCTTAAGATCTACGGAATGACATTTGAATTCTTGAACTAAGATTTGTTTGATACTACATAAGAAAATTTGCAATATTTTGAGGCAAGGCCAGTATTTTACGTTCTTCAACTTTGAGAGATTTCTGACTTCAATTATATGGCCAATTTTAAAGATCTCAGATTTAAAAAAGAATCATGACTCTTGAAATAAGACAAAATTTTAGGATTCTGACACTTCGAAACATTGGCTAGATAATTAAGATGAGAATGCCAAATGAGTTGAAGAGAATTGTAGGGGAATTCCAAAGATAAAGGATTGGTGGGGATATTTTCAATGGACTTTGACTACAAATTTCAGGTAATTTTGAGAAGTATTTGAAGATAATTTCAAGGAGAATGATCGACTAATTGATCACAGTGAAATTCTGAAGAGAGCTGCAAGGAAATATCGATAATAATTCAAAGGGAATTCCTTCTTAATATGAGGGAAATGGATGTAATGTCGGCCTAAATGCTCCTAATTTGGGCCCTTGCATAAATTCAGCAATCGACTAAATTTTCAATAGCGACCAAAAATATCCATTAGTACCGTCCCAATGATGCGTTCATCTAGATAAAATTGATAAATAGAAGATTTTTAGCGATGGGCCCAATCTTAGATCCATTAGAGCTATTTCCCCTAGTTCAAACATGTTCTTTGCAGAACGAGGGTTTGGCAGGAAATTTTGAGTATCTTGCCAAAGAAACTTTGTTCCTGGTGATTTTGAAGAAAGTTAAAAAATAAAATAAAATAAAGATAGTTTCAAGAGAATTCCCTGTGAATTTCAAGAAATCCTCTCAAGAGTATTTCGAGATGGATGTCAAGGAAATTTTGTATAGAATTCTGAAGTGATATCCAATTAAATTTTGGGATAGTACTTGTCTAAATTCTTAATGGCATACCAAGAGATTTCTAGGAGCATTTCAAGTGAATTGTAAAGAATATAATGAAGAGACATTAAAGCACATTCTTGCGAGATTTTTGAATAACACAAAGACAAATCTAGAGTGAATTTCCAGACTTTTTCTGGAGGAAATTCCAAAAGTGTTTTCAAAGAATGCTGAGACTTTTGTAGAGAGTAGAGGGTGTTCCCGATATTGGACAGATTCATGAAATTATTGAGGTGAATCCTGAAATTAAAAGTAATTCTGATGACATCTTGAAATTATCCTCAGAAAATCTTTGAGAAAATTCGCAAAAATAGCCTGAGATGAATTCCAAAGAAATAATTCAGTTAAGCTTTAGATTCCATATACAGAAATTCAAGATCAAGGATTAACATATTTATTAACTCATAATAATTTTAAATATTACAAAGAGGTTGAATGGATTTCAATTTTTTTTATGGAGGGAATTCCAAAAGTGTTTTGCTAGGATTTCTGAGACTTCTATGGAGAATAGCGGGTATTCCCGATATTGCACAGAATCATGAGAATCATTATTGATTACATTTAAATTAAGCATGAAACCAAATGCGATTGAGCCGCAGAGATCACGGAACATCTTTTAAAATGTCTAACCTTCCTAATAAACAATTTAGCATTCTAAAAACAAAATAAGCCTGTTTTTAGCTACATAAGGTTGATCTGCAGCTAAAACTGCTTACTGAGTGCTAGGTTTTTGGTGTATCCCTGAAGCTTCTTAAATTGTCCAGCAGTACTTGAAACTTCCTTAAAGTTCTTTCAATTTTTCTTACATTAATCGCACTTCCCTGATGACTCCTCCATTTTCCTGCAATGTTTGGAACATTATTGGAATTTTGGTGTCTGTCAAGTGCATGTTTTGCAATTTTCTTTAAATTAACGAAACTGCTCTGAAGTTATTTTCTTACTCAAAGTTCTCGAGACTTTCCTGATGAAACTGCCCGAAAATCTGTCTGAAGTCTTTTAGACATCCCTGAAAATCTTGGAACTTGATCGCTCTCAGTTTTAATTTATCTGATCTTCGCTGCAGTTCACACAATTTATCTGAAGTTCTCAAAACAGTCATGAAGTTATCGGAACTTCCCTTTAAGTGTGCCTCTATTTTCCCTACGAGAAGTTACGAACCAGCCACTGGCAAAAAGTCACTCTAACAAAACAAAATCGTTTTCATGGATCGTCCCTGAAGCTTCCACAATTTTCCTAAGACTATCGGAACTTTGAATTACCTAATCTACTCAGAACATCGTTGAGAGTCAAAGTTATTTTGAGTTGAAGTAAATTGCACTGCCCTGAGGTTCTCTGATGTTCTCTGTTGCTCTCGGAGCTTTCATGGAATCTTATAAAATCTCCTGAAGTGCTTCTTAAAAAAAAATCTGATGCTCTGAAATTCATGGACCTGTCCAAAAAACTTTAAGCATCAATGAGGTCTTCCAGATTTGAAAACAGTTCTTGAAATATTTCTAAGTTTTCAAACTGTCTCTGAAGTTTTCTGGACTATTCTGAAATTCCCGGAACTTCTTAAAGGTTCTGAAAAAATTTTCCAAAATTTTTTGGAACTTTCCTGCTTGGAACATTCTCTTACGGATTATTAGACTTTTCGGGACGAATTAGAAGGAACCGCATAGAAATTCATGAAGCTCCCTAAAAGAGTCCGATGGTTTTTCGGTAGTTCTGAAAACTTCCCAGAAATTCTTGGAACTTCTTTTAATTTTTCGGAACTTCTTTAAACTTGCTTAAACTGCCGTGACGTTAAATAGGGCTTCCCTGACGTCCTCTCATCTTTTCTGAACTTCTCACTCGTTTTATAGAACTGTACTGAAGTTCTCAGATTCGCCCAGATATTCCCGTAAATTTCCATAATTTCAATAAAACTACCCTGAACATTTCTGATCCCCACAGAAGTTCTAGAAATTTTCCAAACAATTATGGAACTGTACTGAAGCAATCGGAACTTCCCTGAAGCTCTTGAAATTCTTGCAACTACTCTGAAGTTTTGGAATCTGTCTTGCAACTCTTATAAAACACCCAAAACTTCTTAATTGTTCAAAATAATTTGTTTGGAGTTAATAGAAGTACACTGGAACCTCCATTTACGAACCAAACTGGGGGTTCGTAAATCGAATAAGTGCGTAAAGGGTGATACGGTCAAAATTTGGTCAATATCAACTTGACGTATTTCTTTCAATTTTGCATTTAAAAAACCTGAACACCTCTCATTTTGAAGGTGTGTGTGTGTAGAATGTTGCTCCTATTTTGATTTTGGAATTCACTCTTCAGTTGTCAAAATGCCGTCCAAGCAAGAAGAGCAGCGTATCAAAATTTTGCTCGCGCATCGCGAAAATCCGAGCTGCTCGCACGCAAAGTTGGCAAAATCGCTAAAAGTTGCCAAATCAACCGTTACAAATGTAATTAAAGTGTTTGGGGAACGTTTGTCGACAGCCAGGAAGTCTGGATCGGGGGGGAATCGAAAACCGGAAGCCGCTGAGACAACAAAGAGAGTTGCCGGTAGTTTCAAGCGAAACCCTAACCTCTCTCTCCGAGATGCCGCAAATAAGCTGGATGTATCGTCTACAACCGTGCATCGAGCCAAAAAACGAGCCGGACTATCGACTTACAAGAAGGTAGTGACTCCAAATCGCGATGATAAACAAAATACGACGGCCAAAGCGCGATCCTGGAGGCTGTACACGACGATGCTGACGAAGTTTGACTGCGTGGTAATGGACGACGAAACCTACGTCAAAGCCGACTACAAGCAGCTTCCGGGACAGGAGTTTTATACGGCAAAAGGAAGGGGAAAGGTAGCAGATGTTTTCAAGCACATGAAACTGTCAAAGTTCGCAAAGAAATATCTGGTTTGGCAAGCCATCTGTACCTGTGGCTTGAAAAGCAGCATTTTCATAGCTTCCGGGACTGTCAACCAAGAAATTTACGTGAAAGAGTGTTTGAATAAACGTCTGCTGCCTTTCCTGAAGAAACACGGTTGTTCCGTACTGTTTTGGCCGGATTTGGCATCTTGCCATTACGGTAAAAAGGCCATGGAGTGGTACGCCGCCAACAACGTGCAGGTGGTTCCCAAGGACAAGAACCCTCCCAACACGCCAGAGCTCCGCCCAATTGAGAAATACTGGGCTATTGTCAAGCGGAACCTAAAGAAGACCAAAAAACTGCTAAGGGCGAGCAGCAGTTCAAGGCAAACTGGCTTTCTGAGGCGAAAAAGGTGGACAAGGTGGCTGTACAAAATCTGATGGCAGGGGTCAAGCGTAAGGCCCGGCAATTCGGATTTGGAAAAGCGGAAGCCTAACTGAATATTTTTCCTGAATTTTATACTAATTGAACTTGAAAAAGAAATTTAATTTGATTTTTTAAATAAACGATTTCACCGATTTACACGCGTTTTCCCTTGACCAAATTTTGACCGTATCACCCTTTAAAGAACTCGTTATTTGGGATTTACTTCGTAAAAAAAAAAGGTTTTTATATTGTCAAATACACCACAATATGCGTATGGAATCGGAGTGACGTGTAGGACCCGAGGATTTATGTTTGACGCCATTTTGAAACTCAAGTAGGTTACTTCCGGTTACAGAAATATTGTAAAACTCTGCCAAATACCTCACAATTGACCATTTTGTCAAGCAGTTTTGGCGTGACTTTCTACCAGCGATTTCACAAAACTGGACCAACTAATTTCTATTTTTTGTGAAACGCACAAATCTAGACCAACAATTAATTATATGATTTGAGTAGTAGCTATACTGAAGATCCGAGAGATGTCGTAGGAAAATCATTTTTGCAGTATGGAGAATATCAGAAAATCCACGATTTGTGACTTATCATGCTTTCACAGAAGGAAACAAATAAACGAGTGTTTACCTTATCACCATAGTAATGTACTCGTGCAATTTTTGTGCATCTAAAATTGCCCATAAAGACGATAATGAATAAAAACTGAAAATTGTCATGCATTTCCAAATGGTTTCCTACCATTCCCATACATTCGAAAGTGACTGGCCCTCTGGATGTGGATGATATCAATAACAACAAAACATGATTAATTGAAATAGGCGGAACAACCAAACGTAAACAATGGCTTTAATCGCAAATTTCTGGAGAATCAAAATACACCCATGCAAATTAACAATACCATTCGATCCAGGAAGTTTGCTCTATCAGATGGTGGTGTTAGATTGCGTGAATGTGTTTTGATTTTCGAGAAATTTGCAATTAAAGTCATTGTTTACGTTTGGTTGTTCCACCTATTTCAATTGTTGGTCTAGAAATGTTGGCTACTTTTTTCGAGGTTCTAGAATAAAAAATCTTAAAATCTTAAATCTTCATTTCAAAGTTTGAGTGGTAGTAAACGTCATTTTATCTGCTCGAATGAAGTGGTTAATATCTGGGGGGAGGATGTGCTGTCAAATCAGCCTACTGATCATCTTGTATGAAACTGGTTCCAAACGTAAACAAACGCTGTAGGTTTCTTATGGCTTGTTTACGTTTGGAACCAGTTATGCGAGGTAGGCGACGATTGTTCGTATTTGACAGCCACCTCCCCCCCTTGGTTAATATGGCCTGCAAAAAGATAAACGTCAAAGTTTGTTTATCTTTCGTTAAGTGCGCTGTGCAATCAGGGCAGCGTTCTTCCAGGCGTTTTCCCCCGATGGATTGGAAGTGGCTATTCAGGAAGCATGCCATACTGTTTTGCAGCATTTCGCATATAAAATGGAACAGCTGAAGAGTTGACCCTTCCGCCGAACAAAATCGCGGCTATAGATCGGAAACCAGCCAATCTCCGCTAACTGACAGTTTCAGTGGTTTACTGTAGGTGCTGATGCAAGCTACTCCAATCGTCATCTATACGTAAGAACTGGAGAAGGCTGGTCTGTTTTTAGACTGTTTTAACACCGGTCAGAACGTGATGCAAACGCTTACTTCACTCTTGTCCGCCAGATGCTCAGAAGTTGATGGTACCGGTTCAGCCGTACCAACAGTCTTCTAAAGAAGAACATTTAGCTTAAATCGACTTCCCTTCGTTAGCATCGCTTGAATTGTTCATCCTACTTTGTCTATCCTTCGAGATTTCCTTGTGATAAATTTTGCTTTTATTCTCTATGAGAACTCATCTTTTAAGCTTGTGACTGTATCTGCCAACTCTTCATTAGTTCCTATTGGTTCCACACGAAAAGTGGTGTCTGATATATGTATTTACATTCAGTATTACTTGCCATTGCAATACATCCATGGTTGTCTTCGTATATTGTGAATGGTTCTTCAGCTTGCAGTACACTTAAGATGCCCTTCAGTCAGGTTCCTTCGGATGCCGCAGCGCTTGGTGCCACGTACTCAGCCTCGCTTGATGACATTGCCACAGTTTGTTGATTTCTGCTTGCCCAACTGACGGTACAGTCGTAGGTCTTGAAAAGGTAACCGCTTATTGATTTTAGATCTGCATCTGCATATCCGGTCAACACTGACAACAACTATCTCGATGACCTGGTCCCCGTCAAGTATCTAACAATCTTCTTCAGAGCTTGCCAGCTGCTATCGCTGGGGCTTTGCTGGTATCTTCCCATATGTCCAACAACATAACAGATGTCAGGTCTGACGCATAGCATAAGGTACATCATACTGCCAAGCAGCTCGCGGTAGGATTGATCAGTACCACAGCTCGATTCGGGAAACGTAAGGCCCTTCTCCATCGGATTTGTCACAGCGTTGCACTTTTCCATTCCAAATTTCTTTAGAAGTTTGTCAATGGCCGCCTCCATCGAAAGTGTAATAAATCATTTTTCTCGATCATATCATAGTCAATTCAAATGCCAAGGAAATGTCTTACTTCTGCGCAATCTGACATCTCGAATTTCAGCTACAATGTTTTCTTCAGTTGATCTACCATACCAATGTTGTCTCCTATCAGGAATAGATCATCCACGTACACTGCTTACCGTGGTTTACAAACAGTAGTCGTGTTTGGAACGGACGAAGTTGTTCTTCAGCAACATACAGTTCAACTTCTCGTTCCAACATCGAGGACTTTGCTTAAGACCATATAACGATTTCGCTAGTTTGCACACTATATTGCTTGGAGCTTCTACTCCTTTTGGAACTGCCATAAACACATTTTCTCTTAGAACACCATATAGGAAAACAGTTTTGACATCCGATTTGTTGGACGTGAAACTTCTTCTGAACAGAGCATTCGTTAAAGCATAGTCCACGCAAGCCTTCTGTTGGAATCCTTTAGCAACCTTTAGCTAGCTTTGTAGCGGATAGGGTTGCCAAATTCGTCCTCTTTGACTCGAAATACCCATTTCGATTGCAACGGCTTGATTCCCTCAGGACGCTTCACAAGTCGCCAAACGTTATTGGAGTGCAAGGAATTCAGTTCATCGTTTACAGCTTTCAACCAGCTCGACCGAACGTAGATACATCTAGAGCACAGGGAGATTGGGCAGCAGAAACCGTTTCCGTTCCAGTTAACATCGTATTTGACTTACCGCAGAACGGGCGCCCCCGTTGGCAAGACCTCGTAGAAGTTTCAACGGAACTTGATCTACGTTCAAAGCGCGAAGGGAGCGCAGTATTTCAAGCTTCACTAAGTGTCATCTTCTTGTGGTCTGCAGGGGTACGCCGAAATTAATCCTCCAACTACAACCTTTTGTATCTCCCGTTCGTGGTGCCTCGTGGTCGCCGTGTCAAGGTTATGAGCAGTATCTAGATGCGAAGGGAGCGCGGCCGGTGTGTTGGAAGCAGTATCTGGTTAGACATCCTCTTGACCATCTGATTCGACATCTTCCCCCCTCTTGCTCGAATCTTCTAGTGCCTGGTAGATTTGCTGCAACACCAGAATCCGCTTCTTCTGCGAAATCGTAAGGAATCACAAACAAGGTGGGCTCGGGCTCTACGTTCATCGTGGACATAAACGGATAATTGTCTTCGTCAAAATTAACGCGACCACACCCTGTACTCATTTGGTGCGTAGCCGACCATTGCTGTCAACTGGCTCTTCGAATCTAGCTTTTTCCGCTGCTGAGTGGGAACCCATGCGTATGCCATGAAACCCAACACTTTGAGCTTCGTCCTATCAGGCTGTTGATTCTTCCATATCTCGATAGGAGTTTTGCTTTCCGAAACAGCATTGGTCGGACTTCTTTTCATGAGATAGACCCCAGCTAGTGCGTTTCGGTGCCTTGATTTCATGATTAACGTCCGATTGAATCTCTCGGAGAATCCATTCTGCTGGGGAGTGTATGGAACAGTTGGTTCTATCTGGGTACCCTTCTAGGAATAGAATCGTGCCTGGTCCTTTGAGCAGTATTCTCTGCCCTGATCCAAGGTAAGCTTCGAGATTCGGTGACCCGTTGCAGCTGAAACCATCGCTTCATAGTTTCGAAACTTCTCGAATACCTCGGACTTCTTTTTCATTGTGAAAATTACTTGTTACACGGTCATACCCAGGCATGGAAAATCATTTGCATTCATTTACATTCATTTGCCTCTAACTTTTTTCATCAACAGCATTCCGCAAAATGATGTATAGAGCTTTTGTAGGTTTTGTTTTCAGTTACAACTTTTGCTTATAATTAAAATCTGTATCTCTTATGCATCACGAACTAGATCGGGCAGAACTTGTTACTGTTTTTCAGTGAATGTAAAATATATTCACTGAAAAATAGTATAGGCTTCTGTTCGCTCTGGTTCGTCGTGCATAAGAGATACGAATTTGACTTGTTAACAAAAGTTGTATCTAATAACAAAACCTACAAAAGCTTTATACATCAATTTGCGGAATGCTGTTCAAGAAAAAAGTTAGAGGCAAATGAATGTAAATGAATGCAAATGATTTTCCATGCCTGGTCATACCTGATACCATTTGCCATCACAAATCAGTATTTCCAGCTACTTATGCACAGATTTGCAGTTGCATGATCCAGGTAAACGTCTAGCTCGTAGAAATCGTCTTTCAGAGGACACATACCTACACCATTGTGGTTCATCTCAGCCGATTTTTCTCCAAACGACTCCTTGACACATGCTCTAGTCAGCTTTTTCACCGATAGAAGGTTCGCTCGCAAATCTGGTGCATAGAGAACGTTGTCTACGGAACACTGAACCCCGAGACTGTTGACTCCAACGATTTTTCCTTTGTGCCTAGCTGTTATGGACTGGTCATCTTTTGCAACACATATAATGACGGGATTCTTCATCCTTTCAAGGGATTCGAAATATCCCTTTTGGTTTACCAGGTGGTCACAAGCTCCTGAGTCCAGCTTGAAGGTAACAACAACCTTTCCTCCACTTGCTGCATTCGCTTCCGCATGAATCTTGCTTCTGCAGTCCTTAGCCATATGTCATTTCTTGTGACACCGATTGCATTTACCTGTGAACTGCCATGGGTTCAGTTTGATTCCAACAAACGCTTCTTCTGCCAACAATCTCTCTCGAACGGCATCAAGGTTCTCCAACGCTGTGACTTACCAACACCTTCGAAATCAGATTTTTTTAAACTTTATTTTAGAGATTTTTAGCCGAAGGCTAGTTCATCTCTTTGTCAAAAGGAGGTCTCAGAAGGAGAATCTCAAAACAGAGTTTTTGTATGAACAGAGTGTTTTGCTTAACATCTACGAACCTTTTGTTGGATTGATTGCTGTTTCTGCGGGTGGACACCGTCATGAGGGCCGACGGCTTATCCCAAATGGCGCCCCACCGCCTGCTAAGGCTGTAGAATACAGCCTTCCTGGCTCTTCATAAGGAGTGACAAATCTGAACAAGACGGCACCGTCACGAGGTCCAAAGGCTCATCCCGTGCGGAACCGTCCCGACAGCCGGAAAAAACTCACAAACAGAAAATGACAAAAGAACCTAACTAAACACAATGGTATAGCTTGGCTTCCCTAAGGAAAACCAAGAGGGCGTCAGCAGCGGATGCTGGAGGTAATCCCGTAGGCCTTCCTGAGGCTGTGGAACTCTGGGCAGACGCAGAGGATGTGCTCGACGGTCGCTGGAACTCCACAAATCACGCAGCTTTTCTTGAAGGGTCCTCCGCCGAAATTGTGGCTTAGTCTACTGTGTCCGGTTCGGAGCCTGAATAACACTTTTTTATCCGGTTGATTCCGGAGGTCCGTCCATGCCTCCGTGCTTCCTTTAATCTTCCGGATAAAAGGTCCCCTGGTGCCGAACCACTGTTCGATCCATGCCTTTCGAGTTGTGGATTTGATCCATCGCTTGATGTCCTGCAACGGCACCTTGTCAGTTAACCAGGGACCAGATGGTCCAGCGAGGTGATCTGCTGCCTCGTTGCCTGGTATCCCACAGTGTGCAGTTATCACCGTATATACAGTGCTGCTCGGGGCGGACGTCAAAGTGGCCTGGATCCACGGATGTGATGGAGCTGCTGAACGGAGTTCCTGTATGGCGCTGTGGGAATCCGTCAGGATGAGGAAAAGACAGAGCATTGCGGCGGAAGACTATTGCTTGCAAGTAAGCCACTTCCGGATACTTCGATGCCAACGCCTGAGTTGGATCGGGAATCGTCAGTGTACCGGTGTGAGAATTCGGCATATCGTGAACTAAGGAGTTCTGCTACAGACCGACGCAAGGCCTGTGAGTTGTCTCCTGCCCTGAACCGGCTCTTAATCCTGCTGTCTATATTGGTGTCGGAAGAGAGCCAACTCCTCTCTCCGTGCCAGTGGGTCCTAGCCACCGGGGGGAGGTCGATGTTGGCGATCGTGCGCAGGATTCTGTTCCCCTCGTCGAGGAGGAAGATCCAGCCATTTCCAGATGTTTTCGCGACAAATGATGCGGCTTTGATGATGGTTGGCAGGATCCCCGCTTCCAAGCAGGCCGAATCGGCAGGAATGGAAGGCAGGAGACCTGAGATAATCCGGATGCTGTTGTTATACGTTGGGCCGAGGATTTCGTTTTGTTTCCCGAGACACGTTAGCTCGGTTCCGTAGAACAGGCGGCTGTCGACGATAGCGAACCGCTCGATTTTTGGATCGGTGGTGCTTGGAGATTGTTTTAAGCAAGTTAATTCGGCTGCGGCAGTTCCGTTTAACCTCGTGGAAGTGAGGGACGAACGATAGTGTGCGGTCAATGAGAACACCCAAGACCCGGACGGAATTTTTCACGGGGATGGCTTGATCGGCGATCCTGATAGGGGTTCCGCTGACTCTGTGCCGCGATGGGCATACATGGCACCTGATACTCTTCCTCGCCGCAAGCTGAAACCCTGCTGTCTCGGCCCATTTTGCTACCGCTGTAACTGCAGCTTGGGTTAGTTTTTTAGTCCTAATTGTAGTGGGCCCTGTGACCACAATGAGAACGTCGTCCGCGTACACAAAGATGTGAATGTTCTTGGGCAGCTGACTGAAGACTCCGTTCATGTCGAAATCAGATCACTTTCTTCTAGTTTTGCTCCAGCTGACTTCAGTTTCCGAATAATCTTGTCGAAAGTCTTCAAATGGTCCTTGATTGATGTATCTTCGACCATTCTCAGCTTTGCGAGTTGCTTAGGAATAAGCGTTTGCGACGAAACCAACTTTTTGGCGCAGATTCCTTCCATAATGTTCCAAATTTCCTTGACGGTTGTTTTAAGGAGATGATCACATTCGTTGCCTTTCCATCCAACTCTTGAAACATCGCTGCTTCAGCCCGGTTGGTTCGTCTTTCTTTACCGTATCCAGCAATCCCGTCGACTTCAGGAGTTTCTCGACTCCAAACTTCAAATTCTCTTGAATTTATAACAGTGGTTTGAATTAAGAAAGAACTATATTTTAAATCTGTACATGACGAGAGTTTGATAACGAATGAACAATGTTTGCACTTGTTGATATCTTCAAACAAACAGGTTACTAGAGTATAGTGACTCCTGATTACTTCGATCTTCAACAGGTATCATATGTAACAAGTATTTGAAGACTTGAATCATGAAAATAGCTACTGTTATTAAAACTAAAGCGTAATTTTTATTTTGTTCAAACTTTTACTTACTTGTGCGAAGAATCTTTCGCAATCATTTCAGCCCTATAAGGATGGTGAAACGAATAAGAATTTAGTACCTTGGGTTGTATATGTATGCGGAAAAATGCAACAGGGTTTCTCAAGCGCAATTAGGAAATATAGGTACACATAAGAGGTGATCCACCAAGTAGGTCCGCTTTAAGAGGAGAGG
Source organism: Ochlerotatus camptorhynchus (assembly GCF_037179485.1). Classification (NCBI taxonomy): domain Eukaryota; kingdom Metazoa; phylum Arthropoda; class Insecta; order Diptera; family Culicidae; genus Ochlerotatus; species Ochlerotatus camptorhynchus. The sequence goes on along the minus strand of NW_027040818.1, from coordinate 10,605,387 downwards.
GGAAGGGTTTAGAAATCTGTTGCAAGTTTGCGTAACGTACTTAAATGGATGCTTCCTAACTAGATAAGTCTAACGATCTGCAAACTATGGAACGGTTTTTTAATAGATGCTACAAGTATAAGGAAAATTGCCTATGAGTGGTAATATTAAAATGCATTCCTTATTAGTTTCACATTACTAGACATGAAATGAATTTGCTATTAAGACATGGCTATTTCTATTTAATTGAATGATCTATACTACCCATAACAGCGTAACAGTCCCATTTAAATAGGAAATCAAGCAAAGATGTGCTTTTATGGGTAGTTATACAATTTGGAAATTTTCTCAAATTCATCGAGACAATTTCATGCAACGGTATAAATGATAAAATATAACACCAAATTTAGAGTAGGAAAAAGAAGAAGATTATAAAATATAGATGAAAACGAATATAAGCCGAAGACAACATATCAAGAAGACTGGCCACTCTCAGTCTTTCTTACACACACACACGCTAAGAGACAGATACACTCTTGCCATCTAACGCGCAATGGTTCAAACTTTGCTCGATTGCAGCGTTACTGTATTCGTCCCTCGGATTTTGACGGAGCAACTACCGGTCTTCTGGATACATTGTCTTCGCCTTACTTCTCCAGAAAAGAAAATATTTGACTGCCCTTGATAAAATGGATGAAAAACAAAAAAATAAAAAAAACTAAAAAACGTCATAAGAAATTACCTGATTTTGTACTCCAAAATACTACACACATAGGTCGAACAGGAACATCAAACAACAAATGAGTATCATACAGTTGAACAATCGGCATACATGGGTTGGTTGGTTCAATTATGAATGTGAATGTGTATGATTGTGTGTGTGTGAATGTGCGATGTTGTATCGCATTTAAATTGCAGCAAGCGCGCATGGTTGTGTCATCGTGATGTGATGGTAGATAAGATGATGATAACAGAGTGTGATGATCGTGGTTGGATAGCACAGGTAGTAAGTTTGAAGAATAATAACACATGCAAAGTATCCGAAACATAAGATTGATAGGCGTGGCGGCAGCGCAGTACACAAGGGAGCAGCCAAGTTTAGGAGGCACATTCCGGAAACGATACAAGTGTGATATAAGAGTGATTAGAATGTAGAGTAATAGCATAACATTAATTAACAGTAACATGTAGCCTTTTTCGTTGCCAATAACTTATCTACGCTAATATGGTTATCACTGGTAATATTCGAACTAATCGATTACAGCTGAATGAGCCATTAGGAGTGTGGCACGCCAGGAACGATGATAGGTAGATCCCGGAGCATCTTTGCAATTTTCGACCCACTTTCGTGTAGCTCTGATTTACGATGCACCCGGAATTTATGGCACGAACGAATGGAGTGAGCTGTAATTTTTCCCTGCTTTCCTTCCGTTTGCGCTTCCGGTCAGTTGCGTGATTTATCATATAATTTTGTTGTTCCAAGGTTTTCCTTTTACATCGACTTGGGTGTTTATTTTCGCGGGTATCCCAATTAGGTAGGTGGGCAAAAGCTTGCTTTTATGAACTGAATCGATAATTGTTTGACCAGTGAAATATTCAACACCTTACGATTTCATACCGGAATCGAAAATAGTAGAACAAGGTTGGGAAAACAAGCTGTTTACAGCTTCTGGAATCAATCGAGCAGCAAGAGTCTATTTGTAAATTTATGTTGTGACCGACGTGTCTGAATAAGATTTGTGTACTCGACTTATTTGGGATAATACTAGATGTTAAAATCCTTTGGAATTTAGGTCGTGTCGAGTGTCGGCTCTGTCGGACGGGATGAGGAAAGCGTAGCTCTGCTAATAAACATCTGTGTAGATTTAGATCCGCACGTGAAAGGAAGAGTGCACATACACAAATTGGCTTCGTAGCATCAGCAGTCATGGCCGGTCGCCACCGTCGTCGTCTGCATTAGTTATTTTCGCTATAACTGGGTCACTAGTTGTATGAGGTCTCCGAGTTTTGTTAAGTTTCAAGCTCAGAAAAATATATGCAGTATTTTAGGTTAAAAATTCAATGTTCGATTTAGGGACTCTACGCTAAAACTACGATTTGTACGATTGTAGAATATTCAAGAACCTTGCCATCCCGATCAGCGAAAATTCCTCACATACTTCTAAGCCTGCTCTGCCAACTGTTGTAAATCTATGCTGTAGCACCTATCGCCACCTCTGTGTATTTTTAGAAACATTCAGGGGGTCAACATCGCAACGCCTTTTGGGGGATCTTTGTAAAATCAAATTCTACGCCGAAATTTATCAGCATTCGACTCCACACTGGTAGTGCACTAGTCACATACCGATCATGTTTAGTAAAACATGTGTACACGAACCGACATTCTTCCCATCATCGTTGCTGTCCCACCACACTCCCGAACGCACTCATTTAACCGAAACGAAACTAAACACATATTTGCTCTAACAGCAACAAACAAACAAAAAAAAAGGTGGGCAGTGAAACAAATGCCGCTGCATACTCAACATGACGCGCAAGTCTAAAGGAACTCTAGGAAGGCGGCAAAGAATGGGAAACATTCCTCAGACAGAACACATACCTTGAACTGAGCAACCGCTCGGCTTCGTCCGCCGTCATCTCATCCGGCAGCACCAGGCTGTCGTGCTCGTTGTCGCTGGCATCGGCATACTGTACGTCCTGCAGGTCAAGCGGTGGCCCCTCCGGAATCGGCGGCGGTCGCATCGAAGCCAACGACGGTGGATCCGGCAGTGTTTTGTTACTGTAGTCGTCCTCGTACTCGGTCAAGGTGGGTCTCGTCGGATCCAGAATCGTCTGCGGACTGTGGTAGCCTTTCTCGCCTTCGCTCAATTCGTCGCAGTCCAGGATTTTAGCCTCATCTTTTTCCAAGTCTATAAAGGCCAGCTCGCTGCTGGCGATGGTCGAGGACGAGTCCCCGGTCGCTTTCGGTACGATCGATGCGTACAGCACACAATCCATCTCCGCCATTGGCAAGTCGTCTCCGTCTATTTTGCTACCACCATTACTGACGATCGTTTCCGGCAGTTGGTTGTTGTTAGTGTTGTAATGAGATCGTATATTGTTAATAGCGTTCCTACTCTCTACACTACTTGTTCCGTGGCCTAAGTCCAACGGTTGATTATTATTGTTGATGTTGGTGATAATACTGCTGCTGTTGGCACTTTGATAGCGATCTACTTCGCCGTAGATTTCGTCGCACTCGGTCCCATCCGGACGTAATCGGTAGCCCAGAACGGCGTAGCTGAGCTGGGGTTCTTCCTCCGATACCAGCGGTTCCAAGACCACATCACTGTCCCGGGTGGCGGCGGCGGTGGCAACATTGGCAGATCGCCTCGGAGGAGAAGCCGGCAGTTCCGGTGCTACGATATCGAAGTCGTAGGCCGGCTTGAGTTTGGCTCGAATGTCCGGCGATGGTTCGTTGAAGCCACCCTCATCGATGGTGGTACTGCTGCTGATGATGCTCGGCGGGCGGGCTCCCAATCCCGCCGCCGGTACCTTGAAGCAAATGCTCGTCGAGGCCTTCTTGCGCCGGGTAACGTGCTGGTCGTCGGTGTCTTCGGAACGGGAGGATTTTCCTGGAAAAAAAGGGAATGAGAAACGGGTATGATTAGAGATATGCTAAGTGGTTATATCGAAGTTCATCGCATCTGAAATCATCCAAGATTGAATTATGACGAGATTTCAATACCCGTTAGTTTCTTCCTCCATAATAATTCTTGACTGGACAGACTCTGTGGCTCTGAATGAGTCACGTAACCTCGGAGACTACTTCAATAACAATAATCCTAAAAATCGAAAAATTAAATCTCACCAAAGAACACGACCACGCTTGATTTTCGAATACAACAATCAACAAGCAAACAACTGCGGATATTGCAAGCTGTGATATCGCAGCTCGGAATATCACGCTAACAACAAATCTCACCAAACTGTGGTGAGATTGAGTTTCGTGATTTTTATTTTACACCCGAATGTAACCGAAACTGCCATAACGGGTGGCAGCAGTCGCTTTGTGTCTGCCATCGGTGAAGAGGAAAAAGAGATAGCATTATTATACTTTCTCTTTCTAAGAAAACGAGGTGCGTTCGCACAACTCTCAGCTTCAACTTTACACATTGTGAATAGTCTCGCAATATCAAAGGAGCTTGTAAAATCAATATCAAGCATGATGTTTTGCTCGTATGAGGACGGAAAAATATAAATTTGCTAATAATTATGCCATCACTGGTCCTACAACGTATCCCATCCTAACAGCATAAGAACGTTTAACCGTTAAGCTGGGTTTAGACAGGGCAAGCCAATGGATCAAGTCAGTTGAATTCAACTGACTTGAACGCGAATTGAACGTGTAAACCATGCCATTCAACTGACTTGATCAACTCACTTGAATTGAAAAAAGCCAATTGAATTCAACTGAGTTGATCATTTGACTTGCCTAGTCTAAGCCCAGCTTTAAGCCGGATCTTCAAGAATCCAGTTCAGAGGACCATGGGCATAAGGCACATCAATTCAAACTAATGTTCAGTGTAGTGTTAAATAGGTTTCCTTGTTAAAAAATGTTTTCATGTAATTTATTCTCAAAAAAAAACCTTGTTTGAGATCATGTTCTGGGAACAAAATAAAGAAAAAAATCATATTAACAAAGAGTACATAATTTTTACCAAAAGTTCTTGTTCCACGATTTTCAAGTGTTCGTGGTTTTGAACATTCTAAAAGATTTAAGTTTTCAACCATTTTATTGAAAAACAAATTTTCAAAAATCGGTCAAGGACATTTTACGATATTTTGGCCTTTATTATTTTTTTTAATAAAAAAAAAATTGTTTATTTTTGCCATAAAAACATATTTTTTCGCTAGAACTTTGTATCAGACGTCATTTCGATTTACATTTTTGTAACTTTCAAAAGCGCCATGTTGAATATTTTAAAAGATTCAAAATGGCCGAATTTAAGGAAAAATGCGAATCAGCCAAGGGGTAATCAACGCTGCACACCAAAACACAACATGGCACACTGTTCGGCACGTTATGGCACACTTTGACAAGTAGGACACAAATCATATAAAATAACAACGGCATCACTGTTGAGTGTTGACGTTTTGCAAATCGTTGCGAAGGTTTACTACTCGCCATACATAAAACTGGTGAAACAACCAGTGCTGAGATTTGTCATTGTCATTGATGCATGCCTTTCGCGCGATATTGACAAAATTGTTTTTCACATAGTCACTGATAGACTTGAATCAAGTGTTGGGAAAATATCAAAAAATCAAATCTCACCAACGCCCAAGATCACGCTTGATTTTCGTAGACAAAAATCAACAAGCAAACAACTGCGGTTGATTTTGCAAGCTGTGATATCGCAGCTCGGAATATCAAGCTAACAAAACTCACCAACTGCAAATCTCACCAAACGGTGGTGAGATTGAGTTTAATGATTTTTGCTTTACTCCCGAATGCAACCGAAACTTCCATAACGGCTTGCAGCAGTCCCTTTGCGTCTGCAATCGGTGAAGATTAAAAAGAGAAAGCAAACTATGCTTTCTCTTTCTAAGAAAACGATGTGCAATGGAATCATTTTTGTGTCGAGTCAACTCTCAGCATGGAGTTTACACGTTGTGAATAATCTCGCAATATCAAAGGAACTTGTAAAATCAATATCAAGCATGATATTTTGTTCCAATATCACGCGTGATATTGCGAGCCCATGCATTCTGAGTCACATTATTATTATCCAAGAAGTTCAGTACGTAGATGCTTGTTCAAATTCAAATTTAGCTAAGAACAAAATGTGCTCATGTTTGACATGGTTTGCTTTAACAATGACTGTTTGCTCAAATGAGTGACCAAAGCAGAATTTTGAATATCGCCGTGAATTGTCGAGATTTTGCAGCACTGGAAGCAACAGCCTATCAACAACCCGCCGGTTTTGAGGATCGTCCGACAAATACTGTAAGTATTATCTGAATCGTGAATCTTTTCAGATCTAGCAAAATCTGTCTTTTCTGAATCACAGCAAAAATCTCAGCTAAAACAGCTACTACTTGGGTCTCACTTCAATCGAGTTTATCCACACCATGGCTAGTCAAGGGCGTCTTGTCGATACGGTAGTCTAGCTCTAGTAACGATTGAAAAATGCCAGACGGTTTCCTTTGATGATACATTTGGAAGGCCACATAAACAATTTCAATAATATCAAGCAAATAGATCACAACTACTGTTATTCGTACGAAAAGAAGAATATCATGCATCCTGTTAAGATCGGATTTAAATTTGGAACGGTGAGCATCGAGCATCTATAGCTCAATGAATCCCCACATTCAGTATTGGAAAAGTTCCAGTGATTTTAATATCAGCAGTCGACGAAGACTTCGCCAAACATCTGCAGCGGTCGAATGAATTCGATCGCCTTTTCGAAGAGATCCTCCGGTCGTGCCAGTTTGTCCAGTTTGGGTGCCTCTGAATCACCTTCTTCTTCTTCTTCTTTCCTTTATTTATCGTCGGTCTCTCTGTTCCGCAATCTAGTGCCAATCACCGACGGACATCGATTGCCATCCATTGACGGCAATCGAATGTGCAGGAAGGCAGCTTCCACACCTGCGTAGGATATCGTACCCATTTAAACACACATGAGCCAGGACCAACTGCTTTACTTCCCTTCCGAAGGAAGACGTGACAAGAGATTTTTATGCCTCAGAAAAATCCCACCGACCTCGGCTGGGATTGAACCCAGACCCATTGGGGTGAGAAAGCAGTCACGCTTACCACTACACCACCGACACCGCGCAAAACAGTCAGGTTCATTGAGTCATTTTGATATGAATATGAACTGCCATCTGCCTCATCATTCACTGCCTCGTGAGAGTCTGAATGATTGAGAGGTAAACGAATCACTGACAGCCGAGCACTCAGTCAGTAGCTCAGTCAACACGTTTATTCTGCCGTGATGGTACCCAATATTTGTTTTGAATGACTGAGCGTACATTTTCTATGGAAAAATGACTCAATTACATGCTGTGTGAGCGAAGGCAAGCGGTGTGCGTCGCCTGCTCGTGAGTGACTGAATGTTTTTGTTCGCTCTTTCATTGCCTCGTCCTTTACCGTTTGGTACAAACGATCTGCACAGAGCAATGGATTGAATAGTGCAGTGCTTTCACACTCAGCCTAGGCAGTCAATAATTTTACGCTCTGGTTCTGATTCTACTGTTTGTTGTGGGTGTTCCTCCTCGTTAAAAACAAATCATTTGAACTGTCACATCAACCGGGTTGCCAAGAATGCCATTATTCACAAGCAAACTAAGTCAGTCTGATGCCGGCACAGCTGCGGCACACTGAGAAAAAAGTTGAATCGAAATGAATGTGTATACCACCCTTTTGGATGACCACATAATTTTGAAAGAAGTCTCAGCACTGGTGGGGGATGTCATCTCGAGTTCCATACAGACATACAAGCGACGGATAAAACGCTAAGTCTGCGATGGCCAAGAATCCTATTTTCGAAGCTTAGTAGGTTTTGACAGTTGGTGGTGTATAAATTTGGCATCATAATCAGCGAAACGATAGGCTTTGGAGATATCTTTGAGGGCTCGCGCTTCTGAGTCGATCAAATGATTTAAAACTGGTTTTACGATTTGGCTCCAAGGGCGGGATTGAACTCTCGCCCGTTTGAGTTCTGGGTTTCCTTTAGTCGGGTAGGATTTAATCGGCAGAAATTTTATTCATCATCGATCGGGTTTCTTCTGTGCTTCTGTACACCTGCAAGGAATCAACAGTTCAAAGGGACATGGAGACAGAATTGCGTTGAATTATCTTGATCACCTAGTTGAAGGTTTGATAACTTTCAGGTCCTCCTCCACCTCCCGACCCGCTAACGTGATCCATCAGAGAAATTGAGAATGTAAACACAATCACAAAAGTCATAACTATCAAGATTGCCAAACTCATGGAAAATTGACACCTTGATAGGCACACTTTGATTGACCTTGATAGACACGTCGGCACAACGCTTGGCACAGCTCAATCACTCGGCACGAGTTAAGGTGTGCAGAGTTGAATATCCCTTGGAATCAGCCCATAACAAACAATTATGCAAAATTTCATGCAAATCGGTGAAGGTTGATTCAAAAATTCAGTTTTATCTGGAACTGCTCCAATGCACAAAAGGTCGAAATGGACAACAGGTTGAAATTGAGAAAAGAGAATTTAAAGGGACAAAAGGTCGAATGGACTAAATGGTTGAATTTAATTTAAAGGGACAGTTGGTTAAATAAACAGAATTCCCTAGTCTTTCACTTCTGAACTGATCCAGAAGCAATCTCGGCTACTTGCCGGTCTTCGAACTACTCTCAGATACAATGCTTCTCCCAACGCGTCACAGATTCTTGATCACAATTCTCTTGGTTAAGAAAAGGATCCTGGAGATAACTTGCATTCTTGAACTTCCGTAAAGATCAGAATTTTCCAGGACGTTCAGAGAACTTTTTAAAAGTTAAGAGTTATTTCGAAGGGGTCAAAAACTTTAAGGAAGTTCATTGACCCCCTCGGAAGTTTAGGAAACTTATAAGAAGTCCAAAAATCTTTAAATCTCTCTGGTATTACGTGAACTTTTTGGATTATCTCTGAGCTTCGCGAAAGTTCTCGTAAGTTCTTTGGTGTTTTATGATTAACATATTGTCCCTGTTCTCTGCCTCCTGTTCTGGGCTTTTTCTTAGCTCAAAAGGCGCAGCAATATCTAAGACATGATTTGAATTGTTGGGCAGTTCTAGATCTTCCGAATAATGCCTGATCATCCTGACATTTTGAAATATTCAGAGGATTTCCTTAAGATCTTTGATATCCTGAAGGTCATTGAACTAATTTCTTAACAACCTGGTGTCAGGGAAGATATATATGAGAAACGTGACTTAAATTGTTGGTCACTCTTAAATCTTCAGAATAATACCTGCTCCTCCATGTTCATTCTGAAGTCTTGAGAAAATATTCTGAGGACTTCCTTGAGATCTTTGATATCCTGAATGTTTTTGGAATAATTTTTGAGCAACCCAGTATATTGAAAAAAAAAAACAAAAATCAAAGAGACATGATTTGAATTAATGAACAGCTGTAGAGCTTCAAAATAATACCTGGTCATCCTGAAGTCTTAAAAAATTTCTGATAACTTCCTTAATATCTTTGATATCCTTACGGACATTGTAATAGTATCTGATCAACCTGGTTATGTGAAAGAATATCTTATAGACATTATTTGAATGGTTGGAGAATTCAAGATCTTCAGAATAAAACCAGATCAACCTAAAGTCTTGGAAAAACATGCAGAGGACTTCCAAGTAACACGAGAATTTTTAGTCTTGTTCTTTGTTTTTATGCAAATGACACTTGTTGCGTTTGTGTGTTTGATAGTGGAGAGAGCCAGATTTTGTATTGGCTGCGTACTTGTTGAAAATCTCGGATGCATTAAAGTGAAATCCGAGATTTAAATTGAGGATAATACGCCATGGTGCTTAGCAAAATCGATGATAATACGAGATTGGCGTATTATCCTCGATCGAGCTTATCGCTATTAAAGTATTATTATTTTTGTCCTTTTTTTGGTTTTTAGTTCTCGTTGTTTTTATTTATTTATTTTTTATGAGAAAGTTAGAAGATACTGAGAATTAAGCACATATCATCGGTAAGCGACGTGTGTGTCAGAAAATTTTCGAAAAAATCTAAGGGACGTTTGTTTATGACTCAATTCTGTTTTTACGCGATTTTTTTTTCGCCTCTATTTTTGATCATGTGATCTCAATTAGCAACCAATTGTTAAAAAAAAAATCAAATAAAATTCAGGTGGTATTAAAAATTCTGTACCTATCCTACATGAGGGTGAAATCCAAAATAAAAACAAAATCGAGCAAAAACAGAATATAGTTTTTTATAATTCCTGCTCCAAACAGACACATATTAGACAACCAATTAACCGTTTAATTCTGAAACAAAATAACCAGAACATCAATTTAGTCTTCAGTGAACATAGCCCTTCTCTTCCAGCTGCAGGCTCAACTTCTTCTCCAAATATCCCAACATGAAGGCCCTCTTCTGACCCTGGTTGTAGTCTTCCAGCTCCCGACCCATCGACTTGTTGGCCATGCACGCTTCAAACTCCAGCAGTAGATTGTCCAGCTGCACATCATCTCCAGCAGCTGCCTGTCCGGTCAGTTCGTTCCTCATGGCCTCTAACAGTCGCTCGCTGTATTCACCCGTTCCACCGCTCTCTTCCAAATCTCGTTCCTCTTGGTGGCCCATAAACTGCTGGAATGCTTCCTCAATTTCCTCATCCAACTCGGCCAGCAGCAACGGTTTGCCCGATCCCATCTCAAACCACCGAGGCTTTTCACCTTCATCCGCCACGGAAACGGCCAGATATGCGCAGAGACCTCTCCCGTCGTCCAGTTGTTTCGAACAAAAATAACTGGAAAAGTCCTTCGCCATACCGGCTTCGCCCATCGCTGCTGCAGCTGCTTCGGTTTCGAATGCCTTCAACCAGGGAGGTTCATCCAGGTTAGACGGTGCAATCGATTGCGGTAGGGCTTCCAGCGATACGGACGGAGGTTTCGACAGGAACGGATCCAACAGGATTCCTGACTGGATGCAGGTGACCAATTTGACCAGGTAAAGGTTCCTCAACCGCTTGTTGTCGATTCCGCGGTAGATTTCAAGACAGAGCTTCTCGAACCAGGATTCAATCAAACTTCGCTCGACCGGTCGATTCTGGAACAGATACATGCTGCTCCGGGCGAAATTTAGGATGAACAGGAAATCTTCATCCAGTTTGAACTCCAACGATGGTTCCGCCATTTTTCTTGACAGCAAACTAGTAAATCGAACAAAACAATAGACCCTGGGCCTACTTGAGTCCGGTTGAATGCTTACCTTTACAATCAATGCAGAAGCGTCGAATGCTGAGGCACATGTTGATGGGAGTTTTTCTCGCGTTAAGGAAAACTCCGAACAAAGCACTCTCTTTCTCACACAGCAGGTGACATTTCGTCCCCGCCAACTGTTTTGGACATAACTGCTGCGATGACGGAACGCTGTACGCAACTAATCCATTGGCTTTCAAAACGAACGATGGACACGTGACCGTCCGTCAGTTTCGGTGGCGTCGTCGGTTGTAAACCACCACTATGGCAATATAGTAATATTACTTCATCGAGTTTTGAGTTTCGCTTTCATTGTTCTTTCTTCTTGGAGTTGGTGAAAATTCCCTCTGTCTTCAAAACACTGACTATTTGTAGCACTCGTTAATTCCCTGTTACAAATGGACGATTTCAATTAGGAGGAGGCGTTGTGTTTGTCGTCAAGTACGAAGGCTGTGGGAAACCAGCTTGACACGGAGCCGACAAATAGGAAGGGTCAGTTACGATATGGGTACGACCCGTCGGATAGGTTAGAAAAGGCATCGCGCGCGCGCGTCGTTTGCAGTAAATCGCTATTATGTGTAAATCTAATTAACGCTTCTTGGGGGTTCTGTTGTGATGTTGATTGCGATGCTTTTGACTTATTGTTCCAAGTGATACAATGATGTAAGTTGTGTACAAACCGGTTAAACGTTGACACCTGATTGATGAAATGGTTTACGACTGTGAAGAGTAGTTGACAATTAATTCAGGTTTTTCATTCGGATTTTCTAGGTTTTTTTTTATGTGCAGGAAATCAAACAATTTTTATTGTAAAAAGTAAATGATACACAAAAGTTGAATCATACCAGTATAACAGCAACAAAATAGAAAGCTCAAAAGACGCAGAGTCGCACGCGGTCAGTCGAATAGCCAATTTCTACTACGGCTATGATTCTATTTTTCAGTTTTTATCAACAAGCTGCTTAAAAATAGAGCAAACCGTCACAACAAAGAAAGCAAGCGACACCATCTGACAAAGGCGGTGACGAACTTTGCACTTTTTGCAAGTAGGTGAGCGGCATTTACGTCCTAGAACCACCTCATTCGGGTTTAAAACCTACCAATGGATGGTTTTGTCGATAATCCTATACAAATTACGGTTCATTCACATTGTATGAATGTAAATCGCAACGAAATGAATCATGAAGTGTCGCAAATCATATAGACAGACTGGGCATTCTTTGAAAATTCAAAATCACCACCCGGGTGCGGGTGAGACAAAATAATACTAAACCACCCAAATTGTGTGCTCGATGATGTCAATCGCGTCGTACGTCTGTCGACTCCTCGTCTTCTGCAGAAATCTAACCAAATCCCAAACGTAGCACATTGCGAATTTCAAGACCTGACGACAGACTGTTCTGCCTCTGAAAGCTGTGTTGCAAAGATCTGAACTCTTGACCAAGGCACAAACACAGACAGGGTGTATTTGGTGCCTTTTGTTATTTTTATAGATTGTTTTTGCCAGCGCCACATGACAATTCGAAACAACAACAAAAAAGAACGTGCATTTTCGGTTTCGAAACTGCTCAAGTGGCACCCGTAAAAATAATGCTTCTCAGATTACGCCTACTATACGTACTGGCCGCCAAAGTGGGAAATGTGATGGCGGATCAGGTTTACATCGAGGAACGCCAACCAGCCTATGTAAATTTAGTCAACTATTGTGACATATCCAAACAGTGATTCACATTGGCGCGTTTCTTCCGGAGGTTTGTGAAATGCCTATCAGCGATTGCGGAATTCCGCGTTTGATTCTCGCAGTACTAAATTTCGTTTTCAGAAGCCACTTTATAAACCATAACCGACCTTAATAATCTATTGTATTGTGGAGCATATTTTAAGAAAAGAGCAGTTCCACGCCAAATGATGAATCGATCAGACTCGACCTTCTCCGATTTGCATGAAATTTGGCATAATTGTTTCATTCACATTTCTGCTAAAATTCGACCATTTTGAATTGCGCAATTTTTTCTTCAAAATGGCGTGTTCGACATTTTCAATAAATCGTAACATGAAAATGTCACTTCTAATCGAAATGAATGACGTCTGAAACAAAGATATAGAGAAAAATGAAGTCTATCTAGCAACTTGGCAATTTTTTTAAATATAAAAAAAAATCAATGCCAAATTATGTTTTTGTTCAATATTTTTGATTTATTAATTACGCAAAATGCAAATTTTTGAACAATTGATAACCTTGAACACATACAAATTTACAAAAATCGTAGAACAACAGCTTTTATTCAAATCTTTGAAAATTTGATCGTAAAGAAGTTTTTTGCACAGAAAATAATATTTGTAACCTTCCTCTTTGCTGCGAAAAAATTACAAAAATATTGCACAAAAAAAGTCAATACATTTTACCAAAATCAAAGTCGTCTTCAATTTTTGAGTGTCCCAGTTTTTAAATATTTCAAAATTATGCTATCATAAGGTTTGAAAAAAAAAATCAAAAATATTGAACAATGACATTTCTTGTTATTTTTCATAATGTTTATTGATTTTTTTCTCAAAATTACCAAACAAAAATTTCCGTGTACATATTTTATAAAAATAGGGGAAATGGCTCTAATGTTGGCCTATAGATCTAAGATTGGGCCCATCGCTAAAAATCTTCAATTTATCAATTTTATCTAGATGAACGCGTCATTGGGAGGTTACTAATGGATATGTTTGGTCGCTTTTGAAAATTTAGTCCATTGCTGAATTTATGTATGGGCCCAAATTAGGGACATTTAGACCGATCCATTTCCCCTACTATATTTTTCCTACAACTCTGTCTTAGACGCCTTTTCGATAAGAAGTGACGGTTTTGTTTTAGGATTTTTTGAAAAATGTCTAATACGCCATTTTGAAAAACAAAATTTGATTAAAAATGGTCGAATTTTTGCAGAAATGATAATAATTGCCCATAATAAAAATTTATAATGGAAATCGGAGAAGGTCCAGTCGAAATTTCAATTTTTTTGCTATTTGGCCTGGAGCTGCTCAATTGGGAAAATTTCGCGTAGAGTACGTGTGTCAGTTATGGCACTACTAATGCTCAAAACTTTTTGCCCTAGGGCCTACATTAAATTTGAAATAAATTGTCATGGAGTTATTTGCGTAGATAGGGGAAATGGATGTAATGTCGGCCTAAATGCCCCTAATTTGGGCCCATACATAAATTCAGCAATCGACTAAATTTTCAATAGCGACCAAAAATATTCATTAGTACCGTCCCAATGACGCGTTCATCTAGATTAAATTGATAAATAGCAGATTTTTTGCGATGGGCCCAATCTTAGATCCATAGGCCAACATTAGAGCCATTTCCCCTATAAGGTAGGTGTTCCAGTAATAGTGGTGTACCTATAGCTGCAGTATGGGGTTTATGTCAGAACAATGGTGGAAACCCAAATAACTTTATTTCCATAGATAACTCTTCTAAAACAAAGGTGATTTGTATACTTGACTTTAGATTAGCCCAAAAATGACGGGAAACAATTAATTTTCCTTAAGATTTTTAATCCTTTGCACCTATAGTTGCGGTAGTGTTCCTATAATAGTGGAATCCACAAGAAACCAATGCGTTCCACTCATAATAAAGGAACCAAAATTAACAACTACCACAAGAGATTTCGAAAAACGTATACAATTTAATCGCATTGTAATATTTTTCTAATAAATAGAGAATGAAGGCCATAGATTGACGTAGGGTTTTTGATCTAATTTCCGTCCTACTAAGCACAACCCGCGCTTTATGTCTCTTATCTGAACGAGTGCAAACAAAAAGTGGAATATTTCTGTCTAAGATGACTTCTAAATGCTTCACCTTTCCATACGTATCGTTAGATTCGATAAAGAGTCACAAATTATTGAGATATTGTTTAAAATCTAATACCGTTTCTTGATTCTAAATTCGTCCTACGAGTTTCAATTCCGTTCAAACGCATTGAAACGCCATTAGATTTTCTTCGTCGTACGGATAAACGTAGAAAAAGGGGATTCGCTAGGAGCGCTTCTTTTGTTTGGAGAACAATGAACGTAAATATTCATACAATGCGCTCTAATATGATTTATGTTGTAGCTAATGAACTAACGCATCGGAACAAACCTATTATTGAGAGGAGATGGATGGTGAGGGTCCGATCATCTCTTTTTGCCAGTGGTGGCGGGGGCGACACCCCTCACCATCCCTCTCCAAAGGGGGAGTTTGGTAAAGAGAGATGATAAAACCGATTTGTACCTTCCTTAAAAGTTGTCCTAGCTCGCTATCTACTCTCTATATGCAATTTTCACACTGCCGTAATCTAAACGGAACTATCAATTCTATACTTTCATCTCCTGCTCATCTATCATATAAAAATTACCACTTCAGTCTGTTTTTCGAAATAGCATCTTCAACTATATATGCATATCGTTTATTTATTTTTTAATAAATTATCAAATAAACTACTGGCCCCCCCTATTCTACTTTTAGGTGCGTTAGTGCAATAGGCTCGATATGCCACTATAAGAACAAATTACACTAACTTACCTCCACTATTAGTGCGTTACCCTATATCTAAATAAATTTTGAAAAACATGAACAAATTTGAACTTTTATATAGTGCCACTAGGGTCCAAAATTTGCACTTACCCTATAGCAAAATTTTCAGCTGAGCATACCAAGCAAAAAAAATCTTCTAAAATAAATTTAAGATTCGCTCTGGAAATCCCTTAAAAATTTCTTATCTAGTCCATACATTCACTGCAGAACACTCCAAAAAAATTATGAAATTCATCCTTCGTTTATTTTAAATTTTTTAAGTTTTTCAAAGAATTCCAATTTTGTTTAAAGCTTGCTTGAATTCTCATCAGAATTGTCTTGAAAATGAAGAATTAAATTGGAGGTCCCTTCTAAATTCTTCTGAAAATTCACTTTAAATTTTCCTTAAAATCTTCAAAAAAAAAAAGCTTTTCGAAGTGCCCTTGGAATTTTCCTCGGAATTCCCTTGAAACTCTTCGCATAATTATTTTGAAATTGTGCGTTCAAAATTCGATTCCCATGGTATGTTTCACGAATTCTGGAACCCTCTTCACAATCGCATTGGAATGTCCCCAGAGCTATTTAAAAAGTGGTGTTGTATCTAGGAACAAAACAGTGGTTTTGACGCAGGACTACGTAAAGTTCAATGCTTTCGTTTATTTATTTAGTATACAAATAAAATGTATTAGTTCGGAGTTTGCCTCAAATTCTCCAGTTAATTCACTTGGAACTCATTCGGCATTCCCTAAGTATTCTTCCAAAATTCGGTTGGAATTCTCCACATAATTCCGATGGAATTCTCTCCCTAGATTCATTGCTATTCTCCTGAAATTTGCTTGGAATTCTTTTCATAATGTCCATCGCATACTCCCAGGAGTTCATGCCAAATATTTTTCTTAGAATTTCCTTCGAATTTTTCGCGTAATTCTAACTAACCAGCTTGAAACTATCCTCAGAGTAGGAGTTTGTCTTAGGATTCCTTTCTTCTTCTTCTTCTTCTTCTTCTTCTTCTTCTTCTTCTACTTCTTCTTATTATCCTTCTTCTTCTTCTTCTTCTTCATATTTCAATCTTATTGCTTATCGCATATTAGCTCATTGCGTGCTCCCAACTTAGCGTTCTAGATGCACTACCACAGTTATAAATTAAGAGCTTTCGATGCCTGTACCATTTTTGCATTAGAATAATTGTTTGGCAAGTACAATTATACTCTATGCCCAGGGAAGTCGAGAAATTTTCCAAACCGGAAAATTCCCAGACCTGACCGGGAATCGAACCCAGCCACCACCATCAGTATGGTCTAGCTTTGTAACTGCGCCTTTACCGACTGAGCTAAGGAAGGCCCTAGTATTCCTTTGTTACTATCCTCAGATTCAAATTCCCTTTAAATTGTTATCAGACTTCACTTCGAATTAATGTCAGGATAGCCTTAGGAGTTTGTCGGAATTTCCTTTGAACTCTTGTTTGAATTCAGTTCGAGCCCTAATCACAGTATCTTGGGAATTATCATCAGATTTATTTACAGAATTCTCTTTGAATTCGGCTATAGAATCCGTTGAAATTCTTCTCAAAGTTCCGTGGGAATTTTCCGTAAATTTTGTTAGGATTCTCCTCACCATTGGCGTTTTGGAACGCTATCAGATTGAGATTCCATTGGAATTCTTATCAAAATTCTCTTGAAATTTATGATAGAATTTCTTAGGAGTTCTTGTCAGCATTTTCTTATACTTGTCATTAGAATTTCTTCGGAATGATACTCATAATTCCTTTGAAATTCGCATGGGAATTTTCTATGCACTTCGCCTAACAATTCTCGTTCAGAATTACTTTGTATACTCATTAGGGTGGTTCAAAATATCGATTTTGCTCCACCACGCTTCAATCGATTCCAAATCAGGTCCTGATAATTCTCCCAAAAATTTGAGCTCATTGGAATGTGAACTCATACTGCACTAGCCCTTTGAAGTTTTTATGGGAATTTACTATGGGAAAAGTATACTTTTTGTTATCATTACCCTAGCCCTACGTCATAATAATTTATTGGAAAAAAATCTATCTAAAATCTAACAACTGTATTTGTGGGAAGTTTTCTCAGCTTCAACTTTGCTGACGACTGCATTCTAATAGAACTTCATGATAATTAGTTATTAATTTATTAGAAAGAAGATATTCTTCAGACATGCCGCATCGAGTGCTTAGTAGGCGGCAAAAAATGCTACTACAGTACGATGCATTCGTTAAGCCGCACTTCAAAAATATAGCCATCCGCTTTTTGTTTCAGTGCGAGAAATCTTATTACGTATGCATGTGGTAGTGAGATACTCAACAATGTTTACAAACTTTTTGCAACAGCTTCTGTACAGTTTATTTTGACATATTTTCTGCCTTCGGCGCTTTGCAAACGTTTAGTCGCAGTTGATGTTTATCACCATTTTACTTAAAGTGCTTCATATCTCACAAAAGTTTGTACTACATCTACATTGAAGTAAGTCTTCTCTTTGTTATTTTAGCAGGAAATGTCATTGATTTTGATTTTCCCAGACCAGGGCTGACAAATGTCATTTTCAATAAAAGATCTCACGCGAACCTTACAGAGATTCTTCTGTCACTATCATCGGATGAGAAAACGATGATAGAGATTTACTTCAAAATCTCATCGATTTGTTTGTCATGGCAGAACGTGACAGTGTTGTTTACATCGCTATTACTAGCTAATGCATTGGTATTATTGTTGCTTGTACCGCGGAAATATTGAAAATATATTCACTCCTCCGATTACATACTGTTGCTTGTCTAAATTCATCTAAATCAGTTATGACTATTGTTCTCATGAATGCTAGATCATTGGAAAAAAAAACAAGAAATCTCATGATAGGTAGTTTCATCTAGTGATAGTGAGAGGACCTGTTTACTCATTTTCATATGACGGCCGTCATATTTACCAGCTCTGTTCCAGACAAGGGAAGGGCAAAACGATTGGACGATGTCGAAAAGGGTCAAATCTGGGTTCTGGCAGATTCTGGTCGATATAATCGTGAGATTGCTCGGAAGATCAACAGATCAGAAAAGGTTAGGTTGTAAATACCAAGTGGAATTTAAAATTGACTGGCAGACAAAAAGGACAAATTCGGGCCGAAGCAACGCAAAATCACTTCAGTTACCGCCAGATTATTACCAAACTCGATCTTCCAGTGCACAAAAGGACCGTTACTCAATGCGTTTTCACACATAACATTGACAAAACCAAAGCCAAAACCGAAGCCAGCATAAAGTCAATCGATTGAAATTTGCACGCCACCACATACACTAGACAAATGCATGGAACGACGTAATTTTTCTGATGAGAAAAAGTTCAACTTGGATAGTCCTGATTATAGAAATATAGATTCCATAGATAAGCGGAGATACAAAAAGTTGTTTTGGCAACCATGAAAATAAATTATCTTACTGGCATGCGTGAAAAAAGTTCATGCCATCATAGAGCTCTTCGTTGTGCAGTTTTGTTTTGTTTCGTGCGTAAAAGTTCAAAATGAAGCGCAAAGCAAATCTTTGCACAATGTATTGAGGAATGGTTTGCTTTATCTTTCCTTCTTCCGTTGTCCGCGAAATAAATCGGAATGTGGAGTGTGTAAAGCGTTTTGTGCTCACAATATTACAATACTTCTCCCTCAAACAACACCATGATGACGTCATGCTCGTTTGGCTACACTAACTGACAGTTCGTTTGGCTACATTATACTTTTCCTCCGCTTATCCGCCCATCCGATCCAAGAGTAATTTTTGAGTAGGAGCGGTAATGGTATGGGGTGCATTTTCCTAAGATGCTAAGATTCTTATCTGCTGTATATCCACGAGAATGAACGCGACCACTTACTGCAAGCTCCTGGAAGAAGTTTTTAGTCCGTATTTGGAGGATTATCTGGTCGATTCGACTGTTTTTCAGCAGGATAATGCCTCAATCCATGTATCACGCCAATCAAAGGCATGGTTTATGGCAAAGGATATCACCGTTCTTGAATGGCCTGCTTGTGGTCCGGATTGGAACCCTATCAAGAACCTTTGGGGAATAATGGCATCAAAGGTTTATGCAAATAGACGTCAGTTCAACACCGTGAAGGACCTCAAAGTGTACATAAGGGAATGCTCGGAGCAATTTCGATGCACAAACAATCCAGATTCTTGTTACCTCAATGCCCAAGCGAATCTTTGAAATCATTAAGAACAAGGAGGTAAAGGGGGCGACCCCGGCGTAGTGGTTAGCAGCCATGCTCACCCCCGGACAGGCATGGAAAATCATTTGCATTCATTTCATACATTCATTTACATTCATTTGCCTCTTACTTTTTTCATCAACAGCATTCCGCAAAATGATGTATTGAGCTTTTATAGGTTTTGTTATTAGTTATAACTTTTGCTCATAACTCAAATCTGTATGTTGTTACTGTTTTTCAGTGAATGTAAAATACATTCAATGAGAAATAGTAGTGGCTCCTGTTCGCTTTTGTTCGTCATGCATAAGAGATACGGATTTGACTTGTAAACAAAAGTTGTAGTTAATGACAAAACCTACAAAAGCTCTATACATCATTTTGCGGAATTCTGTTGAAGAAAAAAATTAGGGGCAAATGAATGTAAATGAATGCACGAAATGAATGTAAATGATTTTCCATGCCTGCCCCCGGACAAGTCACGAATGACCCAAGAGCGTTTAAGTGACTATAATAAAAAAAAAGAATAAAGGAGGAGCTACCAAGTACAGTCACCCCAGTATTATGGGCCACCCACAATTATGGGCCACTTCCATTTGATTAACACGCAGAACTGACTGACCCATAATAATGACTAGCTGGCCCATAATACTGGGGTGACTGTACTAAAGAGTCCATAGTTCATGAGAAATTTGAATTTCTTTTACTTTTCCAACAGTGCGGCTAAATGAATGCAACACCTTGCTTTTTTATATTTGTTATGGTTCGAACTTTTAAAGAAGAACTATTTTTGAAGAAACTATGTTACTTGTTTGAGCTTGAAGAGAGAAATGAAATAAAGAAAAGCCGAAGCGATTGGATTTAATTTCAAAGAGAAATATAGCAATATGTTGGTGCGGCACACTTTCAATCAGAAATTAATTAATTTATCTTTATTAGGTTTCAATCAGAAAGTGATCTCCAGCAAAATTGGATCTGCGAAATTTTTCTATAAAGAACATGTAGCAAATTTACCCGTAAGCCTTTATGGTGAAACGCTAGGATATGGCGAACAAAAAGTTTTATTTTCCAATAGTAAATTCCCATACAAACTTCAAAGATTAGGGCAGTATGAGTTCGCATCCAAATGAGTCCAAATGTTCAGGACCTGATTTAGAATCGGTGGTAGACAGGTGGTGTAAATTGATATTTTGAACCAGCCTAATACTCATGACCTCCTTGGAATTTGCCGCTGAATTCCCCTGAAGTTCTCCTCACAAAGCCCATGTAAATCGTTTCAGAATAACATTGAATTTTCCTCGGCATTCTTTGAGAATACTTTACACTATTTCTATTTGAGATTCTTCCTGTAAGTTTATTCGTCGTATTTATTTATATTGAGCAGCTCCACGCCAATTGACGAATCGGAAAAACTCGGCCTTCTCCGATCTGCATGAAACTTTGTATAATTGTTTGTTATGAGCAATGATTCACATTTTTGCTAAAATTCGGCTTTAATTGTAAAATTTTCAAAATGGCATCTTGGAAATTTTTCGAAAAAAATATGTTCGAAAACAGCACTTCTGATCAAAATGACGTCTGACACAAAATTATTGAGGAAAATAATGTCTTTATGGGAAAAATATCCAAAACACATTTTCAGTAATTTAAAGTAAAAATAAAAACAAAACGGTAAAAATCTAAATAGTTCAAAATGTTCTAGTTCGATTTTGAATTTTTATTTAAAAAAAAAATCTCAAAAAAATGCAAACTTCAGTAACGTTTAAAATTATGGACACATAAAAATTGTCAAAAAAGACAGATTTGTTTCGATCAGAAATGCCGTTTCCGTGCTACATTTTTTTTTAATTTCAAGGGCGCCATTCTGAAAATTTTACCATATCCAAAATGTCCAATTGTTTGCAAAAAATGTAAATCATTGCCCATAACAAACAATTACGCAAAGGTTCATACAAATCGGATAAGGTCGAATAAAAAAATCAATGTTTGTTTCGCTATTTTGCCTGGAACTGCTCTATTCTCTCTTAAATTTCTTTCCCTGGAGAAAATATCAGAGAAATTTGGTTGCGGCTAGAGCATAGCAAACCTACTTCCCAATTTCACAAACCTAAATTTATCAAAATTTTGAAAATTTATTTACAATTGGATTTGGACGAAGGCTGCATTCGGAAAGTGGCGATTCAAAAATTACTTCCACAAGTTTAATTTTTTTAATTTTAGGCTTTATGTAGGGGAATTTACGTATTCTCGGCAACCTAAGCAGCGACCTTCTTTCTATAGCCTTTTTCTCTATGGAACGCACACATATGCAGTATTGGTTTGTTTACAATCTTTTGCTGCCAGCTGCTCTAACAATTTAAGTCGAAAGAATTGTCAAAAACTGTTTTGAAACGCTTTTACAAAGCTCCAATCTTCTCTAGTGAGAGCGAGTATTGTCGGCAACCAGTTTTTCTTCGGCAACCGTTCCATTTGAACTGCATGTAAATCTGCTGTTCTATTATCGGCAACTCGAAATCAGCTACAATTTGTAGTACGTGTGTTTCATTTCAAGAAAACCCTGCTAGATTGCTTTTTCTCAGTGGTAAAAATATAGTCAAATTGAAGCTGAAAGCATAAAGAATCGTTTGCATACATTCAGCGAAGTGTTTTCGTAAGAAAATCCAGTGAAAATAGTGTTTCAATTTGGGTTGCCGGAAATAGTCTGTCATGCCGAAGCCGTCATTTCCCCTAGTTGTTTTAGATTTAAATGGAACCATACAGCAACTTTTCAAGTATTTCTTGAAATTCTATACTACGGATTCTACCAGAAATTCTTTAAAAAAAACTGATCCACGCACAATCAGGGATAGAGAACTGCACTAAGTCAAGATAAGTAAACACATCAATCTGAGTGTTTGCACGTCAAAAATGAAAGAAACGTGTATTGATCATCAGATATGAACCAGGGCTTATAAACAGGGGAAGATCGCCATCCGGGGCAAGATGAGCTCTAGGGTGGGTCAACTTAACAACCCCCTGCTTCCTACATCTCTTTCGATTCGTTTTGAGGTCCCCAACATTTGTGCCAAATTTGAACGCATTCGGTTACAATCTGGATTAGCTTTTATCGGTTACAATCTGGAGAGCTTTATAACATGTATGCAGTGATGGAATTCTCACCAAAATATCATTTTCGCTTGCGATACGTTTTCTCTTGGGAACTTTCCCTCACTAGTTTCACACTCCAATATTTCCTGAGCGAACTTTCTGGGATGAGAGAATGAGATATCGCGAACTTTTTTAACTCGAATCACCAACGTGAGGATACGAAAAATATCAGAACATTTTTTCTCTCTATCTCTTTACACCACATTCGTTCTTGAAAATTGCACTGCACATTTCACAAGGGAAAGATTATAGACAGAAAGCTATCCCGAGTAAATCAATACAATCTCTAAAGACTGATAAGTCTGGTACCTGGCTGTCTACTGGCGCCTGTTGTTTAAAGTAGCCGTTATCAGGATGATGTGAACAGTTTTGTGCAACTGATTGATTGGTGCATTGGTTTCTGGCAAAAAAAATGAATGAATCAGCACAAGTGTCAACGCGACATTAACGAGGAACGGGGAGGGTAGTGTAAGATTTTGTGACTAGCAATTTTTATATTAAAACCGTTCCTCAGGATAGGGGGTTGCGGAAGGAGGAGTGCCTAATGTATCTTAATTTTCACGAAATACAGTTAATGCATGGCTCCTCTCATCACTAGTGTTCGTAATATCGTTCCTGTAAGCTCTTATGCAATAATTATATGCAGGGGGATGGTTGGGAATATAGGTGGTGGTGAACTTTTCACTGTGCTATTACCAGTGCTGTAAATTCTCAAAATCATTTGAACATTTTTGATGAAAATGAGAAAAGTAGCTATTCGCTATCAAAGGGGACCTCCTCCGAATGGGTGATATCAGTTGCTTAGTCATTTGCATGGATCATTCTCATTTGAGAAACGCTATATATCATTCGAATGAGTGTAACCTACACACAAACGGAGCTCTGGTCGACATTCCGGCGAAAAAGCTAAGCCAACCCGACACCAACCTGACTTCTATCAAACCCCAACCCGATGTTGACCCGACATTGACCCGACATAAACCCAAAATTGACCCGACATTAACACGACATTGGGTCGACATCGACCTTAAATTAGCCTTACATTGATCCGACATCGGGTCGACTTGTCTGTTCGGGACCATTTTCCTGGATTTCTTCCATACTCCACTGTCGTATATCAAATGATACTGAGTGACTCAATTGACAGTGACAATGAGCTTCGAATGAGAAAGGGGCTCTTCAAATTATGGTCATGTGAGAATTCGTTTACACAGAATTGATTGAATGGTTGTAGTGGTTCATCTTCAATCGAATGATATGAAAATTTACAGCACTGGCAATTACTGTCCTCTCCCATGACTGGGAATCCTGTAAAACAATGTAAAACTAGAAAGGGTCTAGACCCTCCCTATGTAAAACCATAAGGTATGCGGGACTGCTGCACTGCTGAACTTCAAAACGCTTTATTTGCTGACCAAGGATCTGACAAAAACATCTTTTTAGTGTGCAATTTAGGATGATAAAAAATTTAAACACACACTTAATTCGCCGATTTCTCGTGAATTAAAGTTCAATCTAAAAAACTAACAACACAGACAGGTAGAGGAATGATTCATTTGGTATAGTATAGTTCGCTAGATTGTGCTTTGATTCGTGAGAAATCGCTGAATGACGTGTTTGTTTACAAAAGCAATTACGCCCAAATCTCAAAGTTCTCTGGAAATGGTATTTAATGTGAAGGATGCGAAAAATATCGGAGAACGAGAAGAAAACAAACAGACACTCTCGCGTGATCATCGCCTACCTTTACTCGCTGGAAAAAAAAAGAACAAAGCTGAGGGGATATTTGGTTGGTTCGAATCACGAGTACGTGTGAAATGATGTGAGATGGAGAGACGAAAGATCTTTCGCGATACGAAATGAAAATTTCTCTCGCTCTACGCTTTCATGAACTTTTTATCATCTCTCGTTCGCGAACTTTTTGTGAGAAATTCCTTTGGGATTTATCTCTGCAATGAGCTGTGATAGAACTTTTTTTGAAAATGATTTTTCCAACACTGTGTATGGGAAACGGATTAAAAACTGCTCAATAGCATATCAAAAAACTTTTTGCACAGACGTCTGCTCGATTTGCGGTCTTCGATGAAGTTATTCTGGATTTTCACAATCTAAGTCCCATTCCCGTAACGTGGGTAAGTCACCTTTTTGTTGTACGTTACGGGATCTACCACCGATTCCTAGTCCTGACTACTTCAAACTAGGGAAACAGGATTTTTCAGTAATCCAAGGAACACATCTTAGTCTTTGTTACTTTTTATGCCTTGTTGATAGTGACAAGACTCGGATTTGTCCACCGAGGATGATCTTGAAACAAGGAAAAAAATGAGTTAGTTAGTCTTTGATTCCTTATCTTCCATTCGTTGTTCCCTAGTTCGAAGTGGTTAAGACTAGCGTTCTGATGCATGGTCATAACCGGTGTCATTCCTTAATTTTGTTGCTAAGGAATCAAATTTTTACTGACAAAGGATATTTGGCAAGCAATTGGACAGATTCGGTCCGTTTACCATCATTTTTTCATACAAACTGTAAAGCTCTCCTGCAAATCCAGATCGTACCGAAATCGTTCAAATTAGACACAATTGCTGGAGACCTAAATACGAATCGAAGGAGCATTAGGGAGCTGGGGGTTTTTACATAAATCTAAAATTTTTGAAAACTGCACATACGTAGCTTTCAACAATAATCCTAGTATTAAGAAATATTCTATAACTACCAAAAAATTGATGAAAATGTACCGACCGGAAAACATCCTCTTTTTGTAATAAGAATTTACAATAATCAATAACCTTTTTTTTTGCTACGATTGTTACAACTTCCAATTAATGTTTCAACCTGGTACTGGTATTCTGTGTAGATAAATTTAGGACTATAATCCTTAAAAGCTCAAACATCTATATATATATAAAAATGAATTTCTGTCTGTCTGTCTGTCTGTCTGTCTGTCTGACCCTTATAGACTCGGAAACTACTGAATCGATTGGCGTGAAAATTAGTATACAGGGGTTTTTGGGGCCGTGGAAGGTTCTTATGATGGTTCGAGACCCCTCCCTCTTTTGTAAGGGAGGCTCCCATACAAATGAAACAGAAATTTCTGCATAACTCGAGAACTAATCAAGCAAATAGAATCAAATTAGGCATGTGGGGGCGAGTGTGGGGGTATAAGGAGATAATCATAGGGGGTAGCCCCTTAGATAATAGGGGAGGGGGGCTACGTACAATATAGCATGTTTTTTTTTTAAATCGGCGCATAAACTCAAGCTAATATTGAATCCCGAGCAAGACCGGGAACACTCAGCTAGTATCATATAAAAACAAATTCTGATATGGGTGCATGTCTTCCACCGGGTCTGAGAACGGTGACAAAATGATACTTTTTTAATTTATTTAAAAAAAAAATCCAAAATAATGTAATAAATTGAATTGTATCAATTCGTAGGTGCTAGAACAGATATGAAAGGTCCAGGGTAGACAATGATTGAATGTATTCATTGCAATTATTGCATATACATACGATATAAACCTTAAGGTGGCCATCTTGCCCGGTCTACCCCTATGTGTATGAACACAGTATTTCAGTATCGTAAGAGCTTTAGTGCTCTTCGGTTTCGAAGCGTTTATTTGTTTATCCCGCATCTAAAGCAAGACTCGATCGCTTACTTCCAAGTTCAAACGTAGAATTTTTTTGTTTAAAGAATTGGAGAAGAAAATAACTTCCACCAGTCGGAAAAGCGACTGAATCCGACAACGTAGAAAAGTGACTGCTTTGCATATCGAAACCTCAATCGACGGTTGTTTACACATCACGCGTGACAGCGAACTAAAGCTGAATCAAGGGTGTTTCATGTTACTGTGTAAATAAACGGGCGCCCAAGTTTTGCCTTCAATTTGTTTGGACTATGGCAGTTTTCATCCAGCAGCAGCAGCAATGACCCAATTATGTGTGATGTTCCGAGTTGCAAATGTTTTTCGAAATATTCCAAACGCAAACAAACTGATCTACACGCATCCTAACACATAACTAAGAGCAAGATTAGCACAGAATGGCCGACAGCAGCAGCGTGGAGGCGTACATGGCAATATGCTGTGTTCGCATTTTTGTCATTTCTCAGAATCTTCGTTGGACAGCAACAGTAGCAGTGGAGTAGATTTGAGAGTCTCAATCTTCATCTAATCCACAATTTCGGAGTTCGGATTCTGTCACACACCAACGTCAGTGGTCTGATCTGCGATGAAATGGCTAGAATTCAGAGACATACTCCTACACTCGGAAATCGTAATCAAAACAGTCGTCAATCAGGCGCCATCGCATCGTGTCCATTGAACTGCCTTCTGTACACACGCAGGTGAGGAAATTTTAAAATCGCAATCAGAAACCCCTTGAAATTTAATTTTATTTTTTTCAAATAACTCCAATCGTTGCCACTCAAGGATAACGACGACGACGATGATAAACTGAAAAATCCACTTTATTTCCGCATTAAAATTTCACTTCATTTTTCACTTTCACATTTACGACGGGTCGAGAAATGGCAAGAACGACAAGAACGGTCCCACGACGAATGAACGAGACGAGATTAAATTGGAAACTTTCGCTCTTACTCTTCAATAACGATCAGCACGACACGCCATAGCGATTCTATTTTCAATCTTCTTTACTTCAGCTTTTCAACGCATTTTTTTCTCATTTTCACTCCACCCCTCGTGTGTGTAAGAGGAAATTTTGATTCATACGAATTTCCCCAATTTCCACTCAATACGCTTCTTCACTGGCCATTTTGAGGATTACTCTTCCGATTCTTCCATTTTCACGGCATGCAGTTTGAGCGCTCCACCGCAGTAAATCACTTATCGATCTTCGGAATGCCTCCGGCTTACCCCTACTACATTTGAATAATTGCACTTCAATTAGATAATAATTCCACTTCAGTTGCAAATTCTTTTCTGTAACAACACAGCACAGCGGGCTGTCCCCTTCCGAGGAATGTCAATCAATTCCCCTTGCCCAAACACACAGCTCGTTGTTCTGTCCGGCTTCCTCAATCCCTCGCTACATCCGTACAATCTGGAATTTTTAGGAGGACCGGGATACAGCGAAGGGGCACGACCGGAAAACGACTCTACAAAGGCGGTGGCGGCGCGGCGACAACGACGTCGACGACGCGAACGACACACAACACACACGTCCAACCGTGACCAGAGTTCAAACGCGAAAACTTCTCGCGACTAGTGGCGAGCGTCCTCCTCCTGGGTGCGGCAAGCCAGACGACCGTCGCGGTTGATGAACACACCGTGAGATCCCCCTCATATTGCACTCAACTTCCAACACATGCCCAATCGGTGTCGCGAATGCCGCATGCGATGATCGCGATCTTGGCTGGCGGTGTTTTGTTTTTGTTTTCAGTAGTACCAACACAACTCAACCTAGAGGCTGTATACTACTAGCAGCCGCCGTACTGATCGCGATCCAAGCCGGTCTAATACTAATAAATTCATTCTACCCACGACCCGACGATCTCGCAATGAAGGGGCGCGCGCACTCTCATGTGCGTCCTAACCCAAATCTTAAGACAGTGCAGTGCAGTGCGAGCGAGTACCACCACATTTTGCCGTTTTAATCTATAATCTGTATGCGGGGATTTATTCTTGGAGTCGCGACTCTGTTTGCTTAATCGCAGGGGGCTACAAGACACGAATCGGAGTCGAGTGAGTTATATAGACCATTCAAGATCCACGAATGATCTGCAGAGCAGGGATTATCCAATCCTGCATACATATACTAAACTATACAATGTTATTTTCCCTTCATCGTTAGGTACCCACATCCGACAGCAGACACAGCTAGAAGGGCGATGATGGTTTTGTTTTGAGTTTTGGAACGTTCATGAGATGATCTGTTTTTACAATCAAACCATCAATTTGATGCTGGCTGTAGAGTAGAAAGGGGAAACTGCACTCGAAATAGATGCATTGGACAGTGGGTTAAATAGAGAGAATTTTGTCTTCTTGTTGTCTTGGAAATTCGAAATTGAACATTAGCCACCAGTGGAATTTAATCTAATCTAATCTAACATAAACACAGCCAGTACAAGAAAGTTTCCTGGAAAATGGTTAGGTTGGATAAAGCTTAATCATTTATAGCGAATTCGTTTATTATTCAGTTCCAACCTGGATCGGGTATCAAGATTGGGTCTGCTTGTTTTCTGACAAACGTCAGTTTGCTCGTTTGTTTTTAAAACCTAGCTCAGGTTGAAGTTCACACAGAAAAAAGGGTCGGTTTCGCACTGGGTTGGAACTGATGTTAACCCCGATAATAAACTAATTCACTTTTAATATTGGAGATACAGCTATCCTCCGAAGAACGCGTTACCCACTGAGTTGCACCCACCGCTTTTTCTCGGCGGGGTTTCAACCAGTCGGTCTGATTTTTTGCGTGTGAGTAGGGTCAATGGAGAACTAGTCACTCGCAGAAAATCAGAGCGCTTGGTTGAAAACCCACCGGGACAAAGCGGTGGGTGCAACTCAGTGGGTAACGCGTTCTTCGGGGGAAAGCTGTATGACACAAACATCAAAACGGCCAGGCCTACTGCAGGCCACAACTGAAATGAATAAATTCTTGACCATGGCAGCCCTAAG
Source organism: Ochlerotatus camptorhynchus (assembly GCF_037179485.1). Classification (NCBI taxonomy): domain Eukaryota; kingdom Metazoa; phylum Arthropoda; class Insecta; order Diptera; family Culicidae; genus Ochlerotatus; species Ochlerotatus camptorhynchus. Next base: position 10,575,932 of record NW_027040818.1, on the reverse strand, counting down.
TATGCACTTTTAGAATTGACAAAACAATCCAATTGAAAAACACCCAAATGATGCATGAAATCCCGGTGAGCATGGAAACTTTTTTTTTATTATGATCCATAAATAAAACTACTGTAATATAACGAGATGATATTTTTTTTTTAAACATTAAAACAATTAAAAGCAGGGCTGGTAGCGATCAATGCTGTCAAAAATAGTGATTTTAGTTACCATGTTGAAGAAATAAGTGACCAAATAGTGACTAATAGTTGTAAAAAAGTGACGAAAATGTGACCTAAGGGTAGAAAATTAGTCGTTCTGATGGCATACAAAATATGTAAATGTTTGATGTTTTAGAGCGAAAGATTCAATAGAGAGAAATGACTAAACCTCCAAGCTTCTACTACATAGAAAAACCTGAAAAACCGGGATATCTCAGGGAATTTTATTTTTCCTGAAAATACCTGGAAGTCTCAGCCCAAGTAACAATTCAGCAACCGTTTGGCATCCACTCTGATTTATGATGGTTTTATAACGGCAATGAACAATCCATTTAGTTTAAATATAGCATTTTAAAGTGTAAAACATTCCTGCTTAGTAATTTAGCTTTTTGCTGTTTTAAAAACCTTTTATAGTCTGGCAAGAAAGTCAAAAACTGTCTTGTTTTAAAAATAAATTTAAAACATTTATCAATCTCTCCTTAAAACTGTTCTGTAATTCAAGCATAAACGTCATTAGCAATTGTTTATTAATGTCTTGATGAAATACTTTATAAACGTGTTCTATCATTATAAATGCAACCATAAAACCATTAGGTGTTGCATTAGAGCAAAAAGCATTTATTGTTGCTTTTTAGGCTTTTTAAAGTGCATCATTAACTCCCCAATTTGTTTACAAATTGAGCTTAAAAGATGGTTCCTCATAGTTGATAAATGCCAAATTTATGGCAAGGAAATCTCGAAGGATAGACGAAGTAGGAGGAAAAATTCAAGTCGATTTCAGCAAAATTTACTTCTTTAAAAGAACCAGCACACCATCAACGACTGACCATCTGGCGGAGAAGAGTAAAGTGAGCGTGGCCCTCGAATTCATAAAACAATGTCGAAAGTTTAAAAACATACCAGCCTTCTCCAGATCTTGCGAATAGATGAAAATCAAAATAACAATCGACAGCAAACCACTGAAACCGTTAGTTAGCGGAGATTAGCTGGTTTCCGATCCATAGCAGCGATTTTATTCAGCAAAAGAATCAACTCTTCGCAAATTTCTTTCAAGCGTAAATCCCTGCATCGTTGGACGGTGCACTTCTGTAACCATCCGGAAGAAGGGGATCTTTTTCGGGAACGATTGCGCTTCCAGCTGTTCGAAATGCGAAATGTTGTAAAACAGTATCGCAAACTATCTGAGTAACTGCTCCCAATCCATCGGGAGAAAAATGCCTGGAAGAATCCTGGATCTCACAGCGCAACTATCGAAAGATAAACAAACTTTGACGTTTAACTTTTTGCAGGCAACTTTGCCCCCATAAATGCTGCCATAAATCTGAACGGGTTAGGATCAAGCAAAATGGCTTTAGATAAATGCAATTCAGCCTGCATGTTTTCTTCATAAAAGCCATTTTAAAACCTTATTAATTTATTAAAGAATTCTTGAAAGCAAAACAACTTTTTCACATATGTCCCATGAAAATCAACTTTTATGCCACCGCCATGTTACAATTAGTATAACTATATTTTGGAAAATTTAGCAATGAGCAAACATTTAAATGCGAAAATAATAAAAAAAAATCTCGGCCAAGCTCTATCTGAAGAATATATTTTTTTTTTTCAATGTTAAATAATTAGTTAAATCGACGTTTTACGAGAGTGGACTTAATTTTTTCGATGTTTTCACGTACATTTCACATTAAATTTAATATGACACTTAAAACTAGGCCACTTAATGAGAAATATTGTAATAAATTTGAATATTTAACAAGATTTTTATATCATCAGTTTCTATTTTACTAATTTTGATAAGATCGAATTCATAAATCCTTTTCTATCTTGATTGATGCTTTCCTAGTGGATTCAGCATGCGGCTAGGGGAAATAGCTCGGAAAGGGTTTTTATTGTTGCTAAATAGCTTTTATTGTAGCTTTCAAATGGTTCTCAATGCGTTTGTCATACAACCTTTTGCAGTAAATCAATCTTGAAGAGCTTCGAGAATACACCCTTCAGAACCTTCTCCAGGGTGGGCCAACTAGACATATTCTAGTCTAAATGAGGTTTTGGCGGATGCATTAATGACAAAATAGCCTTGACTAGGGTTTTATGAATGTTGTTTTATAGTTGCTTTGTAGTATTTCATAAAACTTAAAATGTTACTTGGGAGGGAATCTTATCATTATTCAGGAAATTTAATAATTTTCTTACTAAGAATGCATTTTAAAATAAAAGCATTTAATATTCCTAGTTATTTTCATTCACACATTGAACTTTATAGATTAAGAATGGATTAATCTTCAGTAACAAATAGATTTTTAAAATTCAGAGGCTTCAAATGATTTTTTTTTTGGTTCTAGAATAAGCATATTTCCCACAAATTTTATAAATTCTATGAAAATATATAATACTTCAAGAAATTTTCAAGAATCTGGAGTCAAAATCCTTGCAACATCTATGAGAAAAACATCACTTGCAATCTGCTTTCATGGTAGTTCTGAGGAATTTTAGACTTCATGTGAAGCCTAACCCTACGATAGTAAACTCCAAGCGAATTTTCATGAGAAATCTCCGTTGAAATACTTTCACATTTTCCGGATGTTCATTCATTGCGTTCCAGAAATTTTCTCAGAGCAAACCGAAGCTTCCGGAAATTCCAGTTTCTGCAATTTCCTTGATTTTTTTTTGAATTTCCCTTTAGTTCTCTGATCTGTCTTCATGTTCTCGCAGTTTCCCTAAAACTCTCAACTCTAATGAAGATCTCAGTTCTGATTTAAAATAAATGGAATTCTCGTAAACACCTTTAAACTTCCCTGGCACTCTCTGGATTTCTGTGAAGTTCCTGAAATATTTCTGAAGCTTTCATAAATTTTCTGAAGGTCTCTGTACTAAATCTTTCGGAACATCTTATGGGTTATTGATTTTATTCCAGCACATTATGGGACTACCCTGAATTTGTCTAAACTCACGCTTATAGATTTTTAAACCAATTCAAAAATCTGGGCTAAAGTTTCGGGGATTTCCCCCAAAGATCTCAAGATCTAGCTTTTCTGAGGTTAATAGAACTTCATTAAAGTTTCCACATTCTTGATAGTACGAAACATCAAGACATTAAAAATGTTGTGATCTTAGACTTACTAAAATGAAGTACGTGTTCAACTTCAACATTTAACGGATTTGAGCTAAGAAACAGGAAAACTGATGGTCATGTTTTAAAAACGTTTGCATTAAAACATATTTTTAACGGATTTCATAAATAGAATTCGTATCATAAACCTGGAAACTTCAGGGAACTTTATTTAGCTAAATGAGTGGACACCCTATAGATAGAGAAGAACGATTAAACGCAAAAAATCTCTATACCAGTTCGTCAACTTCGAATTGTTCAAAAATAGAAAATAGAAAAATAGAAAAATAGAAATAGAAATATAGGCCTATCCAGAAGAATGATCAATCTTGAATTCACATTTAAAAAAGTTTGAAATAGTGACTTATTACAAGAAAAAGTGACTTTAGTGACATGGCTTAAAAAAGAGACTTTTTAGTGACTGGCTTGAAAAAAAAAGTGACTTGCTACCAGCACTGTAAATGCTTCTTTGATGTGACAACGAAACCTCACCCCAAGCTCTTCCCCTGATCCTATCCTTCGACAATGTACCCATCTAACCTCGGGGAAGCCGGGAGTATTCGGTCCAACTCCTACTAGGCATAGAAATAAGTGAATTTTGTAACAAACAATAAACAATGAATTATCGGCTCTGTAAAGCTATGAGGAATGAGCCTTCAAAAAAAAAATGAATTAAATAAAAAAATGCTGCTTTAACTTCGGAAAATAGCTCCTTTACTGTGTAGCTACCCAGATTTACTGTCCTGCCCGAGCGTTTTTAGTCAGAGGAGCGGAGCGACGGGCAAGAGTCTAGAATAAGCTTCTAAAATAAAATTATTTCTATGTACCTGTGCATCATTTCTATTTATGAAGCATTATTTTCTATTTATGGATCAAAATAACAAATGAAGTGTCCAAAACATGAAAAACATATGCCTAGTTTATGGATCATATCTATATTTAGTGGCTTTACTTATATTTGATGCCTCAGAAAATCCCGGCGGCGCCGTCCTGATTCTAAGTATATTCAGATGATATGTTTTTAGAGAATTCAGAGAAGCGTACGAAGTGAATGTCTACAACAATTCCTTGCTGAGAACAACTCCAAGTGATGTTTCGTGAGAAAGCTCCGTTGAATATGGAATGAACTATTCTGAGGTTTTCAGAGCTACCTAAAATTTTCCTGAAATTAATTAAACTGCCTGCTCACAATATTTCTATGCATACATTTTCAAACTTCCCTGAACTTTTTTTCGGATTTCTTAACGTTTCCTCGATTTTCCTAACGATCATGGATTTTCTCTAATGTTTTAAAAATTCGCTGAAGTTCTCGAAACTTCTTTAAAATTTGTGTAATTTCCCTAATGTTAACAGAATTGCTCTGAAGTTACCTGTTCTGTGCTGAAGTTCTCGAAACTTCTCTAAAGTTTATGCAGTTCTCATAAAGCTAGTTGTACTGCCCTGAATTTAATTTAACTGTTAGCAATAGACTAAATTTTCAATATCGACAAAAAATATCCATTAGTACCGTCCCAATGACGCATTCATCTAGATAAAATTTACGAATAGCAGATTTTTAGCGATGGGCGCAATCTTAGATCCATAGGCCAACATTAGAGCCATAGACAGATTTTCACTGAAGTTCTCAACATTATTCTGAACTGCCCTTAAATTATCGACACTAATTCATAACTTCTGCAATAGTCTAGACTTTCGTGATGTTATTAAAGCTGCCCAAAAGATTTCAGAATTTCCTTAAAGTTCTCAAGCCTGTCCTGAATTTCTAAGTATTTTTAATAAGAACGCTTACGGAACTTTGCCTTTAAACACTAATGTTCCCTGAACATATTTGGAAATCGCTGAAGTTCTCTAAACAAACACATTTTCCGCCAAAATGGCTCTAATGTTGACCTATGGATCTAAGATTGGGCCCATCGCTAAAAACTGAAATGTCCATATATAAGTACCTTAAAATACTCTCACATTTTTCGGAGGTTCATATAATTTGTATTGCGTTTCAGAAATTATCTCGAAACTTTGCTGAAATTTCCAGAAATTCTCTGAGTTTCTCCAAAATTCTTTAAGGTTTCTGCAATTTCCTTGAAATTATCTGAACTGTCCATTAATTTTGTGATCTGTCTTGGTGTTCTTGGAGCTTCAATGAAGTTATCAACTATATTGTAGATCTCCATTCTGCTCTGAAATAAATGGAATTCTCGTGAACACATTTAAACTTCCCTGAAATTCTCTGGACCTCGGTGAAACTATCCTGAATTTTCTTAAACTCTCGCTTATAAACCTATCAACTGCTCCAAAAGTCTGGACTAAAGTTGGCCTTAGGATCTTTGAAATTCCTCAAAGATCTATATAGGGGAAATGTAGGTAATGTCGGCCTACATGTCCCTAATTTGGGCCCATACATAAATTCAGCAATCGACTAAATTTTCAATAGCGACCAAAAATATCCATTAGTATCGTCCCAATGACGCGTTCATCTAGATAAAATTGATAAATAGCAGCATTTTAGCGATAGGCCCAATCTTAGATCCATAGGCCAACATTAGAGTTATTTCCCCTATCTAGATTTTCTGAGGTACTTGGAACTTTTTAAAAGTTTTTACAATTTTCCTCAAGTTCTCTATGTTTCTGAAGTTCTCTGAAATTCTAGAAACTTCTTAAAAGATCATGCAGCATAACATCCCTCGTTCACTCTGACCCAGTCGAGCCAATCGCCGTTTCCTGCCAGTCATCTGCCGTCCAAGTCGTTCCGGCCCTGTGGTCGGAGATAGGGCGAGGGTCTCCCATCCTGGCTTTTCAGGCAAGTATGCGTGCTTTCTCGGTGATTCTCCTCGTGATCAACATTTGGATTTCAGCGCAACACCCACTCAAATTCATTGCATTCTGCCGAGGAACGGACGAGAAGTTTGTGACAATCCTTCCTCAACAACTTCCGAGCTACGCATGTACTATCAGAATGCACGAGGACTTCGGACAAAGATAGATTCTTTCTTCTTAGCTACAACTGACTCGGAATATGATGTTATCGTGCTAACTGAGACTTGGCTGAACGATTGCATCTTGTCTACTCAATTATTCAACGACTCTTACACTGTGTTCAGGACAGATCGTAGCTCTTTGAACAGTCGAAAAACTCGTGGTGGAGGTGTATTGATAGCCGTCTCTTCTAAATTGTGTTGCTGTATTGATCCAGCTCCGATAAGTAATGCTCTCGAGCAGCTTTGGATCAAAATCAAACTGCAGAACTATGATATCAGCATTGGAGTGCATTATCTACCACCTGATTGCAGAGACGACCTGTCGCTCATACAGCAGCATACTGACTCCATTGATTCAATCCTTTCCGGCTTGAGGCCTCATGACCTTGCTTTCCAGTTTGGAGACTATAATCATCCTGAAATGCACTGGGTACCATCAGAGGATGGTGGCCTCACAATAGATTCCCATACATCGAGATTAACGAATGCTAGTTGTGCATTGTACGATGCCTTCTGCTTCCAGGGTCTGACACAAATCAATACTGTGAAGAACTCCAGTTCACGGATTCTCGATTTAGTACTCGTGAATGACTCAGCGTTATCAAGCTGTTGCGTATCCGAAGCGGCTGAATCGCTCGTAGAAATCGATACTCCACATCCTGCTATTGACGTCACCGTTTCTATTTCGGTACCAGTGTCATTTGAACCATCTCTAGACGACTGCCGGTTCGATTTTCGTCGGGCTGATTATAGTTCGATGAATGATGCGCTATTATCAATCGATTGGCAATTTTTGGATTCTGATCAGGATCTGGACGATATTGTATGTATTTTCAACACGGAGATACGTCAAGTCATCGAAGCTCACGTGCCTCTTCAGCGCCCTCCACTGAAGCCTCCTTGGACGAACAGGAGCCTCCGCCAGTTGAAGCGCCGTAGGCGATCTGCACTTCGAACGTATAGTCGGAGTCGTTCGCAGCACTCCAAACATCGCTTTGTAATGGCCAGTAACAAGTACACACGGTATAACCGTCTATTGTATGCTCGATACGTTGATCGTACGCAGAGAAATTTACGTCTACATCCCAAACAAATCTGGTCTTTTGTTCGTGCTAAACGCAAGGAAGATGGATTGCCAACGTCCATGTATTTCGGCGACCAATTTGCTAGCACAGCCTCTAGTAAATGTGAGATCTTTGCTGAACACTTCAAGAATGTCTTCTCAAATACGCCTGCTACGCCATCGCAGATAGAGGCTGCTGGTCGTGATACGCCGCTAGACAGCATCGACTTTGGAATTTTCCAGATCAGCGAGGAGCATGTCGAAAATGCATTACGTAAGCTCAAACATTCAGTGTCACCCGGTCCTGATGGGATTCCTTCATCTGTGTTGAAAAACTGCTCGAGTTAGTAAAACTGTTCAATCTCTCGTTCCAACAGCAAAAATTTCCTGCTGGATGGAAAACTTCGTTTCTGTCACCGATTCACAAAAAGGGTGACAAATGTAACGTCGTCAACTACCGTGGAATAACGTCCTTGAGCGCTTGCTCTAAGGTTTTTGAAATAATTGTAAACAACGCTCTCTTTGAAGCCACCAAAAACTACATTTAGTGTGCCCAGCATGGATTCTACCCGAAACGATCTGTTACTACTAACCTCACTCAGTTCACCTCACTCTGCATACGCTCTATGGACGCTGGTTCACAAGTGGACGCCGTATACACGGACTTCAAGGCTGCATTCGATCGTGTGAATCATGATATCCTGTTGCAAAAACTCGAGAAGCTGGGGGTATCTTCCGCGCTTGTTAGCTGTTTTAGATCATATCTGTCTGAAAGATCCGTGAGAGTAAGGATTGGTTCGTCACATTCGGAGCCGTTTATGATTCCTTCTGGTGTACCGCAAGGGAGTAATCTTGGACCGCTGCTTTTCTCATTATTCATAAATGACATTGCCTTTGTGTTGCCACGTAGACAGCGAATATTCTATGCCGACGATGTTAAGATCTTTATGATCATCACGTGCACTGAGGATTGCCTGGAGTTGCAGAGGTTATTAGATTTGTTCGAGGACTGGAGCAAGCGAAGCCTACTCGATTTATGCATAGCCAAATGCAACACAATATCATTCAGCAGGAAGCGGCAACCAATCAATTTCAACTACAGCATGTGTGGACAAACTCTCGAGCGCTTGTATCAGGTTAGGGATCTCGGTGTGATATTGGACCGCGAATTCACTTTCCGACCGCATTACGAAGACGTGATTGCAAAAGCCAATAAACAGCTCGGCTTCATGTTTAAGCTTGCTGATGGATTTCGTGATCCTCTCTGCCTGAAGTCCCTTTTCTGTGCACTGGTTCGATCTATTTTGGAATCTTCCGTGCTGGTATGGTGCCCGTACAACAGAAACTGGATTGACCGTATCGAGGCGGTGCAGAAAAAGTTTGTGCGCCTCGCTCTTCGCCACTTACCCTGGCGTGATTCGTCAAATCTTCTTCCATATGAACATCGTTGTATGCTGTTAGGCATCGATACTCTGGAGAAGCGAAGATCCAATTTGCAAGCCATCTTCGTCGCTAAGGTAATGACCAATGAAATCGATGCCCCAGATATTCTTGCTGAATTGCACGTATATGCGCCGCAAAGACCTTTGAGGCAACGTAATTTCCTGCACCTTGCTACCCGTAACAGCCGTTATGGTCAACACGATCCTATCAGGATAATGTCTTCTCGGTTTAACGATGTTAGTGGACAATTTGACTTCAATGTTTCTGCTGCCACTTTTCAACGTCGCCTCAATGCACAGGGTGAATATCTGTCCAATCACTGCTACTTCGAAAGTGTGTATTACCTGCTGTTTTTTTTTTATTACATGGTCCTTCTACAACACTACGCCGAGTTTCCAACCCTCTGACGCGTGAGCTGTGACGCATTTGCAGATTGTTGTGTTTAATTATTTTAGATTATTGACTTAGCTTTTAATATGTTTGTCATTTGTATTCATTTGTATTCAACGTATTCTGTGTATTGACTATTTGTAATTTTATTTATTGTTATATGTATGAAAATACATGGGGTTTTTACGCCTCTTTGAGCCAACTAAATGGTTTACTCAAAGAGGCTTTTCCCCATCCTAGATTTCATTAAGACTGAAAAAAGTCAGATGAAATAAGAATAAAATTAAAATTAAATTAAAATGTTCCCGCAGTCTGTTAATGAAGTATCACTGGAATTCTCAGCATTTGCTTTCATGCCTCAGAACTTCTGTAAAGTTCCTTCAATTGTTGTGAAGTTAATAGGACTTCACAGAAGATCTCTAATCTTTCATAAAGTTAATTACAAACTTGAAATAATTCGTTTGCTGTATTTTCCTTAATTTTTGCACTTTAAAAATTGTCAATCACCCATATTCTTGTTTTCGTTCGAACCGTATTTTCCATACAAAAAACTTTTTTTTGTATGGAAAATACGGTTCGAACGAAAACAAGAATATGGGTGAATATCTTGGACTTGAAATGGAATGCAAAACTTCAAGACAGTGAATATTTTGAGATCTTAGACTTACTCAAATTAAGTAAGTGTTAGACTTCAAAATCGATTTGATTGTGAAGCTGTTTCTTTTAAAACTGATTGTCATGCCTTAAAAATGTGTGCGGCAAATGCTGTTGCTGTTGTTTTAACAAAAGAAAAAGCATATTTCAAAACAATTAAACATATCTTTCTTATTATAACCCTGGATTAAACGCCAAAAAGCTCCAAAAACAGCATAGCTCTTTCGAATTTTTCGAAAATTAAAACAAAATGTAGGCATCGATTTGATTATCGTATCCTAAACACTGCAAGAAGAATGATCAATCCTGAAATAAATTCACTCTAAAAAAAGTTGAACATAGTGGCTAATAACAAGAACAAAAGACTTTAGTGACTTGGCATTACAAAATTTTCAAGAATCTGGTGTAAAAATCCATGCACAATTTTAAAAGCTCGTCGAATTTTACTTTAATTTCTAAGGACCTTATTTTAAGGAAGTTCTGGGAAAAGAATCTTTCAGAAAAACATCAAATGCAATCTGCTTTTAAGGTAGTTCTGAAGGATTTTAGATTTCTTGTAAAGCCTGAAAGTTTTGACACAAATTTGAAGAAGCCCTGAATTGAATTAAAAGCAAATTTTAATGAAAACTCTGAAAATTTCTGAGGAGCACCACTCTTTCAGAGAAAAAATCCAAGGGCCTTCTGAGGATAATTTTATAAAGTTGTGGAAGAAAACGAATCCGGAGCATAAGTCCTTGGAATCTTTTTGAAAATACTAAAAGGAGTATTACAATAAATCTGAGAATAACTCCAGAACATCTTTAAAGGAATTCGGAAAATAAATTCAGGAGGGTTTGCCAAACAAATTATGCGAAGGAATCTAAGGAATTTGTGAGGAGAAATGCCACTGAATTCTGAGGAGACTTTCAATGAGAGTAGAATTCCAGGGGAAGGATATCTGAAATGAATTCAATGAATATTCGGAGAGTTTTTTCAAAGCGTTTCTTATTGTGGAGAATTTAAAGATCTTTCAGAGGAAAACTAAAATAAAATTAAATTAGGAGGATAGCTTTATTGAAATGTTGATAAATATGGGAATAGAAATCAGAATAGACTATTCTGAGGTCTTCCGAACTACTTGAAAGTTCCCAAATTTTTCCTGAAGTTTATGAAACTGCCCTAAAATTCTTTTGTAGTTTGGGAAACTATGCCCACTGATGCTCACAATACTTCTCATCAAATTCTTAAACTTCCCTGAACTTTATAGGCCTTCCTAAAGTTTCCTCAATGTTTCTAGCGTTGCCTTGCAATTTAGACAATTTTCGTTAAGTATTATAACCATTATAAACGCTCACTAATTTTCGCTGAATTTATCTATGGTTACCTGAAGTTCTCTAAATTTGTTTAATAATCCGGCAAATGTTCTGATGTATATTCATAATTCCCTGACGCTTCTGAAGTTTTCGGGTCAATTATAGAATTCATAGAATACCCCATAACGGAACTCTTTGTAAGTCTCTGCAAATTTGCTTAAATTAGTGGTATAATTCTGAAGCTATCTGATCGTCCTTGAAGTACTCGGAACTTCGCTGAATATCATGAAACTATCTAAAAGTATCTAAATGTAAAATAGGTTCTCTGGAATTTCTTGAAGATACCACTGTTTGCTAAAAGTTCTCGCAAAGCTGTTTTTTTTTAAACTGATTGCCATGTCTTACAAAAATTTTGGGTATATTAATGTTGTTTTTGATCTAAAAAAAAAACATATTTTAACGCATTTAAAAAATAGCTTTGGAATTAATCCGTTAAAGTACTGGAAAAATTGGGAAAACTCATGTAATTCTATTTAGAAAAATGAGTAGACACCCTGTAGATAGAGAAAAACGATTAAACGCCACAAAGCAAATAATGATCAATCTTGAAATAAACTCACGCTAAAATAGTTGAAAATAGTGACTGATTACAAGAAAAAGTGACTTTAGTGACTTGGCCTTAAAAAAAGAGACTTTTTAGTGAAAAAGTGACCAAGTCACTAAAAAGTGACTCGCTACCAGCCCTGTTTAATGGGATTTGTGGGATGAACTCTCACTGGTTGCCGTAGTTGTTTATCGCAAATTGGCTAAGACACCCCGATCATGTGTGCTTCGCTTTTTAGTATCTTCTAATTTTATCGAAGAGAATTGAGTTCAAACATTAGTTTGAATTTCAATAATAATTTATAATTTTTTAAATAGTTGCAAAGGAGAGTGTCAAGGAAAGTGTTTATGCAGGATTTCATAGAAATTTTTAGTAGAGTGCGAGGGAATTCCAACGAGAATGTAATGGTTATTACGAGGAGAGCTTAAAACGAATTTCCTGGTAAGTTAAAGCGGTTTTCATGATACAAAAACAAGGTATCACATAGTTCTTTTTTGTTTGTAAGCCAAACATATCACGTTACAACTCCCTACAACACCCAGTTTACAATATAACCAATGAAGTCAACGAGAAATATCTTGTAAAATTACAAAATTCACATTCAGAAAGTATGTTCTGAAAGTAAACCCTTTTTATTTATATGGATAATCAAATTCACTTCACAAATCCCTTTCCTTCTAAACTCTTCAATCGTTGTTAGAAAATGTAGCAAAGTAAATTGCAAGTTAAAACTTCAGTTAACTTAAAAGATTCAGTTAGTTGGATCCCAGATTTGGAACGTCAAAGCCAAGAAGATCTATATGATCTTGAATTTCAAATTTCTGGACCGCACACAAATCGAAGTCTGGATTCAGCGAGAATTAATCATTCATGAGAGGTTTCCTTTCAATAAGTACACGCGGAGTTCTGAAAGAAGGATGAAGTTAAAGACACGTATCAAGAAAACTGACCATGTTTTCTTATAAGACCGCTAAGAAACACATACAATCTTGTGTCTACCGCTGAAAGGTAAAAGCTTCGAAAAGATTTCATACCAATGATTGAAACATCAAACATTCCGTGCTTACTATTATTCCTTAGGTGGTTGGTTCTGACTTTTCTCAAGCGCAGCGAACTGCCCTTGTTTTCTGGCAGAGTTTCCAATCTTCTAGATGTGCTGTCTTTGAATTAATCTGAATGAATATCATGAGAAGTTCAGAGACAGCTCAAAAGGGACTTATGGAAATTAGTTAAGATATAAGTTTCCTGGAAATTTGTGCACTTAAGGATAATGTTGATTTGGAGATTTTGACGAATTTCAAGATAAAAAGCAAATAATAACGATGTTGTTGAAATCATCGATTTTAGCTCTTCGAGCACCAAACTTAAATCATACTTTTCAATGTTGTTTTAATAGCTATTCTACACTCAGCGTGTGAATACGAGAATGAACACCCTACCCTAACAGCAGTGTATTCTCAGCTGTAAGCATGACAACAACAAGATTGAAGAAAATCACGCATGCGCATTTGTCAACTCACAGCCGTTTGTCACTCAGTTCCCGATCATAACCATTCATTGGCTTCATTGGTACGAAGAATGCACGCCGGATTTATGTACTTGCGAGGATTTGTATTCAAAAATCGTATGGCTCCTACTCTGTGTGTGAGTTGCCGTTTGCCAAACGACAAAGTTGTCGATTTTGTGGTCGTAAAACTGTGAAGTTGGCAATTTTTTGCGTACAACGGTTATCACTTAGGATCGATCAGTTTCATTTGAATATAGTGAACTGAATCAAGCGAGACTGTTTCGAATATTTATCGATCTGCGCGTAGGAAGTGCGCTGGAGCTACGAGCTTAATCAGTTTTGTGCTGACTGTCTAATAAATTGTCTACCTGCCAGTACATTGCACTGGGCTGAGATCTCGTCGTCGTTGCTGTTGTTAGTATACCTCAACAGACCGACAGACAGGCAGTGGGAGAAAAAGCGGAAAAGTTTACGATCGAGTTTAATGAATTGGGGGCGGCACGGCGTTCTATCTGCTAGTCTAATTAAGATGCTCAATTAAACGGCGAGTTGTTCGAGCAGGACTCGTGGGGAACTTCTAGCACGTAGGTGCATATCTCATCATATATGCAATGCATACGAAATCCAACGTAGTTATGATGATGGCGATGCATCAGAATGGGTCCCATCACGCGAATCGACTATAAATAAACCGCTTCTTGTTGATCTCGTGTATGTGCCATCCACTGAGAACGAAAAATCCACCGAAGCGTGAGGTCCGAAGATGAGTGAAAAATGACGATCATTATCATCAGCATGTATCAAAATCTATGCCATGCGATCGTGCCGGGCTCGAACGCCAATCGTAACATGTGTATTTTGAATCAACTCCGCCGCTGGGAGTGAAGAAGACACCGATTAAAGAATGCATCCCAAGATGCGAAGGAAGGGGACGAGATCACCAGGGAAAGTGAATCTTTCTGAGCATCATCGCACGCTCATAACCCATATCGATATGAACGGTTGATTGAGGCATGCGGGGTGCGGAGACGCAACGATCTGAGAATTCTGTCGGCCATTGCCCTCCCTCTACGAAACGAATAAAAACCCATGTACTCACATCATTAAATTTATTTATAATCTCTCTTGGCAATCGTTTGATAATGCTTCATCATAAGCTGGGAGGTGCCGCAGCGTCACATCGGCGTCGAATAGCACATTCCTGACGAATTGACAAAACAGGCGACACATGAATTGGTCTCTGCGAAACGGCTAAAATCCTTCCAAGAATCCGATGTGACCTCCTCGAGCGGGAAGGCCGATGACAAGAGATGGGACGACCTGGCAGCCGCAGCTATCGGAATGACTTCCGTGGGTTGGAACGGATCATCTAATACACAAAGTTGGGACCTGACTCCGGTGCAGCTTGTCGTGCAGAGTAGCATGTGCGTAGTGGCTGTCCAAATCCTTGAATTCAAAGTTCTTTGAAGTAAATCTGGCGTCGAATTCCCGAATGGATCTGCTAAGTACATCCGATTCCATGTTCCAATCAAATTTTTAACTACTCAAGACGTCATACTTGCTAAGCAAACGACACAAACTGGTATAAAAACGTTTTTTCGGAGCGGTGAACTTCCCTTTAAAGATCGACTTGGATGCGTCCGTTTTGCGAACTAAGTAGTTCCCAAGAATTAAGTCGTCCATAGAAATTCCGAAATGGTGAGGACCACTGGGGAAAGAGCGTCCAACATAGCTCTGGTCTTCACAAGCTCCTACCTCACGCTTCCACGTGTCGGATGATGACAGCCAGTATATGCCCATATATGTGCTGGTAGCGGGGTGTGGGCAATGTCATCACGATTAACCCATATCGTGATGATAGCAAGGCTGAGGAGGTGCGAATCGTCGAGCGTCTGTCCACCAGGAGGTGCGGCTCGAACAGCGTCTGTCTGGCATCCAGCGGCTGAAACAAGAAATTTTGAATCGTGTCAACTAAACCTAAGATGGCAGCCCCATCAACACGATGTAGGTATCGCGACCCTGGTACGGTAGCATACTGAATTATAAAAGTACTCAGAAAAATGAAGTAAGAAGAAGAAAAAACGAACGGAATTTTCGGCAACTGACCCAACGGCAACGAAATAAGGACAATGAATAGAAACTCGGTTCTTGGAATGTCAGAACGTTAAATGAACCTGGACGGTGGCTTAGATCTGGAGAACATGAATTCAGGGCGGTAGATCCTATCGCCAACACATCGTTCAAATACCATATCTACTACAGCGGTGGCGATAGAGCAGAACACGGAGTTGGTTTCGTAGTGATTGAGAAACAGATGAAGCGGGTTATGCGGTGGAAACCGGTTAGCGAGCGCATCTGCGTTTTGAGGATTCGTGGCAAATTCTTCAATTACAGCCTGATAAACATCTACGCACCGACTGACGATAAATCCGATGACGTGAAGGACGCGTTTTATGAACGCCTGGATAAAACCTATGATGAGTGCCCTAAACACGACGTGAAGATTGTCATCGGAGATGCAAACGCGCAGGTCGGAAGAGAGGAATTCTTTCGCCCAATCATTGGAACAGAGAGCCTTCACTCTGCAACGAATGATAATGGCCTGAAGCTGATAAACTTCACTGCTGCTCGTGATATGGCCATGAGTAGCACCCACTTTGCACGCACGGATATCCGAAAGCACACCTGGAGACACCTTAATGGCGAAACTTGCTCCCAGATCGACCACGTGTTGGTGGATGGTCGGCATTTCTCGGATGTCGTAGATGTCAGGACCTTCAGGGGTCCTAATAGCGACTCGGATCACTACCTCGTTGTCGCGAAAATTCGAGCGCGTCTATCGACCGTTACGAGTTCAAGGAACCGGAGATCGATGCGTTTCAACATCTAGCGTTTGACAGTAGATGGTGTTGCTGCAGAGTACCACCAGAAGCTGAATGAGCGGATAGCGGAAATCAACGTGAACGAGAATCCCAACAATCTGTGGGAAGCTGTCCACGGTGCGGTGAGCACAACAACACGATAGGTGATAGGTACAGCTCAGAGGCGCCCCCGGAACGGGTGGTTTGACGAGGAGTGCCAGCGAGTGACAGAGGAGAAGAACGTCGCCAGAAGCCGGATGTTTATGTCTGGTACCCGTCAGAACAGCGAGCGGTACAAGGTAGCAAGGTCAGCCGAGAAACGAACCCATCGCAGGAAAAAAAGGCAGTACGAGGAACGCGTTATTTCTGAGGCGCAAGAAAGTATGGAGCAGAATGATATGGGAAGGTTTTACGCAACTGTCAATGGCGTGAGGAGTAAGACAGCGCCGTCTCCCGCCATGTGCTATGACCGTGAAGGTAATCTGTACTTCGAGACGTTGCTGAACGGAGAGAACGAGACAGCATCTACAAACAGAACACACATCGAAGACGATGGTCAAGCTGTGGAACCACCAACGCTAGAAGAGGTGAAAAAGGCGATACGAGAGCTGAAAAACAGTAAGGCTGCGGGGAAGGACGAGCTCCCGGCCGAACTTCTCAAACACGGAAGTGAGCAACTGCACCAGATAATCCACCGTATACTGCTCAAGATATGGGAGGAGGAAGAATTGCCCGCTAGTTGGTTGGATGGTCTCGTTTGTCCCCTCTACAAAAAGGGACACAGACTGGAGTGCGCCAATTACAGAGGAATCACGCTTCTGAATTCGGCGTACAAAATATTATCACGTGTTCTGTTCAATAGATTGAGACCGCTTGAGGAATCCTTTGTCGGCGAATACCAGGCTGGTTTTCGTGAGGGACGATCAACGACGGATCAAATGTTTACCCTGCGTCAAACCCTTGAGAAGTTCCGGGAATACAACTTGCAGACTCATCATCTGTTCATAGATTTCAAGGCAGCGTACGATTCAGTAAAGAGAAACGAGCTATGGCAGATAATGCAAGAAAACGGTTTTCCGACGAAACTAATTAGGCTGATTCGTGCAACGCTGGATGGTTCGAAATCATGTGTACGGGTTGCATACGAGATTTCGGCCTCGTTCGTGACCTTAGATGGGTTGAAGCAGGGAGATGCTCTTTTGAACTTGCTATTCAACATCGCCCTCGAAGGAGCGATTAGAAGAGCTGGCGTGCAGAGGAACTGTACCACCATCACAAAGTCGCACATGCTCCTTGGTTTTGCGGACGACATCGACATCATCGGAATCGACCGTAGAGCAGTGGAAGAGGCGTTCGGGCCTTTTAAAAGGGAGACAGTGAGGATTGGTCTCACGATAAATTCTACCAAAACGAAGTACATAGTTGCCGGTAGAAAGCGTGGGAGCTATAGTGATGTTGGTAGTGAAGTGGTGCTAGATGGCGAAAAATTTCAAGTTGTGGACGAATTTGTTTATCTTGGTGTCACCTGCGAGGTGAAAAGGCGTATTGCAGCCGCGAACAGGGCTTTCTACGGGTTGCGTAGCCAGCTGAAGTCGAAAACGAAATTCGCGCTGTACAAGACGTTGATTCTGCCGGTAGCTCTTTATGGCCACGAATCGTGGGCATTGAAAGAGGCCAATCGGAGAGCTTTCGGTGTCTTCGAGCGTAAAGTGCTGCGAACAATACTTGGAAAATGGCATCTGGCGGCGTCGCATGAAACACGAGTTGTACCTAGTATATAACGGCACGGATATTGTGAAGCTTATAAAACACGGCAGGCTACAGTGGGCTGGGCATGTGGCACGAATGCCGGAAGAGCGTCAAGCGAAGTCAATATTCAGCAGGGAACCCGGAAGAGGACGTCGGCTTCGGGGTAGGCCACGCACGCGTTGGCTTTGTGCAGTTGAGGTGGACATTAGGTCCTTGAATGTCCAAGGCGACTGGAAGCGATTGGCTCAGGACCGAGACCAATGGAGACGGTTACTTCGTTCGGCGCAGATTTGAATTCAACGAGTCGTCGCCCATCAGGTATCAGGTAGAAATATCGATCTACCCGAGATACAGTGCTTATTCAACCTAATGATATTTACGGCTCAGTTGCCTTCAGTATTATGTTTAATTGAAATGTGTAGTGCACAATCGTGAAAATTTACAAAATTTCAGGCATAAACGGGGAAATAAACCAGGAAATTGCTAATAGGATTTTATCATTACGCAAATTTTAAAAATATTTATGCACTTTGACAGAAATTGTAATTTCAGTTAAATCACCCATTTAACCTTCGTTATAATCACATTCGGCCTAATAGCATTCGACATAATAGCGCTCAGCCTATGCAGACCTAATCCATCCACTTAAAACATAAATTTGCCCTCCCTCTATTTTGAAACCTGGCCCTTAAATCTGGCTGAAAATGATCCAATTGGATTCTTCAATCTCCAGTTTCCGCTTCATAGACATTGATTACCCGTTGGTATCCTTGAAAATTGAGAAGAAAATTTAGTTTTTTTTTCTATTGATAAAACCAGTGACGTCACGTCACCTGACTTTTACCTGTGCTCTATCGTTAAAAATCAGATACAATGCCATTTTTATTCTTGAATCGGTTGAAAATGCACATAATCTTCTAGTTTACTCCATATTTTGGGCCCATACATAAATTCAGCAATAGACTAAATTTTCAATAGCGACCAAAAATATCCATTTGTACCGTCCCTATCGGCTCTAGATAAAATTGATAAGTAGCAGATTTTTAGCGAAGGGCCCAATCTTAGATTCATAGACCAACATTAGAACCATTTCCCCTATTTTGATAATTGTTTATATTTTTAGAGTAAGTGCATATTATGCATTATGTAGATTGAGGTTAAGGCGGTGCCACTGGGTAAAATCAAACTAACGTACCATACAGAAACGCACACGAACAAGTACTAACAAATCTAACTCTCCACAACATACAACTGGAGTTTCAAAATGCAGCCCTAAGCAAACAATAATGTGCAGGAAAATTTAACTTCGTTCATTGTTCGTCCTGGCAAAGCCTGCTGGAGTTAATTTTTATGCGCAGCACGGTCGTGCATTCAGCGTGAACGCATGTTTAGATCTTTTCATCAGCTTGCGCGCTGATCACGATCAAATGCACCACTGGATCCAGGGAGTCCTTTTAAACTTTCCTAAGCTTTCTAGGAGAATTCATAAGAAATATTGAAAATAATTGAGAATAGAATTCCAATATAAATTTAAACAAAATTCTAAGGTGACGATGAGGAGAATACTAATGAGAACTTAAAGGTAATTCTAGGGCGTACACCAAGGTGAACTTGTGGATTATTTCA
This sequence comes from Ochlerotatus camptorhynchus, assembly GCF_037179485.1. Lineage (NCBI taxonomy): Eukaryota > Metazoa > Arthropoda > Insecta > Diptera > Culicidae > Ochlerotatus > Ochlerotatus camptorhynchus. The sequence continues at coordinate 10,556,459 of NW_027040818.1, read as the reverse complement.
AAAAAGATTTTTAGTGCACAGCTAAATGAGAATCAGATGAATGCATTACACTTTTCAAAACACATTATATGCCAAGTTTAAAAGAAAACATCAATTATCTCAACACAGACAAATTGATAAAAGCCAATCACCTCTGCACACTGTGCCGAAACACATAACGGTACACTGCTCGGCACGCTAGGGCAGAATATATTATAAAACGGCATCACTGTTTTTTGCTGACGATTTTCCAATAGTTGCTAAGGTTTCGCACTTTGTTGACAGTCGCTGATCTTCGCTTCAGAAGGAATTAAATAAATCCATCGGACTAGACGATCGTATCCCGGATTAGAAGTCAAACCTTTAGGACTTTGCTCCGAACTCTCCTGCAGCCAGTACTTCGTCTAATTCTCTGCAAGAGTTGTTAAAGTGTGGTGATAAATAGCAGCGTGATAAATAGCAGCGCAGCAACAGCAATAACTAGATCACCCTCAGGGTCATCCACTTTTGCAACCAACGTGATTGCAACAATTGCTTGTCGTTTCCGGTAGCGACAATATCGGTTATCACGGTTTACATGGGTCTATTCCACAAGCTTCTTCTTCTTATTCGCATTTTAAGCTTATTGCATATTGCATATTAGCGTATTGCGTGCTCTCAACTTAGTGTTCTAAATGCACTTCCGCAGATATTAATTGAGAGCTTTCGATGCCAATACCAATGCATGAATTTGTATATTGTGTGGCAAGCACAATGATACGGTATGCCCAGGGAAGTCGAGAAAATTACCAACCCGAAAGATTCCCTCGACCGGACTGGGAATAAAACCCGCCGCCTCCGGCTTGGTAATACCGTGCCTTTGCTGACTAGGCTATGAGGCCCCCACATTCCACAAGCACGGTAGCCCTATTCCACAAGCACGGTGGCCAAATACATAGCGTCATACAAATCATCCTCCTCGGATGAGCGATCTTCATAGCCACCGGTAGCTCACTGTGAATAACTGACCATCAGCCGGAAAGGAATCTTCCCGATATCGCCGCACGTCTTGCGTCCACAGTGGTTGGTGATTGAGAGTCACAAGAATGCAATGTCCAGTTCGTTGTCCTCACAACGCTTATCATGGCTAACTACGAGTCTCTGCGATAGTGCTGAATTTTCAGCACACTGCACTGAGAAGCATTGGGCGCTCTTTGCACCCACACACTCACCCTGTTTAAATAATCAGGATTCGTTCAACAAATATTATGATACCCTATTGTGCAGTCTTCGACATATTAGATAGGCTTTCTTTAAACATTGTTTTATGTTTTATTCATCTAACAATATAGGTATACCTCAATATGAAGTAACTGTTACTTTTAACTTCCATCGTCGATATCTCGCAAATAACAATTCAATTATTCAAATTGGCATGAACAAACGATGGAGGATTGTTTCATATCTTCGATGGTGTTACTACATTGCTTGATTTAATGATCGTTAGCTAGAAATTAGCGATGGAAGTCAAAAGTGACAGTTACGTTACATCAAGGTATGCCTGAATACATTTCAACAACCTAAACCCGATCCTTAACCCCTTCGAACCTTCCCCTTGATATACAACAGCACCTCAAAAATGTTCACCTCGAGGAAATCGATAAACTTTTTTTTTCTTCAAAATCCCCGCTTGCAACCGATTGAACAGTTCCACCTTCACCTCGCAGTTGTTATCGTTGTTGTACTGTTTCATAGTCAACGCCACGGATGAAGGACCACATCCAGCTTTCCGGAATCCATTCTACGGAGTATAGCTAAGGAACCGGCATGCATCAGTCTTCTTGGAACAGATTTGGTTTGGTTGACTTATTCTGGTGAAATTTCCGTGCTGCAGCAGTGATTTTAGGCTGCATACATCCATTTATTTTTATCACGCTTCATTTTATTGCACAATCACAAATAAACAATCACAAAAGCCATTAAATCTTCAGGGTTGCCAAACTCATGGGATACTTCTAGATAGAGCTGGAATTAGGGCCTAACAGCTTTTGTAAACAATGACTTCACTTGATGATTTCTAGAAATTCAAGGCTCACCCACGCAAACCAACATCCTTATCGGGTAGGAGAAGTCTTTCCCTACCCGATGAGGATGTTGGTTTGCGTGGGTGAGCCTTGAATTTCTAGAAATCTTCAAGAGAAGTCATTGTTTACAAAAGCTGTTAGGCCCTCATTCCAGCTCTATCTAGACTTGATTGACACGTTTCGGCACAGCGTTTTGCATTGCTTTCGGCACAGATTGAGGTGTGCAGAATTGATTCCCCGTTGATAAAAGCACAGGACCTTCTACCGAAAGTTTTTTTTTCCTGTTAAACAGGATTCAAGGGGAATTAATTCAGGCACAATTACTACAAAAGTGAATGACTCGATGATACCATGCACACATGAATGCACTTTTCATCGTTTACCATGCGTGTCGTTTACACAATCCAGCTTCTTCCAGCAACTCTAGCCCAAACCCTTACATTAAAGCGTGTTCACTAGACTGATACAAAATGTGATATTTCCGCTCCACAGTGCTCAAACGATTCTAAATCGGGTCCTGATCATCCTCCCGAAGTTTTAACTCATTTGAATAAAAACAAATTATGGTGTTCCATAATAATCTCCATATCAACTTCAAACTGTTTATGCAAATTGTAGTCTAACCAAATGAGTTTACATTTTGGGAAGATCACCAGGATCCGATTTGAAACCGTTTAAGATTTAAATTTTTGCATCAGTCTAATGCTCACATTATTGGACGAACTGTCTGCCCTCTCCCCCCCCCCCCCCTCGCCTGACTTTTATTATATTGCATCTCTTCAAATCCAAAACCCCGTGTACGTGCCCAAGCATCCTACTCGACTCGGCTGTTGTTGTCGTTGTCGTAGGCACTATACACGCTATGATGAGAAATCTTTCACGTTGGAACAACCACTTTGGGAGACACCGTGGAGACAGCCACGTTTTTTTCTCCATTCTGTTACTTCCTGTCTGGTGGGGCAGAGTAGAAGATGATGATTGCATAATGACTCTACTGCTGTACAGCCGATATTGATTTTCCACTCCACGAAGTTGAAGTACAAACCTCCCCAAGAAACGGGGATGCAAAGCTCGGATGCTATAAATTCCTGAAGCCCATCAGGGTCAAACGTGTGAAATCGTTAGGTTTATTGATGACGTATACGGTTGGATGCACGTTGCTCTCTAATCCGGAAGCCAGATGAGAAATAGCACAAGAATCATAAAGCCAATTGATTTCTACACACCCTCTGCGGTCCTGCGGTTTGGATCGGGTCCCATTCTATATGCGCACATCCCAAGGCAGATCAAACACATGCCCAATCATAAATCTTTGCCAGATTTGCTTGTTGCCGCAGTTTGTCTGTTCAATTAGATTTTTTTTCTGTCGAGTCGGAACTCAGTTTGCTTTCATCCATGCAAACGAAACTGCGGTGCGGAAAAGGAAGCATTCTATTTGTGCACCGGCGAAAAGTTTTCCCGAAATGTTCCATCCCTTGGAAGCTAAGCTGAGCAAACGAGAAATGGGGATTGGTATATAGATAGTTTGTGCCATAGGACGAAAAAGGACATTGATTGTTGTTTATAGCTTTGTGTGCCTTGTTGATGCCAGGTAAATCTAAAATATTTGTTTTAGTGGCGAGGATTATCTACGGATCAATGTACTCCGTGCAAATTTGATTCAAAGCCAAATCGGTGTGTATATCTGGTGAGTGGAAGGGTTCAATTCCAGATAATTGACCTAGAGTTCTTAGCATTTTAGATTCCGATTGGAGTTATTAAAATCGCGTAATTTTTCCAAGAGGTTGCAGCTTATAATCCCATATCAGTCCCATATGGAGAATGTAGGGATTGAGAAAATGGTAGTTGAAGTTACGAAGTGCAATTCCCATGTAAATATTTGAAAAATCATAGTAAATCTATTGATACATTTTTTTCAAGTTAAAATCAGTTGCAATGTTTTGTTATATCAGCGAAAAATATGGCAATTCGAAAAGCAGAACTTTAACTTGAACTTATGGATGAAGGAATTCCGGGATGGGCTGATATGCGATTATTTTGCTTGATGGGATGCATGATGTTGTTTTCACATTGTTCATGATCAAAGCCAGTAATTTTATAACATAATATGAAAGTAGATGTGGATTTGCCGTTGTATAAAATTGTCATTATGTCAAACTAATATTTGATCAAATTATCCAAAACTCTAATTAATTTATATTTTAATACTTTAAACTTCTTGAGAAATTCAAAAATTAATCCTGAAAAAAAAATCCTAAAAATTATCTTTCTTCCATATCCAGAAGCTAAACAGCCCCAGCCAAATTGATCTCAACCGGCCACATTCGAACAAGAATGACTGTTGACTCAACATTAGGTCAAAATGCACCATAAACTGCCTCCCATTTATAGACTCATGCCTCGCTCCCGATGCATACCACCAACCAACCCCTTCCTCAAATTGGTAACTGTATTACAACATTGACAGTGTCATTAATCAATACGACCGTTCGTTACTGGTCCGGTCCACCGGACACTCGCACGACAAATGCGTGTGGGACAATTTTTCGATCAATTATATCCCTCCGAAAATGAGGAAGCGACTGCGGCGCGGTGGTGATTAATTGCCGGTTTCGATTTCCCGCCCCGGAGACAGCCAAAGTGTAGGTTGTTGTTCCACACGAGGCAAAAGGTTTGATAAATCATGAAACTATTCGAAGCTATGATTGGCTACCTCCTTCCACCAGCGTAGTCCGTCCAGTATGCTCTGGCTCTGCTGCCGGCTGATGTGGGTGGTTGTTACATTTCTGCTCTATTGACCCATTCCGGTAGCTCATGGTAGCTGACTGCTGTTGTTGAAAGTATCAGTGGGTGTCAGTCTCCATGGGAAAAAAAATCGTACTGCGCTGACGGTTGTCTGTGTCGGTGACATGTAAATTATTGGATTAGGTGTTCTCCGGTTTCCCGGCTTATCCCAACCTCTTATAGTGGAGAAGGAGGGGGGGTTATTCGTTGAGTTATTATACAACTTGTAAGGATCGGGCTCAATTACAATCAACTGGAAGTGTTGGTGTAATTTGCTAGTTTAAATAATCGTTGTCCAGGTGAGGGCTAATTGTGCACGTTTATCTATCTGCGCCTACCTTCGCCGGATGGGATACAGTATTCAATTTGCCATCCAGACGGTTGGCGTTTGGGCAAACATTGTAGCAGCACAGGTGGTCGATGTGCATCTGTTTGCAGTCACAGGAAAACGGCTTCGATGGATTGGAAGCGATTGACGGGTGATTGACCGTTGGACAATCCAATTTTGTACATGTAGGGGAGAACAGCCCTAATGCACCACTGAGGTAAAATGCCCACTGATTTTCCGGGTAACGGATTGGGCTTGTTTTCATCTAAAGGTATCACAAATAATTCCTGATAATGAAATCATATATGAATATAGAATTTAACATACTGATTCTTAGAAAATCGACACTCTATTGCGACCTTATTTCTGATCTTAAATAGAGGAATCATTTGAAATACCTCATGCCCTTGCAGGTTATGGTTTGTCTCTATCAAGTGGTGAATTTTACCCCAATGTTGTAGTGCGGTTTTGTCCATTGTTGTCGTTTTGCCTCAATGTTCTACCTAAGTGCATATTGCACCATGAATCAGGCGTTTTATCCCGCTATCATTTTGGAATCGATTTAAAAAATGCCTTAAAAATCATGAAAAATCCTCGATTTGGAGTTCGAAATCATTCGATTTTAATATAAAACATTATAATGAACCATACTCAATTACTTTCCTCGTGATTTAAGCTGCCATACGCAAGGAATTGACAATCTTTTGCGTTTTGCACCATTCTACCCTTCATTCGTACAAATTTTGCGTTCCACGTAAATTTTGACCTAGTTGTTTGTGGTGCAAGGCTACTTTTGAGGTTCGTTTAGGAAAGTTAAATAGGGGAAATGGCTGAATCTAAGATTGGGCCCATCGCTAAAAATCTTCTATTTATCAATTTTATCTAAATTAACGCGTAATTGGGACGGTATTAATGGATATTTTTGGTCGCTATTGAAAATTCAGTCGATTGCTGAATTTATGTATGGGCCCAAATTAGGGGCATTTAGGCCGACATTACATCCATTTCCCCTATTTATCAGGCCTGAAGGCATAGAATCACATAGCAGTCCCATGTGGAAAAAGTAGGCATTGAGAAAATGGCAGTGTTACGAAGTGCAATAGATCGTTTCTTAGTGTTTAAGGTTTGGACTTGAACAAATTTTGGAATCATAAATAATGATACAAATCTGGAGTGATTTGAGATTTGGGCGTAATTGCTTTTGTAAACTAACACGTCAATTACTGATTTCTCTTGAATAAAAGCTCAATCTTACAAACAAGCTATACCAAATGATAGAGGAATCATTCCTCTACCTCATAGTGTTATTACTCTTCGAGATTGAGTTTTTATTCGCGAAAAATCGGTGATTGACGTGTTTGTTTACAAATGCAATTACGCCCAAATCTCAAATCACTCCGGAAATGTGCGAGCGTGCTCAATTTGTATGTGATGGTTCTTAGCCTGTGTTCTGTTTGGTGAATTTTCATTTAAATTTTTTGTTGATCTTTCGATTTTTAAGAAGGTGCTTGTCAAAATTGATTCCTGGTCTGTCAGCTCTAGGATCAGTTTCATTGATTGCAGGGCTGTAACAAAATTTTCTAAATTTGATCCGCGAAATCTGCGATTTCTCAAAAGAGATCCGCGACTTCAAATACTAATCCGCGACAAAAAAAAACTGTTCATTGCCTAAAAATACCATTTGTATACTACTACATGGCATTTCAAGCTTTTGCTTATAGCATATTGGATTTTTGCCTGCTCTCAACTTAGTGTTCTTTGAAGTACCTTTACATTTTAATTGAGAGCTTTCTATGTCTGAACCATCCTATGCCCAAGGAAGTAGAGACATTTTCCAACCCGAAAAATTAATAGACCGAACGGGAATCGAACTCAGTCGCCTCCAGCATGGACTTGCTTTGTAGCTGCGCCTATACCGACTGAACTAAAGAAGTATCGTTTGTGACCTTTGAAAAAAAAAAATAACAAATGTAGTTAAAACAGACAAATAACAGTTATTTATGTATAGTATAAATTCTGAGTAATTAGCGAACATAATAAAACACCCTTACATTATGAGATTCTATTGAATAATACCGGCCTAGATTTGATGAAACATTATTTAAAAAAAATAATGTATTTCCATTTGAAATGCAAATTTTCTTGAAAGTTAATTTCTCTGACGTATTTTGCTGTCCTAAATGTTGTAGTTAACTTGCCTCTAGTTTTCTCAATTTTTGACCTATTCAAACCAAACACCCTGCACATAATCGAGAAATTACCAGAGTTTCATAAGTCATACTTGTTGGTCACGTCGTGGTTCTGTATTTACACGGTGATACATTTGCATGATATTTTTTTATTTCTAATATGAGCCTTTTCGTTGTAAAATCATAGCCGAATCGTATATACGTGACTTTGAGGATCATGGACGACTTATTACTATGTATACCGGAAATTAAAGGTTTTCCAAATCGTCCAGGACATCAGTTGATTTGTTCTACTAGATCAACCAAGACTGCAATAATGTCTGTAGTATCGAAAAATGTGCAATCAGATTCAAAGTGTCTATGTGGATCATTAGAGTGATGCAAAATTTGAAATTTTCGCTCCACAATACTTAAACGATTCCAAATCTGATCCTGACTAACCTCTCAAAATTTGAACCCATTTGGTGAGAAACTGAGATGGCACAAACCATTTGAAGTTTGTATGGGAATTACCATGGTAAAACCAAGATTTTTTTTTCATGTCTAACTAATAATTCACCATATCGGTCTGCTTCAAAAACTTTCAACTGTACTTGCAGGAAATTTTCCCAGCTACAACTTTGCTGAAAACCACTTTTTGATTAAATGCAAGGATCGAAAGTTATCAATGGTTCAATGCGCTGATGTCTTATGATCATGCTCAATCAACTGCTCAGCAGGCAACATTGTTGTTTCTGGGGCATTGAATAGGACACACAAATCATGGCTACTATGTCACACTGCAAAATACAGTGTTGCCTACAGAGCAGCTGCTTGATCATGTCATAAGTTTACCAATCTCTTAAATAATTAATAACTTTTTCCTGTCTCGTTTTACATAGAAACGATCTTGAGCAAAGTTGTAGCTGAGAAAATTTTCTATAAGAATGGCTATCCAACTGTTTCGCAGCTCAATATGGAAAAAGATTAGAAGGCAATGAACAAAAAGTTGAGATTTCCCATAGTAATTTACATGTAAACTTCAAATGGCTTGTGCGAAGTCTGTTTCTAACCAAATGAGTTGTATCTTTGGGAGGCTAATCAGGATCCGATTTGAAATCATTTAAGCACTGTGGAGCGAAAAAGTCAAATTTTGCATCAGTCTAGTGGATCATGCAGGATCTATTTCCGAGTAATCCAGATGTTGTAGGTTCTTCAAATCCTCCTGGAGTTCACATAATTTGATCTACTAGATCAACCGAGATTGGGACAATGTCTTTAGTATCGAAATATTTCCAGACAGATGTACAGTTTTTATGTGGATCATGCATGAACTATTGTATACCAGATGTATTAACAGGGTGTCTACTCAATCCAAGGAATCAAATTCCCTGAGTTTTCCAGGTTTTTCCAGGTCGAATGAAAAAAATTCCAGATGCATACAAATTATAGACATTATTATTTTATCGATCCCCCCTGTTTGCTGGTGTTCACACTGCTTGCACAAGTCGAAAGAACTGTCAATTTAGATTTCAAAACAAAACTGTATCAGAAATCAAAAGTAAATACTTCCATCATGAATTACCGGAAAATTGCTCTAGTTGCGGCAGACGTATTTGCTTTTATTATTTTAAATAAAATGAGAAAGAGAACGTGAACTTTGTGGGGTAGGAAATGGTTGCTCAGGAGGAACACCGGCAGGAATTTGGCTCATCTTGTCCATCAAGAGCTGCGATATGAAGATGAAAATGGATTTCAAAACTTCGCCAGGATGTCGATACCAACTTTAGACAAGCTAGTGGGAAAAGTTCTCACTAGATGTACATGATTCCTTGAGTTCTGAAAATTTCTGTTAACAACTCAATTCTGCAAGGTCTTCAAACCTTCTGCCGTCCCTGAAGTTTTGTTTCTGTTCTCCGGTAAAATTTCTTTAAAGATCAACAATCTTTCCTGACAATCTGCAAATGTCTCGGTAGTTTCTTTGAAGTTCTGTGTGTCCTTCAGAAGTTCTGCAAATTTTCTTAAAAATCTACAAAGTTCCTGAATCCCTGAAGATTTAAGATCCTTGAAGATCAACAATTATCTCTTATGTTCACAAAATTTCTAATAATCTACAAACTTCTCGAAAGTTCTGTAATTTTCTCTGCAGATTTTTATGATTCAATGAATATCTGCAAATATTTCTGAACATCTATACAATTTTCTAAAGAATTAAAAGATTATCTAGAAATTTTTGAGCTTTTAGGAAGTTTTGGGAAGTATTCTGAAGTTTTTCTTAATTTGTGCAAATATCTCTAAAGATCAGCGAACTTACCTGAAGTTCTGTAAATGTCGAAGAACCGCAGTAAAATTCTGAAAATTTATTTAAACATCTGCTAATTTTTGAATAGATTTACGACCTACCCTCTGAACTTTTCTGAAGTTCCTAAAATTTATTTCAAATTCTGTAAAGTTTTCTGAAGTACTGTATTTCTGCTCTAAAGATCTACGAACTGTCCTGAAGTTCAATAAATTTTACAGTAGATCTCGGAACTTTTCTTACGTTCTTTAAATTTCTTTGTGGATTCTTGATCTAAAGATCGGCGAACTTTCCCGAAGATCTGTGAGTTTTGCTGAAGTTTTCCAATTTTTCTAAAAACGTACGAACTTTCTGACGTTCTACAGACTTCTCTTAAGATCTACGGACTTCTCTGAAGTTCTTTAGATCTATTTTCCATGGAGTTCTGCAACATATTGTACTTTTGTACTTCGCTGCGAATTGTTTTTGGAATTGAGGTGCTTTTCTGACATTAAACGAATTTTTCTGAAGATCTCACATTTGTGTGAAACTGTAAAACTTTCTGTCAAATTCCTGCAAATATCTTTAAAGTTCTGTAAAGTTGTCTTAAGCTCCATAGCTCTATTCCCAAGATCTACAAAAAAAACTTGAGGCTCAATAAATTTCTCAGTAGATCTGCAAACTTCTCTGATGTTTTGTAAATTCCTCTAGGGTTACCCTGAAGATTTGAAAATTTCCTTGAAGATTACCTAAAGTTGTCAAAATTTATCTGAAAATATTTGAGCTTCTTTGAAGTTTTAAATGTCTCTCTCAAGATCTACAAATTTTCCTGAAATCGTGTAAATATTAATTTTTAAATCGCCGAACTTCCCTGAAGTTCTGCAATTTTTACTGAAGATCCATTAACATTTCTGAGATTCTTGTGATTTTTTCAGAAGTCCTGTAATTTTTTTCAAAGTTCTGTAGCTATGTTCTGAAGATCTACGAACTACTGTCTGGCATGCTTATTCTTATACAATACATGCTTCGTATGCTTCCTTTTGACGGTTGCCAGTCTCTCTTTATCGGCTGTTTCCTTTTTACGACGATTTTGATCCTCCACATACAAATCAGCGAAGAGCGAGCGTGACAAGACTCTCTGAATGAACTTGTCTCGCTCGCACACGTTGTCTTAGCTGTCAGATGCTTGTCAAGTTCAGTGTCCTTAAGAAACGTTTCGAGAAACTGAACGAAATACTTCTTTTGAATTACGAATGTAGTGATAATTGGAAAATTCCCTGAGTGGAAGCAAAATTCCCTGAATATTCCAGATTTTTCCAGAAAAAAATAAAATTCCCTGTAAATTCCCGGTTTTCCAGGTTTTTCCAGGTAGTAGACACCCTGATTAAGTCATCCAAATCGTTCTAGAGTTCAGATGATTTGTTTTACTAGATCAACAAAGACTGGGATAATATCTAAATATCGATATGGAAATACTAGAACATTTGGCATACTCGAAAATAGGTTGGTATAATCCACATAGACACTGCACATTTGTTTGGACATATTTCGATACTACAGATATTGAATTAGTCTTGGGTGATCTAGTAGATAAATAATCTGATCTCCAGAATGATTTCGGAACTTATAACATCTTGAACACGTTGCAATAGGTCGGGCGCGATCCACATAGACACTTTGAATCTGTTTGGATATATTTCGATACTGCAGCAGTTTTGGTTGATTTTTTTTTTTTTTTTTACTTTATTAGAGAGATTTTTAGCCGTTGGCTAGTTCATCTCTATTTGGTTGATATAGTAGGGCAAATCAACTGAATTCCAGGACGATTTGGAGAACCTAGAATATCAGGTATACATGGCGATTATTTGTAGGGTGTTTTGTTTGAACCGGTCAAATATTGAGAGCCAAATGAACAACAAAATTGATGACAGCAAAATAATCCGGGACGGAATGGTTACAATGAATTCCACAATTTTTGTGACAGCACATAAGTCCCATAGCAATTTTCGCGACATCATTAAATGTTTCCGCGATTTTCGCGACTGAAAGTTCAAATCTGCGACAAATCTGCGAAAAATCCGCGCCTGTTGTAACAGCCCTGTAATTGACCACATTTACGGATGTTCCGGATCTTTTAGTGGACCATCCCGTGGTCCCCCGTGTCCATTTTCCGGTCACAACTCCGAATTTATTGTGATAAGACGTCTATGAGTGGTTTCGACAAAAACGCGGAGCTCTAGGATCAGTTTCATGAATTGACCACTTTTACGGATGTTCCGGATTTTCTGGTGGACCGTAGTCTTCACAGTTCATATTCCAAACACAACTCCGAATTCATTCTGATAAGATGTCTATGAGCGATTTAAAAAAAAAAAACGGAGCTTTAGAGTCAGTTTCATGAATTGACCACTTTTACGGATGTTCCGGATCTTTTGAGTGACCATCCCGTAGTCTCCAGTATCCATTTTTCGGTCACAACTCTGAATTTATTGTGATAAGACGTCGATGAATGGTTTCGAAAAAACCGCGGAGATCTAGGATCAGTTTCATAAATTGACCACTTTGACGGATGTTCCGGATGTTTTAGTGGACCATCCCGTGGTCCCCAGTGTCCATTTTTTGGTCACAACTCTGAATTTATTGTGATAAGACGTCGATGAATGGTTTCGAAAAAACCGCGGAGATCTAGGATCAGTTTCATGAATTTACCACTTTTACGGATGTTCCGAAAATTTGAGAGGACCATGTCGTGGTCCGCAGTGTCAATTGTCTGGTACGTCGATGAGTGGTTTCGAAAAAATCACGCAGCTCTGGGATCAGTTTCATGAATTGACCACTTTTACGGATGTTCCGGATCTTTTAGTGGACCATCCCGTGAACCCAAGTGTCAATTTTCTGGTCACAACTCTGAATTTATTGTGATAAAACGTTTATGGGTGGTTTCTAAATAAAACCACGGAGCTCTAAGATCAGTTTCATTGATTGACCACTTTTACGGATGTTCCGGATCTTCCCCAGGGGCAGACTTGTGACCTACCGGAAACTGACTGATCCCAAAAGGTGGAAAACTGTCTGCTTAACAACTTCTCAAAACCCATCAGGAAGTTATTTCTTCAAATCAGTGTTTGGCCCCAATCAGCTCAAATCCCATATGGTATGTGTATTCGTTTATGCCGGATCGACCGTACTATAGGAATCCGGCAAGAACCAATCCGTACTATAGGAATCTTGCCTATAACTGTCCTCGGAAACGTTCTATTTCATGAAATATTTATGAAATTTGATGAGTGACCAAGATACGACCACTATGGCCAAACTTATCTTCTTTCGTCAATCCCTTGGAATACATGTCACAATCGGTTATATAAGCTAAAAACTTAAAATTCTGACAAACAATTAGCCTATAAACATAAATTCTTGATTATGCAAACAACATCCTAACACGGTTTCTAACCTTAACCCTTCAACACCTTATGTGTAACATTTTTCTGCACTGCTCCACAAGCGTCCACATAAAATGATTGTCAATTCAGAAAATAAGAAAAATCAAGATAATTAAAATCTCTAGATGTAGAATTACGTCATTTAGAAAATTTAATTCGGATCAGTGTTGGTAAAATCAGAAATCAATTGATATTTTACCGCTCTCAAGCGCTCGCAATATCACAAAATATCATGCTTGATATTGATTTTACAAGCTCCTTTGATATTGCGAGACTATTCACAACGTGCAAAAATCAAGCTGAGAGTTGACTCGACACAAAAATGATTCCATTTCACATCGTTTTCTTAGAAAGAGAAAGCATAGCTTGCTATCTCTTTTTAATTTTCACCGATGGCAGACACGAAGTGACTGCTGCCAGCAGCTATGGAAGTTTCGGTTCCGTTCGGGTGTAAAGTAAAAATCATGAAATTTCAATCTCACCACAGTTTGGTGAGATTTGCAGCTGGTGAGTTTTGTTAGCTTGATATTCCGAGCTGCGATATCACAGCTTGCTTGTTGATTTTTGTCTACGAAAATCAAGCGTGATCTTGGGCGTTGGTGAGATTTGATTTTTTGATATTTTCCCAACACTGATTCGGATCATTTTTAGTTCAACACCTTTAAAAGGCTAAGAAAATAGTAGGTTTGAGAGCACAACCTTTGATTCAAAATTGTTACTGGAGTACAATTTTGCGTCTTTCATAATGTTATATCAAAAGCGACGCTGTGTCAGTCTCAGCGCACCTCCGCTTAAGCCGTAAACCAGACTTCACTATATGGGTAAACCTGGTTTAGAGCACTTAAATTTACTTGAGACTTTCCGTAGTCTGTGCTTTGGTATTCTTCTCTGAATTCCTTAGAATTCCTTTAAATTTCTCTTCAAATTTTTTTTTAAATTTTTGATAATTCCTTGAAAAGTTTTCTAGGTTTAGAATTTATTTTCGGAAAAAGGAAGTATGTTGTCTCTGATTTGTAATCGAAATTCATTACTTTTCCCAGTTTATCCTAGTGTATTAAAATTCCATGAGTATTTCGGGGTTTTTTGCATATTTCGTCATAACTACTGTAAGTGCCAAGCACTCAATTTAAACAAGTTGATGATATTTTTTTTAATTTAAAATCCTTCACAATCTATATTGGTTGTGAAAAAAGTGACTTTTGTTAATTTTTTGGTGTAAAAAGTGACTTTTTAGTGACCTACTACCAGCCCTGTATGCGATTACCTTGCTTGAAGGGACAAACTGACTTGATGTTGTTTCACATCTTTCATGATCAAAGTCCTTAGTTTTTTCGCATATAATTGTGGGACTGATATGCGATGATAAGCAGTATATGCCTTTGGATTATTCAGGATTAATATAAAACATATCTTGACCCCTCCGAATCATCGCTTACATCGGCGCCTCTGCTTAAACCCAACTGGTGGGTGCAATGATTCATATAAAAAGTTAACCATTTCTTATCGTACACATTCCAAATGTAGGAATCAACGCAATCAATCCGAATAGAACCGAACCCCGGGGAGCCCCGAAACAGTATTGTTATCGTTAAAGGAAGTGAAATCCACTTACCGCTTTTTTCCTCCGCCGGAATGCCTTCGTCTTCGTCCAGCTTGTCGGCTTTCTCCGTGGGTTCATTCTCCTGCTTTTCGTCTTCGGTGTGAATCGGCGAAGAAGGTCCCGATGAGGCACTGGCCCCAGGGCTCGGCGACGAGCTAATGGCATGGGCCGGCGACGTCAAACCGCTGGTACCACTGTCCTTCTCGGTCGACTGCCGCCGGAGGCCACCCAGTTCCGGATATTTGAACGTTTTGGTCGCCTGTTCGTCCAAGGTGGTTTCGAGCGACTTCTTACGGACGCCCTTTTCCGGTGGTTCGTCCGATTTGTTGTTATTGTTGTTGTTGTTGCTGCGAACGGGTGCAACGGGAGGTAGCGAAGATGGAACGACTGGTGGTGGGGGTTCCGCTTGCCGGAGAGGTGATTTGAGCTTTTCCGGGCTGATCTTGGTGGGACTTAGCGAACTAGGGTCGATTGCATGTGGAGGAACGGCTGGAGGAATTTTGGTTGGCGATGGGAATGAATTCTGACGAATGTTACGGGGACCCTTCTCCGGTGGAGGCGGAGGAGGAGTCTGTCTTTTGGGAGGACTAGGAGGTGGTTCACTGGGTGACTGTAACCGATGCTGCACCGGAACCGGAGTATGTTGAACTTCCGGCAGCCGTGGTCTACTGGGCTCTTTGGATGATTGCACACAGGCGTCACCATTGGTAGTGATCGGATTGCTCGTAGCGTTGCTACCTCCAGGTATGATTCCCGTTCCAGGGACAGTCCTTATAATATCACATCGATTAAAATCGCTGCCAACCTTTGTTGTTCGCGTCTTGGAAAAATGTGATGTCCAATTTTTCTGTTTCTCGATCAACTCACGGGAGTTGAACTTCCGTTCCGGCTTCTCCGGTTTCTCGGGCTTTTCCGACTTCAATCGCGACTGGTTCAATATCCTATTGGAATCCAGCTTTCCAATCCCGTTACTGATCGGGTGATGTCTTCGCTTGGGAGAGGGGGATCGATCATGCTCGGAACCGACCTCCGACAGATTGTCCTCCTTACTACTGGAATGTGACATTTTAATACTGAATGGCGGTGGCCTGTTGACGCGTCCTTCGCCGAGTTTTTCAAACAGAGCCCGTGCGTTGTTGAACCGCGCTGCGTGGGACTCGGTCCGGACTACGGTTGCCGTCGGGGAAGGATGATTTATGACCTCCTTGGCTGACACTTCCGGTGTCACTTCCACCGGCTTTCGCTGGAATAGATTGGCAATCTGGGACACTTTAGGCCCCGATGCGGCACCCGCTGCGGATGACTTGTCCATCTTGTGGAGTGGTTTCACTCGTTACAGAAACCTGCAAAGGAACAGAAAGAAAAACAACCATCAGATTACGTGATTCAATTCTACTGACAATCATTGTCTAACCATTTTCGTATTTACGCTTAGTCACAGTATCAATGATAATAGAAATCAAACAACAGTCCCGAATCAATTAGCTAGAGAAAAACAACGAAACGCGACAAACGTAACAATTCTGAAAGTTTCACAACCAATCGAACGGAATTCTCAAAAATGACTAGTATAAGAGTACACTTGCTGAGGTTTTATCGCTTGTCGTCGGCTTGCAGCTAGAGCTATCATACTGCCAGCGAGCGCTTCGGTGTCGGTCACTTTCGGAGGTAACAGACACGGAGGGAAAGCCTCAGCAGGGATGATCACATAGTACTGCTAGCTAGTGGATTTGCCACGTGCTTTCGGTGCTATATGTAGGCAAACAACAAGATAGTGTCGTCGACGTCCAGCAACGTAACGAGTCCGACCGACCGACCGGCCAACCGACCACTACCTACCCCCACTCCGACCTCCAGTTCCAGCTCATAATGCTGATAAGATATGACAATTCGGTTGCCGGCTGTTACTTGGCTCGCTTGCTGCTCGTCTCCCGAGCCATACAGTACGGTTTTGTACATATACACGCAAAGCAAATTGGTCTTACACATCCAATGTAAGGCTGGATTGATTACATCCTTTGCATATGTTTCATAGTTTTTGCAAGGAACTGCAGCGTCTAAACGCAATACCATAACAATTGCAAAATTATTTTAAAAACCTTCCGGCGATCACATTACAGAATCTGCAAACTTTTCATGCAAATCTGTAATAGAATCTTACATTTCCCGGTTGGGTGTAGGTACCTACTAGACATCTCAACGGTGCGACTGTTGTGTTGATGTTTGTCCTCCATAGTCGCTACCTATTACTATCACTACGAGACAGCAAAAATACAGAGAAAGAAGATGCATTCTGGACTCTGGTTGAGATTACGACGGTAGTGGCGAATGAAACGATTGCAATTAGGCGATTAAGTTTCGGTCTGATAATAATGAAGCCTTTGGTTGAAACAATGAAACGCAGACAGACAGAGACAGACAGCTCCGAGCGCAGCATTCCGATTTGATGATGGAATATAGGCTAAACGAAGACATTTGCATTCAAAATTGCTGGAAGTCTGTCGTTCGTTCCTATATGGTTTGCAGTTCTATGGTAGATATAAAAAGGTAAATAATACATTACTGGTCAGTCAAAACGCATTTGATATGCAATGCACACATGAATTCACTTTAAGGTCATTAGGGACGCTTAGGAGCCCTCTGAAGAAATATTATTATTTAAAAAAAAAATTTCATCTCTTCAATGATGAAACATCTTTTGAGATCGTTGATGACGGAACATCTTTGGATTTATAACGTAATGATTAGTTTTTCTCAGCCTTCACTCAAGTTAGATCCATTGTTTTAAATAAGATAAGTTTATTTTCAGATCGTTGAATATTTGAATATATGACATCATTAGATTTACAGTTTTCATTCATGCGTGATGTATGGATTTTAATTATTCAAGCTTGATTTCAGCTCTTCGATGATGAAACACCTCTAGGATTATATTATAATATTTCATTTATATTATTGAATTTTGCATTTATATTATAAATATTCACTCTTTCAGCTTAGAGATGAACTAGCCTACAGAAGTTAAATTAAAGTTAATGTAAAGTTAAATTAAAATTAAAGTTAAGTTAAAGTTAAGTTAAAGTAAAGTTAAAGTTAAGTTAAAGCTAAGATAAAGTTAAGTTAAAGTTAAGTTAAAGCTAAGATAAAGTTAAGTTAAAGTTAAGTTAAAGTTAAGTTAAAGTTAAGTTAAAGTTAAGTTAAAGTTAGGTTAAAGTTAAGTTAAAGTTAAGTTAAAGTTAATTCAAAGTTAAGTTAAAGTTATGTTAAAGTTAAGTCAAAGTTAAGTTAAAGTTAATTCCCTATTGGACCTGCATTCGGACACGTCCGGCGCTGGTATTGCTAAATATTAGATCTTCAGTTTTTACACATTTAGGATGAATATTAGTCCCAAACATCATCTGTTGGTTCTCTGTGTAATTGCAGCTGATCTGGTAATAACAGAGTAGCAACCGTGGGCGGTCAATAATGCTAATGCTAATTAGGGACGCTTAGGAGTCCTCGATTCAGTTCCTTCGAGTTATTTGTGTCCAACAATGAATTATTTCTATTGATTTATGATTTAATTTTGCCATTTCCGGATATCTAACAAAACAACATTCGAAATCTTCTGAACATTCTGGAAACATTGTGAAACTCAATCCTAAAATGTCTTTTATTTTTAGTTTAGTTTGAATTGTCGTCTTCTTTTTAGCCAGTGTTATGTTCCATTTATTGTGTTACTGAACGATTGGAGGTATTCAGCGAAGTCAGGCCTTGGATACAGCAAGCAGTTGATCAAGTCAAACATCACCTTTTTGCAATGAACAACCCCGAAGAACTTCATCCATTGATAACTTGCTATCAGATAATCCAAGGATGATTTGGAGAACCTAGAACGTCATCTACATTGAAATTTACCGTCAATGATTGCTAATATATTGTTGTTAATATATTGCACAATCGTGGAAGACCCAGTAGATAATTGGATCTGAGCTCCAGGGCGATTTGGAGAACTTAGTCCTTTTGATTTTCCTTGTATTATAGTCACTTTAACACATTTTTGGGTCATTCGTCCGGAGAGCGTGAGAAGCATGGATTCTAACCACTACGCAGAGCCCATCTCTGTCCAAAGCAGAAAAAGAAGAATTGAGTAAATTTCAGGATTGATTTTAGGGGAATTTTGTAAAGTGTTCTGCACAGAATTTCAAGACTGTTATGGAGGAAGATCTCGTTCCAAACAAATTATCGTTATTTGGGGCATGAAAATGGAATGAACTTTATTTTTTTAATCACATAATTCTTAAAACTAAAACGGTTAGAAATAGAAATCCAGACTGCGCCACTGTTTGACAGAAGTACATATTTTTGGAACTCGTAATTTACAAACTTTACTTTGATTTTATTCAGAATCTTGAACTCAATTAAATCTCACTCAGATTTAGATTTTATTTTCTTAGATCCAGTCCAGTTTTAGATTTCATGACAAGCCTGATAGTTATGAGTAGAATTTCAAGGAACCCTGAATTGAATTAAAAGTAAATTTCAATGATGACTCTTAGGAATTTCTGAGGACCACAACTCCTGTGAACTTCAAAGGAAAATTCCAAGGGCATTCTGAGGATAATTTCATAAAGTTTGTGGGAGAAAACAAATTCGGAGCATAAGCCCTTGGAATTTTTTTGAAAATAATAAAAGGAGGATTACAATTAAATCTGAGAATAACTGCAGGACATCTTCATAGGAATTCGGAAAATGAATTCAGGAGAGTTTGCCAAACAAATTATGAGAATAAATCTAAGGAATTTGTGATGAGAAATGCCAATGAATTCTTAGAATACTTTCAATGTGAGCAGAATTCCAAGGGAAGGAGTGAGATTGAAAATAAAATCTGAAATTAATTCAATTAATATTCGGAGAATCTTTCCAACGGTTTTCTTATTGTGGAGAATTTCAAGATAATTCCGAGGAAAACTAAAAGAAAATTGAATTCGGAGGATAGCTTCATCGAAATTTCCATTGAATATGGAATGGACTATTCTGAGGTCTTCAAAACTACTTGAAAGTTCCCAAAATTTTCCAGAAGTTAATGAAACTGCCTTGAAGTTCTTTGGTAGTTTGAGAAACTAGCCTGACAATACTACTCATCAAATTCTTAAACTTCCCTGAACTTTATAGGACTTCCTAAAGTTTCCTTAATTTGTCTAACGATCGTGGATCTCCTCTAAAAGTTTAACAATTCGCTGAAGTTATCTAAACTTCTTTAAAATTTATACGACTTCTCTAATGTTAACGGAACTGCTCTAAAGTTCTCGGTTCTTTTCTGAAATTCTCAAAATTGCTCTAACGTTTTTGCAGTTCCCATGAAGCTTGTTGTACTGCGCTGAATTTAATTGAACCGTCCTAAACATGTTTAAGCTTCAGTGAACTTCTGGAAATCTGGGAACTGCTTTAAATTTCCCACTAATTTTCTGAAACTAGTGGAACTGACCTCTCCCTGAAATCCCTCCAAATTGCTAATGTTCATAAAAGTTCCTGAAAATCACGGATTTCCCCTTAAGCTCAATAGATTTCTATGAAGTTCTCGAAATGATTCTGAAGACCACTGGTCTTCGGAGAGGTTTTCGAAGTTTTTCTATATTTCTGGAATTTTTGTGCAACCGCAATTTCCATGGAATTCAAACGAAATAATTAATATAGTTCTATGATTTTCACTGAGGTTCTCAAGATTTTTCTGAAGTTCATGAAACATCTATTAAATTATCGACCCTAATTTAAGACTTCTTCAATAGTCAAGACTTTCATGGTGTGATTAAAACTGCTTAAAAAAAGTTCTCTAGACTGCCCTGAATTGATCAGTATATTTTATGAAGCCGCAACTTTACTGAAATTAATTGATTTGCCTTGAAGTTTCGACAATTTTCCTTAAGTATCCTAACCATTATAAACGCTCACTTATTTTCCCTAAACTTATCTATTAGGGTGTCCCAAAATTGCACTATGTCTGGAAATCTGGGGGCTCAGCCTCCAAATGATAGCTAGGGATGTTACAAACAAACTTTTGTATCGCGGCAACTCTGGGAAATGTTGTTTAGAGGTCGCCCCGACGAGATTTTTGAAAAAAGTCCATTTTTCATAGCTATTATCCAATAAATATTTTTAGTTCTTTAAATTTCAGTGAAATCTTACCCTTTTATATTTTTTGCAGATTTTCAAGGGTCAAAACTATAAGAGAAAAAATTGCTACGGCATGTTCTGTGTCCGATTTGTTAGTTACAATTTTTCACATTCTCTAAAATGATGTTTTTTGTTGTACATCACTGCATTCAATCATCAAAAGTGGGTATCAAACAGGAGGTTGAGCCCCCAGATTTCCAGACATAGTGCAATTTCGGGACACCCTATTATCTATGCTTACCTGAAGTTCTCTAAATTTATTTAATAATCCGGAAAATTTTCTGATATATATTCAAAATTCCCTGGCCATTTCGGATCAATCATAGATTTCTTGGAATACCCCATAATTCCACGGAATTCCTTGTAAGCCGCTGCAAATTTGCTTAAGTTCATGGGATTATTCTGAAGCTATCTGATCGTCCTCGAAGTACTGGGAACTTCGCTGAATATCATGAAACTATCTAAATTTATTATTTAGATTTATTTATTATTATTCTGAATTTATTATTTTCTGGAATTTCTTGAAGATATCGCTGCTTGTTCACTTTTTTTTTTAATTAATGGAACTTCGTTGATATTCTCTAATCAAATAATGCTAAATTTTCGTATTTTTAAAGTACTTGAAATCTTCATGATATAACAATCTTACGTTTTCCGGTTGTTTATATAATTTTTATCACGTCCCAGAAATTCTCTCGGAGTTTTGCTGAAGTTTCCGGAAATTCTTCAAGGTTTCTACTATTTCCATGAAATTATTTGAACTGCCCTTTTATTCTCTGATCTCTGAACTGCCGTTCTACGCATATCAGTCCCATGTTTCAACAGTTGCTTCTGAGAAAATCGCGAATAATGTTTAGAATCATTTCTGCTCATTGGAAGAAATATACGTTAAAACAAGTTAGCGCATTGTTCACATTTCAACAGAATCAATATGTTTTAGTGAAAACTACAGAAATAACCTTCAATGAAATCAGTTAAGCCTATTTTTATACGAACAATATTTAATGGGACTGTTATGCCTAGAAATTTGCACTGAAGTAGGAAATTCTACGCATTTTAGTCCCACTAGGAACTGTTACTGTCAGTGTTGCTTTGATGGTCACGTTGCGTTTGACGTCTTTACTCTTGTGATTACATGAGCGTGCTTGCGTTCTCCGCAGTTTTGGAAGATCCTAGATAGTTTGTATAGCTTTCAATCATTAAATTATACCAACAATAAATTTGTTGACACATCTATAAAACTATTTGAAGTATGGGTATCTCAAGAAACTAATGATGAATGTACTATTTAGAACATAAACTTCATAGCATCTTGTTCTACTCCTTAGCAAGATGAACGTAGGCCTAAAGGAGATTGTGCTTAATCATTTTGAGTCCGACCGTAGATTTATGGCTGACATGCTGTGGACAAAAGATCAATAAGTTACACGATCGTTGAACGTGGGCTTCGATGATTTTAAGAAATACTTTGGAAGAGTTGACATGCACATGCAAATTTCTTCCGTACGGAGTTGACCTTTATACTACGTATTATTATATTATACTAGCTGAGTGCGCCCGGCCTTGCTCGGGATTCAATATTAGCTTGAGTTTATGCGCATGCTATATTGTACGTAGCCCCCCTCCCCATCTTATCCAAGGGGCTACCCCCTATGACCTCCACATGCCAAATTTGGTTCCATTTGCTTGATTAGTTCTCGTCGACAGAACTTCTCGAGTTATGCAGAAATTTCAGTTTCATTTGTATGGGAGCCCTCCCTTTACAGGTAGGGGGAGGGGTCTCGAACCATCATAATAACCTTTCCCTGCCCCAAAAACCCCTACATACAAATTTTCACGCCGATCGGTTCAGTAGTTTCCGAGTCCATAAGGGTCAGACAGACAGACAGAAATTCATTTTTATATATATATAGATAAGGGGCTTTTCATGAAACACCTAGACACTAGAGAGGGTCTAGTATAAGAGAGGAGCGGACTAGCTGGTTTTGAGCCAAACGAACTGTCAAAGCCAGAGTCAATCGGGCAACGGCTATCTGGATTGCATTGGCAGTGTTGCTAGAAACTACCCAGGCATAGGTTGCCAAGGCAGTTTGTTTTGAATCCGCTTCTCTTTTATACTAGACCCTCTCTAGTAGACACTATAGGGCGAGTGTGGGGGGTGGCGAGTGTCTACATTAGTGTCTTATATTGCATTTTTTTGAAATTAGAAACTGGCTTTTTTAATATGAAATCCTGATTTTCTTAATATTTATCAACATTAAATAAAACTGCCACTTCCTAAAATAGTTCATACTGTTTCTTTTGATTGTATAAATCCTGTTTCCATAATTTGTGTACACAAATCGATTCGTAATGATAAATTCAGTCGAGAAAATCTTTGTGGGACACTTATGCGTAGAATTTCAACATGGGACAATTAGGCTTGATGTTGTTTTTATTCAAACCCAGAACAAACAATATGTTTTTCTATTTTCAATCCAAAGTCTACCTAAAAGAGTACTGTTTTATGAACAAAAGTGAAAAACGCCCAAAAGTAAAAAACGCCCAAAAGTAACATGGGACAGATACGCGTAGAACGGTAGTGAAGCTCTTAATTCTATTGAAGATAAATTTCTCTGAAATTCTCTGGACTTCTGTGAAGTTCCTGATATATTTCTGAAGTTTTCATAAATTATCTGATGGTCTCCGTACTTCCTTGAAATTCTCGGAACATCTTGAGGGTTCTTAATTATTT
Source organism: Ochlerotatus camptorhynchus (assembly GCF_037179485.1). Lineage (NCBI taxonomy): Eukaryota > Metazoa > Arthropoda > Insecta > Diptera > Culicidae > Ochlerotatus > Ochlerotatus camptorhynchus. Next base: position 10,532,929 of record NW_027040818.1, on the reverse strand, counting down.
TTTTCTAAATTTACGATTATAGATCTTTAAACTGCTTCAAAAGTTTGAACTAAAGTCATGGAAACTGCTCTTAAGATCTGTAATTCAAAAAAGATCTCTAGATCTAGTTTTTCTGAGGTGCTTAAAACTTCTTAAAAATTTACACAATACCCACAAGTTTCCAATATTTCTCAAGTTCGCTTAACACCTATGATGTGCTCTGAAATTCTAGGAACTTCGTAAAAGTTCCTGAAAATTTTCGGATGTTAAAAGAACCGATTTGAGGATCTTAAGGCTTCAAGTAAGTTCCCCATATTTTCAGTGTGTTAACTTCCCTTATGTTCCCGCAGTTTGTTTATGGAGCTTCACTGAAATTCTCAGCATTTCCTTTCATTCCTCGGAACTTCTTCAAAGTTCTTACAATTGTTATGAAGTTAGTGGGACTGCAATGAAGATCTCTAATCTTTCACAAAGGTAATTACGAACTTGAAATAAACCATTTATTTGTTTTCCTTAATTCAGGCACTTTGAAAATTTTAAATATCTTGAACTTGTACATGGAATACGAAACTTCAAGACATTGAATATTTTTAGATCTCGTACGATAAGTACGTTTTTTTTAACTTTATTAAAGTGAGAAATTAAGTAGGTGCTAAACTTCAACATTCAATGGATTTGATTGTAAAGCTGTTTCTTTAAAACTGATTACCATGTCTTAAAAACTTTTGGGTTAATTACTGTCAGTGGCGTCGCGTCCACATGTGCAACCTGTGCACGACACAGGTGTAAATAAATTAAAAAATGCGTTTAGATTTTTATAGATTTGATGTACATTATAGCTGTACTTCTTTACGCCAGACCACAAGTGACCATGAATACACTATTTTATAGTGTGGCTCAATTAAATCTTCGACCTTGATTTGCTTCAAAAAGGATTCAGTTCAGTTCGGATGGTCTGCCCAATCCCTAATGCATTGATTTCAAGCATGTCGACATCACTACCATTACAAAACTCGTTAAATAGTGATCCTAAAAGCGAGCTTTTTTGGGTTGTGGGTGGCAAGTTTGTGAATGGTTAAATGCCTGATGTAATCCAAGCAGACCTTCAATCACCTCTTGAAACATACCATAAATTTCCCACAATACATGGCGGTTTGCACCACTAGTTGTAATTGAAATTTTCAGCAGTCACGCGTCAAACGGGAGCAACACGGAAACAGCAGTCTGGTACGCTTTGGACGTTATCATACTAGCAGACCGGTTTGAATGTGTGAGTTTAAATTAGAAGAACATTTGTGATGTATGGGTGTCTGAAGCGTGCATTTCTCGCTATGCACTTGGATATCTGATTGCAGGCAAAGAGAGTAATGGAGAAAGAGAGCGCAAAAGCTCACTCTAATCTCTTGTAAGTTGTAAATCTCTCACTTACTGATGGTTGCGCCGTTGCTTATGAGCTTCCTGAGCTGTTCTGATGAATTAAGAGTTGATTACTTCACGTTTGCTACCCAGAGGACTTCATGAATTTTCTCTAGATTTTGACACTGTTTTGTATCAAAAAATGTTTTCGGAAGTGTTTGACGGATATTCTTCATTACACTTCAGTCGAAAGAGTTAACCTTGTGATAAAAACGAGAATTTGTTAAGTTTTGCAATGCCTCCTACTTCGGTTAGCGCGAAAAGGGCCATACAAGTTTTGTTGTTGTTAGGCCCTTCAAATGTTACGTTAGGTAGTGATCAATATAGTAATTAAGAATATGTCCCTCGAATTCATGGAGCATTCAAAAAATAAAACAAAAACTAATATGTGGTGGTAAACTATAACGAACAAAGTTTGGTGCACAGGTAAACAAATGAGGCACGCGACGCCTCTGATTACTGTTGTTTTTGATCTTCCAAAAAAGCATATTTTGAACGCCTTTTAAAATATCTTTCTTATTATAAACCTGAAATTTATCCATTAAAGTTCTGGAAAAACCTGGAAAACTCAGGTAATTTTATTTTGAAAAACGAGAAGACACCCTGTAGAAAGAGAAAGACGATTAAACGTCACAAAGCAAAGTATGGTCAATTTTGATATAAATTCACTCTACAAAAGTTGAAAATAGTGACTGATTACATAAAAAAGTGACTTCAGTGACTTGGCCTTAAAAAAGGAGACTTTTTAGTGGCTTGAAAAAAGTGACCAAGTCACTAAAAAGTGACTCGCTACCAGCCCTGATAGTATCTAAAACATTGCTGAAAACACCATTTTGCAATCTCGACTTAATTTACACCTAGCTAGGTGGATTAGTCATAAAAAAGTTAGGTTCAAAAGAACAATCTAATTATGAACTCAAATTACTCCAAATATACCGTATGTCTTAATTAATCTTTAAATAAATCCATAAATTAGATAAACAAAAAATGCATTTAAAAAAATAATAAGACCACGACATCAAATTGTTTTTTTATAGGCGCCGCCGGTGGTGTAGTGGTAAGCGTGATGGCCTCTTACCCCAAAAGGCCTGGGTTGAATCCCAGTCGGCATCGCCGGTATTTTCTGCGCCATAAAACCTCTGATCACGCTTTCCTTCGGAAGGGAAGTAAACCCTTTGGACCATGACTTGATGGGTCGATAGTTAGGGTCCAGGTGTGGGAGCTGCCTTCCTGGCGTCGGTAGCATTGGTACTCAGTACGGAAAACAAGACCGACGGAAAAAAATAAATGGTTTTAACATTCCTAACGCAAGAATGTTGAGAAGCATTTTCTAGTAGCTGGACTTTGATTAATGTTTAACACTTCAAATGTTCGAAGTAGTGTCCATTTCCCGGCTATTATTGGTTTCCCGAGAAACGGGAAACAGCTGATGCCTCTTCCCGGGATTCGGGAAATATTTTAGTTCATAGACCAGAAAAGTATAAAGTTATCACAATTATTTGTTTTAGCTTCTGCTGAACGATTTATAAAGTATGGAATAGTTTAGCCACTTAATTTTTATATTTTTGCTTCCATTGGATGAAATTTCCAAGCTGTAATCGATTGCTGATTTTTTTCGTAGTTTATAGAGTTTCTTTTGATCTAGAAGATATATCTCAATTCTCCCAGAATTCTCTTCCAACTTTCCTAGAATCTGATTTCATCAAAAGCTTCATCCAGAAGTACTTCTGACTTCGGAAGATTCATCTGCAAGTTTTTAAAAACTTTCATTGAAACTACCCCAGAATTCGACAGCCCCGGAAGTTTCTACCGACTTCCATGATTAATCTTTTTGGCTTCGCACGGAAATATCTTCGGGTCTCCTAAAATTTTTGTCTAGTCTCCCAGGAAATTTATCCAGGCTTACCTCGGAAAATTCTTCCAGTTTACCTTAGAAGATCGTCAGATTCCTCTGGAAGTTAATCCAAACTTTTTTGCAAGAAGTTTCTTTTGGCTCTTCTGGGAAATTTTTTGTAGCTTTCATCCAAAAATCCTTCTAAACTTATTTCCCGGGAAATAGGAACAGATTCCCGGGAAACGAGTTCGAGATAATATCGATTCACATAGTGGCATTTGGCAGAGTAAAATTTCAAAGCCCTAAATAAAAGTATGTACGGTTAAAAATTTTACTCACATAGATAGCCCTAGGCCTAGATAACACAAGTCGGAGCAGCCGTTGAAAGCTAGGTATATCGGATTGGGAAGCACTTGAAAGTGATTATTGATAAGATTCGTTATGACGTTGCCATTATATCCTGTGCTATGCATCGCTGCACATTGGTTATGGAAACCTCTTGACAATATCTGCTATCGGTTGGAAACTATCTCGGTACTAGTTTTCCATTAGCTCTGATTGAGTGCTGACTCCGACTAGCAGCTATGAATAATATTACGAATTTGATTATTTTCTTCTTCGTCGCAATATCGGTGAAATGTCAGCAAAATGCCGGGAAAGTTCCGTGCAACAGTATTTTCGGATGCATTTCTCATATTCAGTGTGCTGTGGATGAATACTGGGCTCCGGGCGTGTCTCTGGATGGGTGTTGTCCCGGTTGCGTTAGAGGCCTCGGTCTCGGCGATATCGGTTGTGATGGAGTAACTCCCTGTGCTCCTGGATTACTGTGTGCAAAAGGAGCGATTTGTATGCTGAATCCGAGTAAGTAAGCGCTTGAGCAAGCAGATCATAACATAAACCCAGAGGATAATTTATGACTCAAAACAGCCAACTGCCTTGCCACCAAGCACGTGTCGAGCAAGGTTCTCTGGAAACCACAATGTGACCAGTTAGGGAACTTTCGGCCAAAGCAGTGCCGAGGGGATCGACTACTGGGGAGATGCTTCTGCTATTCATCCACCGGTCAGCGGATCTTCGGTTGGCAATGGCACGGCAAGGCGGATGATATGACCTGTGCCTGCAGTCGGCTTCGTTCGGACCTGGAAGCAGCCGGTAGGCAAGACGTCACCCTTCATTGTACATCCGAGGGGAATTTCGAGTCATTGCAATGCGACGGAGGGGTGTGCTGGTGTGCTGATCCGAAAACGGGTGAACCATGGCCCCGGGTACCGGCAGTGTTGCCTTCGATGTGGAAGAAGCTTCCTTGCTGTGAGTATACTGTTTCAGAACAGAGAAAAATATGCTAACCCTATCCTACACAGACAACCGAACCATGCACGGCGACAGATACCTGCGGCAGTGTGAAAGTGCATCCTTCGCTCAGCGCCGACTTGAGTGGAAATTTGCCACCCACGGTCAGGTGAACGTGCGCCATACGGACGTGGTGTGCGATTACGATGGCTCCTATGGGAGATACGAAGTCGAAAGTGGCATGTGAGTACGACGACAGCATAATGGCACCAAATGGAAAGCTATAAAATTTCAATTTCAGAGCATATTGCACCTGGCGCGATGGCACCCGGATCGAGCAATACCAAACGAGTAGTCTTAAGGCGCACTTGATGACCTGCAGTAAGTACAATACGATACATTTTGCCATTCCCCGCTTCCTGGTCAAGAAATATGACGCGTACTTGGAAATGTAATCGCCTAAATGTAGGCCTCCACCGGGCACTCGTTCACACGAACGGTTGTTTGTCCTCAAGAAGAGCATCGCTACCCACCGCCAACTACCACCCGTCCGGTGTCGTACGGGAGTGGGAAGATGTTTACTAAGAACACTTCGCTCACGCTTCAAACACACCATAACCGTACGGTTATCCCTCCATTTATGCGATGGGTGGCACCGTCCACCCATCGCTTTCTCTCTGCGCCGACCTTCTGTAGATAACTAGTTTATGGTTAACACTGGACAGCACCACCCACCGCATAAATCGAGGGATTACTGTTAACATTCGGAACAGCGGTGGTGGTTTGGAGGAGTTTGCCCCACTTGAGCCGAATGTCTGTTTAATTTCAACATTTCGGTAAGACTTCTTTCTGCTGCTACTTAACTTTGTTTTGCTCTGCCGCATCGTCGTCGTCGTCGTCGTCGTCGTCGTCTTCGTCGTCGTTCATTCACAGCTTGGTTGTGATTTTCTTTTATCGTTGAGTAGGCGATGCCAAGGAAAATTAATTGCCTATAGAGAATTTTAATCCGCATTTGGTTGCGCGAAGGAGGAGAACGCAAGATTTTTGGTTGATTATATTTCATTGATGAGATTTACAAATTTTGATAACATTTACCATATTTCAGATTGTGCACGTGATCGGAGGATATTCAGCGAGGCCGGTATGACGGTAGAACTGCTATGCGAAGGCAATGGAAACTATATTACATTGCAGGATCGCAACGGGGTGCTGTTTTGTGTGGATCGAGACGGGTTCCTAGTGGCCGAGGGGGTCACGGAGGATGCAAACTGCCAGGAATATATGTTTGTGTGAAATTTCATAAGCAGTCCAGTATCTAACCCAATAAAATGAAGTTGTTTACTAACTTTGTGAATTAAGTTAAGAAAATCATTTTGTGAAAATTTGGCCACAATATAAGCTTAAGAGAGAACCAATTGCAGGGTGGAATTAAGAATTTGAATTCTCGCCATTTTCCCCGTTTTTTCCTGTTTGTTCAACATGATTTTCCCGGATTGATAGAAACAGCACAAATAAAATTCCAGTGTGGAGGTAATATTCTAAAAAGACTACTCGGGGTAAGGCAGGGCTGGAAGCGGTTAGTGTTCAAGAAAATAGTTACTTCTTCTACTTTGCATTTCAAGCTTATTGCCTATTGTATATTAGCTTACTGCGTGCTCTCAACTTAATGTTCTAGATGCACTTCTACAATTATTAATTGAGAGCTTTAGATGCCTATACCATTTTTGCATTAGTATAATTGTGTGGCAAGAACACGGAGCCCAGGGAAGTTGAGAAATTTTTCAACCCAATAAATTTCTAGACCGGAGCGGAGATCGAACCCAGCCACCTGTATAATGGTCTTGCTTTGTAGTTGCGCCTTTACCGACTGAGCTAAGGAGACCCCATCCGTTTTATTCCACATACCCTTCATCAATGGTTTAGGCCACTGAACAATATCTCTGAAGACATGTGCTCTTTGGACTTCGAGTTCAAGGTTAGCGACAATAACCAAACAACAAAAGCGCTTCTGATATGTAAAAAGGTCATGAGTAAATAATTTCATAAAGCCTTCGACTAAGACAAATCATCCCCGAACAATGCAGAACGTCCAACGTGCATTGATCGATTCGCTTCAGCGACATTCTCTTGAGCAGTCCCAGGCAAAGTAGTGAAAAAAAAAATCAAAAATCGAGCAAGAACATTTTGAGATATTTAGGTTTAAACATTGTTTTGAATTTATACTTGGAATTACTTAAATATATATAAATATTTTCATATTTTTCCCAGAAAAAAACATTTTTTTTTATACAATTTATCCAAGACTTCATTTTAATCAGAAGTACCGTTTCCGTGCTACATTTTTTTGAAAAATGCCAAAAGCGCCATTTTGAAAATTTTACAAGATCCAAAATCGCCGAATTTTAGAAAAAAAAATGTGAATCCTTGCCCATAATAAACCATTATGCAACATTAAAAACACTGCCATTTAAGGCATTTTTGGAGTATTTTTTTCAAAATTTCACTGAGTCATGCTAAGAGTGTATAGAATCACAGTATACCTTGATCGAATTTTATACCTCGGTTGACCGGAAGAGTGCCCCGGAAGAATGTGAAAGCAAAAATAAACCGCAATTCCCCCAAAAGTTCCTTGTCTGGCAATCATCCACGGTCCATACAAATTTAAACAATTTTGTATGGATGGCAGGGGGAGGGAGGGGCCAAGAATCTCAAAAAACTGTCTACGTAGTTAATGAACAGCCCCTAATCTGCAGTTGAGGGCTGAAAAGCGAAATTTTCATTACATTTGGGTCCATGAACCAGCAAATTTACCAGGGGGAGTGCCTAAGGAAGAGACTACTGCATTTTCTGGAGCAGCATGAGATGGATTGCCGGTCAGAATGAACTTGGCAAGCTTCCACTACTCAAATTCCACCAAACAGTGGTATAGCGAAAATGGCGTCACAAGGAGATGAATCCAGTCAATACTCCGGAACTAAGGCCAATTGAGGAGTACTGGTCAATTGTGAAGCACATACTAAAGAAAAAGGGTGGAGCTGGAATTGACCTGAAGGATTTCAAGCGGAAATGGAATTTGGTAGCCAAACAAGTGGGAACAGCGCTCGTGCAAAAGATGTACGAAGAAAAAATCGAGCAATGGCTTATGGTAAGAAGAAAGACCGAAACAATGGTCTTACAATAAACATAATACCTACTAATGCATAGCTGTAACACTGAACTATGAAAACTAAAACACACTTTTAAACCCCACTAAGGTTTTTGTAACCGGATTTTTTCGTGTTCAACCTTTAATAGCTTCTTCCATCGAAATGTGCGTCGAAAACAGTCAGCGGATCCGGTGGTAAGCGTGGTAAGCGTCGTAAACGTGGCAAGCGTGATTGCTTCTCACCCCAAAGGACCTGCGTTCAATCCCAGTCGGCGCCGCCGGGATTTTCTGAGGCATAAAATCTCTGATCACGGGAAGTAAAGCCGTTGGGTCGATAGGTCGGTAGCATTGGTACTCAGTACGGAAAACAAGATCGACGGAAAACAAATCAAGGAAAAAACAAAAGAAAACAGTCAGAAATACTTTACAAGCCTTCGTCGACAAATATTTAAGATATCAGAGAAATTTTTTGACATCCTCTACTTTTGAATTACGATGATTGAGATCAAATATTATGAAGCCAAAATACGTTGTGCGATTTGATGATATCTTGTACACTATTTTTAATGACCTCAACTCCCGAGTTGACATTTTGGATCAGGAGCAAATTCGTCTTTTAAAAAAATGATAATTTGCCATTTCAATTGCAATACATACATGGAATAAGATTAGCTGTTGACAGTATCCTAGTAGAAGAGCAGTTCCACGCCAATTAACGAATCGATTTTATTATCGATTTTATTATCTGCGAATTCCCTGAAACTTTGCATAATTGTTCACTAGGGGCAATGAACCAAGTTTGTTTCGGAATTCGATCATTTTTACTCAAGCCTAATTTTTCATAATGGCGTGTTCGATATTTTTCAATAAATTATAGCACGAAAACGGCCAATGTAATCAAAATTACGTCAGAGACAAAGTTGTAGGAAACTGGATTGCCATTTTTGAAAAAAAAAATACACACTGAAAAATATATGTTTTTGCAAAAAAAAAAAGCTTTCAAAAATTTCAATGACAAAATAAATATTTTTTAGATTTTTCAAACTTACGTTTATTTGAAAGCTTTTAAAAACTGCTATCTTTTCATAATTGGACACAATGGTAACTACAAAATTGACCAAAATCGTAAAACATCAACATCATTTCGAACTTTTTTTCCCATAAATATTTTTTTGTCCAGAAAAGAAAGTTCAAACATTTTACTAAAAGTTTATGTTCTACGATGTTGATCAATTTTGAAGTATCCATTGAGTCCATTTCAGGATAGTTAGGGTTTTTGATAAGCTTTCAAGTAAACATAAATTAAAAAATCTATAAAATGTACTGTTTTTTATATTGAAGTTTTAAGCAGATGTTTTCTTCATTTTTAGACGGGAATCTGTAAAAAAAATTCACAATCCAGTTTCCTACAACTTTATCTCAGACGCCATTTCGATTAGATGAGCTGTGCTTATTGAAAAATATAGAATACGCCATTTTGATTAATTATGCGAGAGTCAAAATGGCCAAATTCCACCACTAAATTGGTTGATTGCCCGTAGCGAACAATGTTGCCAAGTTTCTGGAATTCGGAGAGCTAAAATATAACATTTGTTTATTTGTTTCCCTATGTGACTTGGAATTGCTCAGAAGCTTTTATGTGACTTATCAGGGTGTCGACTCAATGAAGAAAACCAAATTCCCTGATATTCCCTGACTTTCCAGTAAATTCCACAATAATTCCAGGTGCAGTGCCTACCCGGTTTTAGCAATCCCATCGGCTATTACTTTCCTCAGTGCTATACTAAAGGCCTTCTGGACATTTTTTTCATGAAATACTACATGGACCTCTAACCCATGAAAATTGATCCTATACAATTTCAAATTGAATAAAGCGTTCCATACATTTTATAGAATGCAAATAAGCCATAAATGGCGTGTTGCCAAAAACAGGATGCAGCGCATTTTTCTAAATACACACATTTTAAAAGAGGTAAATGCCAGGTAATCAGTATGAAGGAAACTGCAACCCTCTCTGAATAAATCTACTTTCCTGGATCTTGAATTTGTTTCTGGGACGCGTTCTAAGTATTCACAATTTGTGTATGAAAATTCACTCAAAACTTAACAGGATTTTATTTAATTGTTCTTAAGCATTTCCTTTAGAATCATTTCCATGCACAGAGTTCTTTTCAGAATTCTTTTCAATTTTTTTAATTCTTTCTGGGAATCCCTTGAACATTTATGTAGAATACTCCAAAAATGCTTGGAATTGTCCATAGATTCTTTTTGAATATTAAACTCGTTCAATAAAGCTTATTTTTTTTGTAATTCACTTTATTTCTCGGAATTCTCCGCACAATTCCCATGAAATTCACCTCAGAATTCTTGACCACCAATTGAAAAGCGCTAATTAGCTTTTGAGAGCAAAACTTGTAATCCCCTTTCCCTGCCAACACCATCGGGCAGGGGAAATTCTCCCGTCGAAAATTGTCTTCAAATTTTGTTCAGTATTATCTTGGGGTTCTCCTCTAAATTCATTTGGAAATTGCGTGGAACTCTCTTTAAAATTATCGCTTGAAATTCACGGGATTTTCCCGGTTTTTTTTCCGGTGACTTCAGCCCAGTTTCTTAGTTTCCCGGATCACTGGTCACTCTGCATTTTAGATATGAAACACTTGTCTTTAATCCAATTATTATACATCAAAAATAGACGTCACATTTAGTTTGACATTTCGTTGTCATAATTGGTGAGGGGCATTCGAATGGAATATTAAGTGTTAATATACATAAATTTGTAATTATTTTCATTTCACACTGAAATCAAGACTTGAAAGCGTATTTAGCGAAAGCATTAAACCTATTTAAATCGCAAGTACAATGCAGTGAAAATATCATTAAGAAACTTTACACTGTTTCAACTCAATAAACGTGCAACACGTCGATCGAACAAGCCATTGAAGTTTACCTCAGTGTTTTTTGAAGTTCGACAAGCCAACCAAGTTAGCGAGTGGAATTCGCTAACTAGGCTGCACTTTTAGTCCAGCTAGCAAACAAGTACTGTATTTCATTTCATTTTCATTTTGCAGCGTTTGGTGGGTCAATGGGAGCGCAAGTCAATTCAAAGCCGAGGATAAAGGACGGGTAATGGCTGAATAGTCTATGCGGACTACTTGAACGCCATGGGAAAAGGAAGGGATTGAAGAGGCCGGTTATTGGGGAGTTTTGAGGAAATGACACATAGTGATGCTAAATGTAAAGAAACCGAAAATCCATCCCCCACTGATTCATCCTTTCACATATATACGAAATTGATATTTTAAAGCAATAATCAAAATAAACAGACAATACATGAAAAGGCTAGTTGGCCGTTGCTTTAAAGGCTAGTTGCCTCCCTAAGCGGACCCTCCGCATCCTAACTCTTCTGTTAATCCACTTAATGCTACTAGGCTGTCTTAATTTTCTTATTTAAGTTCGTTTGATGATTATGATATCTCTAGTCTAATTTAATAAATAATTGAAATCTCTAATCTACCTACCATGCTTTATTAAGTACCTGCACTTGTGAATGTAATCTAAAATTTAACGTGTTTCAAGTTGTTTTTGACTTTGACCTATATTTAATATATATTAGTTCGTCCCAGGTGACACCTTCAAGTGACTAAAATGCTTCACTTTGAAGTTAGTTTCTTAGCTGATTTTTAAATTACATAGGGTATATGCTTCAACTACGCTCACACGTTTCCACTATGTCGTCCCCCAAAATTACGTATGGATACGTCACAATAGAAGCACGCCACAGTGGAAATCCCGAGCCATAGTTCAAACACTTATCCCAAATCAAAATGAAGCACATATAAGATTAGTTGCAATACCATGTACAAAAATGGTGTTTAACATTGTTCCCTGAGTAATACCTCAATGAAAACAACAACGAAAGCTTGTCACGCAAGTAGAAGGAGCACTGTTGGGCACTTTCTGAAATATTTCAATAGTATAAACCCAAACTTGCAAACCCAAATAAATCTATCTGCGTAAAAAAAAATATGAGTGATTTGCGGCAAAACCCGCCAGTATCACACCCAACGTCAGTGCCTATACGTAAGCGTACTACAACGCGGCTCTCAAACGAAGGAGTAACAAGTGTGATACTATCACTTCAGGCTAGAACTTTGGTTCTCTTATGCAATGGTTCATCAGAGAGGGGAAGTTCAGTAGTCCTCATCGCATGCTCATGACGCTATTCTGTCACGGCATGAACCAACGATGCCGGATCTAAACCAACCGTCTCACACGCTCCACTATGAAGCATAAGATTAGGCCCGCCCACCAACGTCCAGGTTAAAAAACTAGCCAAGGGGAGGGCTAGCAAACAAGTACTGTATTCGGAAGAAACATCGTTCTCTTCATTTAATTCATTACCATTCGTGCATTTACTGACAGGTGCTCCGATGCACTCAAAGGATTGATTTTTGTTGAACACAGCTGGATCGAACAAACACACCAATATATTCAAAGGTTGAATTTTTTCAGACGCAACTAAGCGCAACATACATTAAGAGACGCACACACACATTTCGAGATTAAATTTTGCAACAACTAACACCGTCTAGCGGCTACAAAAATGATTGAATTAAAGAATGTTCCAACATCCAGTGGGAGCTTAATTTATGTTAGACTCAAAATCATCGAAATATCCTTTTATTTAAGTATTTTTTGCTCAATTCGCAAAAATGCAACATTAAGCATTGAGCAACCACAAGTTTGCAACTCTATTTAAAATTTGAAATGAACAACCAACTTCAAACTACACTGAGTTATTGTTTAAAACTAGCGAAATCAATCATACTAATTAATAAGTTTCTGAAGAAAGGTTTCCCTGAATTTGCATGAAATTCCCTGAGATTCCCTGATTTTCCAGACTAAAAATTAATTCCCTGATATTCCCCGATTTTCCAGGTTTTTCAGGTAGTCGACACCCTGCTTATTTCAGTCAGTAACATTTTTTACGAATGCGTGTCACTTTAGATACTTAACTGACATTTTCAGCTTTATAAACCAACTTTTTCAGCGTTGTGCTGTAAAGTAGCTTAATAAAGCGGCAAATACAGCTACAAGCTGAAGCTAGTAAAATAGCTTTGAAGAGCGTTAATTCAACTTTTTCACAAACATTACTCAATTTGTCAATCGCACTGAATAACACTGCTGTTATTCAGTGCGATTGACAAATTGTATAATGCTTGTGAAAAAGTTGAGTAAACGCTCTTTAAAACTATTTTACTAGCTTCAGCTTGTAGCTGTATTTGCCGCTTTTTCAGCTACTTTACTTTACTACTAAGTGAATATAAATAAAGTGAATATATTACTCATTTGAAGGCTTCTACACAACGAACCACTCTTGCTGAATAACATACACATCAAAAGTGCATTTTCAACAACTAAACAACCTGTACTCAGCTAATGTTAGCTCTACTTTGGAAGCATTTTTACAGTCAACTAGGTTTATTTTTACTTCGCTCATTTCCATTGACAGTGTAGACGACCCGCTCGTTGCTATCGATGTTTGCCATCCCCCGTTCGTAGTCACCTTGAATAACAGCTTTTCCATGCGTTTCGAAAATGACGACTTCGACTACCAGGCCTACAACTTTGCTAAAGCTGACTTCCTACGATTGTCGACGTTATTGAGTGAGGTTGATTGGTCGCCTGTCAGGAGCTGTTTGGATTTCGACACAGCCGTTCACTTTTTTGCCGTTTCTGTCCGCCAAGCAATAGATCAATGTGTACCGCTACATCGCCCACCAATGAAGCCCCCGTGGTCAAACAAGGAACTGAAAGAAGGAAAAAGCATTGCAAACTCACACACAGGACTTACCGCAGATCTCGTTCTCTATCAGACAAATTAGTCTTCTATACAGCTAGTCGTCGATACAGGAGTTTGAATGGCAAACTCTACCGCAAATACGCCAGTGGAATCGAAAGAAACCTCAAGCGAAATCCTAAATGTTTCTGGAATTTTGTTAATTCAAAGCGAAAGGAAACTTCTATGTCCTTAGATCAGAAAGTGGCACACACTAGCTCGGAAAAGTGTGGACTTTTTGCTGAGTTTTTCCGTTCCGTTTTTAAAGGCTCGCCTGTGAATGAGGATGCTGCTGATCCCCTTGACTTCACTCCAACTGACGTGATTGAGCTGGATACCTTTGAGATTTTAGCAGAAGATTTCATCAAGGCTGTCAAAAAACTGAAGTCGTCGAACAATCCTGGCCCTGATGGAATTCCTGCATGTGTCATAAAAAAATGCTCCGTTCAACTACTGGAACCACTGCTGTGCATCTTCTACCTGTCCATGAGCGTGGCCAAGTTTCCAACAGACTGGAAGTCGTCCTTTATGTTTCCTGTTCATAAGAAGGGTAGCAAAACTGATGTCAGCTGTTACCGTGGAATAACGTCCCTCTGTGCTTGCTCAAAATTGCTCGAAATTATCGTCTCCAACTATATGTTCAACAGAACAAAAAGTCACATATCTACGAATCAGCATGGGTTTTTCCCCGGAAGAAGTGAAACCACAAACGTCACTGAGTTTACTTCGATCTGTCTTCGAAATATTGGGCAGGGAAAGCAAGTAGATACAATATACACTGACTTGAAAGCTGCATTTGACCGGGTCAACCACTCCATTCTTCTGGCTAAACTACGCAAGATGGGCTCATCTGCCAATTTCGTTCAATGGCTCGAATCATATCTCTGCAACAGGACTCTTGCAGTAAAGATTGGATCTTCAACTTCAGACTGGTTCTGCAATACCTCCGGTGTACCTCAAGGAATTAACTTGGGACCGTTGCTATTTTCGCTGTACATCAATGACGCAACTGTGCTTCTGGAAAATGGATGTTACTTTATTTATGCTGATGATACAAAAATCTATGTGATCGTTGAAAACGAAGACGACTGTCTGCGACTCCAGGAGGCACTGGAAAAGTTTGCATTGTGATGTCGTGCCAACAATATGACCCTCAGCGTACCTAAATGCCACGTCATTAGCTTCCACCGCAAGAAAAATTTCCTTCAATATGAATATGTCATCGACGGAACCACCCTATCACGCGTGCAGACAGTGCGTGATCTTGGAATTACATTGGACTCAAGTCTCACGTTCAGGAACCACCACGAAGATGTTATTGCGAAGGCACGACGGCAGCTTGGTTTCATTGGAAAGGTGACAAAGGAGTTTCAAGATCCTTGCACATTGAAATCGCTGTATGTTAGTCTTGTTGGTCCAATGATCTCGGGATCCGTTTCATATCACCGTGATCGATCGCATAGAGGCCGTTCAGCGCAAATTTGTACGATACGCTCTTCGCAACTTACCGTGGAATGACCCGGTTAATCTGCCACCCTACGAGAATAGATGCCAACTACTGGGATTGGAAACGCTGGAACAAAGGAGGAAGAACGCGAAAGCTGTATTTGTAGCGAAACTACTGAACGCCGAACTTGATGCACCGAATCTTCTTGCTCTCATCGACATTAACATTCCCGGCTATGCACTCAGGAATACCGAATTTCTCCGCTTACCACGCTGGCGACAGGACTACGACGGTAACGAGCCAGTACGTGCAGTCATGCGCAATTTCAACGATGTTTATAATTTGTTCGACTTCAATGAAAACTCTGTTCAATTTCGCTCAAGGCTAAGAAAAATGAATTGATGTTGATGCTAAGAATTATTCATTAAGACAACAAATTGTCGGATGAAGATATCAAAGTAATAAATAAATAAATAAATAAATAAATAAATTTACAAAACTGAATTAACTAGTCGAGAAAAGTGATTCATGTTCACTATTATAAAGGCTTTTCTTAGCGATCTTGTTGTAAAGGGCATGTAGATTTTTTACGTCAGTTCAAAGTGCCAACCCAAGTAACACAAATTCATAGAATTATGTTGAGTAAACTCGCAGGGTGGCCAGTGAATTTTCATTTTGAAAATCCCGGTTTTTTCCCGGTTTTCCCGGTTCAAATCTTAAAAATTCCCGGTTGTTAATATGCAACAAAAAAAAAACAAAATTTACTGATAGGATAAAAAAAATGTGATTTAAGAAGATTCCAAAGATTCTGGAGCTTTGAAATTTGTGTAGAGTCTGAAACTAGAACTTTTCTTTAAAATTTGTGATTAATAACATGCTTCGTGATGCAAGATTTGGAGAAATAATAATTAAAATGGGAAATCTTGAATTTTTTTCAAGATCACAGATTTATAAAAAAAAAAAAACATCATACTTATGAGTCGTGGAGTCATAATTGTCACGCTCTGAGACTTGGAAGCATTTTAAGGGTAATAACAAATTACATAGCAATCTGTAGAATCTGGCGGACAAACCCTGGAATTTTTAGTAAAATTTAAAAGAATTCAAAGTGTTGATTAAAAACAAATATTGAGAAGGATTCCCACACAGTTTTCGAAGGAGAAGAGCAGATTTCCAGAATTATTCTTATATGAAATCCATAGAAATTGTTAGATGAATTTGGAAGGATTTCTTTGGAGAAGAATGCAAGTTCTAAATTAAACTGCTAGGTAATTTTAGTAGTTCTGGCAATAATTTCAACCCTAGTGCGAATGATTCATCACATAACCCAAACACAATTGATTCCAAAAAATTTGCTGATAATTAGAAAGAAATTCTTTAAAATACTCCAAGGGGTTTATAAATTAATTTTCGAACGATTTCTTTTGTTTTGAATAGAGTTAAAAGAAATGTTTGAAAAGATTTTTAAAGGAATCAAAGTCTCCGGATAGGCGGGAACGGGAATTATATGAAGGATTCCAATAAATTCTTAGAAGGGGTTGTAAGAAAATTCCTAAAAGAATTCAACGGTAATTATTACGCGGAATGTTTTCTGGTTTATTTCAGAACAATTTCAAGATAATTCAGAGCAGAATTCCAAGTTAATTCTGGAATTTATCATGAGAATTTTGAACAACGAAAAATTAAAACCCCGGAAAAGAATAATTCAGTTTCGGTTTTTACAAATATTTGTTCCAAACTCCAGCATCTTCAATATTTTCTTTAGAGGACCATGCACTTTACATCTGAAATTGAAACGACAAAAATCAATTTGCAATATTGCTGAGTGATTAAATTCTAAAAACAATAAGACGGTATACTGAAGAAAATTATGCAACAAATAGAGCAAGACATTCATTTGCTAAAGGATCACTCTGTTTTAATGGTTTATTCTGAAATTCTGATGTAAAAATTTGTTCCTATGCTATGGTTAATTTATTTTCCCGGTTCTCTTACAGAATTCACGGGTTTTTCCCGGTTTTCCCGGTTACTTTCCAAATTCCCGGATATTTCCCGGTATTCCCGGATTTCCCGGTTTGCTGGCCACCCTGTAAACTGCTATACAACCAAAACCAGTCGTACAAACGTTATATAAACTGTTATATAACATGTTGCTTAGGAAGATTTACCAATGCGCGATCGTCTTGAGTCCGAGTCTAGGTTCCAGCGCAGAATAATCACTTGCTGGTAGTGTGCATATAAATTATTTCGATTAATTTAATTCGCAGAAAAACAAAGTCAATATATTTTACTAAAAAAATAAGGCGCAAACAATATTTTCCCCGGCTTCAAGATAAAGTTGTGTGGTGACTGTAGGACAATCGGGAAAAGGTTGCATGATCGCATTTCAAGCTCACATACAAATAAACAGCGGAATAACAGCTGTATAGAAGGGTAAATGGATATGCAATAAGAGCTTGCCTTAACCGTCCCCAACAACCGTTAGTAGCTGACTAAGTTCGACAGATTTTTTTGTATAGAGGTTAAGTAAACGTTGTCTCATATCGTATGACATTTGAATACAGATTGAGGCTGTATAAATAAAATGAGCAAAGCGTTTACACTGTGCATTTTTTTAGTTGGGACTGCTCTGGACACATTATATGACCTCAATTTCTCAGACAATCAACCACTATCCCGATCGCTGTAGAACATCGAAACTCCATTAACAAAAAATCACCAACAACTTTCTTATCTCGAAACCTCAGTCAACCCGTACCAAACCGACCATCAAGCGCAGCAATCAAACCAGTTCCGAACCCGTGCTCAAAATGCTCGCACTCCTGTTCCTGTCAATTACGATATCATTCATTCCTTCCATCACGCCGATCATCGCTCCGCCGAGCTGTGACAGCTTCTACGGGTGCATTTCGTCCCTGCGCCAATCGGATTGTGACCAAGGCGAAGTGCTCATATCCGGAGCCTCCCTCAACGGGTGCTGTCCGACATGCCGCGGCGGTCAGGGTTACATGATGGTTTGCAACGTCAACGTGGCCAATCGGCGTTGCGCTCCCGGACTCAAGTGCGCCGATCGGAAGTGCATCTACGATCGATGTGAGTTTATATAGAGAGTGTGTATTTAAGTTCGGTAATAAATCATCTCTGGCTGTCAGCGACCTGCCTCCACACGATCCACATGCAAGCCGAGGATGAGTGGGCCGGTTGGTATCCGCGCTGCAACCTGGACGGGACGTACGCCAGCAAACAGTGCCGAGGTGATCGACTTTCCGGACGGTGTTTCTGCTACAGCGAGGACGGCCGCCGCATATTCGGCTGGGATTGGTACAAGGATGCAGCGAAAATGACTTGCGGTGAGTTGATTGTTGAACAGAATGTTTTTTTTTTTTGAGTAATTCGATGTCAATTTCAGCCTGCAGCAGACGTCGGGCGATGTTGGAAGCGGAAGGACGGAGTGCCGTTTCCCTTCACTGTTTGCCGAATGGTAACTACGAACGATTGCAGTGCGATTCGGGAGTCTGTTGGTGCGCCGATGAGTATAACGGAGATCCGCTGGGTGGGACGACGGTCGTTCATGACAGTTTGTGGAAGTTGCTACCGTGCTGTGAGTTTTCCATTTGATATATCGCACGAAAAAAGTGACTGACTGATTGGATTTTTGTTTCTTTTCTTAGATAACAGCACCCTTCACGGTGACTCATATCTTCGTCAGTGCGAAAGTGCTACATATGCGCAAAAGAAGATACAGACCAAGTTCTCTGTAAGAGGTACCAACGGTGTAAACTTCAACGAAGTTCGTTGTGACTACGACGGAACCTACGGAGCGTACAAGATCGAGAATGGGGTGTAAGTAGTCATTCTAGGATAGCAATACTCCTAGAAATTTATTGATAAATTCTACAACCCAACAGAGCCTACTGCACCTGGCGCGATGGCAAAAAGATCGGATCCTTCCAGGTTCGCTCCAGCTTGGTTTCGGGTGTCAACTGCTGTGAGTATCATCACCGCTAAACAACGGTATAAATTCTCATTCTTCTAATTAATGCATTATCACCCCGAAAAAAAAACATATACCAGACTGCGCTCGCGATATGGTCATCTACCAGGAGGCTGGAATGCCGTTCACGCTGGCCTGCGGCGGAAATGGCAACTACGAGTACGCACAGGATCAGAACGGGCAGCTCTTCTGTGTGGACGGCGATGGTTTTGTGGTGACGACGGATTTACGACCCAACGAGAGCTGCGACAAATTCATCTACAACTCGGAGTTTTACAATGAAGATTAGTGTGGCCAACGGAATAAAGATAAATGTGCCAAGTGTTGTCTGTTTCCCTTTTTCGGCATCCAATTTGTGTGTGTGTGGCCTAGTTTGGGTTTTATATGGCTTATTAGCCGCGGCCAGAAACTCGATAGCCTTTGTACACGAAAAGAGGGAGGGCACCAACGACGGCGACGACCAAAGCCTTTACAAGTAGGCAAAATGTTGCAGAAACATGATGAGGTGGTGGCAAAAGTTGGGTCGAAAAGCAAATTAAACTGTTGACATTGAGGAAACTGAATGGCTTGAAAGGAGCCCTGCGGAAGGATGTTTATGTTTATTTGTTTGACCGTGTGTGCAGGGCGTGCACCGTTTGACATGTAGGTGAAGTTCTCGGCGTCCGTCGTCGTCGTCGTCGTTGGTCTTTGGGCAAAACATGTGAGTCACGATGGGAACCTGACATACGGTTAGCATAATAGTGGGTCATCCGTGTTGTTTTGCAAGGTTTCAGAATGTGTCGTGTTTTGCATTCTTACTGGGGACATTGAGTGAATGCAGGTGCAGTTTATCTATATTGATCAAGGTTAGCAGTGCAGAGTGGCTGCACGATGTGAGGAAAATTGGAAAAACTGCGCATAGGGTTAGATGAATACATTTCGAGGAGAATTTTGAATTGGGTATTTATTATTTGACGTTTTTACTCAAGAAATTTCTGGATCTTTATACATTTTTTATTAAAATAGGCATCACATAGGGTTAGCTACCCCATTTCCAGCCTATTAAGCACAACCCGCACTTAGTCTTTCTTAATCTAGCGCAGCTTAGCACCTAGCGGAATGTTCAAATTACTGATGGTTTCCAAATTTATTTACCTTTCCGTACGTACCGTAAGAATTGATAAAGAGAAACAAATTGTCGAGATATTGTTAAAAGTCAAACACTGCTTCTTGACGCCAAATTCGGCCTACGGATTCTAAACTCGGCCTAACGCATTGAAACGCGACTGAATTCACTTCAGCCTATCGAATGAAGATAAAAATTGATTCGATCGGAGCGCTTCATTTGTATTTGAGAATATTGGGGGCAAACATTCATATCACGCATTCTTATTGACTTCGTTCGGTAGTATTTGAACTAAAGTATCGTACCAATCGCATAATTTACATGTAAACGCCGAAATCATTGATTTATTTGATGTTTTATGCTTGATAGGCCCAAAATGGGCGCTTAGTCCGATGTAGTTCTCTACCCTACAACATCACCAGTTTTTTTTACAGGTTGTAGAACAACAAACAGGAGCTTGAAAGATAAAAAGTTCGAAAGAAAAATAAAGCTCATAAGAATAAAAATTCCCGGTCTTTTCCGGTTTCATGGTAAAATAGAATACACGCATAAATCAATTTCCAATTTTTTTTTAAATTTAATTAGGGTTCATCATCATCATCTCGCATCAAATTGTCAAATCATGCTGAATAATTTAGCATATAAAAGTGTTTTAAGCACTCATAACTGTTTGAATACCATTATGGCGTAGTTTTCATAACTAAAATAACAGTGTCGAAAAGGGGGAGAGGTAGCTCATCGATTATTCCGGTTCGCCTCCTAGCATCGTGCATAAGGTACCAGGCGATAACCAGGGTAGTTGATCGATAGCTCGATGACGTCATTTCGTTGGCGTCTGCAATGGGAAATTCTCATGGCAGGCGTTGACGATGGGACGTTGTCGAGTTGTTGAATAGCAACTATCGTGGTAACTCACCGATTACCTGTCGATCTGCCAAATTTGGAAAGACGTCTGCATTGAATTGTCTCATATAATAATATTCCGCTCACTATATCACAAGAAATTGCGAGTAGCTGAGTGGAATGGAGATAAGTTAAGCATTGGGTACAGGACCAAGTCTCCCCTGGGTGGTGCCAAAAGATGAGCGCAATAGAATCATCAAGTTGCCATAAGGCACGGAATGAGACTATTGCATGGCTGGGTAGTCAAAGTCTTCCATTCGTTAGTCATTTCAGGTGGATTAGAACAGGTTTAGGTGGACGTTGGCCAGATTTCGATATTTCAGATGTAATCCTGGATAGGACCCTGTCATTGAACGTCGCGTGAAAGTGGAACTTAATGAAGGCCTAAGTACTTTTTCGTAGTTTTTAGTTCTCGGATTTGAAAGATCGTCGGTTACAGTGGCCTGCTTACTGAGCAGAAAAACGCGGTCCCAGGTCCTTACATATCAAAGAGATTTATGGCTTGTGTATCGTGTATTTTGCGAAACTCGTTGTTGTCGTTGGTTCCGGGTTTGAATGGATACACAAATTTGAGCAATGGTATTATGTGATATGAGGGTCTCGGTGGCCTTAGAGCAACCGTTTTTGCTTACTGAGCAGAACATCATGAGTCTAATCTCAGGCCCATCCACATTCAAGATTCGTCAATCGTTTTATTTGTTAATATGACTACATGGTAATAACAGCAACTCGGTGATTAAAAAGGTGCTCGTCTGCCTAGTGGCAAACGTTTTTGCTTACTGAGCAGAAGACCGTGGGTTTAGTCCCAAGCTCCTTCGCGTTATATGATCGTTAGGACATCAATTCAGCTTATCGTTTACCAAAACGAACCCTGCTGCAAACCCAACCCTCTCAACATCCCAGTGATTCCTCGTGGAAGTGCAGAGGTGTTCTCGGCTTCCATCAAAGCGAGTGTCATGTCAACACAATCCTTCCCATTCCTTTCTTGACCTGTGTTCGGGCGCGGCCGGCGCTGGTATTGCCTAATTTAAGATCATCAGTTTTTACACATTGAGGATGATTGCTAGTCCCAAGCATCGTCTATTGGTTCTCTGTGTAATTACAGCTGATCTGGCAGTAACAGAGTAGCAACCGTGGGCGGTCAATCGAGCTCAAGCTCAAGCTCAAGGTAAAATAACAGTGTCGAAAAGTACTACTTTTCAGTTTCCAGTGCCGAAAAGTACTACTTTTCAGCTTCCAGTGCCGAAAAGTTCTACTTTTCGAAACTCTTTTGAGTGCAAAAAAAATGGTATGTGACTTGTTGACAAATTCGAATTTATCGAAGAATTACGTGAGAAATTTTAAGAAATTTTTAGAATCGATATGTTTTTCATATTCTTGAACTTTTCAAGATTTCAGACACTGAAAAAATTAAAATTTCAAGAAAACAGATTTAAAAAAAAATATTGGTTGGACAGAATTTTAAGATTCTGATACTTCGAAGAATTGTGTACAAAATTTGAAATGAAATGCCAAATGAGTGGTGAGGAGAATTGTGGATGAATTTTAGGGATAATTATGAAGGAATTTTAAGGAAACTGCTACAGAAATTCGATTAGAAGTTCCAGGTAATGTTGAGAATTATTTCAGCAGTACTAAAGGTAAATCCTGATGAATGTGGACGTCTTAGTGGAATACCTGTATAAAGAGAGAGAGAGAGAGAGAGAGAGAGAGAGAGAGAGAGAGAGAGAGAGAGAGAAGGATTAGTAATTTCCATTTAATTCCACTAGCTTATTTGCTTATCCTTGACAGACACGCGTATTTCGTCTACAATGTGCAGACTTCTTCAGTGTATTGTACTAATACTCGACTGAAGAAGTCTGCACACCGTAGACGAAATACACGTATCTGTCAAGCATAAGCAAATAAGGTAGTGGAATTAAATGGGAATTACTAATCCTTCTCTCTCTCTCTCTCTCTCTTTATACTAAAGGTAAGTTCCGAGGAGACTATTATGGGAATTTTTCATTTTCATTTTTGCAGCGTTTGGTGGGGCAATGGGAGCGCAAGTCAATCCAAAGCCGAGGATAAAGGAAGGGTAATGGCTGAATAGTCTATGCGGACCACTTGAACGCCATTGGAAGGGATTGGAGAAGTCGGTTATTGGGGGTTTGATTCATCCTTTCACATATATACCAACTTGACATTTTAAAGCAACCATCAAAATAAACAGACAATATATGAATAGGCTAGTTGCCAGATGCTTTGAAGCGAAGATATCATATCAAGAAATTCGTTCGAAGCATTTACCTTTGAGCGGCAGATGACACGATTATACCTAGCGTTAGTATGAGAAAATGGAAGAGTTGCCAGTCTTCTTGATATGTTGTCTTCGTTTAAAGGCTAGTTGCCTCCTCCCGCATCCTAACTCTTTTGTTAATCTACTTAATGTTATTAGGCTTTCTAAATTTTCTTATTAAAGTTCGTTTGATGATTATGATATCTCATTAGCCTAATTTAATAAATAATTGAAATCTCTAATCTACCTAATCAATTATAACCCATGCATTATTAAGTACCTGCACTTGTGTATGTAATCTAAAATTTAACGTGTATCAAGTTGTTTTTTACTTTAACCTATATATATTATATATTAGTTCGACCCAGGTGACACCTTCAAGTGACTAAAATGCTTCACTTTGAAGTTAGTTTCCTAGCTGATTTTTAAATTACATAGGGTATATGCTCCAACTACACTCACATGTTTCCACTATGTCGTCCCACAAAATTACGTATGGATATGTCACAATAGAAGCACGCCACAGTGGAAATCCCGATCCAAAGTTCAAACACTTACCCCAAATCAAAATGAAGCACATATAAGATTAGTTACAATACCATGTACAAAAATGGTGTTTAACATTATTGCTTCAATGAAAACAACAATGAAAGCTTGTCACGCAAGTAGAAGCAGTATTGGGCATTTTCTGAAATATTTCAATAGTATAATTCCCTTGCAAACCCAAATAAATCTATCTGCGTAAAAAAAATAAGAATGATTTGCGGAAAAACCCGCCAGTATCGCACCCAACGTCAGTGCCTATACGTAAGCGTACTACGACGCGGCTCTCAAACAAAGGAGTAACAAGTGTGATACTATCACTGCTGGACTAGATATTTGGTTTTCTTATGCATTGGTTCATCAGAGAGGTTTAAGCTCAGTAATCCACATCGCATGCTCATGACGCTATTCTGCCACGGCATGATTCAACAACTGACCTAACCCAACCTTCTCCAACGCTCCACTATGAAGCATAAGATTAGGCCCACCCA
The DNA here is from genome assembly GCF_037179485.1 of Ochlerotatus camptorhynchus. Classification (NCBI taxonomy): domain Eukaryota; kingdom Metazoa; phylum Arthropoda; class Insecta; order Diptera; family Culicidae; genus Ochlerotatus; species Ochlerotatus camptorhynchus. The sequence goes on along the minus strand of NW_027040818.1, from coordinate 10,508,665 downwards.
CCAACGTCCAGGTTAAAACTAGCCAAGGGGAGGGAAGTTCCGAGGAGACTATTATGGGAATTGAGATGAAAATGCAAATTTGAAATTTGAAAGATTTCTGGGAGCATCATAATATATAAAATTACCAGGGAGTTGTGAGGAGAACTTGTGATTCTGAGGACAATGGAATGGGGATTGTGAGGAGAATGGCAGGCGGATTTTAAAGAGAATTTCAAGAGAAATATAAACAGCTTCGAGGGACTTCGGCTAAGTTTCAAAGGAACTTCTGGTAAGTTCCAAAATAAATTCTAGGACCTGCCGAGATATCTTCTAGGATCCTCCGAGGGAAATTTCCAATGGAATCTCTGGAAAGTTTCAAAGGAACCTCTGGGAAGTTCTGAGGAAACTAATGGGAAGCTCTAAGGGAACTTGAAGAAAAAATCTAGAGAATTTCAGGAAAAATTCAAGAGAACTTCAGAAAAGTTCCGAAGATATGTTGATGAAGTTTCGAGAGAAGTTTACGGAACTTCAGGATGTTTTGGTGAACTTAAGAGAATGTTAACGAGCTACAGGTTTTATAGGAGGCTACATAGCTGTTAGTAAAACTATTGGAGCTTAAGAGAATTTCACAGAAACTTAGAGAACTTCAGAAATGCTACTCAATGGAACTTGGGTTTGACTAAATTACTTCTTCTGAAATTTCCTTGAATATTCAGCACATATATAAAGGCTGTTTATAAGTCACGTAGACAGTTTAGAGTGGGTTGAAGCGTGTCTGCTACAAATTCTTAAATCTTTCAAGAATAGTCTAGGTATTTCTAATTAAGGGCTTCCCTTAGCTCAGGCGGTAAAGGCACAGCTACAAAGCAAGACCATGCTGGAGGTGGCTGGGTTCGATTGCCGGTACGATCTAGGAATTTTTCGGGTTGAAAATGTCTCGACTTCCCTGGGCATAGAGTATAATTGAACTTGCCACACAATACAGGCATCGAAAGCTCTCGATTAACAGCTGTGGAAGTGCATCTAGAACCAGTGATGCAAAATATTATGAAACTCACTCGACACTCGTCAACGCATCAACCGACTATCGCTGACAGAACATTTTGTCACGCAGTGAGAGGTAGAGCCATGGTTAACAACAATCACCAGTAATGGTCGCTGCTCACAGACGTAATACTCGCTGCTGATGATGTCAAGCACAACAACATCAGTGAAAACGTCTGCAGTGCGATGATAAAGAAAAGCGAAACGACAGAAGAAAATGAAAACAATGCCTACGCATTACAAGTTCGGCTCGGCACGCTGAACTGTGTGAGTTACAAGCAAAGCTGGCAAAATTAAACGAAAGCTGTTGGGCACACTCACCAACACACTCACATAAACAAGGCAAAGCATCAACTGCTTCAAAACGAGCACAGTTGAGTGTCGTGATGGTCGGGAATGATCAGATCGGTGATGGATCATCACCGAAGACGACATTCACCAGTTGCTTTTTACTTATTTCGTCAACTTGCTGGATGGTTATGTAGAGTGCTTCGACAAGCACATTGATGGGAATGTATTAAGCGTTACTACGATCAGCTGTTTGACGATCGTAATTGTGATAGGTCGCAACTCTGTCTAGAACACTAAGTTGAGAGCACGCAATAAGCTAATATGCGATAAGCAATAAGCTTGAAATTCGAAGAATAAGAAGAAGATAAGAAGAAGAAGAAACAGAATACTTCTAATTAAGGACAAAAACTAGACAAATTATGATATAAATGCTTTCTCTACCACATCGCTCAAAAAAAAAATTGTAGTATTTTGTGTAAAATGGCGTAAGATGCTCCCCCGGGTCAAAATAACTTTTTGCCTCTTTTTCGAGGATCTGTTAACACTCCGAACACGATGCCTCCGGTAAAATGTGTAACGGCAAATTGGCAATGTTTGAAGAATTGTAGCTCAGCCATTTATTGACGAATTTTAAAACTATTGGCGCCATTTGAAACTGAATGCTTTAAAGACTTATTCGGCATCAAAAGATTTAAAATCTATAGATAATTGCTGAGCAATGATTTTTCAAACATTGCTAATTTTCGGTTACACATATTACCGGAGGCATCGTGTTCGGAGTGTTAGCAGATCCTCGAAAAAGAGGCAAAAAGTTATTTTGACCCGGGGGAGCATCTTACCCCATTTTACACAAAATACTACAATTTTTTTTTTAGCAATGACCCACTCCAACCCGATTGAAGCGATTTGGACAGGGAGAGTGGGAATGACAACTCCCTGTTGATAACATTTCGTGGATAAAGGGCGGGCTCTTCTCCCCACTCATTGGGGCATCTTTCTGTTTGGGGGCTTGTCTTTTTGACCAATTGGCCGATCAAGTTGCTGGAAGGAGATTCTTTATTGTTCCGTAGATGCGTATAGGCGACTTTGCATATCGATCTACCCAATCCGTTTTTGGCCCTTCATACAGCGTCATGTTGAGGACAATTAGAGGTTATTAAGCTTGATCAAGACAAACAGAGTAGAGAGCCCACTGCCGTGCTACGATGGGTGGTAAACCACTATCATATCATCAATTCTGGTTTTACGCGATTTTAAATTTTTCAAGTTAAATAGACGTCCCTCAGCACTTTTAATACCCCAATTTTCTTTGATTTTTTGACACAGGTTTGCTTCAAATTTGATTGCAATTAAAGATCACCCGATCATTTTACCGGAGGCATCGTTAATAAAAAAAAGTAGAGGAACTAACCGGATAAATAACATCCTTCTTCTTCTTCTTCTTATTCGCATTTCAAGCTTATTGCTTAGCGCATATTAGCTTATTACGTGCTCTCAACTTAGTGTTCTAAATGCACTTCCACAGTTATTAATTGAGAGCTTTCGATGCCAATACCAATGCATGAATTTGTATATTGTGTGGCAAGCACAATGATACTCTATGCCCAGGGAAGTCGAGAAAATTTCCAACCCGAAAGATTCCCTCGACCGGACCGGGAATCGAACCCGCCGCCTCCGGCTTGGTAATACCGTGCCTTTACTGACTAGGCTATGAGGCCCCACATAAATAACATCCACGATACATCATTTAGTAAAAGTGTTGACTTCATTTTCAGTGTGGTGCTCGAAGGGTTAACATAATTACATTCGTTTGACTTTTGGATTGCGTTTATGTAAAATATATATTCCGATGGAAATTTATTATCAGCTATTCAAGTAATTTTAACATTATCCTAAAAGAGAATAATTTCTTATCAAGACCACAAATTAACTAGGAACAGACTTCTTCCAGAATTTCTCCAAACTGTCGCTCGAAGACCTTTGAACAGGCTCTATATGTATCTTGTAATTTATTGCATGTAAATTGATAAAACTACTGAGAATTATGTTTCAAAACATGGTTTTACTGCCTGTCTACTTGTAAATATTTCAAATATACGATCTAAAGTTCAAAACAACTAACTAATTTTGAAACCATAGAACAAATAGCGCCCTCGATCGTATTTGGTCATCATTATCACACGATCCAAATCAGTCCATAAAACTATTTGTCAAGCATAAACAAAAAACAACACCCCACACGGCACGGTGCCGTCCGGATTCACTTTACATCACCAACGAAACTACCGGCGAAGGCCAATGACCTGCTATACACTCGCTCGCTAGCTAACTAGCCAAACTCTACTATCAAACGTGGACGAAACGCTTTCATTAGTGCCGGCCGTCCGTCCATCCGTCGTCGTCCATACGTTGGTTGACTCATATGGCCGGTTGCCACTGCTCTGCACCAGCGGCATGATGTTAGTCATTTACTACTAGCTCTCGCTGCCAATTTCAACCAAACTCGGTATGGGTCTCCCTCCATGGCTAGGTTTCTCGCGCAATGACTGTTGAGTTTGTTTGCAAAATTCGTTTTTGCCTGATTTTTGGTTTATGCAAAACTCCTTTCTGCACCGCCACCGCCGCCATCGGGGACCAACAGAGAGCGAGAGGGGCAATCAAAATACCTCCACCATCGGTCCAAAAAAAAGGTGTAGAGTAAAAATAAAACTTCGAAATTACCCCCTAAAGTCGGTTATAGGTGCGATTGTTGAAAAAATGTTATGTTTGCACGCCTGTATATGAAATTTTTATTTGCAATGTGGGAAGTCATTTGGATTCGGAATGAATCTTTCTGCGAGCATATCAAAAGTGAAAGCTGAGCTTTATAGAAAACAAAAAGCCTAACAGTTGAACCCGGCATCGAACGTCTCCGGTGTCATACAAACTCTACTGGAGAAGACGGAAAAATTTAATACAATTTAATGACCCTGTTTGTGCTGGCTCGTGCTGATAAGTGGCCGCACTGCATAGTGCCGTATTATCTATCGTCAAGCAAAGTACCTACGGTTTTATGACAGCCTTTATGATGCGTTTCTTGTTGTTTAATCTGATTATCTTCTGAGCGGCGCTAAGATTGGAGCCATTGTGGTGTGATTTTTCTACTCTTCGTTACCACTTTATTATTTCATGGAATCAAATTGAGAAAAATCTTCCGCTGGTAGTTTCATTAATCATTCACAACCAAGCAAATAAATTTGCACAAATTTGCCAAAAACTAAAGAAATTGTATGCGTCTAGAGCATGGTGGTGCCCGGATAATGAAGGCTCGGCAACTTTCCTTAAATGGGTACACGATCCAAAAACTTGCCAAGTGCCTGCCTGCTGCCTCAACCCTCATTTTCTCATGAGTTCGAAGCCAGCTCGCTGTGCTGCACCAGGATTATGGAGCTGCCCTCGGGCCATTTCGCGCCTACCTCGCTGGAGCATAAATTATAAAGGAACAACTCTGAGCTCAAAAAGCGCGCAGTTTGCAGCTCCCTAGGTTCGGCAAGTTTCAATGTTGCAAATGCTTCGCATATAAATAAAAGTGGAGTGCCCTATCTTTGTGCTGAAATTAACCTGCACTGACCTTTAGCAAACTGTAAACAGTGATCGATGAAGGCAGGCAAACAGGTTCTGACTGCGGGATAGGTGTACATATTGCAGATTCTTGTGCTATTGTTTGAAGGCTTATAGCCCTGGAAACTTGACTCTGTCAGGGTTGGTAGTGGATATTTGATACAATATTAGGACTATAGTGACTAAAATAACGAAAATAGCGACCCATTAGGGAATTCAAAACAATAAAAAAATGACCAATAGTGACATGTATTGTTCGGTCGTTGATTGCGACCTGCTTTGAGAAATATTATAAACTCACAACCAAGCCATTTTCAAGCTTCTTTAAAATAAAACAAATGGTTGAAGGTTCCCGTAAATTTGATTTCGAAAAAATCAGTATTAATTGAATAATATAGAGTACAGTTCATTTCTAACCTCCATTTCCTCACACAGTACTCATTTTTCTGCCATAATACTTTGGAAACAAACCATGTCGTAAGTTGAATTTAGATTCAAATCGTGAATTGCTCATTAGAAGGAATTTCTGGATGTGAAAGGGTGTCTAAATGTATTCTAAAGTCTTGGACTTCTTGGAGCCCGGAGAAATCTTGAAAATTTTCAGGCACGTTATTTTAAAGATCTGTAACACCTTTTAAACCTGGGCTTGGATTTTTTGATTCCAGACTTATAAACAAATACAATTTTATGAACATAGAAAAAACTGAAGATTCTTTACATGATTTTTTGATGTTTGTACAGATACTAAAGCTACCGAGCTTCAATGATTTTTCCAAAATTCGGGTCATTGCAAACCTCTAGGGTCTGAAAAGTTTCTTAGACAATTTCTAAACATCTAAGCCTAAGGAAATCTGGCAAGATGACGAAGTAAAAAACCCAGTTTTTTTATCGAAAATTTGCAATTTAGATCATGGGCAATGGAAAAGTGAAATTGCATAATCTAAAATTATTTTGAAGATAACGGACTTGAAACCTTGACCACTCTATTTAAGAATTAAAAATCTTCCTTGAAGTGTGAATATCAGTTTGCATAGCTATTGACCCTAAGATTAAAATTCACGATTATCGAAGGAATTGAGAAGATAAATACAAACAAATTGCAATGAGGTCTGCTTACAATTCTTTTAAATCATCTTTAAGGAATTAAAAGGGAAGTCTAGGAGGATGATTTATGAATGCTTAGCATAATTTAAAAGCAAAATATTCGAAGGATTATTCCAAACGGTAACTTTTTAAGCTTTAAACTTTAAAAAAAAATTATTTAGATAAAATTAAGGGAACCCTCGCGAGAATTATAAAGAATATTAAGATAAGATGATTGTAGATTGAATTCTTAAAAAATACTAGAGAGGATTCCAAAAGACTCTTAGATACAAAAATTTCATTGGAACGCCAGAAGGAACAATAAACATTATTCAGGGGAATCAAGGGAAAAGCAAATCTGAAGACATCTTGGGATGATGGATTTGTAACAAGTGTAAGTGTTGCCTCCAAGATCGAAGTAGGCCGCGCGATTGAAATGACGTGTTTTGATTTTGCTAAAAAAAAGTCTCTGTGTTTTTATGGTTTTTATCAATTTGAACGATTAAAAAACTCTAAAATTGATGGTGTAAAAAAAAAAAGATCTTATTCCGGATTTGTATCTGAAGGACGAAAAGTGGAAGAGGCTGATAGGCAAACAGAAGGTCATGAAGATGGAGTGAATCAAGCGGGCCGCCATCCGGGAAGTTGAAGCATTTGAGTAAGGGTTGGTCGCCGGTAAGGGCCAGTAAGTGCTGCCAGCAGATGAATCAAGAGGTATTCGAAACAAAATTTGTAAGAAATGTCCATTCAAATCGATTTAATACAGTTGAACAAATTTCAAAACTATATACGTGCCAGATTTGGAAATAATATTTTTGAATCTGGAAGTGTGTTTATGATACCATTATCCATTTGATAAAGGTAGAGTGAACATGCGGGGCTTATTGTAAGTAAAAGTGACCTCGGAGTGGTCGTGAATTACCAGGCATTCTGAAATGGGTCACTGGAGCTGCAATAGAGCTAACACCTTCTAACTCCCGGACTAAACCTGCTTTAATTTAAGGGTAATAAAAAGCAGTTTTCTTCCATAATAACACTGCCGGACAGTGGGGGTTAGATTGTACACACACACACACACACACACACACACACACACACACACACACACACACACACACACACACACACACACACACACACACACACACACACACACACACACACACACACACACACACACACACACACACACCGAAGACAAAACGAAGAGTAGTGCTAGCACAAGGTAGGAGTAGTCAATTAAGGGGTTACGCCACCCTAGAAATTTCAAAAATTCGATTTTATTGCTTTCATAAAAATGTACTTTGAGGTGTTAAGCATAATAATTTTTAAATAAATAATTAAATTTATCTTCATACATGCACTTATTTTTACAAATAATCGGTACCTCGACGTTTAACCGCGTTTTTCTCGAAACAATATTTTTACAAACGGCTAACACTATAAAATTGCTAAATTTGAATGAGCGAAATTTTCTGGAATACCTCAATGGATTATCTGCAGAAGTACGTATGAACTTTTTGATTAATCAAAAATCGCAATTTTGGTAAGCAATTTTAGACATTCATTTTTCGTACGTATTTCTATAGATTTTCTTATCGAGATTACTGAAAAATCCATTTTGTTTTAGGTTGATATTTGCGGCGTTGGGATTGTTAGCCGTATGGCACTACACACGAAGCAGAGATAGAAAGACGCAGTGCTGCCATCTTTGATTTATTATTTATATTGAAGAAAAAATACTGTAAGTACTCCTAAAGATGTATACTATTAGCCAACATAAGTCCATTTAGTTTAAACTTGTTTAAGCAACAACAAAAATTAATTAAGTTGGTTTATTTTTCTCTGTTCTAGGGTGGTGTAACCCCTTAAGGAAGTCGGAAACTAGACAGTCCGTGAAGTGAGAAGGAAGTGAGTGTTAACAAAAACGAATAAAGTGGGAGTTTGTCTTGAGTGAACTTTAAGTGTTTTCTTGTTTCGCGGAATTGTCACGAGCGTGTGCCGACCCTGAGGCTTGGGGACGGGGGTCTCATCAGTGCTGAGAGTATCACCGGACTGGTATACATATTATATAGGTAATTCAGACATCGGTCATTTTCTCAGGCTCCGGGCAGAGAAATTCAAGATTTAGGATTGGGTAAATAGCTTTCAAGATTCTGAGACTTCGAACAGTTGTTAAGATTTCATGTTTACAAAATAATTAAGATTTCGGTCTAGGAAAATTCTGAATCGCACGGCACGAGTTGGATCCCAATTATAAGGCCGATGACATAGTAACGCGTTTAGCGAAGCGTGCGCGTGCGCGTGTGCGTGTGCGTCTGAGCTACTTTGATGAGCGTCCATGCAAAATGCTTGGTGAAACGCTTACACCTGTCATAGTAAACGCGTTGCGATGCGTCTGCAGTAGCGTCAAAGCACTCCTTGAAGTGTTTTCACGCGCGTGCACGCAAAAGACTGTTGTAGTGCCATTGAAATTAAATGGTGATCGACTCGATAACTGCGATTTCGGTCGAATTCTATAAAGTGAATATTAATAATTACGTTAGAAATAGCATCGGTAGTTCGGACGTCCGGAAGTTTAAGTACATTTTAAATTTAGCCGGCATTTTTGTTTTGTTATGATGAATGCCAAATGCTGAATGTTACATGTTACATGTTAAATGTTACATCTTAAATGATATGTGTTACATTTTAAATGTTAAATGTTACATTTAAATGTTTATTGTTAAATGTTATATTTTTATTGTTAAATGGTATATGTTAAATTTTAAATTTTATATGATAAATTCAAGTGTTAAATATTAAATTGATTAATTTCAAATGCAAAATGTTACATGTTATATGTGAAATGCTGAATGTTAAATGTTAAATGCCAAATGTCGGATGGTAATTGTAAAAATGTTAGATGTTAATTGTTAAATGTTAAATGTGCATGTTAAATGTTAATTGCTAATGTTAAATGTTTAATGCTTGATGTTAAATGCTGAATGTGTATGTTACATGTTAAATTTAAATTGTTAATTGATACATGTTACATGTTATATGTTTAATAATAAATATTGAATGTTAAATATTAAATGATAATAAATGCTAGATTTGAATTGTAAAATATAAAACCCTTAATGTTTAATGCTAAATGATTTATGCTAAATGTTTAATGTAACATGTTACCTGTAAAATGTTAAATGTTAATTGGTAAATGTTAATTGGTAAATGTTAAATGAGAATGTTATATGAGAATGTTAAGTTAGAATGTTAAATGAGAATGTTAAATGAGAATGTTAAATGAGAATTTTAAATGAAAATTTTTAATGTTAGATGTTAAAATCTGAATGTGAATGTTGAATGCTAAATGTTTAATATTAATTGTTAAATGTAACATGTTAAATGTAAAATGTATCATGCGAAATGTAAAATGTTTATTGTTACAGGTTACCTTTAACATGTAAACAGGGTTGCTTCCACTCACTTGCTATAAAAAAATATTTTTCGGAATTATGCAATCATTAGATGTTATAATGCTGTGTTGCACTTGTAAGTAACAAGAAGAGGGTGTTAAGTATGTGTTTGACTCATAAAACCTGTCAATTTCGCTTTGAGCGCGTCACAATCAGCGATCTTATGATTCGTGAGCGTTCACTCAGAGTGAGCGCTCACGAGTCGTAAAATCGCTGATTGTGACGCACTGAAAGCAATATTGACAGATTCCATGTGTCAAACACATACTTCATGACCTCTTCTTGTAACTTACAAGTACTAATTAGCATTATAATATTTCATGATTACATAATTCCGAAAAACATTTTTTTATAGCAAGTGAATGGAAGTAACCCTGCATGTAAAATGATAAACGTTAAATGTTAAAAGCTACATGTTAAATGTTAAATTTTAAATGTTAAATGTTAAATATTAAATGTAAGATGGTAAATGATAAATGCTAAATGTTAAATGCTAAATAATAAATGTTATATATAAAATGGATTAGCAAATGGACAACATCGACCCTTATCTGACTGATGTTGTTCATTTGTCATCAATTGTCACCAACTGTTAGCACTCAATTTTGAGTAGCCCTAGTTTACACGGAATTTTAGTAGATCCTACTTAAAATTGGATAATTTAGAATTAGCGTGAAAACCAGCGATTTTTGACTGACAACAATGCGAGCTGCGCTTTCAAAAACGCGTTGAGTATGTCATAGCACGCATCACGCGACGCTTTATTGAAATTCAGCAAACGCGAACAACACGCGCTGCTCGACGCTCCGCGTTACTATGTCATCGGCCTAAGTCTGATCGGTAAAATCCCCAAGGATTTCCAAAATATGAGGCTCCGAAGTACTTGAGGCTAAGGACTTTTCTATTATTCTCTATTCCCGACTTAGGCCGCTGCCATAGTGGGAGCGAAGAGGCGCGCTTAGCGTTCTATACAGAAGAATTCCTAATATTGGTATTATTCCTTACATTCGATTTCACGCGTCGCGCGCATATTCGCTCTCACGATGGCAGTGGCCTAAGGAAAATTAAGTCGATTAGTTAAGTGTTCCACCTCTGAAAAGGATAAATCAGTTTGCATACATTCAGGATAGCCAGTGAATTTTCATTTTGAAATTCCCGTTTTTCCCGGTTCAAATCTTTAAAAAATCCCGTTTGTTAATATTCAACAAAAAACGAAATTGAACGCATTTTTAAGAACGTGCTGAAAAGAATTTATTGAAAGGATAAAAAAAATGATTAAATAAGATTCCCAAGATTCTGGGGCTTTAAAATTTGTGTATTTGAAACTAGAACCTTTTTTTTAAATTTGTGATTAATAACAATCTTTTGTGATGCAAGATTTGAAGAAAAATAATTAAAATGTGAAAATCACAGACTTGAAAAAATTAAAATCACAGACTTGAAAAAAAAAATATCATACTTATAAGTTGTGGAGTCATAATTGTCACGCTCTGAGACTTGGAAGCATTTTAAGAGCTATAACAAATTACAGAACAATCTATAGAATCTAGCGGACAACCCCTGGAATTTTTAGTAAAATTTAAAAGAATTCAAAGTGTTGATTTCAAACAAATATTGAGAAGGATTCCCACACAGTTTTCGAAGGAGAAGTTCTGAGCAGAATTCCAGAATTATTCTGACATGAAATCCTTAGAAATTGTTAGATGAATTTGGAGGGATTTCTGTGGAGAAGAATGCATGTTCTAAATTAAATTGTTAGGTAATTTTAGAAGATTTAAAAAGGAGTTGTGATAAATAAAACTTTGCGGAAAATTCCTACGTTATTCTGAGGAGATTTGTAGGGGGATCGTGAAGAAAATGACAGATGACGTTTAAGAAGAGTTTCAAAAGAATTATGATCAGAATTCAACACGAAACAGAGTTCTAATAGTGTTTTTGCAATAACTTCAACCCTAGTGCGAAAGATTCATCACAGAACTCCAACAAAATTGATTGCAAAACATTTGCTAATCATTAGAAAAAAATGCTTTAAAGGGTTTCTAAATAACATTTCGAAAGATTTCTGCTGTTTTGAATATAGTTAAAAGAAATTTTGGAAAAGATTTTCAAGGAAACAAAGTCTCCGGATAGGCTCAAGGGAATTCTAAGAATGATTCAATTAAATTCTTAAAAGGGGTTGCAAGGAAATTCCAAAAAGAATTTAACGGTAATTATTACGCGGAGGGTTTACTGGTTTATTTCAGAAAAATTTCAAAATTATTCAGAGCAGAATTCTAAGTTAATTCAGAAATTCATATCATGAGAATTAAAACCCCGGAAAAGAATAATTCAGTTTCGGTTTTTACAAATACTTGTTCCCCAAGTCCAGCATCTTCAATATTTTCTTTTAAGGACCATGCACTTTACATCTGAAATTGTACCGACAAAAATCAATTTGCAATATTGCTGAGTGATTAAATTTTAAAAACAATAAGACGGGAAACTGAAGAAAATTATGCAGCAAATAGAGCAAGACATTCATTTTGGAAAAGGATCACTCTGTTTTAATGGTTTATTCAGAAATTCTGGTGTAAAACTTTGTTCCTATGGTATGGTTAATTTATTTTTCCCGTTTCTCTCGCCGAATTCCCGGATATTTTTCCGATATTCCCGGTTTTCCCGGTTTGCTGGCCACCCTGAATACATAGAAGGGAAAAAGTACACAAATTTTACAATCAAGCGTTTTGATCTGAAATTTAAAGGCAAATTCAAGACTCTCAACATTGGTCGTAAAAAGTGACTTAAGTGACTACATTTTAAGAAATAGTAACTTTGGTGACTTTATGGTGTAAAACGTGACCTTTTTAGTGACTGGCTTGAACATAGTGACCTAGGCACTAAAAAGTTACCAGCTACCAGCCCTGCTCTGTGTACTAGATAGGGGAAAGTAGTCAAAACTAAAACAGCAGGAACGGTGAGTCAACGGGAATATCTTGATTTAGAAGTGATACAAAATCTTGACATTTTCCTAGATAGTGTTCAAACAATAATTATATGATTTGAACCATATTTAAACATGTGGCTCGATGTTCAAGACTCTCTGTCTCACTGCCTAGTGGGGAACAATGGAACAAAACTTTACCTTAACATTTCCTTTCACTATTTTTTTCAAGTCAAATAGAAACCTATACCTACCATTCGAATGGAGTCAAGGGCTTGATCGTAGCTTTCATCGAATAGATTAGAAAACAATGTTAAACAAAAGCTGTCTCACTGTTGATTATTTTTCCCTACTTGCATTTTCTATTTTAACATTATGCTGTTATTTAGGGAAAAACGTGGATGATATTGAACTTTAAAACTCTTCTAAAAACGTGATCACAAATATGCCGTTATAAAGAAATAAATATGTATAGGAACCAAGAAGTTTATATTGGAAATTTTGTTGAACCCTTTCATTAAATTCCTTTAATTAGAGGAAATGGATGTAATGTCGGCCTAAATTCCCCTAATTTGGGCCCATACATAAATTCAGCAATAAACTAAATTTTCAATAGGGACCTAAAATAGCCATTAGTACCGTCTCAATGACACGTTCAATTAATTACAATTGATAAATAGCTGATTTTTAGCGATTTGCCCAATCTTAGATCTATAGGCCAACATTAGAGCCATTTCCCCTAAATCGAATCATTTAAGAATCGAAGATTTGACAAGCGATTTACAGTTTTGGTTTGAAAACAGAACCGTTCGTCACATCCTCGACGATTGCATCCCAAGTTTACATCGAAGAATGCCTGAAAAAGCGTGTATTGCCGTTCATCCGCAAGCATAGGGACAAAGTCATCTTTGGCCCGAATTGGTCAGCTGCCAGTACTCCAAGGTGATTCTGGAGTGGTATACTGCCAACAAGATCGATTTAATGAATCCTCCGAATTTCCCAGAATTTCGACCAATCGAAAAATACTGGACAATTTCAAAGCAGCGACTTCCAAGAAGCGGTGGGGCAGTCAAGGACATCCAGCAAATGTTCGTTTCCACTTTCTCCATCAAGAGGAAGGTTCGAGATTTCGTTCGAACTGGAGAAAATTAACCATCGAATGCTGTAACTTTGAAGTTTGTACTGTAAAGCAACCATTAAGGGGAATTTCACCGCTTCGAAAAAAAATAATTACGTTTTGATTTTTCTAAAAATATTGAAAAAAAAGTATCAAAAATCTAAAAAAATCACATTTTTTCTAATTTTTTAAAGAAAATTCACGTGCAAAAACATGTTTTATAAGTCATTATGGCATAAAGTTGGACTCAAAAAAGCACAAAACATCAACTTTTCGGTTTTTCTGAGAGTCCAATTTTTTTTCATGATAGGATAGAAAACAAATTTTTGTATGTAATTTTTGACAAAAATCTAAGGAAGAAACTGATTTTCTTGGATTTTTGATAATTTTTCCCAATATTTTTAGAAAAATAAAAACGTACCGAAAATATTTTTTTATTTTTGGGCCGGTGAGCTTCCCCTTAATGAACTTTTTTAAACTTATTGAATCACGAATTACAGGTCTTTTTGTGCGTACCCATTTACTGTTAGTCAGCCTTTAATTTACAAACTCATACGGCTTAAAGATTACAACTACCCGAGTCATATGGCTTATAGATTGCAACACCAATGGCAAATTTTGACATTCAAAAGAGGAAATCTAAAGAAATTTGTTTGTTATTGGTTTGATCGATAGAAGAGGTAAAATTTCTGGCCTAATTACTGAATAATAGCAAAGTAATCTATAGGCATATTTCATGAATACCAGAGATTTTGAGCTTCACAGAAATATAAAATTTAAAAAAGCTACAGTGCGGATTCAACGAGTCTTGAACCCACGTCGTTTGCGTGACTGTCTCATGTGCTGACCACTTAGCTAGACTTACTATCATAAGTTTGAGGTCACCCTTCCTTTAAAACACATGTAAATGTGTTTTGCTCATACCTCTGCCATTTTACAACCGATTTTCGATCTTTGTAGGTTTTATGAAAGGTTTGACTGAAATTCGGCATTAATCGTTCCAGCACTTTTTTGAATAGGAACAACTAAAGATTCCTTCCACACCAGTGGCACGTGTCCAGATAGAAATGATGCATTACCCGAGTAGATGAGAATAGCAAACCAAGAACTAACCAATTGCAAATTTTACTATCATAGCTTATCTTGATATTATTATGTTATTTACCCATAACACATAATAACAATCTAATAACAAAATATGATATCACATCAAAATTTGTTATTTTCATGATATTAAAATTTTGAGTCATAAAACAGTCGAAAAACAACTCAACAAAAATTTATGATATTGTATCTTATTTTGCTATTGGCATCATATTAATATTCTTTTCCATTTTTAGTCGTAAGGTGAATATTTTTTCCATTTCAATGTTTCAGAAATTTTTATTTTTTTTATTTTAATGATAGGTATTTATTTTTTTTTTGTACTCTGTATATGATATTTATACATTGTACATTTATACATACATTTATACATATTTATACATTGACGAATTGTGTCGTTGACTCGCATTACTTTATTAATATCTGTTAGTTCATATACATAAAAACTTTTAGAATACATTTTACCATGGGCGCTAAACGATCTTTCGACTACGTCTGCATCAAACATAAGATTATCAGTTAAGATATATATTCCTTTTGGATCGTACTGAACAGAGCTTTTCTGTTTTGACCATAAAGATTGAATCCAATTTTTCACATCTGGATTTAAATCAAGATAGTTGCGGTGGCATAACTTGTTCATATAATATTTCCTTTCGATTTGCACAAGTGGACTTTTATTGCCAGTTCGGAACCCGAGGAGCATTCCGTTTCTTAGAAGAGATCTATTACAATATCTATAATTTTATTGCATAGTTAAGAAGTTACCTGACTCATATGGGAATAACGAAAAATTGTATAAGGCTCCAAAATTGTAAACAGCTTCGATGATGTGTCCCGTTAAATGAACATTATACGACATGTTATCTTTACCATATAGTGTTTCAAATTGCTGCAGAAACATGTTTAAGTCCATTTCGCATGAATGTATCGTGGCTTCGTTCAATTTTGGGTCTAATAACTGGTGAATCGATAATGATAGCAACATGACATGGTCAAGAAATTGTTTTGATAAAATATTAGTAACGGACGGATATAAATAATGGAGAAGAACAGCTTCCCACTCATTCGCCTTGTATTTCTTATGTTCCTTCAACTGTCGCGGATATCTAGGAAAAACACTAGGAGGTCTAAAGCTCAACATTCTCTTTTCAATTTCTCCCAAGCGGTTACCAATGTAGAAAGGTTGCTTATGATTTTCACTTTCCGTCCATAAACTCCACAACTGTTTCATTACGCCGAGCAATATTGCGTACATATAATCTGGAGGAAAGCAGTCGATAATATCAAGATCAGGCGAAAAAGTAAATACAGATTTTCCCATCACCCCAAGCTTCTCTATGCCTGTGGTAGATACTTCTTCCATCAACTGTCTTGTGGGTGTGTCTTCTCGTTTGCGGACATTATGCATTTGGGATAACATCTCGAATTATTCGAAACTTTTGTTTCTCCTGGATGTAGGCAATATGTGCAACCATATAATCCGTTGTATTGCTTCATGTTCTGTACTTTGCACCTCGCCACGGAATCAAGATTTACTTGTAGTAATGACACCGAGTACATTTTTCCATCAATGTTCATTCCAGTATCCTTTAACCGTCGTAGCTCTATGCAAAAGTACTTAAATAATAAATTGGTGTTTGGTTCACCCTTCGAAAGCCACAAATCACTGACAACCAAGTTGTGTTTTGAATATCGAATATTGGGAGGGAGGTTATTCAAAGTGACAAAGCTATAATAATGGCTGATATTATTGTACATTGAAAATAAGACGACTTTATTATAATTTCAAACCAATCTGTATATGCTTCACAGCATGCCGTGCAATATTTATGGTGATTATTATACCAAATAGGAGCATAAATTTAGTGCGCCATATGAATACTAAAATATAGGGATATTTTTAATTTGTCAGCATTAGCACCATGCATTAAAGAGTCATTCAAAGATTATCTATTTAGTAAAAAACTGTTACTACTGTTGAGCAATAACCAGTCACATATTATTTAATTATACATAGATGTATGAAAGTGTTTTATTGCCTATCAATTAAAGCGTAATTATTCATACTGTGTGAAATTTGTTCATACGGCGACATTTTTTTTCGTTATAACTTGCTACTCCTTAAAAATACCTCAATATAACATATTCTCCTAGATTGGAATTCTATAGCATAACATAAACCTAATGGTTGTATCTTAGCATTTCGTAGTCCAAATTGAGAGCGTTAAGTTATATTTAAGCTATATAACTAGCTTGCTGGTTTATTCGGTACAGCGAATCAAAACAAAACAAAAACCATGACCACCTGTCAAAAAGTCAACATTCCAAGCGATCCTCCTATTTTCGCTTGTAATCAAGATGTAAGAAATGCTTATTGGATCCACTAAAAGCTTTTTCAATACAAGGGTTAAAGCCGTGATGTCAATACTGGCCATCTCCAAACGGATTTAGTGAAACTGTCGGCGTTGCTTTAAGAAGGGTTCGTGGATCTTTCGGAAGTGTATCGGAAAGCCGCTTGCTCAATATTTTTAAGAGCTCCTTCACCGCACTGTGCCTTATGTAGGGATCGTATAACTGTAGTTCCTCCAGGAGTTTCATATTGTCGATCGTCTCATCTTCATCGTGTTCAGAAGCACTGAAGGGGTTTTCATTTCATATATCTGAATAGATTTGTTTTTTATAATGACAAAAAATTTCAGAGTATTTTTTGTTGTAGCAGTATATTTCTTATCTGTGAATTTTAGGCCTCTGATAAAGATGATAGTTGTAATGAAGCTTTAATGAAGGTCTAAGACTGCTTCAAGTTTTATATCGGTCATAAAAAGTGTACAATAAAACATAATTGTATGTTTTGTTTTGGTTTTATTCTTCAGTTATAAGTAGTGATGCAGAACCACCTTACAGCTACCGTTAAAACTATGAAGTCTGAGTTTTAATTTAGTAGTCATAAAACAGTTATATAGACGACTTGACGGCCTGATTTTATGACAAGCACACAAAACCGTAATACAACCACAGGCTGGAAGGGATGCTATGATAAAACAATGATAAAATAAGAATAAATCTTCCAAGCATTTAGATTGTTACTTGGGTAGGTATGTTATTACGTATACAATTTATTGGTCAACCTACTATCGGTAAAGCACTTGCCATATCCAACATTTCATCGTTGGCGTCCTCCTCTGAGTGCTCAGCATCAGAATCTGTAGGTTCATTATTTAGAATCATCGATTCATTTAAACTGTGGTGATTGCTTAGGTCATGTATCATCGTATTTTCCGAGGCTGGACCTGAGTGCTCAGATTCAGATTCAGAATCTGTAGGCTCATCATTTAAATAAACCGTTTTATTTAAATTGCGATGGTTGTTTTTTTCTGAGGCGGGATTAACTTCAATGAATTCAGGTTCATGGTCTGAATACATAAGTTCAACAGTTTCTAATCCTGATGAACAGATGGGATCATTAACAATGTTTCGCCTGGGCTGCACAAGATATTAGGTAGTTTTTGATATTTTTTCTATCCGACATACGTACCTTTTTGACATATTTCCGTCCATAGTACTCGGGTGACAAATAAAATTGTCGTCTTCGACGCGCACTCATGGTAATTTATTAATTAAATAAACAACGATTTTATTGAATAATACTTTAAACAAAACAGTCAGAGTAGTTTTTATTTATGCTAAGATAAGATTAGACAACTGGTTCATTTTTGTTTTAAAGTATTCTTCTTCTCTCGCAGAACCGACCGTGCAATTAATTCTGGTCAACACGACTGACTATCAAAACACAAGAAAAAAGATTATCTGTTGTTAAAATCTTCGGGTTGTATACGTTCGGCCGATATACGTGAACTTCAAATTGAGCAATCAGGAGTTGGTTCGCATTTGATGGAAAACTGGTTCAAAAAAGGTCCCCTATTGCTCATCTTATCTTAGGATTTATGAACAATAGCAGATGACGTATGAGAGCTATGTCACAGTACACAGGTCTGCTGTTGTTATGGATCTTGATGATGACGTCACAATCACGGTCCATCGTATTTCATTGTAATGTTTATCTTTTTACACGAAACAGCTATTCGAAGTTACATCAATCTCACTGTTCTCAATATGGAATGTTGTGGGAGTGACGTCGTTCCTTGAGTGCTCAGCAATATATACAATATTTTTGCTTCTAATACCAGCAAGCTGCCTGTTGGCTCGGACCTTATATAAACGTCATTGGTATAAACAGTATGGTTGTGAACAGGACGTGAATCACACAGTTATTCGTGTTGTCTAAGTTTATGTGAAAAAAATCAGTATAACTGTTAAATTCAACAACAGAAATGGGCCGTCCACGTAAAAATCAAGGTCAAAAGCTTGCTACTAAGAGAGCAAATGCTGCAAATATGGCATGCCTTGGAAAAATGGTACGTTGCAAATTCAGAATAATTACTGATATTTAACCTCAATATTTTTCATTTCAGGAGGAGCAGCTAAAAAAACATTCTGAACAAAAAAAGAAACTTCTGGAAAAAAAACCAAAACAGGTCCGCTAGTGCCATAGACCCTGTCGCTCCATTCATTCCTGGAATTCGCCCAACTGACCAATTCACTGACGAAAGTTCCGCCGGATCATCTGCCAAACATGTGAGTAGCGTTTGTACTTTTTTTTTATTGGTTCTAACCCCAAATTTTCAATTGCAGGTGCAGGATGAACAGTTAAATGCAAATATTGCACCGAAGAAGAAACGCACAGGAAAGATTTCAAGAAGTCCTACTATCGTCGATCCGGTCATTCCAGCTATTTCTGGAGTTTGCCCAACTGACCAGCCCACTGACAAATGTTCTGCAAGACCATTTTCTGCTAAACATGTGAGTAGCGTCGTTCTCGTACTTTTTTAGTTCTAACCCCAAATTTCAATTTACAGGTGCAGGAGGAACATCTAAAGGACAATTTTGAACCGAAAAAGAAACGCACACGAAAGACTCCAAGAAATGCGACTGTCATCGATCCGGTCATTCCAGCTATTTCTGGAGTTCGCCCAACTGACCAGCCCACTAACAAATGTTCTGCAGGACCATCTTTTGCTAAACATGTGAGTAGTGTCGTTCTCGTACTTTTTTAGTTCTAACCTTAAATTTAAAATTGAAGGTTCAAGAGGAACAGCTAGAGGAAAATGTTACTCCGCAAAATAAACGCCCGGGAAAAATCTCTAAAAGTGCCGCTAGCACCGGTCCTATCGTTCCAGCTATGTGTGGAGTCCCGATAACTGGTCAGTCTACTGACGAAGAATCTGCAGGGTCATCTTCTGCAAATCATGGCAATAGTGTCTTTCCTTGCACGTCTAGGACTCCACAAAATTTTCAAGACCATGAATTTGCTGGAACAACTTCTGCAAACTCTGCTTTTAGCCCTGAGTACTCAGACAGTAGTACAAGTTTGTTTGCGGGATATGCTGAAGTTGGTGTGCCAGAACCGAATGTTGATTATTTAAGAACGGTAATGAGCTACGTCAGACAATCGAGATAATGTCAGCGGAAATAAAGCAACTCCGGGAGGAAAACTGCAAGCTGCGCCATCTAAACATGAAGCTTCAAGAATCTCTGGTGGAGAAAACTTTTTTTTTTTTTCCTTTGGTTTGTTTTTTCCGTCGATCTTGTTTTCCGTGCTGAGCACCAATGCTACCGACGTGCCAGGAAGGCAGCTCCCACACCTGGACCCTACATATCGACCCATCAATTCATGAACCGGGGACCAACGGCTTTACTTCCCATCCGAAGGAAGGCGTGATCAGAGATGTTATGCCTCAGAACATCCCGGCTGCGCCGACTGGGATTGAACCTAGGCCTGCTGGGGTGAGAGGTAATCACGCTTACCACTACACCATCGGCGCCGTTTGGTGGAGAAACCTATGGGATTATCATTCTCCGGCATCCCAGGATACCCCAACTCAAATTGGCTATTGAGGGTATCGCAAGATGCACACGAGAGTGATTATCTGTTCGTGAAAGAGTTGCTCTTCTCGCTGTTTCCAAGAGGCGTAGGCAACGCCACAGTGACCGGCAGGCGTTCTAACAACCCCAGAGGACGCAGCAAGAAAGCCCCGGAGCCAAATCAGAACATTCAAACGGTTGTTCAAATGGATCCTGAAAAAGTTAAATATATGAAAGGTAAATAGTATCTTTACCACTTTGTATACGTTATAATCATTATTATCAATCGCTAGCTCGGCTGTACGAGAGAAGACGAATTTTGCAGGACCCAGTAGGGGTCGCTCAGCATTTGTCCCAACAAATAAATAAGCACATCGCAACCGCGCTGGCGAATAATCCTGTGTTGTGCCAGGTGCCAACGCAATAGGACATCATAAGAAGCGTACAAATGTACGACAACAAAGAAAACGACACAAGTTACGCTAGAGAAAATACTACAACACTTCAAATCTATTTTGTTCAGCCATTGTTCGGTTTTTTTTTTAGAAAGTTACGTTTTTATTTCATGTTGATTTTATCGTTATTATTATAACAAATAAAAAAAGCTTTGCCGAATTGTTGAACTCAATCATTATTATCAGTAAAACTGATTCTCCACCGAAAAAAATACTATTATTATAAGCTCTCCAAGAAGAATAACTAAAGCTGCTATTATTTTGTTATTCGATCCGAACAACTGAATTTATTCTTAATTAGTTCTTATTAGTTAATAACACATTTTGCAATTGATTAGTTCTTAATATTTCAATAATAGCTAAATATGTTTTGGACTTTTTTGATTTTTTTGTTCTTAGTTTGATATTACAATAACAAGATTTGCTATTATTTAGTTTTTCTCCCGAACGGTTTCCGTTATTATTTTTGATATTTTAACTCTTATTTCAATCAAACTAATAACAAATTTAGATGTTCTAATATCCTATTTTTAATAGCAAAACTTGCTATTGGTTTGCTATTCTCACCTACTCGGGTAATAAGGTTAGCATTAGATTACGAAGCACTCCTATTTCACCCGAATGACGAAGTAAATCCAATTACGTTTCAATTTGAAACTTGCACGACGAAATTGTTATCTAGAAGCAGTGATATAATTTTAATAAAATATTAACCAATTTGAGACTCTTTTTCAAATCAACTGGTGCTGATGGAAAGGTAAATTAATCTGGAGCATGGCCATACCACGAAGACCGAGCAACGACATAGACAATGTCGCACGTGATGATTGTTGTGACAAACTTTCTCTGTACCACAAATCACGATTGAATGACAAAACAAGTTATTCCCACTGCTTTACGTGTATCATCAACCCTATGTGTTGCTGACAAAGATGGTAAATAAACATTAATTTGTTTGCTTGCTGCTGCTGATCACTCATTATTATTAGGTTCTTTTGTCATATGTTGTTTTGACGTGATTAAGATATTTTTGACTACCTAATCAGCAACTGAATTCGGACATAAATTTCAACGAAGAGAAATAAATTTCTGCATATACCATAACGTATCAATTTCTTTCTCTTCGATTCAATTTATGCCCGGAATTCAGCTGCAGCATATTTAGCGGAAACATGAAAAAATATCATCTATCAATAGCATCTAGGGTAAATGACAAATTTAGCACACATAGACTGTTTTAGGCAACGAAAATTTAAACGAAAATTTCACTGCATTTTCGCACCAAAACACTTCGCTTAATGTATTCAAACGATTCCTGAGTCTTTCAGCTTAAATCTGATTTGATTTTTACGACTGGGCCAACGCATTTTGTCAAAAATGCGACTGATTTCGAGTTGCCGATAACAAAACAGTAGAAGTTAAAACGCAGTTCAAATGAAAAGGTTGCTGAAGAAAAAGACTTGAAAAGTTGTGAGCGTTGTCAAAATGTGTTCAAACAGTTTTGAACAATTCTGTCGATTGGAATGGATAGGAGCAGCAAGCAGCAAACAAACAAACACAATCACCTGACCACCGACTGCATAAACGTCGTTGTCTCTCACCGCCTCTTATCGCTTGCTTGGGGACACCCTCTCTGTCCTTTCCGTTGTCGCCGCATGATGCGTTGTAATAATACGACTTTGGTTTTTTTCAAATCCGACAAAAAAAGTTAGCTCACTGTTTCCGGTTTGATTATACACTTATGTAGGGCCAGTCAACAGTGCTGATGCACGCAGGCACAAACTCTCGGATAGAGGGAGCCACGAATGGAGGAATCAGACGAAACTCCATCCCCTTTGGAAAAGTTGAAATCCGTAATTAAACAAAAATGAAAGTGACAGTTTTAGCCGTAATATCTAGACCAACAATTGAAATAGTCGGAACAACTTAACTTAAAACAGTGACCGTCGAGAATAATAAAACATTAACGCAAACTAACAATGCCATTGGATAGAGGAAGTTTGCTCTATCCGATGCTGGTGTTAGATTGCTTGGATTGCGAGAAATTTACGTTTAAAGCCATTGTAAACGTTCGGTTGCTCCGCCTATTTCAAATGTTGATCCGGATATATTTTTCAAGCTACCGCGGAGTGCTTGGAACGAAAATGGGAGCCATACAAACAAACAATCCATACCTACTAATAAGGAGGTGGAGGATGGAACGCAGTGGAATGGAAGAAACGGAAATTGGTGACATTGGAGAAATGCACCGGGTGGAAGGAAGGAAGGTGGATGGAGCGGGGTTGTGTGAAATTTCTTGTTCGCATTTACAGCGGTAGTATCAAAAGTGGCAAGTGAAACGGAACGAAAACAAGTTTTAATCGTTTTGACAGTTGAATGGGTTTTGTACTAAGTGCACTGTATAATCATTGCGCTTTGGGAAAATCTGCCCAATTTTTTACACTTTTCCGGGGTAACGGCAGACACTGATTGGCAATCTTACAAATTGAAGTGCTTCTAGGTGAAGTTGTTCGTAGAATTATTTGTTGATTTGTTCATTCAATACAATTGTTCAACTTGAGTTAACGTAACAATCAATAACATTACAAGCCCAAAAGGAGCGTCAATTTGTCTCTACTAAAAACACCGTCCTGAGCGCAAAACAAGCGTTCCTCCTGATTAACAAATCTCCCCAAAAATAATCCGAAACAAATTGAAAAAAATCGAATCCAAGCAAATAAAAAAAAACATCAAAATTGACCTTACCTCCAAAAAATGAAGCTCAAGTTGCTTAATAAGCACGAAATAAAGCTGCTGGCTTCTTCTTCTTCTCGCTACTCAGCTTACTTCGCTTGTCGCCTGGCCTGCACTCGGTCTACCGTCGGCGGGACGTCGTCATTTTGATTGCTTACTTCACTACACTCCTTTTTTCTGGCTTGTTAATTTTCTTCAACGCGTCTCAATATTTGCAAGTATTACACCACCCGATTACACCACAAACGAGCACCCACCATTCATTCGGTGGAGAATGACGTGGAAACTTCAGTTGCTGCTGTATGGTGACTACCCAATCGATCTCATGCAACGATAATGACGCCGATGACGACGACGACGACGACTACGATGAGTTTTGCAAAACAAATCAGCCTACTACGGGTGTTTACATTTTTGTTTGGGGTTGCATTTTATTCTTTTATTCTTTTCCAACACAAAAGCCGTCCTTGTAGTGTGTCGCACACTTGTCGTCACCTTTTTTTTTTATTCAGCTGATTTCGCCAATGACGAAAATCGATGTGAATCTGTGAATGAAACGGAAAAAAGAAGGGAGACATTAGAGCCATTATAGCAAATTATGTGCCATTTTACACTTGGAATGAATGACATGAGGAGAGCTAATCGGGAACATTCACTGTATGCCCTTTGATGCTATTTCACTAGGCGCATTTGAAAGAGTAGGGAGAAATTGCTCTGAAAAGTAGGGGAACAATCAATAGAATATTGTTCACATAGGCACCAACATACAATGCAAGGCATACGGTACCATCTGTCATCTTTCTGATTCTGAAACAGTTATTACGTGTTTCTGGTATTACTTCAAACTGATACCGAGACAATCGACTGAGTCAGTGTAACCTAATGTAATTTGACTTATGTCTTGGTAATATTCTAACGTAGCAAAATTTGCAAGTATCAATCAAAATATTTAGCAGATTTATTCTAATCTTATTAAGGTGTTATTATTGCAACCACAGGGGCTTAGCATGGCCTAGTTGGGAGGGGCACGGTACGAATAAGCTGGTGGCAGCGTGTTCGATTCTCGGCCTGGTCTAGCAAATCGTTCGAGTTCGAAATTTTCTTTACTTCCATGGGCATATCATTGTGCTAGTCATCAAGGGGTGGTCACTAGAGTGATGCAAAATTTGAAATTTTCGCTCCACAGTACTTAAACGATTCCAAATCGGATCCTGGCTAACCTCTCAAAATTTGAACCCATTTGGTGAGAAACTGAGATGGCACAAACCATTTGATGTTTGTATGGGAATTACTATGGTAAAACCAAGATTTTTGTTCATGTCTGCCTATAATTCACCATATCGGTCTGCTTCTAAAAATTTCAACTCTACTTGTAGGAAATTTTCCCAGCTACAACTTTGCTCAAGACCACTTTTTGATTAAATGCAAGGATCGAAAGTTATCAATGGTTCAATGCGCTGATGTCTTATGATCATGCTCAATCAACTGCTCAGCAGGCAACATTGGTGTTTCTGAGGCGTTGAATAGGACACAAAAATTATGGCTACTATGTCACACTGCAAAATACAGTGTTGCCTACAGAGCAGCTGCTTGATCAAGTCATAAGTTTACCAATCTCTTAACTAATTAATAACTTTTTCCTGTCTCGTTTTACAAAGAAACGATCTTCAGCAAAGATGAAGCTGAGAAAATTTTCTATAAGAAGACTAAAAGGCAATGAACACAAAGTTGAGATTTCCCATAGTAATTTACATGTAAACTTCAAATGGCTTGTGCGAAGTCTGTTTTTAACCAAATGAGTTGTAACTTTGGGAGGCTAATCAGGACCCGATTTGAAACCATTTAAGCACTGTGGAGCGAAAAAGTCAAATTTTGCATCAGTCTAGTGGTCACTCTACACACTTATTTTGCGTCAAATATTTTTCTCAGTGTGCCGCAGCTGTTCCAGCAGTGCCGAGAAGTCATTAAACTGACTTTTGTTTGCATAATGGTATATTTGGCAACCCGGTTAATTTGACAGTTCACATGTTTTGTTTTGAAGAGCTTTGAGTGGGTTGGTTTATTTTCTTTAAATTCCGTTATAATTGCTTATCTTTTGACAGATACGCGTATTTCGTCTACTACTTGCAGACTACATCAGTGCCAAGTACTCAACTGTTTTGTTTTTCGAAACCTGAGATGACCCGGGAAGGACATTTCCGTTTCAAGATACGGACCCTACGGGTGGAGTTTCACCTAGTACGAGTCTACGTTGAGTGAGGAAAAGTTCCAGGTTTTTCAACAGCGTTTATTATCGTAGGCTGTCCCGAAGTGATAAGTGAAGCATAGTGAGGTGTCGCGACATTTTCTCAACCCTTCCCTCCTCTTTGCTTTCCCGTGTGTGCTAGTAAACAAAACTCAATTTCAATAATCATTGCTTTCAACGGAAACGGTGCCAGGACGGGCCGCACAACAGGCGCCTCTGTACCGACCAGGAGATGATCGAGACAGTAGCCGGAACAACAACAACATCAACGTATCAGATGAGCCTCGGAGAAAGCGCGAGGTAGCAACCCGACCCAACCATACCCAGCTGTTCGCCATCGTTAATGAAGTCTATCCTATTACAGTGGACGTTCTACACACCATCTGCTAACCCAACGGACAAGTGCAACGTATCAAGATATTCAAGAAGAATGGAGTCCAAGCTATGGTTCAGTTTGACAGCATTGAATCCGCCACCAGAGCCCGCGATCCATTGAACGGCTGTGACATCCAGGGCCCCACAAAGTCACTTTCAATCCAAAATCTTCAAGTGACGATGAAGCTCTCAACCAGTCATTCTGTCTTCTCTTCGAGCAGATCCCCGTCAACATCAGCAGAACCACTTTTCGATCGGTTTTCATGCTGTTTGTTTTGGCTTGACTCGTGTTCATTTCTTCTTCCATTGTCAAATGAACTTACTTTTGCATTGAAGCGAAGCTGTTTGATCCAAATTTGCGCAGTTTTTATGGCTTTTGTTGATTGTTCACTCGGTTCGTGCATAGGTCTGTGCACGTGGTTGTAAAATTTATCATTGTTGGGTGGTTTGTTAACCCATCAATATGGGTACTTTTTTAATCGGGGTGACGTCTAGAGATCGAAAATTGATATGCGACGCCAATTCGAAATCCAAGATGGCGGCATCCGATTTCAGAACAAGTGGAAAATATTGTCAAATACCCATCAATATATGTATTTTTGGAATCGTGATGACGTCTAGAGGCCGGATATCGATATCCGACGCCATTTTGAAAGCCAATATGACGGCTTCCTATTTCAGAAAAAATGGGAATTGCTGATGCCGTCCCATCAATATGGGTATTTTTGGAATCGATGTGAATTCTGGTTATTGGAAATCAGTATCTAACGCCATTGTAATCCATCTACCCATATAAACGATTTTTTTTAAGAATCCGGGTAACGTCTAGAAGCCGGGAATCGATATCCGACGCCATTTTGTAATCCAAACTTCCGATTCCGATTTGCGGGAAAGTGTCAAATACCCTAAAATTGGAGACGAACCAGCCTAAGGCTGAAAGCCTCCTAAATAAAGCTAAATAATAATAATAAATACCCTAAAATATGGGTATTTTCAGGATGGGGATGAGACATAGATGCCGAAAATTGATGTCACGCCGTCTTTTTTTGAAATCGGGCTGACATCTAGAAGCCAGAAATCGATGTGCGACGCCATCCTAAAAATTCAATTTAAGAAAAAGTGTCAAATAGCCTACAAATGGCATCGAATATTGATTTTCAGCATCTACGCGTGGTCCCCGTTCCGAAAATACCCAGATCTTAGGGTATTTGACATTTTTGTGAAACCCGATGGACGCCATATTGGATTTCTAAATGGCATCGAATATCAATTTTTGGCATGTGCACGTTGTCCTCATTCCAAAAATATCCATATTGTAGGGTATTTGACACTTTCTGAACCCTGATGGCCGCCATATTGGATTCCAAAGTGGTATCTGATATCGATTTTCAGCATCTACGCGTTGTTCCTGTTCTGAAACTAACCATATTACAGGGTATTTGACACCTTTTCTGAAACTCTATGGACGCCATATTGTAGTCCAACATAGCATCGGATATCGATTTTCGGCAGCCACGCGTTGTCTCCGTTGCGAAAATACCCATATCTTAGGGTATTTGACACGTTTTTTTAGGAAACTTGATGGCCGCCATTTTGGATTCCAAAATGACGCCGAATATCGATTTTCCGCACCTTCATGTCGTCCTCGTTCCGAAAATACCCATATTGTGGGGTATTTGCGACTTTCCCTGACCCCGATGGCCGCCATCTTGGAGTCCAGAATAGCCTCGTTAATTTAATTTTTGTTCAATATAAAATAATATATTATTGGATGCCTTCCCCGGCAACCTATATTGTGCGGATACTATATTTTGATGCCTGCGTCGTCAGGTCGTGACAAGTCGAATGAGCCCCGAATTGAAGTGAAAATGGAAAAAAACGAAGGAAGCAGTTTTCGAGTCATTCATTGCGTCAATTGAAACAAGTCTTTGCTTCAAATGAAATGAGCTGAAGCACTCGACGAACGAAACAAAAGATAGACCTGTCATGTTTGAAAAGAGGAATGTTCATCGTGACTCGATAACAAGAAACACATAATCAAGCGATTTGCGGAGAGTTCATTTTCTTTCTTTCGAAAATGCAGAACCCTGGTGACATCTACTCCGGTTGCTGCACACTGATGATCGACGTGCCAACGTGTCTGCAACGGCCTTCAATCATTAGTCAACCATGGTCTCAAACTAGCCCTCCTGGGAGCCGGATTTGCACCGAATTAAGGCGATGAGTTTCATCCGTTGGAAAAATGGACACCAACACCGGCCGGAACACACGTCGGACTGATGAAGGAAACACCGCTGACCCGAAACGGACCAGCCAACTTCATTCAACCGGCACAGCAACAGGGCGCGGACTCGATAAAAACACAGTCATCACCGATAAGCTGTTCAATCTATTCGATCAGCTTGAAGGACTACAGCGCCTCCAAGGACAATCGCTTCCTTTCCCGAGCAAGATTCTCCACTTCTTCAATACCCCACCCGGTCCGAGTATCTGCTGCTGACTGCATTCACCACCAAGGACTGCCACCCGTCGCAAAATCGGAACGTTCCTCCTCCGGATTGGTTGAGTTCCCGAGCGTAGCCCTGGCGGTGAACGCCATCATGAAGTGCAACCACAGCGCTATCGATCACAAAGGCACAAAATTCCCGTTCATTATGAAGCTGGCAGCAGCGTCCGGTGGTGGTGTGACGCCCATTTCAGTGACAGGCGATTGTCTCAAATACTAAAACGATGAACCAATATAAGATAAAGTCCATGTCCTTAGAAGTAAAGCAAAAGCAACGACTTTGAAGATTAGAAAAATTGTAACCATGGGTGCCAAACAGTGCCAATGACTCTGCCCAGGTGTGCCCAAACTTATTGTTGGCACACTGTGCGGAGTGATCAACCCCTTGACTAGTCATACAATTTACAAATTCATGCTATGGTTGACATAGGAGGCTATCCATTAATAAATGAGGAAAGAGCACTAAATTGCAAGTAGGCACAAGTAGGCATGGAAAATCATATACATTAATTTGCCTGTAACTTTTTTCATCAACAGAATTCCGAAAAATGATGTACGAAGCTCAGGGTGGCAAGTGAATTTCCATTTTGAAATTCCTGGTTTTTTCTGGTTTTCCTGGTCAATGATTTAAAAATTTACTGGTTTTAAAAACCATGTATTTAGAAAACAATTTTTAATAAAAAAATAAAGTGAATTCTTGTACCATCGTTCTTCGCGCAATGCGGAATATCACAAACCAAAATAGGTATTAAGGTTCTTGTGAATGCCCGTGAAATCTTTATCTGATTGTTTGCTGTAAAGAAGCTAGTAGGGAGCCGCGCTACTTCGTCGTATCATGGCGCCTATTTCCGTTCTATGTGCTAAAACTACAATAGCAAAGCGTTTTCACTCATGTTTTTGCAAAAATATCTTTGCTTACAAGATTAATTACGATGGACACTGAAACATTTGCGATAACCCGTAAAATGAGCGATTTTAGGGGTGTATGACGAAGAAAAGCTGAGATACGACGGACTAGCGCGGAGCCCTATCTAATGTCTGAAATTTAGAGATCTATAAGCCCCTAAATCTTGAGATTTCTGTTTTTGAAACTGCAATTTTTTTCACTTTATTACTGAGATTTTTAGCCAACGGGCTAGTTTATCTCAAGGTGAAATTGCGAAGTGTGATATGAATGAGGACTCTTTAAACAAACCTTTGCTTCTAGCAATTTTACGGATTTCCAGTTTGTTTAAATTTTCCGCAAATTGTCAACGATTAAGAATCTTATTTAGCGTGATTTCAAAATCATATGATTAAAAGATTTCATTAACAACGCTGGTTTAATAACTCTTATTATTAAAAAGACTGACTGCTGAAGTTCATAGAAACTCCTTAAAGT
Organism: Ochlerotatus camptorhynchus; assembly: GCF_037179485.1. Taxonomy (NCBI): domain Eukaryota; kingdom Metazoa; phylum Arthropoda; class Insecta; order Diptera; family Culicidae; genus Ochlerotatus; species Ochlerotatus camptorhynchus. Next base: position 10,478,449 of record NW_027040818.1, on the reverse strand, counting down.
TCGTAGAACTTACCTGAAGCGTTAAGGTCTTTCCTGAAGGGTTCATTGAAGATTGTATTGCCTGAATTTCATGGGACTTCCCCGAATTTCGAAGGACTTTTTTTAAGATCTTAGGACTTCCCTGAAGTTCGGAGTTTTTTGAAATTCATAGGAATTTCTTAAATATCATAGAAGTACCACGAAGTTCGTAGAAATTCTCAGAAGTTCGCAGGACTTTCTTCAAGTTCGAAGAACTTTCTCGAAGATCTGAGGACTTCCCTGAAGTTTGAAGGACTTAACTGAATATAGCAGGACCCTAAATTTAGAAGAGCTTCCCTGAAGTTCATAAGGCTTTAAATATCGAAGGGTTTACCAAAAGTTTGTGGGCCTTTCCTTATTTTTTTGGAAATTCCCTGAAGTTTGGAGAGCTCCCATGATTTTGTAGGACTACCTGTAGTTCAATCGACTTCTCGGAAGTTCAAGGAACTTTTTTGAGCTTGGAGAACTATGTTAAGTTCAGAGGACTTCCCAAGAGTATTGAAGACTTCTCTGAAGCTCGGAAAAAATCCATAAGTGTCATAGGATTATCCTTAAGTTTTAAGCAATGCCTAAATGACGTAGAAGTTACATTAAACCTGTAGAAAATTCTGTAAAATTCGTAGTTATTCCCCAAAGATTAAAGGACTTCCCTGAAGTTCGTAAGACTTCTCTGAAATTTGTAGAACTTCTCTGAAGGTTCGGAGAGATTTCCTGACCGTCGTAGGAGGTAGTTCACAGGATTTTCCTGAATTTTGTAGAACTTGCATGAAGTTCGAAGGCCTTATCTGAAGTTTTTAGAAATAGAACTTTTTTATTGAACATGTAGAACAGGTACTTCAAAGTAGTTACGCGTCGGCACTGCTTAAGTCTGCTATCAACTAAGCACAAATCATACATGCAATTGATTCGAGAAAAAAAATTAAATTAAAAATAAATATAAAATATATTTACTAAATTCACAGGGTAAATTTTGTTCATCAATGTTAAGTTGTGTGAAAGATATAGCTTGTACAAAATGGTTTGTTTTGACCTGATTTTAAAAAGAAACTATGACGTACATAAAATTTAAAACCTATTTAAATTATACAAACAAGATTATTTTTCTGGTGGACTTATGAAATTCCTGGTTTTATCCCGGTTTTTCCTGGTGAAAATAAATTCCCTGGTTTTCTTGGTTCACTTGCCGCGCTTTAGTAGGTTTTGATATTAGCTACAACTTTTGACAGTAGCTCTGTATCTCTTATGCATGACTAACCAGAGTGAACGGAACCCATCATTGTTTTTGAGTGATTGTAAATTACAATTATAAGGTTTTATTTTATTACCCTTCTTACAAAGAAGGGTATAGATATCACTTGAAAAACCGACTATCGATCCGAGGCCGATGTAACGAAATGAATGCGCTCACGTTTCTCAGCAACCGCTCAACCGATTTGGACAAACTCGGCGCCAAATGATAGGTCTTGGGGTCCCATTGAACGCTATTGAACGGTTTTGGAATCGGTGAACCGGTTCCGGAGATATGGCCGGAATAAGATCCGGTGAATATGGGCCTTCACGCTGGATTTAACGGAAAACGTATCAAAACCATCATGCGACACATCAAATTACTACAGAGTTCAAAAATAAGATCAATGCAAGTCGTGTTAAGTGTTCCAGACCACATTGGACACACTTGGACATGTTCCGGGTACCCCGGGGAAGTTGCATGAATATGAATTGAATTAAAACCCATTAAATCACATTAAAATACGATGATAAGGTGATTGGTAGCCTCACCAAATAGACTACACCCGGATATATTCCGGGTACCCCCAGGCAGTGGCGTAGCGTCACTGGATGACACGGGGGTAGGGGGCTTGGTCACTGATAATGACAATAAAATAAATAAACTTGAATAAGTAAGAAGGGTCTGATCACACCATAGGTGGATAAATTCGGGTTTTTTTTTTTGTAGAAACCGACAAAAAATGTCCGTGTATATTTTTTCATAAAGCCCAATTAGTTCCCTACAGCTCTATCTTAGTCATGTTTTCTCTGCAACCAATTGTTTTCAAACTACATTATTTTAAATAATATAACATATAGGCCCTTTTCAAAAAAATACTCTTGAGTCTAAATGGTCTTCTCACCTGAGAACAATACTGGGTCTATCATACTGAAAATATGTCTAGACTTACTTATTTTGGCGAGTATTCTTCCGATCTTGACATTGGTCAGCTACTTCCTGTCGTTCCTGTGATTTCCAGGAAGAACCAAAGCCCGCTGACATGCCGTTTGCAGAACACCGAGACCCTCAATCACAACGACCAATTCTCCGTTTCAAGCCGAACATCAGCCGCCATTTCATCTAGCCTGGGACGCACGTCACAAAGCAGTATGGAAGCCCTGGACCCACCTAGCTCTGCTGCGCCCACTACTTGTTCCAGTCCTGGTCAGTACACACGCCCCCACCATCTAAGTCGTCCCGGCCCTGAGTCTAGTGCTGGGGACAAGGCTTTCCAAGCTGCCATCCACGGCAAGTACCCTTATTCTTTCGACGTTGCTCTGCCTGATGCTGCCTCCACTTCCAGATTGCAGCCCGCTGTTCCATGCGTCCCAGCATCTCAAATTCTGCTATACTACCAGAACGTCGGTGGCATGAACAGCTCACTCGCCGAATACCAGCTAGCATGCAGCGACGCATGCTACGACATATACGCCTTCTCGGAAACCTGGCTGAATAACAACACTTTGTCAAAGCAGTTGTTTAACGATACATATTCCGTCTACCGTCAAGATCGATCAACCCTCAACAGCAACAAGACCTCCGGTGGTGGAGTCCTTCTGGCCATTTGCTCCTGCTTCGTATCTCGCTTACTGAAACCTCCTGAAGATTCGACGGATGAGCATCTGTGGGTTGCAATTTCAACTCTAAGTGGTACAATCTATATCTGCGTGATATACGTTCCTCCCGACCGCGTTAACGACCACAGCCTGATTGAGAAGCATGCACTTTCGCTGGATTGGATTGTCTCTCAAATGGATGCCAGGGACAGCATCGTCATCTTGGGCGATTTCAACCTTGGCACTGTATCGTGGCTTAGCGATGCTCACGGCTTCTTCTTTCCTGACAATTCCCGTTCATCGTTCAGACCGGCTTCTCTCTTCTTGCTTGACGCGTATTCAACCGCAAGGCTTCAGCAAGTGAATGGCGTTCTGAATGCAAACAACCGTTTGCTCGATCTGTGCTTTGTCGGGGAGGATTTGGGACAAAGCTGCTCTGTTACCCATGCTCCGGCACCGCTCGTCAAAAACTGCAGACATCATTCACCTCTACTGTTGACGCTTGCAATCGATCCTCAGAAACGCTTCCAAGACCACGCCGAAACCGTCTTCTACAACTTTCACAAAGAAGACTTCGAGCGAATGAATAACTTTCTCGCTAATGTGGATTGGAATGCGACACTTGACTCCGGGGATGCGAATCTGGCTGCCTCGACCATGTGTGGTATCATATTCTACGCTATCGATCAGTTTGTGCCTAAAAAACTACGGTGTAAACCTGCCAAACCCGCCTGGTCGAACTCTGATCTTAAGCATCTGAAAAAGGTGAAAAGGGCTGCACTGAGGAAACACAGTAAATATCACACAGATTCTACGAAGGCTAATTACGTCCGCGCCAACAACGAGTACAGAGATCTCAATGCAAGCTTGTACAACGCACATCAGTCTCACTTGCAGAGTCGTCTCAAAGCTAATCCTAAGGAATTCTGGCGATATGTGAACGAGCAACGGAAAGAAACGGGATTGCCGTCCAATATGACTGATGGCATATACTGATGCCAACTCCGTCGCAGATATCGCCAATATGTTTCGCACACAATTCAGCAGCGTTTTTTCAGACGAAGTTCTTGATGCTCAGGAAATTGCTGCTGCCACGAGTAATGTCCCTCGTACGTCGGTGTTTGGTTCTCCATTCACCATCCACAGCCGGGAAACAGATGAAAACATCAACAGGATCTGGTCCAGATGGCATTCCCTCATTAGTACTGAAACGTTGCTTAGACACTCTTTCAGAGCCCTTAGCTAAGGTCTTCAACTTGTCAATGACCTCCGGAGTTTTTCCAGAATGTTGGAAGGATTCGTTTGTTTTCCCTGTTCACAAAAAAGGATGCAAGCAGACTGTCGCCAATTACCGCGGAATAGCTACATTGAGTGCTATCTCCAAACTATTCGAGCTAATTGTCCTGGAAAAGTTGGTTCAAGACTGCTCGTACAGTATTTCTCTGGATCAACACGGCTTCATGCCTAAGCGCTCGACGACGACTAATCTAACTGTTTTTACATCGTTCATTATTCGTGAGATTGAACGTGGCCATCAAGTTGACGCCATATACACCGACCTCTCTGCAGCTTTCGATAGAGTGAATCATGAAATTACCATCTCTAAATATGACAAAATGGGTGTTCATGGGAGTCTACTTACCTGGCTTCGCTCCTATCTGACTGGCAGATCTATGTCTGTTAAGATCGGTGACTACGCTTCTCCACCCTTCATTGTTACATCTGGTGTTCCTCAAGGCAGCCACCTGGGGCCATTGTTTTTCCTGTTGTATATGAACGACGTGAACTTGATCCTCAAATGCCTTAAACTCTCGTACGCCGACGACATGAAGCTCTACTACGTAATAAAAGGGCCTCAAGACGCTCATTTCCTCCACCAAGAACTTGAAGTCTTTGATGATTGGTGCCGGATAAACAGGATGTCTTTAAATGTGTCCAAGTGCTCGGTCATCTCCTTTGGCCGTAAACGGGCGATGCATTTCCACGATTACACCTTAAGAGGAATAAGCTTGAAACGCGAATCAACTGTCAAGGACTTGGGAGTCATGCTCGATTGCAAATTAACGTTCAAGGATCACATTGCTTATGTTGTATCTAAAGCTTCATCGCAGCTAGGATTTTCATTCCGTTTCGCCAAAAGCTTCAAGGACGTATATTGCCTGAAGGCTTTATACTGTTCCCTGGTTCGACCTATACTGGAATACTCTGCCGTTGTTTGGTCGCCATTCTATCAGAATGCCATCCATAGAATTGAAGCTGTTCAGCGAAAATTTATTCGCTTTGCGTTGCGACACCTTCGTTGGCGCGACCCGCGTAACTTGCCGAGCTATGAAAGTCGCTGTAACCTCATCGACCTGGAGCTCTTGGAAGGAAGGCGTAATGTGGCGAAGGCTTGTTTCGTTGCGGATCTTCTGCAAGGGAACGTCGACTGCTCCACACTTCTCAGTCTTCTTGACATCAACACTCAACGACGGGACCTCCGGCTGCATGCGTTCTTCAACAACCGGCGTTCGAGGACCAACTATGGCGTACACGAACCAATGTTGAGTATGTGCCGCGTTTTCAATAGTTGTTATTATGTGTTCGATTTTAATGTGTCCCGCGAGAAAAATAAGCGTAGCTTTAAGAGATGTTTGCGTTAATTTTGTGTTTGAAGCAGTTTTGATGTTTAGATATAGAAAATTGTCATTAGGGTAACTATTTTATCTGTTGACAAGTAGAAATAAATAAATAAATAAATAAATAGACCAACAATTGAAATAGGCGGAACAACCAAACGTAAACAATGGCTTTGAACGAAAATTTCTCAAAATTCAAGGTATATCCACGCAATCTAACACCAGCATCTGGAAGAATAAACTTCCTTTATCGAATGACATTGTTAGTTTGCGTGGGTGTATTATGATTCCCGAGAAATTTGTGTTTGAAGCCATTGTTTACGTTTGGTTGTTCCGCCTATTTCAATTGTTGGTCTAGATGTGCCGAAAGTTCATCCAGATCGAAGATAATCGAGTTCGGTGACCGACCGTTTTGGCGTGGAATCAGTCACAGTTGAGTTTAGATTTCTCTCACAGAGCCAGATTACGTGTAAATGCTTTGTATCTCGAAATTCTGATCATAAAGAAAGTTGCTGTCTTCGATCAACTTGTTCTGGAGAACATGATCTTCCGGGTGGAGGACAATGTAGTTTGAAATTATCACACTATGTGGCGCTAGTATGCATGTGATTTTATAGGATATGTTGTGCCTCAAAATTCTGACCATCTATACTCTAGAGAAAGTGGCTGACATCGATAAAGTTGTTCAGTAAAACGAGGTTTTAAATTATTTTACCACGCAACTCTAGTGTGCATTAGAGAGGGTCTAGTATATATTTATACTAGACCCTCTCTTGTGTGCATGTTCTTTTTGAAATCCTGACCGACTAGAAAGTTCAAGTATTCGGCCAATGTCAAGACCTGCTAGATCAGGACTGCGCAACGTGGCCTCTATATATCAGCAATGATATTATTCTAGCCCAATTTTATTCATCATTGTGATTTTTGCCCAGAATGAATGAGTAATAAACAAGAATCAGCTTGAAACATATTGATCGAACAAAGATACAACCATTTTTAAAAGGTTGGGCAGGCTTGATTGTAAATAGACTAGATCCAAGTTTCCACACAATGTTCATGTAAACCTTCAGTACATGTTTCGAGATACAAATCCTGACCAGCTAGAAAATTACTGTAAAATTTATTTTGTTTCGGAATAATTATTTCTAGTAATCTTTCGTGTGAAAACTACATTGGAAAATTTGAACAACATTTTACGGCAGCCGTAAGAATGAACCTTGCAATCTGACAACATGATTCATGAACACAAAAGTAAGTTTACGACATTATACGCTGTTTGCTGGATGCAGAGCCAACGTTCAAATAAAAAATACGAAGAGCGAGTAGCGTATATTTTAAGTTACATCACTTGAAGTACTGCTATTGTACCTTCACGCAAGTTCCCACATCAATCCCATAAGCACGCGAATCATGTTCCACCACCGCACATCTCAATATACTCACCATTTGCTGATACATCTCATTACGAGGTTAATTGAAAATTATCACCATCAAGTCACGGGTTCAAGCAGCAGCAGTAGCAACTAAATGCAATAACAATCAGTAGCCCACGGGACATTTGACATATATAATAACCTGTTCAGGTTGAACAATCCTACGACGGAATCGGCTTAACTGCATCCAATTATAGCGTACGTATGTTGTAGACATGCAACTTGAAATACGTAGACGACAACGACGACGAAGCATCCCATCAATCCTATAGGTACCAGTGCCGGGCGGCGAGGTGGATAACGGCACCAAGGCCAAAGACGTGACTCGACTAACGGACTCGAGACGTCCATTTGTCCGTGGACTAGTTTCTGACCTCCACTTCATTCTCTGCCCATCCGCTGCTGGCCGTAAGTGCATGCGAGTGCATAGCTCCTCTTCGATCAGCTCGGTGAGGATTATTGCTGCTTGATAGGTAGGTCTAATAGGTACAAGGCGAAACGAAAGCGAGAAAATAGTCGATTTGACTCCGAACTGGTGAAGCAAAAAAACAAACAAACATTCCTTTCAATGAAGTAGGTACTGCTATACAAGACACGAAAACCGGTCCAGTTCGGATGCTGCGAAGTATTTGTTCCAGCAATGAGGCCAAAGCAGCTTGTTGCACAGCCTAGCCCCAACTATGCTATTATTGGAAGGCATTTAGTATGGCTCATTGAAGTCGGACCTCACGCCGTCGTCAGAGTCAGGTTTATCCACGGGAACAGAACAGAAAAACGCAAATTGGAGATCTGGCACGAGTCTTCGCCGGCAAACGGAACCTGTTCAGGAGCTCGGCAAAAAGTGCGACTCAATTCCAGGTGAACTGCGCATGGAGTTGAACTACTTCCTGGTATTTACAAAGAGCAACGAAATGAGTTTGCCATGCTACAAAAAAAAGCATCCTGAACTTTTTGCAAACATCTCAAAAGACAATATAATATGATAGTCTTCTTCAATAGTTTTATCGTTCGGTGTTTGAAAAGAGATCCCCTGCCCCTTTTTTTTTCACTGCACAGAAAAGCTCAATTGTCAACCCCATTCCGTTTAGATAACGCTTCTTCGGTCCTAAAGCAAGCTGGAGAAAAATCGATACTGCATCATCGTCGTCGGTCGTTGTTCGAAATGCAAACAGCCCTCCGGGTGAGCAAGACAGGTCTAAGCGTACTTTATGAGCCTCATCAACCACTTGTGAATGTCGTCGTCGGCTAAAGAAGAGCCCGCCGCTCGTTTGCTACCAGGCTAACGACGGAAATACATAGGTGGAAGATGCTTTCGAAAGGATGCGACATCTCAACGATGGAAGGATGATTTTATAACACAACAGAAAGGAAGTAAGCCAGTGACACCTACCTGGAAGAGCGCTCAATGTCCCAGTGCATAGCTATCGGTACGCTTCGAAAATTGTTATTCCAAATGGGATGAGTAAAAAAAAAAGGAAACCAGTTTCAAACGTACGGCCACCAACAGCGACGACGACTGGATGATTGAGATGGGGTCTACAAACTGGGTCATCTACTATTAATGAGAATGCTCAAATGGGAGGCGTGGTGAACCGGAATTGATTTTCAATGGCAGTGGACATGCAGTTTTTTTCTCAATGTGACATACACCAAATGAGACTGTGCTATTCTGCATAAAGACTGACTAAAAGTAAATTGGTACGCACAAAAAGACCTGTAATTCGTGATTCAATAAGTTTAAAAAAGTTTGTTAATGGTTGCTTTACAGTACTTTTATTGAAACTTCAAAGTTACAGCATTAGATGGTTACATTTCTCCAGTTCGAACGAAATCTCGAACCTTCCTCTTGATGGGCCCCATCAGCACCCGCAGACTGACCCACCGCTTCGTCGAAGTCGCTGCTTTGAAATTACCCAGTATTTTTCGATTGGTCGAAATTCCGGGAAATTCGGAGGATTCATTAAATCGATCTTTTTGGCAGCCTACCACTCCAGAACCACCTTGGAGTAGTGGCAGCTGGCCAAATCGGGAATACACGCTTTTTCAGGCATTCTTCAATTTAAACTTGGGATGTCATCGTCGAGGATGTGACGAATGGTTCTGTTTTCAAACCACAACTGCAAATCGCTTGCCAAATCAAGACCTTCTTCGCGAACTTGTCGGCAAACACGAACTGGAATCTTCCCTGGCACATTCCCACGTTCAGTCGCGATGTAGAACTTTTGACCGGGAAGCTGCTTAAAATCGAGATTGACGTTTGTTCCGGCATCGATCAAAGTGCAGTCCTTGTGTTTCGTCAAAACACGGTCGTACAAGAGCCTTGCACGCTTTTTGGCCACGGAATTCTGCTTCATGTGCAGGTTCGGATGTTTACTGGCTTTGTACGGTTTGTATCCTTCCCTGGCAAGGATGTTTCGCACCGTTTGAAAGTTGGCGCTGTACCTTCTGGCCACATCTCGGATCGAAAGACCGGGGTTGGGTTTTAACGCACCTCATCACCTTGTTGCGCAGCTGACGATCCTTTTTTTCCAGTTTTTTTCGTAGGCCCACTGATTCCTTTCCACACTCAGGGTTTCCATGTAGGTTTTGAGCACTTGACAAACTGTTGTTTTAGGTATCTTCGGCACTTTAGCCAGCTTGGAACCGGACCACTCTGGATTTTCCTTTTGACGTCATTTCTGAACGCGATCGACTACTTTGATCAAACTTGCACCATTTGTTCTCTATAGAAGTGTAAACAAACCACTGTCAAAGATTTTCGATTCCCAACACTAGAGGCGTGCTATCGGCGCGCGAATGGCGTACCAATTTACTTTTAGTCAGCCTTTATGTAGTAATGATCCCTTCAGCCGGTGAGTGGAAATGAAATATGAATGTGAAAAGTTGAATTGACATTTGCGGAGGAGTGAAGTCAGAAAAATTATAGCAAACAATTTGTCAATGCTTGGGTTGAATGCTTGAACAATATAATTAGTCATTGGGGTGACCCTGGCGTAGAGGTTAGCATCCATATATCTCACGCCAAAGTTACGAGTACTAATCTCACCCTAATTCTGCATTCATCTAAAAAAAAAGCCTTTTTTCACACTCTTCATGGTGATCATAGGTTCCTAAGAATCTATGTTGAACTCCTAACATTGATTAACTGCACAAAGTTTTAAAAAATATACAAAGCCAACTAAACAATTTAATCTTTGTTGGCGAACAATGTTGTGTCTCTATCATGTATAATCTTTCGGAACCATTAAACTTAGGGTCGATTTCATCTTCTTCTTCCTCGCAAGCTTATTGCTTATCGCATATTAGCTTATTACGTGCTCTTAACTTAGTGCTCTAGATGCACTTCCACAGTTATTAATTGAGAGCTTTCGATGCCTCATTTTTGCATTTGTATAATTGTGTGGCAAGTACAATCCAGCATGGTCTTTCTTTGTAGCTGCACCTATACCGACTGAGCTAAGGGAGGCCCCAGGGTCTATTTCTACATCTAAGTTTAAGTCTTAAGTCAAGTTTTAACACTAACATTTTCCGAAAATGATCGAATCAATGGTGTTGACCGATTGTTATACAAATCTGTTAAGGCCTTTTTGACGTTTTAGTTGTAATGATGGAGTTATTTTGAAGACCTAGTTAATTGGCGATATTCTAGTAATTTTTACCTTTTCAAACTATGCTAAGTTTCCAAAGATAAGTTTGACAATTTTAAGTCATTTTACGGTTTCTTGCTTTGTTTTACAGAGAGACAGATTACTATCACATCCGACCATCCATTATGTTATCCAAGGTCTGCTGAGGTCTATTACATGAATTTTCTAAAGGCCTGTTCTATGTGTTGTTAATACTTATCAAACGTAGTTACCAAGATTTTCTAGTTCTGAAGCTTGATTGAAACCATCTAAAGAATATTCGCGGAAGGTGAATCAGGCAGTGTCCTAGTAGATGAAATCGATTCTCCCGGTAGAATTCGAAATTTATGAACAAGTGCTTCGATCTAGGAGTTGCCTGCAGCTCGTACCCCCAAAATACAGCTTACATGAGGTTCATGTAAAGGCGTTTCAACGAAATCGACTAAGGACTTGTGATTTGTTTCCGAGCAGTATTTCTAGTAATCCTTGATTTCTACCGATCCCACTCCTTGTGCCGAATGATTCAATCCTAGCTTGGCGTTGCTATGGATGCCAAGCAATTCTGTTTTCTGCATTTGATTCGACCGGTAAATTCAGCTGGTGGAATTTGAGTTCAAACTGATTTACTTGCGCGTGCATGAAGATGAGGCTTTCCATCGATATCAGTTAGCTATTTAATGTCTATTTGAATTGTATCTTTTCTTCGTATTTCAAGTTTATTGCTTACTCAACATAAAGTTCTAGATGCACTTCCACAGTCATTAATTGAGATATTTCGATGCCTATACCATTTGGACAGGGAATAAAACTTAGCAACCCCTTGCTTTGTAAATGCGCCTTCGCCGACGGAGCTAAGGGAGGCTCCTTGAATTGTCCACGATGCACCGGAAACCATTATATAATTTGAAATTTTGCTATAACCCAGGTCTATAGGCATAATCAAATACTAGGCATATTCTTTCCTTTATTTAACGTCGGTCTCTGTTCCGCAATCTAGTGCCAATCACCGACGGACATCGATTGCCATCCATTGACGGCAATCGAATGTGCAGGAAGGCAGCTTCCACACCTGCGTAGGATATCGCACCCATTCAACACACATGGGCCGGACCAACGGCTTTACTTCCCTTCCGAAGAAAGACGTGACCAGAGATTTTTATGCCTCAGAAAAATCCCACCGACCTCGGCTGGGATTGAACCCAGACCCATCGGGGTGTTAGAAAGCAGTCACGCTTACCATTACACCACCGGCGCCGGCAAATACTAGGCATATCGTAGAATTGTTTGAAGTAGAATGGAACCTAGCCTATATATCTGTTGTAAAACCTGCCAGGAGTTGTACTCACAGCAAAAAATTAATTTTAATATTACATCCAAAAGGAAAATCTCATTTAATTTTTATGGCAACAAAAATAAACAAATGGAGTAAAAGCAGTGTAATGTTAGTTTATGCACTGTATTAATGATAATGTTGTCCTTTTTGGCAAGTATTTTTTTTTTTTTTTTTATAATTCGTTTATTTTTCCAGGCTCATTTGCTGTAGCTTTGCGGAGCCGATATTCATTGTTTAGATAACAGAATTACTTAAAACTAACGTGAGTAAAGCGGGGGCCGATTACTCGCGGCTATCTCGAGGTTAGGGGTAACTTTTTTTTGGCAAGTAATATTACACCATTTTTTTGACACGATTGAAGTGCATCCACTTTGATGTTATAACAAAATTATTTTTTTGCTGTGTACAGTTTTTTCACAATAGGCACTCCAGTGACAATGTGGTTCCAGCGAACGGACAAGTTCACAGGATCGTAACTCGGCAGGTCAAGCTGCTGGCGAAGCTTTTCTTACTCAGGCATTAGCAGCAACAACAGCACTGCATACAGATCAATTAGCGAGGAAGTTTGACATTTCATCGAGAAAGGATTTTTTTCGAAACTTCCGACGGGCCGTATTCTCGACGACGATCAAAATCTACTAGATGTGAATCGGTTGTCGAAAACGACGATGAAATGAGAAATCTTCACATTTAACGGGGTTCTAATGGGCAAGGTAAACGCAAAATCATCTTCGTCGTCTACAGGTGCCACTGGATCCACTGTGTGCCAAGCAATTCTGTAGTTCATGCAACGACCTATGAGCTCCTTCCAAACTCGGTATCGGAAATAACTATGCCCGTTGGTGCACCAACCAATAATATGCTCAAGGCAACCTTGTACGGACTCTCGTCGGACATGCAGCCTTCTTTCCCAGGATTTGTTCAAAAAACTTCTGGGGAGAAGTTTAGTTCAGATAACTTTCGAGGAGAAATTCAGAGAACTTCCGACGAGAAACTCAGAGGATTTCCGAGAAGAAGTCCTTAGAAATTCCGATGAGAGGTTTAGAGAACTTCTAACGAGAAATTTAGAGAAATTCCAGCAAACTTCTGGAGAGATGTTCAGAGAACTTCCGACTATACCGTGGCGAACCGAAATCCGTACACCTAAGAAATGAATCAAAATCCGTACATGTCATACAAAACGCCTACTTTTTGTATTAGGTGTACGGATTTCGATGCTGTATGGATTTCGGTCCCTCACGGTAAATATAGAGAACTTGCGAGAAGAAATTCAGAAAACTTCCGAAAAGAAGTTTAGAGTAATTCCAAGGAGAAGTTCAGAAAATTTGCGAGGAGAAGTTAGAGAGCAGAGAAAACATTCGGACAACTTCAGAAGATATCAGGTAGATCATTCCTAAGACCTAAATGTGACCAAAAATATTTAATAAGGTCCATTGGATTTTTTTTTTCATGATTATGTTCCGAGTTTATGAACAGCTGAACAAGTCGGTCAAAGTTTGAAATGACCGTTACATGTAGCCATGTAGGAAGATGGGGCTTAATCAAGGGGTGGTCACTCTACACACGTATTTTGCGCCAATTTTTATTATCAGTGTGCCTCACGTGTGCCGCAGCTGTGCCGGCAGTGCCGAGAGTGTCATCAGACTTATTTTTTTATTTGCATAAATGTATGTTTGGCAACCCGGTTAATTTGACAGTTCACACGTTTTGTTTTGAAGAAATAAAACAACAAGCAGTGGAATGTTATCCCAGATCCTAACTGTCGTGACTCTTGGTTCGTTGCTCCCAAATTCTCTCGGAAAAGGACTACACTGAACCTAATAAGCAACGGCCTCGGCCACCGAATCCGAATCGAAGCTTCAAGCGAAAACGTTCTCCGGGGGGAGGCACTTCCAATTTCCGACTGGACAATAACTTCTACTGGATTGTAGTATGATGAGGACTCGAATGAACCACAGATGACGGTGGTAAGTAGACGAAGCGAGTGTGCATCATCAGAGGAAACTGGTCCAGATGCTCTTCAGATTCTGATGAACGCTTCCGGGAGGAGTTTTTCCCGAAAGCCATCGACCCAGTCAAAGATGCGTTGCCCAGTGTTCTAGTGGGAGTTTCAACCGGAATCAGACTTCCCTGGTGGAGGTGGGGTTTAATATGTCCACACGGTCAGACAATCCAACGATCGGATAAATGGAGAGAAGTACGATGCCTCTGGCAAAAAACAGTGCCGGTCAGAGAACATCTGTAAGAGCTGGGGCGCTGTCGATGGTAGGAAAGCAAACACCGGTGAAGATTCTACCTCCGAACATGATCGGAGTGATCATCGAAGGCAAATTCATCGATGTCAGTTACGATGAGGAACGAATCATGGAAGTGAATGTCGGTTGACAGATCAACGAAGTGGTTAAGTGTTACGGAATCAAATTATAAATGACAACCGATCCCCTTACGACCTTCTGTGCGGCTCGGACCAATTCACCTCATAGAGTTCGAAAAGCTGCATTCGGATCAGTTCTACGAGCGTTATTGCAAACATCGCGATGTTGAAATGCTTACCGAATTGCTTCAATCGCTAGGCACCATGGAAAACACCGTTCACTTTACACTTCGCCGGGAATTCTTCTCCGCCAAGCCTATTGATACTCTATTTCAAGCGTTGGGTTACCAGGGTCGTATCCGAGAGCTAAACCTATCCTCCAACCAACTCACCGATATCGACTTTCAGGAGATCACCTTCAAGCTCAACAACTGACCAATCAACATCTTACAATTCCACTTTACCTCCTACGGCTGTGATTATTATTAGCTCCGTCACGAATCTTCCCGCCACAAATCGATCTAACAACGTCTACAACGGGTCTACCTCTCCCCACTAACCAACTCACTAATCACATTCCGAATCGGCATTATGACCAGTAGCAGTCCCTTCATGGTCATCTTTTCAATCAGCTTATGGAACGATGCCACCCTTTTTCCAACTGTTCTGAAACACCAAAGCCTTCCGCACCAGTTCGATCGTCTAGGGTGGAGGTTCTCCGATCTCGAAGTCTTCCGGTGGCGACTCCAGCACCATCCGGAAGAATTCCAGTATGACCCCCAGATTACAGTTGTACTTGGCAACGGTCATCGACTTGATGACCTCGCTCATCCCGCAAGCAAATCGTGTTGACTTTTGACCGGTTTTTAGATAATGTTTTGAAAATATGAGCACAAATTAGATTGTGTCAACAACAATGATTAACATTTTGACATATGCACAGAAGCACAGAACAGGTGCAGATATAGTACAGTGTTGCCAATAAATTGAAAAATCATGAAAAATTTCTAATCATGGCTGCCCATGAAAGTGCCCAGGTGTGCCCATCTGTATTTTTGGCACACTGTGCGGAATGACCAACGTCTTGGGTTTAATTAATGAAGTCTGTACAAGTTTGGAATGAATTAAATTATTTCAAATTACCGCAGCGGAGACCTGGATTAGTGTGTAGGTACTATTCTGAAGATCCAGAATTCAAATCACGTCTCCCAGATATTCCTGCACCTTTACCGATTGAGCTAAGAGAGGCCCCATATCAGGGACAATAAGTAAACCATAAAACATCAAACAACTTTCGAAAAACACAAAAATAAGCCGAGAAGTTCAGACAACTTCACGTAACACCAGAGTTAAAAGATTTATGGACTTCTCGCAAATTACCTGAGCTTTTTTGTACGATTCGGACGATATCTTAACTCTTAGAAAGTTCTCTAAACGACTTGGAAAATTTTGATCATTAAGGAAGTTTATCGACCTTCAAGAAAGTTCTATTCCGAGAACTTGAAAGCAATCTAAGCTTCCTAGAAGTTTATTAATTCAAAACACTTAATTTGTATTGCCGAGTTTGGCAGCTAGTCGGATTGGTATTTTGCTAGATCTCAGTGAAAAAAGGCGAAACTCAGATAAAAAACGAGCATTTGGCTAAGATCTCAGTTAATAAAGATAAATTTAGCTAAGATCTCAAATAATCAGTGTTCACTCGGCTGTCGACAGAAGCAGGCCACGCCATGTGTGCCAAGCGATCGTCTGTTTTCTCGGCAGCAACCATTGTGTGGTCCTCTTCATTGTTCTTCATCAGCAGTTCTTTCGCTCGATGCGTCATCGACTTTGGAAAGCAACCGTTTAGTGATGAGTGTGTGAGTGCTGACCACGTTTTGCGTCCATTGCTGCAATGGAAGCGCTCTGACCCTCGTTGGCGTAACTGCCATACAATTAAACTACTGGAAGCGGCTCCAGTTCTGATGGAGGGGGAGGCTTTTTGGATAGCGGAAGATAAAGTGTTTATTGTGTTGTACCTTTTGATTATAGTTTTAAAATGTATTGTATAGTGACCAAAAATCCTCGGCTCTGTAAAGTTAATTCGTTTGAGCCTTATCAAATAAATCAATAAACAACAAGATCTCTAATAAAACTAATGCAAAGCTCGATTGAGTGTGTATGAGAAGCTCTTGGAACTATCCGAAAGTTTTATGAAGTTATTTTTTTTTTAGAAGATAGCTGTAGATACAGCCTTCAAGTTCTGAGGTCTTTCGAGAAGTTATGCTCATTTGCTAGATCTAGCAATATCCAAGAAATTCTGCTCAAAATTCTGGTAACGTCCAATTTTTTTTTTAATTCCGAGAAATTTAATGAAATCCCTATTATATCAGAGAAGTTTAAGCTTTTACAAAGTTTAAGGAGCTTTCAAGAAGCTCTGGGATTTTCCGAGCAATTCTGAAGAATTCCTAGCAGTTCAGAGAAGTTCAGAAAACTTCCGAAAGTGTTTGAAGTTTAAAGATTTGAGTGTTCTCTAAGCTGTCGAGACGAGCAGACATACATCTCGATGTGTATCACGCGATCGTCTGTATACTCGGCAACAACCATTGTGTGGTGCTCATTGTTTTCATCTGCAGTTCTTTCGGTCGATGCGTCGTCAACCTTGAAAAGCAACCGTTTCGTAATGAGTGTGTGAGTGAAGACCACGATTTGCGTCCATTTTTGCAGTGGATGCGCTATGCCCCCCTTTGGCGATGTTGCAATACCTTGAGCCACTGGAAGTGAATCCCGTTCTGATGGAGGACGCTTTTTGGATAACTGAAGATAAAATGTTTTTTGTATTGTACCTCATGACTATAGTTTTGTGAAGCTAGTCAATTGACGCAATCTATTACACAATTCAATAGTACGAATATGCTATGTAGCTTTGACTTGGCAAAGAGGAACTACTATCCGAAACATGGGGGCGACGCCGGCGTAGTGGTTAGCATCCATACCTCTCACGCCAAAGTCACGAGTTCGAATCTCACCCCCGGACAAGTCACAAATGACCCAAGAGCGTTAAAGTGACTATAATAATAAAAAAAACTATCCGAAACGGATACTGCTAACATGCTAGCCCGGGAGTTCTTTTGCAACAGTAAGACTGTAGCTGGCAAACACGAAATTTTCCAATCCGTGTCCGTGCTGGGCCTGAATATGGAAGTAGACCATGACATTTTATCGAGATTTGTGACGTAAAAATTAACGTGATCCTAGACTTTGAAAAACAAAAACGGAGTGGTACATTTTTCAACAATTTAAGACACTAAAAAATACTCAAAATAAGGGATTTTGAAAAAAATTTCACGATCCTAGAATTGAACAAAACAAAAATCATTATATTCAACCTTGGAAAATTTTCAAGTTTCGGGTTTCAAATAATTTTAATAATATTCCATAGAATCTTGACCTGAATACCTATAGAATTTTTCGGAAAATTTAAAAAGAATTGAAGTGTTGATATCAACAAAATTTGGAAGATAATTCCTACAAAAATCTTGGAAAATTGGTAAGGAGTTCTGACAAGAACTCTAACATAATTCTGAGATGAAGAATCAAGATTAAGAACCAATGGAATCATACTCAGTGATTAATTGAAAAATGGAATCATACTCAGTGATTAATTGAAAAATAAAAAATAAAAAGAAATTCTTACGACATTTTCATGAAAATTCTAAGGGTTTTCTGAGGAGAATTTCAAGAGATTTCAGAAAGGACTTCCGAAGGATTTCTAATGAGAGTTTTGACTAGAGTTCAAAGAAAACTTTTGAAACGTTCTCCGTGTTACGCTAAGCTGACGGCTTAAGCGCCACCTTTCAAAGAAGGACCGTCAACTCGTTCTTAATTACCCGGCAAGAAACTTCCCTTCTCAGGGCAGGTCACTCAGATGTTGACACAAACGAACTTACTTATTTTGACCCAAACGTCTAAAGCCAACCAATCAGATTAGGATACTCAAATTTAAAAACACCAATTCAAACCGCAAAAATGAAATAATTCTTTAAAATCAACCAAGGGGAAATATGCAATAGTTATTTAAACCCAAACCAATCTAACAAATATAAACATATACAAATAACGTGACGCAAAAGATGTGTGGAGTAACTAATCTAAACTAGAAGTAATTTTTATTTTATTCAATTTAATTGGACGAAACCCGAATATACTAAACTTGAATTTATCGAGCTAGCGATTTATTAATTAAAATTCAAGGGAAATCGAAATTTATTGAATTAAGGCAAACCTAACAGTTTCCTACTGTGACGTCACGTTTCTAGTTCATGTATGTTAGCATATGCATTCAAGATCACATAAAACTAATGTGAGCAGTTTTCGGACAGATCTGACCTGGTTCCTTCAGCGTCCGGATGTCCCGCGACGTTCTAGTACGCGAACTCAAACAGGTCAGGTGGTCACCAAAAGCTTACGCACCAAGATGACTCGCGCGTGGGCAAGTAAGGGGTATAGCAGGCGTCCCCAAGCGTAGTGGAGTGATGAGCTGTAGTAGCGGTTCGCAGTTTACGCCGCACGACTTGGCGAGACGAGTCGTTTCAACTAAGGCTACCAATTGCGCAGTAGCAGTGGTAGTGCGTCGTAGCCGAACGGTTGTGCTACGAGAAAATGCGCAGTAGCAGTAATGGGTGGGCGTAATGGCCGTCCGACTAACAGCCAGCATAAGACGCTGGATGTCCTAGCTGCTTGAAACAGCCCGCTCCAGTTTCGACGATATTTGCCAATTCTAGCACTAGCCAACACAAGCCGATACAAGCCGCCCGCGTTGACTGGGCAAGGAGGGCCTGTTAACGCGGAAATCTCACATAATTTGCTCATCAATTTACTACTAACTAATTAGGCTTACCTGTATTTCAAATTTCACCAACTTTACAATATATCTAGACTAACATTTGAAAGGGGCGGAAGAGCCAAAATGTAAACAAACCATATTTTGCCACATATAGAGAGAATAGTTCACAAACTACTCGATAAACACGAAAATGTAGAAGAAAATATCACTTCAAATCATCAAAAACGTTTCTTCTTACATGGCGTATTTCCAACTTTCAACTCTATGATGCATCTGGTTGTTACGCCTTGCACCAGAACTACGAATTATATCGTTTTAATATGCCAAACGTATTGAGTCTGTAGTATCTAGTCACGCCCGATTCATTTGAAATGCATCCGATTGATAGTTCACGTGTAAACAACGAACAGAAAGGAGACCAAAAAATCTCCGGGCGTAATTCCACTCTCACAAAATTTGCGAACGAAGAACCAAGGCGGAACAACAAACAAAAAATCGCGAGGGTGTACTTCCACGGCGTATCACCAGTGTTGACAGTTCAAAGGGTGGAAGATTCGGGGGGTAACAACATGTATGAAATTATCAGGGTGTATGATGTTTTCTTCTCAATTTCACGACAAAGAGAACTTTTTTTGAGCTTTTAGTGATGCATGATGATAGATTACACTATTAACTATATGTCAAGCTTATAAAATCATCCAGAAAATGGAAAGTCGTGAAATAGGATTAATTTTTAGGTCATCAAAATTCAGAAGCGATTTTCTCGATACGGTCATTTTGGAATTACGCCCTTTTCAAATGTTAGTCTAGATATATTCAATATCAATTTCTATTTTGATCAAAATATGATCCTGCACTCGACAAATTCAAAACTGTGGAAAATTATTTAAATGGATTTAAATCATCAAAATTCACAAACCGCCCGAACTTACTTCGAGTTTAGATGTTGCGCAGTAAATTTCAATCTATTCTCTTTAACTTAAATCAGCAATTATCAACTTCTGATAATTTCAAAGCACTCCACTCAAATGATTCGATAGACGCAGAGTAGCTTGGGTTGTGCCTAAAAACTACTGCGTAATTTCTACCTATTGGCAGATTCGAGAGAATAAACGAAGTTGTACAAGGTGTTAGGCACAATAGCCAAATCTATTGAACTCTCTACGACGCAATGGTTTTAAATTTTAAAAATGGTATCTTAACTGCCGTGTCAAAAACTAGGTGGCGTCTACAAAAGGTGTGTGTCTAAGATAGCATACAGACTGACAGCATGCTCTGAAAATTCATGGACATCCAAAGCTTTCATGAAGCTTATCTTTACTTGTATAGGTAGTACGAACGAACGGGTAAACATTAATAGAAAAATAATAGGGTTCAAAACAACGTTACACTTTGAAAAGAATTTCATAGGGATCGAATACTCAGGATAGTGGATAAATGGAATTCTAAGGACAATTCCATGGAAATTCCTATGAGAATTGCAAGGGAATTCGAAAGCGAATTCTAAAGTATTGAAAGAAGAGTTTTCTGTTAGTTTTGACAAGTATTTCACAGTTGTTCTGGAATTAACGCGATGGAAAATTTAATAAGAATACTGATTTGGAACCTTAAAAAATCTAATCAAGGTATATGTTATGTTGAGATTCAATTTTCATACATATCTTTTTTTGTACGTGTGTTAAGATTTATTGATTTTTCCCAGTTATTTAATTTCTATATCAGCAATGAAGAATCTTTTCAGTCCTTGATATAACTTGTAATGCAACTTGGGCTTCCTGCGGTTTGTCTGGATACGCCGATCGCAAAGGTATGATACAATAACACATCAAATAATCTCACGTCCAAGTCTAAACGATGAAACACTCTTGTTTTTGTAGCCCTTTTCCAAATTCGCCAGGCTGGTAGTAAGCACGAAACTGATTAAAAGTTTTCCACATTCCCACCATTTCACGTACACTTCACCAAAATAACATTCCAACGAAGTGGTTCACTAAGAGCACCATCCGTTTGACCGTCCATAACCACCAACTAAGCTCAACGAACGATGGCAGCAAAGAATATGAATATAGTTAACCTTTGACCTCTCTGCTGTATGTACTGTGTTGTGATATTACATGACAGTTACAGAGATAGGTCTCTTTATATTCATCGCAGAATAAACATTTGCTTTCATCCAACATGGCTCCTGGTTCGGGCTACCGGAAAGGGGACAACTACAACGAGCGAGCTTTTTCACGTGGGAAGGACAATAAAAGCTCCGACTTTGGCGAACGTAGCTGTGTCGTGTGGTTTGCTGATGATAAGAAAAGCTAAGCTTGGGAGGTCATCAGTAAGTGGAAGCTTGTTAAAATTGAGTTTATTAGCGAATTTAAATTGCAAATATGTGTTTCGCAAGATCAAACAAACTAAGGGTCATGCTTGGTCACGTTCACAAAGCTGAAGAACTCGTCATCTCTGATTGCATCATAAAATCAGGCCACACTTGCTGGCAACTGGAAATCATTTTGATATGAATTTTTCACTCAAGCCCGATTTAGAAGCGTAGGAAAAAAAATGGTTGAGTTATTAAAAACTAATCAAATGCTCCTATCTAATCCCATCAAATAATCTTCGCGCTCCACACTCTTAACAAAACAGAAAAACCTTTGAATTTCTCACGATTAGCGCGTGAGTCAGCACTGTTTCCAGAAAACTACTTAACCGGCCACTTACCAGCACCCAAAGTTGGCACTTGACCAAAGTAAATGGACTCGATGTTATTGCTTTATTGCTATACGAAAACATACCGCGCAAACATTCAGTTCAACCTCACTTACGAACTTACTGTACTTTAAAAGTACACCCCTTCGTATCTTGGTTTTTGTATTGTTCAACTTTATGTCAGCTTCCGTCCCTATTCTATCCCTATAATTTCATTGCGTTTTGCAGCTCCTCCTCCAAAAACATCACCTCTGACCGCACACCGAGCATCGCGCGATGCTCTATGCTACCGATTGAGGTGTGGCGCGGTCACGGTGATTGTCACATGCCGGCTCATTCCACGAACCATTCAAAAGACCCCACGACGACGACATTTTCGATGGGAACCGCGGTGCGGTGGGTTGGGAAATTAATCCACATTTCGTCAGAGATCGTCATCTTGGCCATCACCGGCGGTTGCCATCATCGTTAGGCGTGGAGAATAATTACCGGGTGGACGGGTTGATGTGGGCTACGTTATTACGAGGCACTTTTTAAGAGGTTGCTGCTTGGCACTTTTATTGTTTCAAAACGACCGAAAAGAACACTGCTGCACAGTGCACACGTACTTACCTAGCTCTCCCACTCTCGGACCCGGGCTGTGCTGGATTAATGAAGATACACGTTTCGGAGCATACGTATGCACTTGACGGAAGAGAGCCGGATCGTAAGGAAAATACGTGAAGTTGTATGTTCTCTATTATGACAAGCTTGTTAAAAATGAGCTTTTGTGTGTCACGTACTTATCACGGTGGTGGGAGGCACTTCGCGAAAGACTTCCTTTAACATTATTCCTGGCCTTGTTTTGCGATGTATGCTTTTACAGTTTTAGCTGACTAAAAATTTGAAGGCTTTAAAAAGTCACACCGGATTTTAGGATTACTTTTTTTTCCTAGCCATCCAAACCTTCCCTACTCTTTGCTTTCGATCAGTTCACTCGATTCATCCTGAAGCAACCCAATGCTAGACGTTTTCATCGAGCCAAGCTTATCAACACCCTTGATAGTGGTAATCACATCGCTTCCGGACACATTCAGCTTAGACTTCACCAGCAGCACATCCTTCGAATCTGTGGTACAGGCTTGGGCTTCCGCCAGAGCAGCAAACTCATCCGGCCGAAGGCTTCTCAGCTTTGGCACCTCCGTAAACCAATCGCCGATCAATGCTTCCTCCACCGTCCACCGAATGATCGGATTCGGTTCCAGCAGATTCGCGATCAACGATCTGACCTGATCGGAGAGCTTGCTGCGAACTTTCGACCGAAACTGCCAATTCCGGGACATCTGCGCATCGTAGACCACCTTGGTGCGACCTTTGAACGGCATCGACTTATTCAACATCACGTACAACAGCACCCCGTAAGCCCACATGTCTGAAGCCCTGGCTTCGTACGGTTGTCCCTTCAGAATCTCCGGAGCCGCATAATCAAACGATCCGCAATACGTACGGCTCAGCTCGGCCAAGCCATCCTTCATAACGTGCCGCGCAAATCCGAAATCGCTCAGTTTTGCGTTGAAGTTCGTGGTGATCAAGATGTTTTCACACTTCATATCCCGGTGAGCGATCCCAAGCTCGTGCAGATACTGTAAAGCCAACGCCACCTGTCGTCCCCAAATTCGCGATTGATTTTCCCCTATCGGTCCGCGGGCCAAGATGAACGTCAGCAAGTCGCCCATCTCGGCATAGCGCATGAAGATGAATATCTTCGAGTGACATTTCAGTATCGTGTGCACTCGAATGATGTGCGGGTGACGGATCCTCAGCAGGACTGCTAGCTCCCTCGGTAGAAACTTCTTTTTGAACTTTGAACTGCAAGATGTGGTGTCGATCAATTTGCATGCCAGCTTTTCTACACCAGCCGAATCTTTGGATGCGTACTCCGTTAGGTAGACCTGAGGAGGAAGGCAACCGGTTGAAGTATAGATGTGAGATTGTCAGGACTATTTGACGCACCTTGGAAAATGTCCCCTCACCCAGGCGGGCGATAAATCGGTACCCTAAAGTTTTGATATGCTCTTGTGCTGACTTTTTTCCGCCGACGGATTCTACTTTGGAACACATAATTTGGAAAACATGTCTAAAGAGAAGGCAAATTTTGACAGAAATTCAATTTACGTTTGTCATCAGAGAGCGTAATTTGTTTACGAATGTGGAACAATCGGTGGCATACTTGGATGCCACATTGTGCATCTAAAAGGTGGGTAAATGTAACCCGATTATGTCAATCCACAGAGCCCCTTCGGGGGACGGACGGACGTGCCCTTGAAGGCATCGTAAATCACGATACCCCATCGTCATTGGACGTCCGTTAGTGTTGTTACCCTGCATAATAGCCTCTGTCATCGGTAACATTGAAATCCATTCATTCATGCACCCGTTGAATGAAGTTGTCACATCCGGATGACGGTCCCCTCCGGATCTCGCGTGGATATCACAAAGAGCACAGCTCCAATGCCATTCGACGAGGCCTTATTGCGCTTTGAAGGTGAATGGATCTCCTCTCAAATGCAAACGCAGAAAAAAGAAGAAGACAAGCGAACACATTCCATGAATAGACTAGCCTGAGATTTCCCATTCAAATGCTGCTCTCTTTTGAATTGTGGGACTCTGGATTGCTTTCATGCATAACGAGACTCACTCAGGGCATTATGGGCCGCAATGATCAAGGAATAATTCTAAAGCATGGCGACGAGGTAAAACGCTAAATGCCATTTGAGAAGGTGTAGTCTGAATGTGTGCTGAATGCTTGACAGTGGAAAGTACGAAAGCATTTTTACTCCTCTATGGAGATGAATTCGATTGACTATGTCAATATTGGGGTGATTTACTGCTTTTGGGTATGGGTATTAAAAATAAGGATTATCTTAGATTAAACAAAATGATGAAATTGGAAGAAAAGCGGTTGTCTGTTATCGTTTAGGGGAAAACTTTGTTATGAATGTAAAACTATAGGGGAAATGCAGGTAATGTCGGCCTAAGTGTCCCTAATTTGGGCCCATACATAAATTCAGTAATCGACTAAATTTTCAATAGCAACCAAAAATATCCATTAGTAACGTCCCAATAACGCGTTCATCTAGATAAAATTGATAAATAGCAGATTTTTAGCGATGGGCCCAATCTTAGATCCATAGCCCAAAATTAGAGACATTTCCCCAATTACAGGGTTTCTAAATCAGTGGGTCGTAGATATATCGTAGGAATTTAAACAACTTGTTTTCCAAATTTTATGGAAATTTGATTTGAACATTATGTTTAGTTCATCAATATTGAATTAAAATAAGGACGAAGACAACATATCAAGAAGACTGACAGCAACTGCACTATGTATGTATGTATACGTAAAGGATACCACTCATTGTTGCAGGACACAGTCATATGACTTGATCAAGTGCGACACCTGGTTGTATTCAATTTACCATTGTATGAAGGGCAACAAACGGAGGGTGGACCCATAAGCAGAGCCACTTACGCGTGATCCACGTGAGCAAGAAGAATCTCCTTCCAATGATAAAAATGTCCCATCGGTACTTAATAAATTTATATAATTTTATGCAAATATGTAGAATATAAAAATATAATACAGTCAACTCTCCACACCACGATATTCTATAACACGATATTCTATAACATGATATTTTCTATGACTCGATAGATTCTGTGGTCCCTTAATTTTCCCATGTATCGTACTCTACATAAGTCGATATTTTTACAATTGATGCTTCCTTTGGTCGAAGATCTATGTAGCGTTATTTTGTTCCTTATTTTGAAATATATCAAGCAGGTTATATTGAATGTTCGAGGCGGATGCTGGGTTATTAGGCCGAAGATAAGTAGGCTGAATGGTTACTAAGCCGAACGGTCATTAGACCGAGTGGTTATTAGGCCGAATGTCCATTAGGCCAAATTGTGGAAAATTATTTCTAAGCATTTGCGACGAAAATTTGCTGGTTTGAAAAAGGGAATAACCAGCAAATAATAGAAGGAAAAATAAGGTTATTCAATATTGGACTCAAATCGCTCACAATTATTCCGTCTCATGTCAGGAAGAAGAAGAAGAATAGAAATTCAGGATGTCTACTACCTTGTAAAACCTAAAAAACCGGTCATCTTCAGGAAATTTTATATTCCTTGGAAAAATCTGGAATTCTCGAGGAATTTCATCATTACTCAGATTATTTTCATATTCTCTTACTAAGATTTTTTTAAAGAATATAATGCATTTTATTATGCAGGTATTTAATTTTCCTCATGATTTTCTTTCATCTCATTGAACTTAAATAGATCCTGAGCAAATGTATCTTCAGTAACACAATAAATTTAAAAAATCAAAGGCTTGAATTTTTAAATTTGTGTATTTTTTTTTAATTGTGTACTTAAACATAATTCAGGGTGTCGACTCAATGAAGAAAACCAAATTCCCTGATATTCCAACAATAAAAAAAAAACATGTTCAGTACCTACCCGTTTTTGGCAACACGGTCTATAACATTAGCTATTACATACTTTCCCCAGATATGTACTAGTACAGTACTAGTACTAGTATTCTCTGACAATTTTGTTGATGAAATACCACATGGACAACTAGCCCATGAAGAGCGGTTCAGTAAAATCTCAAATTGAATAAAGCAAAGAATGCAAAAAACCATAAATCACGTGTTGCCAAAAACGAGAAGGCACAACATTTTTCAAAATTCACAAATTTAAAACGTTGTAAGCGCCAGGTGATCAGTGCAAGCAGTAACCGGGATGCTACTATGATTGATAGTGATGTGTGCAGGAAACAGTAATCATCTTGATATAAATCAGCAAGTTCATGATAAGTTGCTAACCTCGATTTACTTTAAGAAACGGGAAGAATATATCTGCCCCTCGTGTTATACATATGAAACACTTGTTTTTAATCCCATTATATTTGTTTTGTTTTCGGCACATTTTGAGACCCAGCTCCGCAAGAACATTATTCCGGATAAGAGGCTTAACCAAAAGCTAATTCACGGGTGGATTCCTCCAGTGGGAAATTGTAGAAATAGCACTTTCACCTCCAAAATTATGTTAGTTAATTTCATCTAAATTGCAATAGCAGCAACACTACAATGCTAAAACTTCACTGAGAAGCTAATTTTACGAGGTTCCCAATGAAGACCTAGACTACTCAATAAAGCCACTCTATGCTGTCAAGGCAATGAATCAATGTCGTATATTTGAATCATTATTCAATCATAAAATGTGCTACTCCAAGCAATTGACAAAATCCTCCCAAGCCCAATGTCGAAAATTCACATTTAATTAGTTCTCTGAGCTAATCAAGCTGTTAAGAACACCATAAGGAACAATAATTAGAAGTATTAAAAAAAAGTAGAAGAGTCTGTGTCTAGGGGCACGAAAGGAAGCTTGACGTAGGACCGCTAGTGGACGGAACAAATGTGAGTTCTTTTAATTGATCAATCATCAATTATCTTAACCCTTTCCGTTTTTTATTTGTAAGCGTATCAAATTTGTAGTATTTATTTCAAAGAGAAAGTTGATGAAGAGAATCCATGGGACTATCAACTTGAGCATTTTCGATTCATCTACCCGACTTTAAAAGGTGTATTTTGATTTTTTTGTTACTTATGAATTTTTAAGTTTTGTGCATTTTGGTATTAAAGTGTATTCAATTCACCCCTCACAGGATTTCCTTCCGAATTATATGAATGGAGCGGGGCGGAAAGTATCGTTTGTGCAGACTATGTAAAAAAGGAGGGACTTCGAGATATTGAACTCGTGAGAGGTAATTTTCTCACAAATTTGATTTTATTGGCTTTCTGGGGCTGAATATACACCCAAAGCGAATTATTCCCACTTCTCTCAAATTCTATATGGATTTTTAACACTTCCTACCAGCGTGTTCTGGAAAATGGTCGGACGATGATTAATCTCACCAATACATTCGGGCCTACAATTCCACACCTTCTATAGAGACCAGGTTGAGCCTTGATAGCTAGCAAATAATACTCTTTAACAAATTTTTGGTGGCTCTGAAAAGGACCGTTTTTTAGTGATGGTTGAGTAATTCTGAGCTGGGTGTTCAACACTTACTACTCTCTGACGACTGTGCTGGGGAAGCAGCATATGCATGTAGGTAATTGGTGGATTTGTTAGTTAATTCGATGCTTTTTGACAATGCTGGACATTTTACAGTTTTTCAATAGTTTCTTGTTGAAAATCAACATTCGGAAGCATTGTTATCGATGCGTAGCCATATTTATGATCGATTGGTGATAAAATTATTGAAATTGGACCAGGGCAGCTGAGTTCTTAACGTTCAAAATCTTTCCTAATTTGTTACATGTTCCATTTTCGGTTTTCACAAGGTGTACCCCCATATAGAAATCAAAAAAACGTAGTCCTACGTCAAAAAATCATCATCTTCTCTTACAGCAGGGTTTGGACAAGGCAAGTTAATTGATCAATTTAGTTAAAACCATGCAATTCAACTGACTTGATCAACTCAGAAAAAAGTTGAACCAGACTCAACTCTTCAAGCCAACAGACTTCAACTGAGTTGATCAATGACTTGCCTTGTATAAACCCAGCTTAACTCTTTACCATTCTTGCATTTAGTTAAAGGCACTCCAATGCACTCAAAGGATTCAACTGAATCGAGCAGACGCGGCAATCTACTCGAAGGTTAAATTATGTCAGATGCAATTAGGTGTAGCATCTATTAAGAGCTTCCCATTTGAAAGTTAAATTTTGCAACAACTAACAACGTTTAGCTTCTGACGGATTTCACGCCAACTCGTCTTCGGAGTTGGCAGCACCCTCTCAGAACCTTATGAAACTTTGTGGGTGTGGAGACTTAGCAATTTTAAGCAACTTTGAGTACTTATTTTTTTCAAAATTTATCTCGCCTAACATTTGATAAGGGTCAAAGTTTTTTGTCGATTTTTTTTTCAAATCGATATAGCTTAAAAATGACAAGCCCTACAAAATAGTGATGTATGGCGAACTTTTAGCAAATAATCTGAAATTTTATAAAAAAATTTAAATAAATTAAAAAATTGGTTTCTACACTCTAAAAAAATATATTTAAAAATTAAAAGTCATTTTCCCAAAAATGGTACCCCTCAGATTTGCTTGATATTTTTTCTCGTGAAAGGCAATATAATTACCTAACTTTTCTTCATACATCGCAAAGTGGGCGCTTTTAAGGAAAAAAAGTTGTTCGAACAACAACTTTTTCATGTTAATTTTTTTTAGCGTGTTTCACTCAAAGTCGAATAGTAATACGCGCACAACCTTATTAAAATCCGTTGAAACTTAATGAGCATAAAGATTTTGACCTTTTGATAATCTGGGCGTGCTTAAAACAAAATTCTAGCCTAACATTTGAAAGGGCCTAATACAGAGGATTTTCCTGCATTTCGAATGGTGTTTTAATAAATGAAAACTCTAGTGTTTTTGTTTAGTGCATAATTTATTTTCCTATAATTCTCCATACATAATTTGAGTTTTTCATTGATTATTAGTCTATCGGAAACAGAGTGAAATTTTTCGGAGTTTCCTTTGAATGTGAAAATCGCTTAGTAGAAATTATGTTTTGAGAAATAGGTACAAAACAATGAAATTTTTGTGTACCAGGTATAGTTTTTACATGACTGAACAGCTCCTTAAGTTCATCGGACATCTTTGTGTATTGATCATTTGATATGAAGCAGAAGTTCAATTTTGTTATGCTTGTATCTGTTTGTTTAACTGCCCAGTCATACAGTTCTTGTGGAGTTGTGATTGTGTTTCCATAATCTAGAGCAAGACTTGCTCTCTTTGCCATTCGTTTGAGAGTTCCTCCAATTGCGTCACATGGGCCTTTCCCATGAGACGTTGCGAAGAAGTGCCATTCTGCTTCCAATCCATACTTGGACTTGAAGTTGCACAAACTGGCAAAATTCTTTTTATTTTTGTAATGAGCCGCTGCTCCATCTGACATGAAAGTAATTTTTGTGAAACTAATAGATTGTTTAATGAAATCTAACAATTTTGATATAAATAATTGAACTGCTATTGTATCATGGGTGAATACTTCTGAAATAATAATAAAGCTTAAATATTCCAACTTGTTTTCTTTTATGTAGTAAATTTCGAAAGGATGTATCGTAGCTTGATTATTGTTCCAATGATACCCCTGTGCTGAGTTTTGAATAATAAATGAATAATTTTCAGAAAAGTCGCAAATCACTAAAATTTCACCGTTTTGAAGAGAATTTTTTTTATTACTTATAATGAATTACTTATAATGAATTACTTATAATGAATTACTTTTAATGAATACGAAGAGCATTAAGTCATAACTTTTTGGATTAGCTGCATTATCAAAGTTACCTCCATTATCAAAGACATCCCCGTTTACGGTACATCGATGCCGCATCTGAATTTTCCCCATGTTTGTGGAGCACGAGCTGCATAAACCGCATATCGTACAGTCGTGAAAATTTGATAGATTGTTCACCGAGGTTGGCCTACCAATCGATCAAATTTGTACGATAAGCGGTTCATCCAGCTCGTGCTCTAAAAAAATGTTGAAAATGAAGTTGTATCTTCGATGTACAATCCTTAAACCACACAGTTGAAACAGTTAAAGTTATTATTATTTACCTAGTAGTGTATCATCAAATTCCTGATGTTCTGATTGCTGATGACTTGTTGATGGTTGCGGCTCTTCAAACTTCCGAGCATGGCTTGATTCTTTTCCATCCGATCGCCTCTTTTTCGGGAGAGGTGTCCTATTGTGCACTAAAATTCCACGACACGATTCACAAATACGCATTGTTACATCCAATTGATGATCAAAGCCCCATGAATGTATTTTCTCTATGAGACTTGATGATAAATTACGTAAATTATTGCGGCTGCAATTGGGATTGTTTATGTTGGCACTACATTGCACCCTTTTAATAATCAATTCAGCAGATTTTTCCATTGTTGTATATATAAACACTTTTTCGTTTCAACAACTATGCAGCACTACACTTTCAACAACTATGCACTACAGCAACTATGAGCATTGTTGTGATATCACCAAACTTAAATATTAGATTATGTCGGTAGAAACAGACTGCGGTGCTTTAAGTTTATACCTTATATCTCTCATGTGACTACCTGCGTTGTTATATAACTGCTATATAGCAGGTAACTTAACGATTATTTTAGGCATGCCTTAAATAATCGTTAAGTTACCTGCGCTATTATATGTATTCACTTGAGAGATGAGGTATAAACATATATATGCATATTGCTTACTAATGGACACACCTAATACATAAAAATAAATGAATGATTATTTTTCTAATTAAATTAATCACAAATACATGAATTGAAATATTTTCATGAATAAAACATACTAAGTGATTTTTACTTAGTTTACCTGTTGATTTGGAACAATTTGAGGGTGGTTTTATAGAAGTTGGATAGAGTGTATGCATATATTATAATACAATCCATCACAGGAAAGTGCAAACCATGCTGAGATGGCTGTTCCTCATTAGAACGTTTTGTTCTGAACTCTTATTGGACGATTTGCAGGTAACTTCTCTGTACCCTTTTCAAATGTTAGGCTAGATTTCGCCCAGATTATCGAAAAGTATACCCATAAAGTTTAATCGAATTTTAATAAGGTTGTGTGCGTATTATATTCGACTTTGAGTGAAACACGCTAAAAAAAAATTAACATGAAAAAGTTGTTGTTCGAACAACTTTTTTTCCTTAAAAGCGCCCACTTTGCGATGTATGAAGAAAAGTTAGGTAATTATATTGCCTTTCATGAGAAAAAATATCAAGCAAATCTGAGGGGTACCATTTTTGGGAAAATGACTTTTAATTTTTAAATATATTTTTTTAGAGTGTAGAAACCGATTTTTTATTTTATTTAAATTTTTTTATAAAATTTCAGATTATTTGTTAAAAGTTCGCCATACATCACTTTTTTGTAGGGCTTGTCATTTTTAAGCTATATCGATTTGAAAAAAAAAATCGACAAAAAACTTTGACCCTTATCAAATGTTAGGCGAGATAAATTTTGAAAAAAATAAGTACGCAAAGTTGCTTAAAATTGCTAAGTCTCCACACCCACAAAGTTCCATAAGGTTCTGAGAGGGTGCTGCCAACCACTGGATGAGTTGGCGTAAAATCCGTCTTCTACGGAAATGGGTTTGTATCTACCCTCACGATCTCAGTTCAACTCAGGAATGTGCCAACACCAGTGGGAGCTGAATCTATATTAGGCCCAAAATCATTGAAATACCCTTTTACATAAATGAGTGTTTCTTGCTCAACTTACAAAAATGCAACATCAAGCATTGAGCAATCCAAGGGGTAATTAACTCTGCACACTGTGCCGAAACACAGCATGGCACACTACTCGGCACTTTAGGACAAACGTTGACAAGTAGGATACAATCAACATAATATAAAACGGCATCACTGTCGAGACGTTTTGCCAATCGTTGCTAAGGTTGACTTCTTTGTTTACTGCATTGGGCTTCACATTGGGTTCGGATTGCAAGGAAAAATGCTGTGAGTATTGCCTGCACCTGTCTGCACCATGAAACTAAGTTTATCCCAAATTCCAGCGGCTCGTGGTTTCGTCCAGCTTCACGCCAACAGAGTTCTTCCACACGAAATGCAATCGGCGAACTGAATGGACAACAATCCTCTGAACGACGACAATATTGTGCCAACTGGGGAGGATTTTTGTTTTGTTCTACAAGGTTGTTATGCAGAACGAACGATAAAGGAAAAAAAAACCACATCATAGGGGGTGTGGGTGATGGGTTTTGTATTTCGACCAGGTTTGAATCCCGGTCTTGCCAAATTTTATCGTTTACTCCTACGTTTTTCCTTAGGTATCCTTGCCAGTCATTGGTTTAAATCTTCGATGGGAAATCCACAGGACTTTATAGGGATGTCCATTCAAGTCCCAGTACTTATTGGGGGGGGGGATGTCGATACGTATTAACCCCAAATATTCTATCAGATCTGGACGATTGTCTTAGCGAAACAGATCAATGCAATCAAAAATGTAATTACATTTTATTCCATGAGTACACCCCCATCATCAACGATTCAATCTGCACTCTTCTGTTGCACTAGTTCGTCTCAAAAGGACCCGGTGCGATGGGTGGCCTACCAATCAATCAACTATAAGGCCTTGCTCAATCTCGAAAGTGCATAAGGCATGACGACACTAAGTATTTTGCTGTTCGGTAAGATCCCATGGGCGTACAGATGAACAACAACAACCACAGGGTACAGTTGAACTGCAGATGCGAAGTTTATCTGGATCGTGCACAATTTCCGAGGTATGACAGATTTGACGTGGGGGGACATTTAATGATTTTCACTGGTGGTACATTGGCCATTGAACTTGATAGGCTTGAACGTATTCCAAGCAACACATATCCATCAAAATAGGTTGCTGTAACTTGATTGTGACTGAAATAAGGTGCATTCAAGTGTCCACAACTGTTATGTGACAAGTGTGTTACTAGGGATGTAATTCGGTGATGGTAGGAGACATCACAATCTGCGATACGATAGGCTTGATGATGTCTTCGAGGTTGCGTAGTTCTGAGTCGATCAGAACTATTTTGAGGATGTTGTTTCTAGGGTGGGAGTGAACTTTCGTCCGTTCGAGTTCTGGGTTAGATTTTGTCGGGAAGCATTTTACTGGTAGCTGGTGAAAATTTCGTCCACCGTCCGTTTCTTGTGGACGGGTCGTATAGGTTGTATTGCTTCCAGTTCCTCCTCCACTGCCCAATCCGCTCTCATTCTAATAAGAACCATGGTCACGAATTACTGAAATGGAAAATGTAAACACAATCACAAAAGTCTATCTTCAGGGTTGCCAAACTCATGGGATATTGACACTTTGATTTATACACTTCTGAATGATCGACACAACGCTTGGCACAGCTTTCGGCACTGCCAAAACTCTTGGCACAGCATTTGTAGCAATCAAAAGTTCGCAACTCTATTTAAAATTTGAGATGATCAACCATGCTTAAACTATATCGAATAATTCAGTTGTTTGAAACTAGCGTTGTCAGACATACTTAGTAATAAGTTTCTGTGATTCAGAAATATTTCCCTGAATTCGAATTAAATTCTCTGAGATTCCCTGATTTTTCAGGACCAAAAATTAATTCCCTGATACTCCCTGATTTTTCTAGGTAGTCGACACCCTGTAATTATACTCGGAGAAATTTTCAAGAACCTTCTTTCCTTGGTACTTTTCAAGATCACAAATTTGAAACGAATCAAGATTAAGGACCTTGCATGATTTCCAAGGCTCATGAAATTGGATGATAATTTCTAAGTATGCTTGGTATACACAGTTTTGGCCACGAACTGTTCATTTGCTAATAATTTTGCACAGAGTTGACGAAGCATAGATCTTTTTGAAGCAATCGATAGAATAAAGTAGTATATTTTAATTCTAGTAATAAACTGTATTTGATTTTGCGTCGCAAAAATGAAGTGAGAAATGCTCGCTGCACATCTCGGACTATAAGTGTAAAAATTCATTGTTGTTGATTAAAATGTTAAGAGTTACCTACTATTTGCATGTCTATAGTAAACTATGATCCTAATCCATCAATTACTTTAAAGAAAAAAAATCAACACCTGAGTGAAAAGCTATTAACAAATGAGCAGTTGGTGTGTACAACTGTGCATGTCAAACATGTTTCTAAGGAACCCATTCCAAGGGAGTTCTGGAAAGAACTGTTAGGAAAACATCAAGTGCCATCTACTTTCAAGGTAGTCATGACACCAGATTTTATGTTAAATCTGAATAGGGGAAATGCTCCTATAGTTGCGGTACGTTAGAAGCGTTAGGTTCGTATAGTTGTGCATGGAGACTCAATACACAACTATAGGAACCAAACGCTTCTAACTTACCGCAACTATAGGAGCGTTTACCCTACCAAGGTAGTTCTGAGTAGAATAGGATTCGAAAGAAATTTTAATGAAAATTAATATGAATTTCTGAAGTTAATTCCTAAGGAATTCTTAAGATGACTCCAAGGAAATTCGAAGAAGAATTCCAAAGAAAGTCTGAGGATAATTTCAAGAAGTTTCAGAGAGAAAAATAATCCGAAGCATAATTCCAGCAGGCGTGTTTTCCGAAATCAAAAACATTCGGCTCCAGTGTTAACTGAAGTCAGAAAAACTCGGCTTCGGTGTTTGCCGAAGCATCATACACCGGTACAAAAAATATGTTTGCTATCAAGCACTGACAAGGAGTGTAAAACTCAATGCTCTTGGTGGTGTGTTTGTATGCAAAATCCGTGCAAAATGGTTCGGTGTTTTTACCATGGGTGGCAGAAAGTTGAAAGATACTTCTGAGAAACTCTGAAGTACACTCCCGAGCATTTTTTTAAGGACACCCCCAAAAAAACATGACAAATTTGTTATGTTCATATCTCTGTCATGTTACGTCCAATTTTCGTTCGCTTTAGATCATTTGAAAGGTATTGAATGGAACTTTGCTCGTAGGCAAATTGTTCAATATAATTTTCAAATTTTGTCTGCTAAAAGTTCACCCAAAGTTACAATATTTTTCAAATTTTACTCTGAAGAATCGTGACTGATTTTCTCAGAATTGGGTTGGCCAAATTTTGAAATAAAAGTAGTAGTAGAACACTTAGCAGGGCTGGTAGCGATCACTGCTGTCAAAAATAGTGATTTTAGTGACCATGTTGAATAAATAAGGGACCAAATAGTGACTTATAGTTGTAAAAATAGTGACTAAAAAGTGACCTAAGACCAAGAAGTTTCCAAGAATCTGCATTCAAATTCCATGTACAGTTTTAAAGATCTGAGGAATTTTATTATAATTTCTAAGGACCTACATAATTCCAAGGGAGTTCTGGAAAAAAAAATCATTCAGAAAAACATCAAATGCAATCGAGGTAGTTCTGAGGAATTTTTAGATTTCTTATGAAGCCTTAGTTTTGAGTAGAATTCCAAGAAATCTTAGGAATTTCTGAGGAGCACAACTCTTGTGAACTTCACCGGAGAATTCCAAGGGCATTCTGAGGATAATTTCATAAAGTTTGTGGGAGAAAACGAATCCGGAGCAGAAGTCCTTGGAATATTTATGAAAATACTAAAAGGAGCATTACAAATTAAATCTGAGAATAACTCCAGAACATGTTTAAAGGAATTCGGAAAATAAATTCAGAACAGTTTGCCAAACAAATTATGAGAAGAAATCTAAGGATTTCCTGAGGAGAAATGCCAATTAATTGTTAGGAGACTTTCAATGTAAGTAGAATTCTAAGGGAAGGATTGAGATTCAAAGAGAAATCTGGAATGAATTCAATGAATACGCAGAGAATCTTTCCAAAGAATTTCTAATTGTGGAGAATTTCAAAGTAATTCTAAGGAAAACTAAAAGAAGATAGCTTCATCGAGATTTTGAGGAAATCTCCGTTAAATATTGAATGAACTTTGAGGTCTTCAGAATCACTTGAAAATTCTCAAATTTTTCCTGAAGTTAATTGAACTGCCTTGAAGTTCTTTGGTAGTTTGATAAACTAGCCTGATGCTCACAATACTTCTCCTCAAATTCTGAAGTTTCTTCAATTTTTCCAACGATCGTGGATCTTTTTTAAAGGTTTCACAATTCACTGAAGTTCTGTAAACTTCTTTAAAATTTATGTGACTTCTCTAATGTTGACGGAACTGCTCTGAGGTTCTCTGTTCTTTTCTGAAATTCCCAAAACTTCTCTAAAGTTGTTGCAGTTCTTATGAAGCTTGTTGTACTGCGCTGAATTTAATTAAATCGTCCTAAAAATGCTTCAGTGAACTTCTCAACTAATGCAAAGACCTCAAAAAAAATTTTAACGTCTCTGAAGTTATCTGAAAATCTGGGAATTGCTTTAATTTTCAAG
Organism: Ochlerotatus camptorhynchus; assembly: GCF_037179485.1. NCBI lineage: Eukaryota > Metazoa > Arthropoda > Insecta > Diptera > Culicidae > Ochlerotatus > Ochlerotatus camptorhynchus. The sequence continues at coordinate 10,441,784 of NW_027040818.1, read as the reverse complement.
TTTGCGGATCTCATCTCATCAAGCTCCATAGATTTCTATGAAGTAATGTTTCTGAAGACCACTGTCCTTCTGTAAAGTTGCCGAAGTTTTCTAAATTTCTGGAATTTAATGGGATTATTTTGAAGCTATCTGATCGTCCTCGAAGTACTCGGAACTTCACTGAATATCATTAAACTGTCTAAAAATATCTAAATTTAGTTCTCTGGAATTTCTTGAAGATATCGCTGCTTGGTAAAAGTTCTCTTCGTTGATGTTCTTTAATCAATTTAGCTAAATTTTCACGTTTTCCGGATGTCCATATAATTTTGATCATGTTCCAGATATTCTCTCGGAGCTTTGCAGAAGTTTCCGGAAATTCTCTGGGTTTCTACAATTTTCTTGAAATTATTTGAACTGCCCATTGATTATCTGATCTGTCTAGATGTTCTCGAAGCTCCCCTAAAGCTCTCAAGCTATTTACGATTATAGATTTTAAACTGCTCCAAAAGTCTAGACTATAGTTACGGGAACTGCTCTTAAGCTCTGAAATTCCCTAAAGATTTCTAGATCCAGCTTTTCTGAGGTGCTTAGAACTTCTTAGAAATTTGCACAATACCCCTCAAGTTTTCTTAAATTTATCAAGTTCGTTTGATACCTGTGAAGTTCTCTGAAATTCTAGGAACTTCATAAAAGTTCCTGAAAAGTCTCGGATGCTAAAAGAACCGCTTTGAGGTTCTTATAGCTTCCAGTAAGTTTCCCATATTTTTAGCGTGGTAACTTCCCTTACGTTCCTGCAGTTCGTTTAGAGGGCTTCACTGAAATTCTCAGCATTTCCTTCGCCACAGTTCCTACAATTGTTGTAAAGTTAATGGACCTACAACGATGATCTCTATCATTTCATAAAGTTAATTATGAACTTGAACCTTACTTACTTGGAAAACTCAGGTAATTTTATCCAGAAAAATGAGTAGACATCCTGTATATAGAGAGAGACGATTAAACGTCACAACGAAAAGAATAATCAATCTTGAAATAAATTCACTCTAAAAAAGTTGAAAATAGTGACTTATTGCAAGAAAAAGTGACTTTAGTGACTTGGCCTTAAAAAAAGAGACTTTTTAGTGACTGACTTGAAAAAAGTGACTCGCTACCAGCCCTGACTTAGGGATTGTCCATTAATTATGTCACACTTTTTTGGGGATGGGAGGGGGTTTGGAAACTGTGACGAGCCTTACAAAAAACAATTACGGTTCATACAAAATATGTGACAAAGGGGGGAGGGGGGTTGAAAATGGTCCAAATTGGCGTGACATAATTAATGGACCTTCCCTTATGCTATACCATTCATACCATTCAAATAACCTTTGGAGATCGAAAATTAAATAAAACATATTTGCATGTTTTTTTGGGGTGTCCTTAAACTTATCATCGGTAGTGTACATTCCGGAAAAAGACTGAAGAAACATTCAATAGTAGTTGGTATATACTTCCAGGGCAAGCCAGACTAATCTTCCAATAGAAGTTGGAAGAAATTTTTGCGGAAAGTAAGAAGAAATTCCCACAAAAAATTCAAAAGAAACCGGAAGGATGTGTAAAAAACAAAATGGAGTAGTTGACATTTGTTTCGGAGTAATTGAAAAAAAAACATCCAACGAATCGAACCCAGCCGCCTCCAGGATGGTCTTGCTTTATAGCTGCACCTTTACCTGCGACTGAGCTATAGGAGGTCCTAAATTACTCTAAGAAGTTCAAATAAGTCGTCCATTATAGAAACCTCATTGAATCCTAAAATCTTTTATTAGAGCAACACTGAGAAGCTAATTCTCTAACCAGAGGTTTTTAAGCATACAATGAATAACTAGAATACTCAATAATGCCACTCATAGACAGTCAAGGCATTGCTTGTCCAATAACCTTTGACTCAGGATTCAATCATAGCCATGCTACTCCAAACAATCAAGAATTCTTTATATCACACCAAGATTTAAACAAAATGGCAACACTGCATGCATGCATGCACGGTAAGAAAAAAGTACCCGACGGCCAGTTCACTTTTCCTTACTTTTGACTTAGTTATCTTTATTAAGGAGACTTTCAGCCGAATGCTGGTTCTCCTTCTAATGTTGTCAAAAATAAAGTGTAGTAACCCAACGTTGAGTACAATAATATTTAACTATTTTTCAATCGTGTCGAAAATATTGGTGTTACTTGCCAAAAAGGACAAAATTATCATTAATACAGTACATTTTTGTGGCCATAAAAATAACATGAGATTTTCGACATGATTGAAGTGCATCCTCTTGGATGTAATATTAAAATTTATTTTTTGCTGTGTATTGTCAATATAGTGATTCGTGTAACGAGCGCCTTAGCGTATTGCCGTTAATGTTGTCAATAGGGAAATTTATGTATTCTCGTCAATCTTTTATGGGCTTTTTTTTAAGTAACTCACACTTAGGGTAGAGAACTACTTCGGCCTAATCGCCCATTTTGGACCTATCGAGGAGAAAACTTCAAATAAATCCATGATTTCAGAGTTAACAAGTCAATTATGCGTATGGTACGATACTTTAGTAAAGAAGCTACCGAACGAAGTCAATGAGAACGCGTGATATGAAGGTTTGTCCCCTTTATTCCCAAAACAAAAGAAGCGCTCCCATCGAACCAATTTTTACCTTCATCCGATAGGCCGAAGTGAATTCATTGGCGTTTCAATGGGTTAGGCCGAGTTTAGAATCCGTAGGCCGAGTTTGACGTCAAGAAGCAGTGCTAGACTTTTGACAATATCTCAACGATTGGTTTCTCTTTATCAAATCTTACGGTACGTACGGAAATGCACAAAAAATTGGAAGCCATCAGTAATAATAACATTCCGTTTGGTGCTAAACTGCGCCAGATTAAGAAAGACGGGGAAAGGCGGGTTGGGCTTAACAGGCCGGAAATGGGGTAGTTAACCCTATGCAGTGTTTGTTTGTTTACATTCATCTGCTGCCTGCTGCTCTATCCATTCCAATCGATAGAATTGTTAAAAACCGCTTTAAAATGTTTTTGCAACACTCCAAACTACTCAGGTGAGAGTGACTATTGTAGGCAACCTCGTTTTCTTCGACAACTTTTCCATTTGAACTGCGTGTTAATCTGCTGTTCTATTATCGGCAACTCGAAATCATCAACATTTTTTAATGCGTATGTTTCATTTCAAGAAACATCTACCAAATGCGTTTGCTCAGTCGTAAAAACCTAATCAGATTGAAGTTGAAAGACTAAGGAATCGATTGAATACATTCAGCTATGGGTGCCGAAGCCGACATTTACCCTATATTGATAATATTATAATGAAAATTGACAATACGACGTTTGTCAATATATTGACATGCGTAATGGGTGCTCTAGAGAACTCTCCAACTGGTAGAAAGAATCGATACAAGAATTCTTCAAACTGGATTTACGAACAATTTAATCGTTCCTGTTGCCTCGTAGGCAGCAAATTCTTTACACAGACTAATTCACATCAAACAAATACCCGATTAAAATCCCCACATTGCGCATACACATCCTGGGAATATCACCGGAATAGTCTTTTTCTCATCCATTCTCGCGCCTTACGATCGACCACAAAAGTCAAAGAACAATCCAAGAAAACAGACGGAAACGTGCCAAGGTTGTCTGATGAGCCTTTGGCACGCCATAGATACCACCTACCGCCACACCAATCACAGTGTTGAATGCGACCGGCCAACAGCCAAATCACCCAAGGGAAAGAGAACGATTTATCGGGGAACTTCATGTCATACTGCAGCACAAGCAGATTGTACCTACACCAGTAGTCTAGATTTAACCCCCTATATTTAATACAACCAGTAACGGCCGCCACAACGACGTTGACGGCCGCGCTAATAGGCGTAGAAGATTTGTCCAAATTAGATAAATTACGGTCTGGTAAGCTCCTCCACAAGGGTACAGCCTTCTTCGGGTACTTGAACAGGAAAATTTGCGTAGCAAACCTCAGACGGATGACAATTTTTTTCCGGTTGACTTAGCCCGTGTAACATATGGATTGAAGGGGGACAAAATTAAGAGCCCCATATTTCGCTGACTTCTCTGCCATAACGGTACAATCTTGAGAGAGAGAAAAACACAATTGCCGACTGCGACGACAACCGTGACAGATATCAAGATATCAAATGTTTTTCTGGGGAGGAAACAATTACCGGAGGTGAATTATCGTGGAAAATTGAGATCCCCTGTTCCTCATCAAGTCACGTCAACCGCAACTCAGATAGCAAAAAAAAATACTATCACTCCGAAAAAGTTTTTCCCCAATGGCGGTGTGTTTTGCCATTTTTTTTTTGCCGTTAAATAATAGCTTTAGTCGGTGGCTAAGTAACAGCGGCACATGCGAGGTTGCTGAAAAATTGCTTTCGCCAGTCAATCAGTGGCGGCACTTTTGAACGAGAAAAAAAAATCTCCGACAATGCGGTAGAGCTTCATTAGTTTGTCAAATGCAAACCATCCCCTGTCGCCGATGGTGGCCTAGCAGTGTACGGAAAGCGAAAGTGCGACTCATTATCCTACACATGGCTAAAAGCTAAATGGGCGTTGGATCATCATCATGTTGTGCCGGTGAAAATTGATTTCTGCCATATGTGTACGAGCGCAGGTAAAAGTAGACTTCGATTATATCCGCAAGCAATGCCCTACTCAATCCGTGAGGTCAATCTTTGATGTAACAACTATCCAAATTCAATTACGAACTCTTGCACAACCTCACGTGCAACACGACAGATCCATTTCATCGGAATCACACCACAGTATCCGTTGTGCTCACCGAATTGTATGCGCTATATCACATGCCCGACCAACATTGGGATATACTCATGAATAAATTCCACTCGAAGCTGTCTCGCAAATCTCGATATCACTTTCCCTTGCGCCAGTCAGTACGCTTGCTCACATACACAGAAACACATCCGAATGTGTATGCATTATTCAACGAGATATATTTCACATCCTTCCTGCCCTAGCCAGCAAACCGACGACGACTGACTCCCGGATGCTTGCGGTTTACTACGAGCTTCAGGATTCATAAAACCGGCGACGATGGGTGTTGAACAATAATTTCTGCAGTATCATCATCCTTCCTGGTACTTCCACTGCTCTCAGGAACCTCATCACGAATTTTTCGTTTTTAATAGTCCCACCAGCGACGAGGGCAACCAATCTCAAAAAGGTTTGCAGAAAGCTTTTTATCACCACTCAACTTTGACAACCTCCCATCCACCCAAAAGATGCGCATTAGACTGATGCAAAATTTGAAGTTTTCGCTCCACAGCTGATTAGCCTGCCTAAACTTGAACTCATTTAGTAAGATACTGCCTTGGTACAAACCATTTGAAGTTTGTATGGAAATTACGATGGGAAATCCAAATGCTTTGTTCATATCTATCTAACAATTTACCATATCGCTCTGGTTTGAAAATTGATAACTGTGCTCATAGGGGATTTGCTCAGATACCAGACCACTTTTCGATACAATGTAAGGAACAAAAGCTAATAATTATTCAAGTCACTGATGTCTTATGATTATGCTCAATCAACTGTTCAGCATGCACCATTGGTGTTTCTGGTATGAAGAGTAGAGCACAAACGTCATGCCTACTATGTCACTCTGCAGAATACAGTGTTACCCGTAACGAATACGAAACCAAAAGGGCAGTAAAAGCCAGGCGAAAAGCACTCCGGAAGCTCAAACGCACCTCCCTAAACGATCCAGCAAGAGAATTGCTGGTCGGACTTCCTGGAGAGTATCAACGCCGAGCAATCGTCAGCGGAGCTATGGAGGCGCATTAACACCCTTAGCGGTAAGCGGAGATCTTCCCCATTCCAGATTCGAACAGACACCGTCACCATCACTGATCCAACCGTCGTAGCAGACTAACTGAGCAAATACTTCGCCAAACTATCCGACATCTGGGAGTACAGCGAAATCTTCCGACAGCGAGTTGGCCCCTTTCTGTCCTCTGCGTCTGTCTTCGGAATTCCTCCAGACAACGACGACCTACCGATCAACAGCCCATTTTCCTGGGAAGGACTCGTGTTCGCTCTCGGTCGGAGCAACGGGAACTCGGCCCGAAGGCAAAACGAAACTTCTCGACCTTTACAACCAATTCTGGACCGCTGAAGTATACCCGGAAAACTGGAGAGAAAGCCTTGTTATACCGTTACCGAAAACCAATGTCGGGACCAAGGACTGGGATCACTGGGTTCCGTCCCATTGCACTGACCTGCTACATGGTCAAAGTCCTGGAACGAATGGTCAACAGGAGGCTAAGGGGCTGCTTGACCATCGGCAGCACGCCTTAAGGCAAGGGTATGGCACCTCCACCTACTTCGCCACTCTTGGGGAAGTCCTGAAGGAGGCACAGGAACAAGGTCATCACGCGGAGATCGCTGGACATCTCCAAAGCGTTCAACCGAACATGGACACCAGCTGTATTGAAGAAGCTTGCTGATTGGAGCCTGAAAGGACACATCCTTCACTTCGTCCGGAACTTTCTGACCGACCGATCTTTTCTGGTATCGATCGGAAACGTGCAAACCGGAAGTTTCAGTGAGGAAACCGGAGTGCCACAGGGTTCGGTGATCGCGGTCACCCTCTTCCTGGTGGCCAAGAACGTTTACATTGTAACCTTCGACGAATGTTTCAACCTGTGTCAGATTTGCCTTATGAAATACCAAACCATTGTATTTAAATATAAATTTCATGCTAGAATTTATTGAATTATATAAATTAAAACCTAATAAATTTATTTCTATTTGATGAACTCCAATGCCGTAAAGTAGAAAACATTTTTTAATAAAATAGACCGAGGAAGTTGTGAACCGTTTTCATGCTTAATTTTGGAAAAAAAATCATTCCAAAAGACGAGCAGCACGATAAAAATACTGAATGTATCGTCAAATGAGACGACTCACAACCCTACGAGTCAGATAGGAGTTGTGCAGATAGGGTTTTTGAAATTCTAGCTAGTGCAGGGAATCAGGTGGCTCCACTGCTCGAACATTGCTACAGCGAAGATTACCACCTACTGCTCGACTCGCACGAAGTGAGAAAAACCCAAAGGCGCGTAAATCACGTGATACGATCGTCATCGATGGGCTGATGATCGTATGATGATAATTGGCTACCTAAATTCAAACCCGGCACTTCTATATAAAGGTCCCCGATCCTTAATAGAAGCAGGGTTGCTTCCACTCACTTGCTATAAAAAGATGATTTTCTGAATTTTGAAATCATTCGATGTTATAATGATAGTTTGTACTTGTTAGATACAAGAAGCGGATGAAAGGCAAGTATTTGACTCATAAAACCTGTCAATTTTGCTACCAGAGTGTTACAATAAGCGATTTTATGATTCGTGAGCGTTCACTCAGAGTGAGCGCTCGTGAGTCGTAAAATCGCTGATTGTGACTATCTGAAAGCAAATTGGACAGGTTTCATGTGTCAAACACTTGCCTTTCAACCTTTTCTTGTATCTAACAAGTACAAAATATGATTATAACATCTAATGATTTCAAAATTCAGAAAATCATGTTTTTATAGCAAATGAGTGGAAGCAAGCCTGAATAGAAGTCTGTTGTATCCTGGGAAGCGAAGAAGATTGGTGCATTTTAGAAAGTTAGTTCAGCAAGTGAGATTCAAACCCGTTATTCTACCGGTGTTAGAGAAGTTAAAGGACAGTCAGTAATAAGTACTCTTGCCGGTTGAGCAGTGCTGATAAAAATCCTTTCTTCTACACTCAACATAACTGAAAATGAAGACAACCTTAACAGATAGACCAACTACCTGCATGAATTTGAATTTTGATATAAACAAATTCCCTTGATCTAGGCAACCTCTGAGTATCAAAAATAACATTTGTTTTTCTTCATTCGTGGCTGGATTCTCATTATCGCCTCTGTTGTTGTAAATATTGATGTTCGTCTTCATCTTGGTCGGGATGATATTGAGAATCAAATGCAAAATGATTATTTTCATTTTAAACAAATATAGCGCTGAAGAACGTGGTTTTTAGACATAAGTCGACGGCAAAGTATTGCCTCAAGCTGAACTGATGATAATATCGAAGATTTAGGCAGTGTGGTCGACAATATTCAAAATAATCATTTTGCCCAAAATGTCGTTGATTATTTTGCTTTTGAGGATCACTTAAGATTTTGAGAATTTTGGGTTTGATAATCGAGCACTGGTGAATATCAACAAACGCGTATTCGTTGATGTATAATAAACTAATTTGTTCATTTCGCTCGTTTCGTAACTACGAAGATGTTCAAAACAAACGCAATTCATCGACACTGGGTTGAAGCGATACTCCTTGCATGTGATGGTAAATGATAAAAACAGACACTGCGGTTGAGTCTCAAAAAAAAAACGTTAAAGGAGCTTAGCTCCAAGTGAAACCTAACTCGCGAAGAACAATACACGGTAGTGCGCGCTTTAGTGGCCACGTGGTGGTAAACTGGACCTCCTTATCACTGACGTTGAGGCCAGTTAATATTCCGAGAGGTCGTCTTCCGGTTTGTGTAATGTAAGTCGACACCCTGAAGAACTGTCCGTGAAGTTTAAAACCGGTTAGACAAGGGGTCGCGGTGTGAGTTAGTTTGAATTCCTCTCGAAGTGTGTGAAGATTGTGCACAGTGAACCGCTTCCCAGATGCGCTGAACCGGTCGTACGTCAACACACGACCTAGCACCACGTTTTGTATCGGAACGGTATCAGCATCGGCCCTGAAGCGATCCAGCGACGAGGAAACACGTGGCATCCAACGGCAGCGGCGGCGGCGGTATCAGCGAGGCAAGCATCAGCAGACATCAGACAGTGAGTCCAACCCTTAGAACATTTTCCTTTTCCTAAAATAAAAAAAAGTGCTCCAAAGTTTGATTTAATTTCCTATGAATATATTTTTTTGCTTGGTGTTCTTCACGTAACGCTTGTGTTCTAAATTCTGCATGCATCGAAAGAAAAGTTTCACGTTGGGATTTTGTCGTTGGTTGGATTCAGGTGAGTTTCTTCTAGTGCGGTTTGCCGACCCTGAAAATTAGAGTTAAGCTAGCTCGGCTGGCTAGTGAAGACGTCCGCGCCAAATACGGTGGGAAGTCTCCAATAGCTACAACATCTTCGTCTACGCGGATGACGTCCTCATTGTAACGGTGCTTCCATTTATTAACGTCCTTTTAAACAAACCACCTTGAGAAATTGTAACGGTGGGTCCCACCCTGCAGAGGACGAAACTGAGAGCGCAAGCGGCAGTCTCCTCGGTGGTCAGATGGGCTGACTCTGTTGGTTTCCAGCTTTCCGCCGGCAAGAGCGTGCGCTGCCATAAATGTACCACCAGGCATCGCAACAACGGATAGCCCATCATGATGAAACAACAAGCTATACCGACCAAAAACACCGTGAGGGTCTTGGGAGTGCTCCTCGATCGGAATTTATCGTTTGAGCCGCACTTCCAACAAGTCAAAAAGGACGGTCGCAGTCGGTTCAACCTGATTAAGACCATCTCCCGCCTCCACCGATTCAACAATCGCAAAATTCGCTTCCGCGTAGCTCGAACCATCATCGACAGTCGCCTACTGTACGGTGTAGAGATTACATGCCTTGCCGCCGAGAAAGCCGATTCTGGAACCGGTGTACAACGGCTACGTTCGAACAGTCTCCGGTCTCCTGCCCTCTAGCCCGGCCGACGCTGCATGAGTTGAAGCCGGTATCCTACCTTTTCGGCTCGTTTTCACCGTAGCTACTGCTACCAAAGCCGCTGCCTTTTTCGCTAAAACGTCGGGAAACACCAGGATCGTTCTGCTCGACGAGGCGAACCAACTCCTCCGCACGGCCGCCGACTTAGATCTCCCTCCAGTGGCCAGGGTCCACTGGGACGGAGACAAAAGTTGGAAATCGCACAAGAAAAAAATTGACAGCCGAATCAAGGACCGCTTCAGGGCAGGAGACAAATCGCTGGCTTTACGCCGGTCAGTTGTCGAAACTCTCGGGGCGCACTACCAAGGTTATGAACTTAGGTACACCGACGCACAGTGGGACGAATTAAAAAAAATGGGACATGGCAATTTGCGACGAAACTACTGAGTATAGCTTTTTGTTGTATTCTAGAATGTTTCTTTATTTTTTAAGTACTTTATTTAAGTAGTGAAAATTTTAGGTTAAGGAGGGTATACACTCAGATAAAAAAAAATAACTTTTTTATGTTTTGTTAAATTTGATGAACACCTATGAAAACATTGAAGATGAAGTTTTTTTAAGAAACTTTGTCCAAGGTGTAAACTTTCTATCTCTCAATTGGACGAAGTTATAGGGTGAAAATGGACTACAAACGGTAGTACCCCCTTAAAAAACGTTTTTTCACCATAACTTTTTTCTTTGAATTTTTTCGATTTTTAAATATTCTACAAAGTTGTAGGTGCTTAGAAAATGCACATTTTTGCAGAAAACAGTAAATCATTATATCTTTGTTGGAAGGATTTACGCCTGTATTTACAATTTTTTTACGCTATCTTTAAGGGGGTGTACCTTGCAGGTTAGCAGGTATTAGCAGCTAATGACAACGTCATTTCATTCAGCAACTTGTACCCTACTGTTTCATATACAATTCATAGGGGGATCCAACGCGATGCTTAATAATTTTTTTTTAAAATGTACCTCAATGTTTTGTAACGTTTTGCTGTTTTGTTTGGAAAAATCCAAGTATGTACATACCTGAAGACAAAAAACGTGTTGCTTACTGTTAATTATGACAAAAGAAATCATTATGGTGAACATTTGCACTAGCTATCAAAAGTAAACGGCAATTAAGCAGGTGTTAAAACATTTATTCAAACTCTTTTGATTCTTGTTTGGTTACAATGTTTATTACAGTTGATCGTTCTCCTCAAAATCTTCATCGCTGGATGAACATGGCATCTCGTTATTTAAAATACTCGGTTCTTTCAAAAACTTCAATGCGTCCGAATGAAATGCTTTTCCTTCTTGGAATCTTTCGCATTGATGAAATCAATGGGTCTGAAGACACCATCAGTCGGCTTAAAATGTCTTGATGTGTGGCTACACTGTTGAATACAAAAACAAAACATAAAGCATAACTATGATTTGAAAATATAAAAAGCACATATCTGTACCGTGAACATTTCCTTGCCCGATTTTCTCGAAAGTTTTTGATGTCCTTATTTCGGCATTCTTGAGGTTCTTCTGATAGAGTACCAACAGGAAGAATAGAAGCTCTTATAATGTCTGCGCCGTGAATCAGGAAAATTCCAGGATTCGTTAGGGTCAACATCAATTACGGGATTTAAACGCAAATAAGTTCAAATGAATGTGTTACCACCTACTTTATTGCCGTTTAATATTGATAGCTAGTGAAAATGTTCACCATAATGATTTCTTTTGTCATAATTAACAGTAAGCAACACGTTTTTTGTCTCCATGTATGTACATACTTGGAAAAATCTTCATGAAAACAGCAAAACGTTACAAAACATTGAGGTACATTTTTTGAAAATTTATTAAGCATCCCCTATGAATTGTATATGAAACAGTAATGTATAAGTTGCTGAATGAAATGACGTTGTCATTAGCTGCTAATACCTGCTAACCTGCAAGGTACACCCCCTTAAAGATAGTGTAAAAAATTGTAAAAACTGGCGTAAATCCTTTTAAAAAAGAAATAATAATTTACTGTCTTCTGCAAAAATGTGCATTTTCTAAGCACCTACAACTTTGTAGAATATTTAAAAATCAAAAAAATTCAAAGAAAAAAGTTATGGTGAGAAAACGGTTTTTAAGGGGGTACTACCGTTTGTAGTCCATTTTCACCCTATAACTTCGTCCACTTGAGAGATAGAAAGTTTACACCTTGGACAAAGTTTCTTAAAAAGACTTCATCTTCAATGTTTCCATAGGTGTTCATCAAATTTAACAAGACAGAAAAAAGTTATTTTTTTTATCTGAGTGTATGCTCTCCTTAACCAAACATTTTCACTACTTAAATAAAGTACTTAAAAAATAAAGAAACATTCTACAAGACAACAAAAAGCTATACTCAATAGTTTCGTCGCAAATAGCCATGTTCCACTTTTTTTGAATTCGTCCCACTGTGCGACGGCTCTCTCTCCAGGAGCGGAGCGGGAATGGGGGTCTCCGGAGATGATCTGCTTGCAGGGTCACATTGCGCAAAAACTTTTTCATACAAGCGTTCGTACAAAAAGTGTTTCGTTTCGAGATGCGCAATGTGGCCTATTTACTTCCGGATAAAAAATCATAAATTTTGAGCCGTCGGACGATATCAGTACATAAGGTTTTGGAAGTGTACATTTGTGCCCTATCGGAGCCGGTGCCAGGGAGCCTAAATGACTAAATAGGAAAAAAAATACTGGGCAGGGTGCCATTTTAGAAACCTTTAGCCTTCTTTTGAGGCCAATAGATTAATAATCGGTTCAAACATGGATTTTTGTGAGCTAGTTGCAGTCTGGGTCTTTTTAGATCCTAATGCACAATGTGTCACTCTTTTTGAAGCACCACTCCTAGAGGTCACTGAAAGCTTCTTTTGACAGCAAAATGTTCGTTTCCGAATCTTAGAAAAGGTTAGAAAATTTCAGGTCTCTATCATATTTCGTTATTAGACCCTAATGCACTAGGAAGGTTAAAATGACGATTGACTGAAAAACTATCTTCTGTAAAGTTGCAGCTGAGAAAATTTCCTACGAGCACAGTTATCAATTTTCAAAGCAGAGCGATATGGTGAATTGTTAGATAGATGTGACCAAAAAACTTGGATTTCCCTTAGTAATTTCCATATAAACTTCAAATGGGTTGTGCCCAGCCAATTTGTTTCTAAATTAGTTCAAATTGAGGGTGACTAATTAGGACCCGATTTGGAACCGTTTGATCACTGTGGAGCGAAAATTCCAAATTTTGCATCACTCTAATGCGCATGCATAGACACCACATCAGGTCGGGGTAGACGCAATCGTTATTTTATTACCACACCGGGATTCGTAGGATGACGCTCACGTGACTTTCATTGAGATTTTTGTTTTCGTTTGAACGAACCTCTGAGAGCGAGATGAAAATTAGCATAACGAATAAGAAGCTCCAATTTTCCATTTTGGAGGATTGCATGTGCCGTTTTCAGGTGACATGCTGAAGATTTTTGGTGTGCATCTGATGCGGGTGTTACATACCGTTGCAATCTGTGGAAAAAAAGAAAAAAAGAGGAGAAATGTTAAGTTGAAAGGTGTCAAAATCATTATGAGGATTTATAGATCGTTGAGGGACAAGATAATATTTAAAAAAAATCTTCCGAAATCCTTCCTGGTACTATAAAAACAAAACAGAGCCATCGTAAGCAATTTAATGAATATTGTATTGGATGCTTCGTTCCTGAGATATTCAAGAACTGGAATTCATTTAGTGGCATATGCCACCGGCTCAAAAACGTTGAAAACCTAATTTATGGCCATATTCATATTCAACCCTGTTCAAGAATGCACAGAATCTTATAGTTTTACTAATTTGTAGTCACTTAAACGAATTGATTTGTTTTAATTTTGAGAATCGGTAAACATGTATATTGAGGCTAACGTCTACTGAAATATAATAAATAGATGTATTTCCTTGGCCGCAATTACTTAGTACTTCTAGGAAAAAACACAGAAGCTGTGAGAGGAACTGGGGGTAAGACGGACACCGTAAGGATTGTTTTCATCGACAATAAATACAGTACAGGCGATGGAAAATCTGCACCACGTAAACGACACACGGAAGTTCTACAAGAAGCTAAATAGTGCCGCAAGCCGTGTGCCTTGCACACTTGGACGGTAACCTTCTCACGAACGAGTGTGAGATGATTGAGAGGTGGAAGCAGTACTACGACGAGCACCTCAACGGTGATGCAGCAGAAAACGAAGGTGGCACGGCAATAGAGCTTGGAGTACGCGCAGAAGACGACATGCTACCGGCCCCTGATCTTCAAGAAGTTGAGGAAGAGATCGGTCGGCTGAAGAACAACAAAGCAACTGGTGTAGATCAACTACCAAGTGTGCTATTAAAATACGGTGGTCAAGCACTGGCTAGAGCGCTGCACTGGATAATTGCCAAGATTTGGGAGGAAGAGATAAAACCAGAGGAGTGGATGGGAGGTGTCGTATTCCCAATCTACAAAAAAGGACGACAAGTTGGATCGCTGCAACTACCGCGCGATCAAACTGCTGAGCGTCGCCTACAAGGTACTCTCCCAAATTCTACGCCACCGCCTGTCACCATTTGCAAGGGAGATATGGCAGATTATGGATTTCCGGATAAATTGACGCGATTGGTCAAGGCGACGATGGATCAAGTGATCTACGTTGTTCGAGTGTCGGGGACACTCTCGAAACCCTTTGTTCCTCGAAGGGGTTTACGGTAAGGTGATGAACTTTCGTGTCTGCTATTTAACATCGCGTTAGAAGGTGTGATCAGAAGAGCTGGTATATACACGAGTGGCACGATGTTCACGAAGTCCATCCAGCTTCTTTGCTACGTGACGAAGTTGACTATCTACAAGACGCTGATTAGACTGGTGGTTCTCTACGGCCACGAGACCTGTACTATGCTCGTGGAGGGCCAACGCGCCCTTGGTGTTTTCGAACGGAAGATGTTGCGTACCATCTACGGTGGAGTGCAGATGGATGACGGAACGTGGAGGAAGCGAATGAACCACGAATTGCACCAGCTGTTGGAAGAACCATCCATCGTCCACATTGCAAAAATTGGAGGAATACAGCGGGCTGGGCACGTCGTAAGAATGCCGGACGAAAACCCAGTGAAAATGGTTCTCAAAAGCAAACCAACAACCAAGAAGAAGAGGCGCGCAGCGGGCAAGGTGGATCGACCAAGTAGAAGGCGATTTACGGGCTCTTCGCAGACTACGAGGCTGGCGACGTGTGACCATGGATCGAGTAGAGTGGAGACGACTTCTTCGGACAGCAGAGAACATCAAGGCATTAGCCGAATTGGTAAGGTAAGGTTACGGAAACATGATGAAATAATTTTAAGAAACTTTGTGGAAGACGACAATTTTATATCTCTCAAGTGGACGAAGTTATGGTGCTCATTTTTGCAGGAAAAAAGCATCTCTTTGTTTTAAATATTTACGTCTGATTTTATATTTGTTTAACACCAACTTTAGGGGGTGTAACTCTCAACGTCATTTCGTTCAGCAACTTATATCCTACTATAAATAAACATATAAAATTCATAGAGGAATCCAAGGGTATGCTTAATAAATTTTCAAATAAAGTACCTCAATGTGTTGTTACGTTTTGCTGTTTTCATGACCATTTGTCCAAATATGTGCATTAGGGTGGGTCAACTTAACAATCCACTGTTTCTCACTGCTCTTCAATGCATATTGAGGTCCCCAACAACTGTGCAAATTTGAACGAATAAGGTTAAAATCTCGATATGCGGGAGAATTTTAAATTTGGTATGGGAAAATGTATTGGATCCTATTCATTTGCTTACCAAACATCCAAATATTGCTAAATTTCACCAAATTTCACCCCTTCTTCTACTTCTTCTTCTTCTTCGCATTTCAAGCTTAATGCTTATCGCAATTTAGCTTATTGCAGGGCTGGTAGCAATCACTGCTGTCAAAAATAGTGATTTTAGTGACCATGTTGATGAAATAAGTGACCAAATAGTGACTTACAGTTGTAAAAATAGTGACTAAAAGTGACCTAAAAGTAGTCCTTATGATGGCACGCCCAAAATTTAATTTTTTATGTTTTAGACTTATTCAATTAGTATCTCATAAAATTTATTTACGATATGAACCTTTAAAGCAAAAGATTCAACAGAAAGTTTATGGCCAAACCTACGGTAACTATGATAACCATTATAAACGCTCACTTATTTTCCCTGAACTTATCTACGCTTACCTGAAGTTCTCTAATTTTTTTTTAAAGAATCCGGTAAATTTTCTGATTTATATTTATAATTCCCTGACGCTTCCGACCTTTTCGGATCAACCATAGAGATCTTGAAATACCCCATAATTCCACGGAAGTCCTTATAAGTCGCTGCAAATTTGCTTAAGTGAATGGAATTATTCCGAAGCTATCTAATCATCGTCAAAGTAATCGGAATTTCGTTGAATATCGTGACACTATCTAAAAGTATCTAAATTTAATAGTAGTTCTCTGGAATTTCTTGAAGGTATCACTAAAAGGTGCTAAAAGTTCTCGCATTTTTTTAATTAATGAAACTTTGTTGATGTTCTCTAATCACCTTAGCTAAATTTTCGTATTTTTTAAAATTCTTGAAATCTCCAATCTCAACACCCTTAAAATACTCTCACGTTTCTTGGATTTTTATAACGTTCCAAAAATTCTCTCGGAGCTCTCTTTATTTACGGTTTCTACAATGTCCTTGAATTTTTTTTAGCTGCCTTTTGATTTTTTGATTTGTCTTGATGTTCTCAAAGCTTCCCTAAGGCTTTCAATTCTATCAATCTCGATTCTGCTCGGAAATAAATGGAATTCCCGTTAACACCTTTAAATTTCCCTGAAATTCGCTGGACTTCTGTGAAGATCCTGAAATGTTTCTGAAGTTTTCTTAAATTCTCTGTACTTCCCTGAAATTTTCGGAACATCTTAAGGGTAGTCGATTTTTTTTTTCCAGCACATCATGGAACTATCCTGAATTTTTCTAAATTTACTATTATAGATCTTTAAACTGGTCCAAAAGTCTGGACTAAAGCTGTGGGAACTGCTCTTAAGATCTGAAATTCCCCAAAGATCTCTAGATATAGCTTTTCTGAGGTGCTTAGAACTTCTTAAAAATTTGCACAATACCGCTCAAGTTTTCTTAAATTTCTCACCTGTGAAATTCTCTGAAATTCTAGGAACTTCATAAAAGTTCCTGAAAATTTTTGGATGCCAAAAGAACCGCTTTGAGGTTTTTAAAGCTTCCAGTAAGTTCCCCATATGTTTAGCGTAATAACTTCCCTTATGTTCCCGCAGTTTGTTTATGGAGCTTCACTGAAATTCTCAGCATTTCCTTTCATTCATCAGCACTTGTCCAAAGTTTCTACAATTGTTGTGAAGTTAATAGGACTGCAATGAAGATCATTAATTTTTCATAAAGTTACTAATGAACTTGAAATAAATCATTCATTTTTTCCCTTAATTCTGGCACTTCGGAAATTTTTAATATCTTGAAGTTGTGCATGGAATACGAAACTTCAAAACATTGAATAGTTTTAGATCTTGGACATACTTAAATTAAGTGAGTTTTTTTTTTTATTTATTAAAGAGAGAAATTATGTAAACTTCAACTGGCCTACGGATTCTAAGCTCGGCCTAACGCATTGAAACGCCATTGAATTTACTTCGGCCTATCGGATTAAGATAAAGATTGATTCTGTTGGAGCGCTGCATTTGTATTTGAGAATATTGGGTGCAAACATTCATGTCACGCGTTCTTAAAGACTTCGTTCGGTAGCATTTGAACTAAAGTATCGTACCAAACGCATAATTTACATGTTAACGCCGAAATCATGGATTTATTTGATGTTTTCTGCTTTATAGGCCCAAAATGGACGCTTAGGCCAAAGTAATTCGCTACCCTAATTTGATCAAATCTAATGCTCCGTAATGGTGCACTTAATGTTGTCTGTACTTTCAAAAGGATAAGGATGAGGCACGACAAGGCGTCCTTATGTTTTATACTGGAATAAATTTAATTTTCATTAAATGGATGGATCGCACCAAATGTTGAGCTGGATGGCTCAAATTGTTCCAACAGCAGCGTTATAAAAATGGCAAATCGATGGGAGCATCTAATCTAAAAAGGTTAAATGATGCCCATTTTTTTCCTTTGGCGGTTGGAACAAAAGCACTAACTCTAACCTTAGGTGGTCAAGTACTCACGATCCGCTAGTGTTGGTGAGTTATTTGCCATAAACAACTCCCCAGTTTGGTAAAGGAGATAATCAACCCGATTCGTACCTTCCTCAAAATTGATCTTTGCTCGCTTTCTACTCTCTATATACAATTTTCACACTGCCGTACTCTAACGGAACTAGGGTTTTTGATCTAATTTCCGTCTTACTAAGGATAACCCGTGCTTTACCTCTCTGTTCTGAACGAATTCAAACCAAAAATGGAATATTTCTGTCAAAGATGACTTCTAAATTTATCCACCTTTCCATACGTACCGTTGGAAATTGTCGAGATATCGTTCAAAATCTAATACTGCTTCTTGATTCTTAATTCGTTCTACGAGTTTCAATTCCGTCCTAACGCATTGAAACGCCATCAGATTTTCTTCGTCGTACGGATAAACGTAGAAAAAGGGGATTCGCTAGGAACGCTTCTTTTGTTTTGAGAACAATGAGCGTAAATATTCGTACAATGCGCTCTAACAGGATTTATGTTGTAGTTAATGAACTAACGCATCGGAACAAACCTATTATTGATTTGTGCACGGTGAAATCATTGATATTACCGAATATATATTAAGCTAGCTACATTTTCACTTAGAAGCTAGCTGACAATGACGTGGCTGTGGTCTGAAAGATAGATGTTTTGGACTGGCCTGCTTGTTCTCCGGCCCTAAATCAAGATAAACATTGCATTAGGTCCTAAGTAACATTGAAAGATTCTTTTCGTCGACTTCATCTTTGCATCCCCATGGTCATGTGAAGACATTCCCAGGTATTTTTAACACACAGATCGATAAAAGAATCTTTTATCTAGCATCTAATACGACAAACACATAAAGAAGCGGTTCTGTGCTCAAGTTATTACGAAAGAGAAAGTCGACGAAAAGAATCGATTAATGTTACTTAGGACCTAATGCAATGTTCAGCTTGAAATCTGATTGAGAACCTCTGGGAATAATTGTTCGATTTATAATGATAATCGTAAATTTTCAACAGTCCAGGAAGTGAAAGCTGTTATTCTTCAAGCATGGAATGAAATCAAGCTGGCAACACTGCAGAAATTCATCCTTGGTATGCCGAATGGTATCTTTCAGGCAATTAGGCCTCCTCGTGGTGTACCCTGGAAACGATGGACCACCAGTACTGCGGTACTGATCCAGTCGGATAATCGAACAACAAACGAGGGGACGCGCCGGACGGCGCCTTGCGATCGATGTCAGTAAGATCGCAAGTATGTATACTGACACACTGGCATTATGTAGGATACAGAGTGGAAACTTCTCATAAACCACGCTACGGGCTGGCGGCCAAGGTATTTCATCCTCTTAGTACAGTCGGGTGGTACCGACCGAAACGACGTTTGAGCTAATGCCTTGTTCGTCTCCGTCCCATAAAACCCTGGCAGGCCTTAGAATACGTTCCTCCCGTGCCACCCAGTTGGGGGACTGCGGTGGGAATAGGTTCGGTTGAGTTATTCTCGTCTTACGCGATCCGGCTCTGAACATAACGCCCCATGAAGGCCTATGTCAACCCTTGTCATGGACCTCACTGCTCGCATAGGCACCCATGGGGATCAATCAGCGACTATTCCATTTGCACGGTAGGATAGCGGTCTAAGGGGGAGCCAATAGTCGGGATGATTACAACAAATCATCAAAAAAGCTCAAAACCCCAAACCCCCAGTGAACAAGTCGCCGAGGAGGCGACCGCGATTCCATTCGCGAAGGGTGGTCTATCCAGATCTCCCCAACACAGTGACCCGAACAAACGGCCGAAATCTCCGCGCGACGCAGAGACAACGGCCGAGGTCGGTGGACAGCCGGAGGAGCAGCCGAAGGACTGGCCCGGGCTAATCAGAGCCATGAATAGCTTTGGGTCCCTCCCTAGGTTGCTTGCAATCGCGGGACAGCTCGACGCCATCATTGAGTTCACGAGCACGAAGAGCAACATCGCAAAGGACCTAAAGCAGGCCGAAGTCTACCCAGACGGACGCCTTCAACTTCGCGGGCAACAACACGATGTCCAGCGAGGCCCTCCACTTTGCCGTTACGCAGGGACAGAAGCGCGATCGGCCCTCACCCTCGCCAGTAAAGGGCGCGGCACGCCATAAGAGACGGAAAGTCTCTGCACAGGTGGAGTGCGTGGCGGTGGCCCATCAGTCCACTGCATCAGTGGACGTACCGCAAAAGAGGGCTGGAATAACCAATAGAAACTCAGTTGAGAAAAGTAGCGGCTCCAAGCAGGGCGGTAAGAAGAGCGCTCCCCCGAAACCCCCGGACAAAACTGCCCTCAAGAACAGTGCTGGCCGGAACAGGAACAAGATGAAGGGCGAAGCTCTCATCTTCAAGACGGAAGCGTCGAAATACGCGGAAGTCTTGAAGAAAATGAGAACGGACGAGCGTCTTGCGGAGATGGGCAGCAACGTGAGGAGCATCAGGCGCAATCGTACAGGCGAGATGCTTCTGGTGCTCAAGTGTGGTGCTAAAGACCAAGGACCAACCTACCAGAAACTGGCAAAGGAGGTCGTTGGTACTGAGGTGCAGGTGAAGTCGCTAGGCTCGACGATCACCATCCAGGTCAAGGACCTGGACGAAGTGACTGAGGCGACCGAGATAGTGACGGCGCTCCGGGAACAGTGTCAAGTTGAGGTACCGCAAACAGCGATTACCTTGAGGAAAGGACTGTTTTCCACCCAAGTCACTCACTCACTGAAGTAACCTGCGACATTTCAAATTCAATCAAAACAAATTCAATCACACAAAAAGATGTACAGTAAGTTACTCTTCCTTGCTAATGTATTGCCTGCCATTCATGCAAGCGGATATAAAATGGAGCTGTTAATCATGTCGTTTCCCTCTCGCATAACGACTGGAAACATTTCCGAAAGACGACTGCAACCGTGGACCGGGCTTGCGTGAAAGTAAAAGTTCATTAAGATGAAGATTTCTTCTTTTCAACGCGGCGTCGTGTGGTGCTTCAGTAACGTGTAAATTGACGTACGAAAAAAAAACAATTTACAAGTTGGTTTTATTAAAAGCCCCATGCTCGTTTGTGATAAACAAAGGAACAAATTAAACACCTGTTGTGCTAACAAATGATTTCCCGTGTTTCAGCGGCACATCGATAATTTGTGTGGATTTCGTTCAGCCCATTATGAAGACGGATTTACTGTTCAAGAGAGGTTGATCTGCTGTGGCGAGAAAGAGAGACCTCCAACAAAGACCCTTTCCCGTGTATCATTGTGCTGATAAATCGGCTCGAAAGCAGATATTTCAATAAATAAGACTGGAAGCACCTACAAGAGAAAAGCTCGTCACTGACCCACGTCCAAAACGCATCAAAAAGGTTCACATAACATTCAAGTGTGTGGATTTGAGCGAGGGCTTTCAAAATGATAGGAAAAAAAATAAATGAAATTCCGGGAGAGACAACGCGGCGTGTAACTGAAAATAAAATGCAAATTTTTGGAGTCAGTCAATCTTCCTATCCTGCTTTGAAACCGGCTGGTGGTTGTTCGTCAGCGAAGCTTTCTTGTTCCACATGCTTCTTTGACCTAGATGTAGATAACAGTAAGGGATATTGATTTCTTCAAAGTACCTCAAACATGCACGGTCGATCAGAGTGACTCGTCAACAGTGGATTTACGCAAAAGTGAGATGAATTTTCTTCCAAGCAAAAGCCGTGGAAATCCATGAATATTTTACTACTTCTAGACTGAGTGAAACACCAATTGGGCCCCCGGAAAATTCAACTCGCTTTTGAGTAAATTCACTTTTGACGAAGTTTTGAATCGGTCTAATCGACCGTGCGTTACCTAGAGACTTCCAAATGACAAACTGTGCAAGGACGGTACGTACTATCGTGTACGATCAGATCCGTGTGCATTGTTCACTGTACAAGCAAGAGAAATGTTCACTACATTGCAGTTGTACCGAGTACCTATTACGAAAAAAGCGTGAGTGAAACCCGTAATGCCATAACCGCACCACCAACAAACAGTGTGAATCTCCAGAGCTGGCGACGAGCACGCGCGCGCATACTTAGCGCACAAGCTATGAAACTTTACACCTCTAGGTTATGCACGGCACATGGGCTCGGGGGGGTACGAACCACTCAACTTTACTTTGTGTCATGTTTTCACCTTAACTCCTGCTTCTCCTCACATTTTCGGAATGTGTAGATACATGTATGTCCGCCGTGCGTGCGCTTTCAAGTGCTTACCCATACCATACCACCCTTAGTAGGACTCTGATTTTTAATTAAGCCTTGCGGTCAGCATTCACAATCCCCAACAAGCTGATCGCATCAGATCTCCCATGGCTGATTGATTTCACCAAAGTGCAGTGCTGCATCTAGGCTAAAGCCGACCGCTCGTGTAATCAAATATCGCCCATATTTTATAGTGCGAAAACAACAGTGGAAATCAATAGCTCAATCAAGTTGCGCTAAAACAAGCCGCATGATCTTGTATGGCAGTTGCCGTCCAGACCTACATTCTCTTCTCTGGTAAGGGGTAGGCAGCACCTGTGCCACCGATTCAATCGATCAATCGACTGCGATCGAGTGACCAATGTCGGACAAACCCAAATGTGAATGGCGGCCGCTGGCTAGCTTTAGGTTTAGGTCCTACACTGCTGCATATGGCATTTTCAACCGGTGGGCACTGGCTGTAATAGCTGACAATAAGTCTACGGGTGATAGGAGAGCGTAAATCACCATTAAAACGGTGCTTTGTGTGCTATACTGGGTGGTAATGTAGCCTTAGACGAAAATGGGGAGATTTTATCCCATTCAAGTACGAAGGTTTCATTCGAGAGATCGTGTATTGTAAAGTTTGAGCTCGCCCATCGCCATCCACTGATATGTGGATACTCGTCAAGTGATGAATGCACTGTTGAATTAGTCATTAGTGGAAAAATATGCTCAAAGGCTGGAGCTTTGAAGGCTTTTGTAGCTCTACAAAGCGTTTTTATAACTAGATGTTCTTTTGAAACATAATGATACATTACGCCAACGAAATAGGATGTTGACTCTCAAACCGAACTTGAACTTACGCAAAAGATCCGAAAAAAAACAAGCTTTGATAAGTTTCAGAATTGAAATCGATTACGGAGAAATAACAATGAATTTTCATTTCAAATTCAGAATTTTATGTTTATGTTTAGTAAAAAATAATGATTGCAATTATCACGTTATTTTCGAGGTACTTAGAATCAATTTGAATAACTTTTTTTTAGACTCCAGTCCTCTTATGATTGTAAAGCGTCATAATTAACAAAGTACCTGAATTATGGATTGTTTAAGATCGCAACGCTATCGGGCTGAATGGGTCATTTAACCAAATTTTAGAGGGAGAGATAAAATTAAGAAAGTGTTTCAAACTGAAAACGGCACAAGACATTTTTTAAAGTATCGTGATCTGTACGAATATAAATCTTAAAAATAAATGTAATCTTAAGAACAATTATAATTTATAATATTCTGAGGCTTGACATGTGTTTAGAGTAAAATTTGAAATTGATAACGGATAACCTATGAAAATCTATCCTAGATATGGAAGAAAAATAGGATTAGATTTGTATCCAACAATATGAATCTGAGAACAATACTCAAAATGTGGGATTTTGAAAACGTTTTTAGATCCCAATTTTTTTTTTTCGGTATTCCAGATTTGGAAAAATTTTGTTCACTTGGAAAAATGTTCAGGGTTCTAATAATTTAAAGACATTTTTATAGAATTTTTTAAATTCAACGGAGTTCTGACAAGAATCCCAAACTAATTCTAGGATTAAGTCCTGATGAACTCTTAGAAGAATTACAAGGGAGTTGTGAGGATAACTTCAAGTAGAATTCCTAGTTGATTCTGAAGAGAATTGTATGATTCTGAGGAAAATTTTAAGGAGAATTTAAAAGTAAATATAAACAGAATTTAAAGAGTTTTCTAATACTAATTTCAAATGAATACCGGGGAAGATTCACAAGAGAACTTTAAGCAAGATCCGAGAAAAATGCCGAAGGAATCGTGTTCTGAGGTAAATAACGAAAAATGCTGAAAAATTTAAATTACATACCAAAGTTTCAAGAAAATCAGCACAGAATTCCAAGGTATTCTGAGGAGAATTACAAAGGATTTCTGAGGAGAGTTTTGCGAAAAGTCAAATAATTTCAAAGGTATAAATAATTTCAAAGGTTTTTGAGCTGAAGAAACATGTTTGCTTGATTAAGCTCAAGCTGTTATTCAACTTTCTATTTTTGTTGCAAATTCCTGGTTGTTTCCCGGTTTTCACGGTTTGTGTAATGGTTTAACCCGATGGTTGTTTTTAACAATAATTACTCAACAAAATGCAATTCTACAAATGAATCAAATCTCGTTAAAGTGTATCTCTAAATTGAGCATACAGCTGGCCTTAAGTTTTAGATTAACGAGCACAACTTAAAAAGATAGATTTCTGAATATTTGGCTGCTGGTTATAAAACATTTATTGGTTGGGTGTGAAAAGTTGGAGCTGTTTTAGAAAAACGCTTTTTTCACAAAAAAAAAAACAATATTTTTGAAGTACAATGTACCAAAACTTTTTGAAATTTTACTCATTTATAGTCATATCTTTCATATGCTGAATTTTTACAAAACTCCATCCTCTACGAATAAAGTGCGTTTTACTAAGATAGATTACTCAAACTTCATACTCACGGATATAAATCTCCTTATACCTTTTGGCGTGTTGCTGATTATCCATAAAATGTATAAGACAATCAATAAGGAGACGCCTTTCAAAAAGTTAATGAAGATTGCGTTGCAAATGATATGTCAATGTATTTTCAAAGAAACTATGAGTAGTGTTCCAGGAGACTTTGAAGGCATTCGCAAGGGAGAGTTTCCAGAAATCCTCTGAAGGACATTTTGAGAAGAATTTCAAGGAAATTCTGAAGAAAAATTTCCATGGAATGCTGAGGTTTTACCCAGGGACATTTTGGGAGAATGGTGATCTAAATTCCAAGAGATTTACGTTGAATATTCTAAGCGAATCCGGATGAAAATTATATAAGGCATATTCTCGCGAGAATTATTAAGAATGCGAAGATAAATGAAGAGTGAATTTTAAGAGTTTTTTCGAGGGATTTTTTTTTAATTTTCTGCGCAGAATACCGAGAACTGTTGTGGAGAAATAAGATTATTGAGGAGAATCCTGAGAGTAAAACTAGGGTAAATTGCCAATTATTGCACAGCTAAGCACGTGCTTTTTGTTATTTTGCGTCATAGCATTGAGGGCCTCGTGGTCGTGCGGTTGGTGGCATCACCCGTCGTTCAGCCGTATTGTGAGTGCCACGAACTGAGGGTTCGATTCATGCTCATGCCGGTGGAACTTTTCGCATCCCGAAAATGTCCCTACTAGTCTACTGGGTGTTGTGTGTTGTCCGTTGCCTAGTGTTAAGAGTTCAGTCTGTGCAACTTTTAATTGCCTCATTCCAAGGATGAAAACGTTTTTGAGGTAAAGATTCCAAAAGAAAGCTTTGAATGCGATTCATGACTCATTTCCAGAGCTCATTTGCAAATTATTTTCGTAAAACTTTATGTGTGAAACATAATAGATCTTTTGAATGTGTCTCTTATTGCACACTAGACTGATGCATAATTTGCTTTTTTCGCTCCACAGTGCTTAAATGGTTTCAATTCGGGTCCTGATTAGCCTCCCAAAGTTACAACTCATTTAGTTAGAAACAGACTTCGCACAAGCCATTTGAAGTTTATATGTAAATTACTATGGGAAATCTCAAATTTTTGTTCATTGCCTTCTAGTCTATTTCCATATTGAGCTGCGAAAAAGTTTGATAGCTATTCTTATATAAAATTTTCTCAGCTACAACTTTGCTGAAAATCGTTTCTATGTAAAACGAGACAGGAAAAAGTTATTAATTACTTAAGAGATTGGTAAACTTATGACATGATCAAGCAGCTGCTCTGTAGGCAACACTGTATTTTGCAGTGCGACATGATTTTTGTGTCCTATTCAACGCCCCAGAGCATGATCATAAGACATCAGCGCATTGAACCATTGATAACTTTCAACTCTTGCATTTAATCAAAAAGTGGTTTTCAGCAAAGTTGTAGCTGGGAAAATTTCCTACAAGTAAAGTTGAAAGCTTTTGAAGCAGACCGATATGGTGAATTATTAGATAGACATGAACAAAAATCTTGGTTTTACCATAGTAATTCCCATACAAACTTCAAATGGTTTGTGCCATCTCAGTTTCTCACCAAATGGGTTCAAATTTTGAGAGGTTAGTTAGGATCCGATTTGGAATCATTTAAGTATTGTGGAGCGAAAATTTCAAATTTTGCATCACTCTATTGCACACCCATACAATATGGCTAAATGCATCTAAGCATATAATTTTTCAGCAAGCAGAATCATTCAGCGATTATGTTAGAAGATTGAAGGTAACTTTATGGTATATTCCGGATGAAATAAATTCCCGGTTTCTTCCCGGGTGACCAACACATTTTTCCCGGTTTAATTAAAACAACTAAATATGGTTAAAAAAAATATCGGTTAAATTTTAAAGATCTTACATTTAACAAAAAAAAAAATCAATTTTTACTCTTGGATTCGACCAAATTTTAAAATTCCAATTTTTTTAAGAAATGTCTGAATAATATTCATGAGAATACCAAATGAGTTTTGAAGAGAATTGCACAGGAATTTTAGGGATAGTTCTCAAAGAAATCTTAGGCGAATTCCAACTGAATTTGACTAGAAGTTCCACGAAAAGTTGTGAAGTTTTTCAAGAAGAACTAAAGGTGAATCCCAAGGGAGTTCTGAAGAGACTATTATTGAGATTATAAATAGAATTCTAGGAAATTCTCAAGCAAATCTGAAGGACTTTCATGGAAAAGTCTAAGGGAATTTGGAGGAGATTTCAATATGGCTACAATCCTGACACTACCCCTAATCTGCGTATGAAAATCTATTAAATGTAAATCAATCAATCAAAGAGAATTCTAAGGAGAACTCCAAGGGAATATCGATAATAGTTCATATATTCATATATTCAAAGAAATTCTGAGTAGCGCTCCAGGAGATAATGAAGAAACTTCCAAGAAAATTCCAAGATATAATTTTAAAGGCATTTTGAGACGAATTTTAAGGGAATTCTAACGAAAATTCTCATGGAATTTTTAAATGAAACAAAGTTTAGAAAATAATGGAGATAAACTAATGCCTAAAGCATCGTGAAGAATACAATGCAAAATTCACAGAGAATTTACAGGACTTTGGTGAAGGCTTTACCGAATATTCTGAAAATACCACAGCAGACATTTTGGAATGATCTTCTTTAAGAAATGATCAGAGATAAATAATAAATAATTTTGTTTATTTGGAAATTGCAAATTTTTCAAGACCCCATTTACATAGACGTTCAAGATCCAGGATTAAGATTTTTGTCTGAGAAAACTTTAACTAAACATGTTTTTATTACTCCATGCGTCAGCTTCGATTTACATAGTTGGAGATGCTGAACGTCAAATATCATACTTAAAATGGTCATTTTATACGATACACGAGGAGATGAAAGTATAGAATTGATAGTTCCGTTAGAATACGGCAGTGTGAAAATTGTATATAGAGAGTAGAAAGCGAAAAAATTGAAGGTACACATCGGGTTGATCATCTCCTTTGCCAAACTCCCCAGGGATGGGACCATCAGGGAGCCTGATTGAAGCGATTTGGATGGGAAGAGTGGAATTGCCAACTCCCTGTTGTTAACATTTCTTGAATTGAAGATGGGCTCTTCTCCCCACTCATTCGGACATTCCCTCGTATGATGGCTTGTTCTGTATCGGGTTGGTCATTTTTTCATCATCGCAATCGGATTACATCGTAAGACTTTTCAAATTGAATTTGTTATTACAGATTGAATCATATATGAAAAGGAATTAAAATTTTCACGTATATGGCCTCCCCTTTTGAATGTATAAGCCCTTTTTCTGCATGCTATACGATACGGTATATTTACGGTACATTTATCAGTCGATGCTGTAAAAACGAGGTCCTGGTGCCCCGCACGGCTGCTCCCCGTGGACGATGTTCTAAAAAACGCTTTTTGCGGTGCCAACTGCGGTTTGTGATGTAATCATCTGAAAAAAAAACCATGCCAAATCGTTAAGCATGTGTTAAACTAGTCCTTGATCGCTCGTTTTTTTTTTTTAATTTTTTTGACAAAATGGCGGCCTTGCAAAGTTGAAGTGCCGATTTTTGATCCTTAAAATTTGTCTTTGATCGGCTGTAAAAAATCGAAATTAAATGATAGACGAAATCCGAACGATCGTGGACTGCACAAAATAGTACTGAACAGAAATTAAAACGAATCGGACGAATCGAATGTATACATTTCGAGAAAATTTTGGCACCGGTTTTGAAAATATGATTCCGAGATAATCGCGTTTAAAGTTTCAAGTTGGGTTTAGTCCACTATAAGTGAATATTTTTGTACGTCTCATAACTTTCACAATTTTCATCGAAAATTGAGGAAATATTCTTGACTTTATATACTTTCGATTAGGACAATAAAAAAAATCGATTTTTTGAAAGTTTGCAGGTAGGCGTAACCCCTTAAAGGGGGAGTACACTTTGATTTTTCAAAAAATGCATTTTTTGGTTTAAAATGTTCCTTGGGATGTATACTTTAATTTAGAAAAGACTCCTAGTCCGCCAGAATATTCCTTACCGCTTTGCGAAGCGATTTCCTAAAACATGTACCGGCGCGCTGAGAGAGAGATTTTATCTTTAAACGCGTTTATCTCGAAACGGGGTTTTTCAAACTGGCGTGGGAAATAACTCTAACCAGTTATCATCAAATTTGGATATCGCCTAGATTTTCTTGTTCAGAATTAAATTCTGCTTATTCATGCGTATTCACATTTTCGATTTTGTCAAAAATTGATTTTAAATCCACGATTTTGTAAGCATTTTTAGGGTGAAAAAATTGACTTTTTTTTCTAAGGCCACAACTTTTGAAAAAATTAATTTAAAAAATCCGGAATACGTATTTCAAACCAAAATTTCATTACTAATCAGGATTTTTGTTCGATTTATGTTCCAGGCTCACATGGAAAGGAGTATTTTGCCACGCCGTTTTCCGACTTCCGCGCGAGGATGCCCGCGCGACGGGCATCGAGGAGACGCCAATCGAGTTCAAAAAAATACAAATTGTAGTTCGAAGGATGACTAATAAATGGGTTATAACATATTTGCCCTCCCTGAATGTTTTATTGTTTTAAAAAATTAACGAAAATGCCTTACTTTTTAGACGTTCAATGTACTACCCCCTTAACAAATGATGGTAGTGTTCATACGACAAACTGCATAGTAGATGTCAATGTGTGCTGCCGGTGGCAACAATACCAATTACCAAAAAGTCTGTGAAACACGATGGTGCTATGAAATCAAATTTTTAAATCAAACACTTATAACCACAAAAAAACCAATAATGATTTTAGATGGAAAATTAATCTTAAAATTTGGCAACACTGTAAACAATTTATTCTTGATTTCATGTTTTCTTGCTCGAAAAAAAAAATTTGGAAAAAAATAAAATGGATTCTTTTACTTAGAAGAACATTGAAAAAAATATAATTTCTTATGATTTTTAGCATTCTTTACTTCAAAATGCTGTATCTCAGGAAATACGCAAATGACTTTTTTGAAAACCAGTCATGATTCTTCAGAGTAAATTTTGAAAAATGTTGTAACTTTGGGTGAACTTTTAGTATACAAAATTAGAAAATTAAATTGAGCAAATAACCTACGAAGAAAGTTTCATTCAAT
Organism: Ochlerotatus camptorhynchus; assembly: GCF_037179485.1. Lineage (NCBI taxonomy): Eukaryota > Metazoa > Arthropoda > Insecta > Diptera > Culicidae > Ochlerotatus > Ochlerotatus camptorhynchus. Next base: position 10,411,987 of record NW_027040818.1, on the reverse strand, counting down.
ACCTTTCAAATGACCTAAGGAGAACGAATATTGAACGTAAAATTACAGAGATATGAACGTAACATGTTTGCATGTTTTTTGGAGTGAATTCAAATTTGTTACCGGGATACTTTTATTTCATGAAAGTTAGAATTTGCAAATTGAAACCAAAACAGGAGGCCCCACTATCGAACATAGACCAGGGCCTTGCCTAAATCTGAAGAATTTTTGAAATAATCCTTATGAGATAAGTATAATCAAACATTGAAAAAATTTCAAGATTCAGATATGTGAGATCTCACACTTGGAAAAATACTCTATGGACGTGCATACAATATCGCAGAAACGGAGAAATTTTCTAAATTCTGTGACACGTAAAGTTTTCATGGTCCTAAAGGTTATTGTAAATATTCAAATTGTCAGACTCTGGGACCTGCTTGTTTTTTTTTGAACTCAACTCAGACTTTAATTATTGGTATGATGTGCATTGGAAAAATAAAGAAAAATCCGAGCATGTAGAAATATTCGATATTTCAGACTTGAATTTCGGAGATAGCAGGGTGGCCAGTGAAGTTTTGAAATTCCCGGTTTTTTTCCCAGTTCAAATCTTAAAAAAAATCCCGGTTGTTAAGGGGAGGTTTACTTGGATTTGGCTGAAAAAAGTTGAACTTTGGAATTTTTTTTCAGGAGAATGAAAAGACATACGAACTTCCGGTTTCGATAATCATATTTGTCCACTATTCCTGAATACTTGGAAATTTTTTGAAGGTAAAAAAACAAAATGGCGGCTCAAAATGGCGGCTCGCGTGGAGGAGTGTCAGTTAGGTTTTGCTGCAGAACTTCGAGTGCACACCCTCTGGTGGTGAACTGAAATGAAAATTTTGTATTGTGGTTAAAGTTGATAATATTCCCTATGGCTTATACCTAACTAGAACGAAATCCGACAAAAATTGACCAAATTATGGACATTTGAAAATTTAGTGTTTTTTTTTTTCTCACTTTGACCTTGCTTAAAAAATAGTAACTAACCATTTTTTTTTTCATTTTAGGTATAAGCCATACAAAAAATAGTATCCTTCAAAGCGCAATTTTTCGATTGTAAATCGGATCATTTGTTCAAGCCCTATGCTCTAAGTTGTTATAAAAAATATGGTTTCGAGAAAAACGCGTTTAAAGTTTTTGTAAACTATAAGTACTACCTGAGCGTCCCTCAGCGCGCATGACAAAGGTTCACTCAAAGCGCCATAACTCGCTAAATATGTTTCGGATAGTAAAATCCTTTTGGTCACATATTCTACAAACATGTAGCTTTCATTTTAGGCAAAAAAAATCAATTTTTTTTTTGAAAAAATCCAAGTAAACCTCCCCTTAATATTCAACAAAAAACCAAATTTCATGCATTTTTAAAAAGGCGGCCAACTGTAAATTTTCGGAATTTATTTGATTTTGACATTTTTACTTAGCAGATGAGTACTTAAGGGGGTTAGATTTTGATAAGTTCTTTAGTGGGAATGACACCGATGCTGTTTTATTTAAGCATTCCGTTGACAAACCAATTTAATTACTTCATGGTTCATGAAATTTAATACCCACCTTGAAGAATATTACTGAAAGGATATAAAAAAAGGTGATTTACGAAGATTCCCAAGGGGCTATGACATTTGTGTAGAGTCTGAAACTAGAACTATTCTTCAAAATTTTCGTGATGCAAGATTTGGAGAAAAAATAATTAAAATGTGTGATTTTGAAAAAAAGAAAATATCAACTGAAGTCATAATTGTCAAGGCTCTGAGACTAGGAACCATTTGAAGGGTTATAGCAAATAAAAGGACTACCTATAGAATCTTGCGAACAAACCCTGGAATTTTTAGTAAAATTTAAAGGTAGTCAAAGTGTTGATTTCAAACAAATATTGAGGAGGAACCCCACATTATTTTCG